>NC_045641.1:69859646-70459646 GCF_009829145.1 Chiroxiphia lanceolata
ATCTGGGGGGTGCATGGGTGCCAGTGTGACAGCCAGCTGCAGATCTTGGAATTTAGACAACAGCATCTGCATTAGATCAGCAAGTCTGCTAATGAGCAAACCAAAGCATTCCATAAGTATGATATATGAATTATTTTCCAAGTTTTATTACCCATCTCTGTTTGTAATAAAACATTTTTCGTACCCCAAGAAGAGTTGGGACACCATTTTATCTAGCATAGGTTCCTAGGACTGCCACAGTGGTAATACTACTCTTGCAATAAAGCCAAAGCTTTCTCTCACTCCATGTCATGCCTCTTTCCTGAGGGATCTGCACCTACTTTGCTCATGGAGCTTTGAGCAACTTGATTGAGTGAAATATATCCCTGCCCATGGCAGGGATGTTGGACTAGGTGATTTTCAAAGGTCCTTTTCAACCCAAACCATTCTGTGATTTTATGACTGGGGGATTTCATTAGAACTATTGTCAGAGTTTGGGAACTAAAGGAATGTGGACACAATAGTTTGATAAAAGATGAAGAGGGTGAAGAAAGCACATTTTTCTCTATCAGATACATACTATAATTTTCTGACTGGCTAAACTGGGAAAAGTACTTCACTGATAGCTACTTTAACTTTTAAGATGCAGCCAGCTTTATTAAGGTTATGCAAGAATATGGAAAACAGAACTGCTTCTGTGTTTGCTTCCCGCGTAGTACAAACAGTGGGACACTGTAGTTTTCCTTGCACATAACAATTTCTTTTGTATTAGACAGAGTTGTGCTTAGTGGGAAGCTTGCAATAGCTTCTCTTTGTGACAGACTCTCTGTCAAACATCATTTTAACTGCTATCTTCTAGAAAAATCAGTACAATTCACAAACTTGTATTCTTTTCCTCACTGAACATCTTTTCCATTTGTGCAGCAGTCATGCAGGGAGTGTTCCCTCTGCCTACAGGCTGCCGTGATTTGGTGTTTTGTTTCAGTTGCTCCATCCTTTCAGGGCTCCTCTGGACTCCTTCTTGTAGAGCCTTCTCCCTTGCCTGTCAAATCCACCTCTTTCCTGCCAACCTGCAACTTTAATATCTCTGAAAAATAAACCAAACAACAACTCATGTTCCTTCATGAACAACAGAACTAAGGAAATGTGATTTCCTATACCTCTATTTCAGAGTGGGGTTCTCTGGTGTTGAGTGCAAAATTTGAGGCTTCTTTTAGAGTTGTGTCCCCAGTGTGTTGGCTCTCTAAGGTCTTGTAGGAACTCACAGCTGTTCTTCCAGTGGGATCCTGAGAGGCTGTCCTTACTTTTTACAGCCACTTATTTCTACAGATTTTAGGTTCTTGCTCCTTTGCCAGATTTGATTTACGGGGACAGTGTGATCACCTGATTTTCCTGGTTATTTTTGTTTGGTTTTAAATCTCCACCTTTGTTGATTTTTTTTTTAGAGGGACATGTTTTTTATGGACATAATAATAGTCATAGAGTGCTTTTGGGCAGAGAGGCTGTAAATTCAGCATATGGCAGCATTCTGTTTGGGGCAGGGAGGTAAGAAGGTAAGTCAGGGATTTAAAAAACATTGATTCCGACAAGAAATATATTTTTCCTGTCAAAAGCTGGGCAAAAAAAGATGGAATTTCTCATACTGTTTTTATTGCAAATGGCATTTTGCTTTTAGGTTTTATTGCTTTAGAAAGCCTAGCAGAACAAACATGCGATTTTTGGGATGAAGCTATACAGACACAATTGTTCTATTTTTCATTTCTGTTGAATAGCTGCTCCATATAAACAGAAATAAATATCTGGCTGGCTCCTTTTGTCCCCCTGCCCAAAAGACAGTGAGGTATAATCCAGGGCAGTAACCTAATCACTAAGGTGTTTATGCTGAAATACATACCTAATTCCAATGTTGCTTCAGGAGCAGCTGCTTGTTAATTACGTCTTTTTTTGTTGTTGTTATTTTGTAATTTGATTTCCTACTCTCTGTAATACCTGTGTGGCATTCCAAATAAATAGCTTGTTGCAAATACTAAGGAGTAATTAGAAGATGAGAATGCTAGACTGGATTGCAGGGGAGTGCAGTGGCTGCTGGCACAAGTGACTTTTCTCATCATTATGGAAGTGACAATATTTTCATTTTAGCTTTTGAAATCTTTATTCCGGGAATAAAATTTCTTAACCAAATATTTATGTCGGATTTTCCTGGAAAAACATTGTAAATCTATTTTATGGAAGACATTTCCACATCTTATTGTAGAAACAGAGTACTCATCAGCTTGGCGTACCAACATACCTTCCAAATTTCCCAGAATTATTATCTAAGTAACACTGCTCCTGGAAGAGGTTAACATACATCTGGTAGTACCAGCTCCCTGAACTGGATGCAGATACATTCTGTGAAGGCTGCACTCACAGAATGATTGCATCACAAATACCCACATTCCACAGGTCATAAAACATTTGAATGCACCTAACCAAGCCAAACAATTCACCACAAAAGACTCAAATTCACAAAAATAATGTTTCATGGAAAAAAGTGCAAGAGACATCTCGGGTGCTGCAATGGCCCTCAGTCTTTTTAATATCATAAAATTTTCCCACATGAAGATGTTCAACGGGGTGATGTCTACACTAACTCCCATAATATCCTCAGGAAGAGTGTTGTGCAATTTGGTATACTACTTATGTAGAACTTGCTTAGCATAACGTGCTTAGCTTTAGTAGCTAAATTTGCTGCAGTCTTAGGCTCTTAACTAGGTAAAAGCTCAGCATATCTGGGTGGAAGTTAACAGCTTTAGTTAAGCTTTAATTAAATCAAAAAAAGCCCCAGAGCCAGTTTGAGTTGGAAGATAAGGAATCAGGAAAGGTTGATGCAACCATCAGCTGATGCTGCAACTTTGGGGATAAGAGAAGGAACAACCTGACTAGAGACAGTGAAGGGACCCAGTGAAGAAAAGGAAGACCCTAGACCCTAATATAACTCCTGGTCAGACCTGTGGGAGGGTGAGTAATTTAGATTGCAAGGGTATAATTGCCCAGGGATATTTTTGTTTAGGATGTCTCTTCAGAGGCTCCCAGCTCAAGCTGCTCTGTGTATTGGATAAATAAGCCCCTGATTTACTCAGCAGGTTGGCGACTCACCTTCTTCAAGAGGAGCCTGGGACTGAGTCCTGTTGATGGTGGCATAATTTGTGGAACGTGGTGGAATTTCCTCAGCAAACAGACCAGGGCAGTGGACAGTGCAGTGAATTGAAAACTGACTACTGAGCTCGAAGTGTTTTGGTCAGGGGCACAAAGCCCACCTGGAGGCAGGCACGAGTCGTGTACCTCAGGGGTTGATACTGGATCCATACTCTTCAACAGCTGGATGATGGGGCAGGATGATCCTTCACAAGTTTGTGGATGTTACAAAGCTGTGAGGAGTGACTGATACACCAAGTGATTGTACTAATGTCCAGAGGGACCTTAGGCTGGAGAAATGGGCTGACAAGATTCTGATTAAGTTTAACAAAGGGAATTACAAAGTCCTGCACCTGAGGGAGAATGGTCCCATGCACCAGTTCAGGCTGTGGGCTGGTCAAATGAACAGCAGCTTTGTAGGAAAGGACTTGGGGATCATGCTTTGACAAGATGAACATGAGTCAGCAACGTGCACTTGCAGCAACAGATGACAATGATGTCCTGGGCTGCGGGAGGAGGAGTGTTGCCAGCAGGTCCAGGGAGGTGAGAACCAGACTCTCTTCTGGGCTGTCCCGTGGTGGGCAAGAGGCAATGAACACAAATTGCAGTATAAAGAAAAAAATAAAATCCATTTAAAGATAGGACAGAAATGGTTTTACTGTAAAAGAGATTGAACACAGGCACAGATTTCCCAGAGAGGTCAGTGGAGTCTCTGTCCTCGGGGATATTTGAAACATGATTCAATGTGTTCCTGGGCAGTAGGAGTTCGGACTAGGTGATCTCCAGAGGTACATCCCATTGTCAGTAGGTCTGTGATTCTTTTATTTAGGTACACTTGCTGGTAGGCAAAGTTTATGCAAGGGATAAAGAGATATGGAGTTCGTTTATAGCCATTCTACCAAGCTTCTGTGCTACCATCAAGAGCTCACTGTAGCAATCACTAGCAAACAGCTTCTCAGCTCCACTCAAAATCTCAGAAAATTAGATGAAACTCAGTGTCTCATCTGTTTTCACTTTGAAACAAAGAATTTAGGAGGAGGCAAAGCAGGCAAAAGCAGAACTATGTGCCAAAATTAGTAAATAAATATACCTTTCTGAACAGTATATACCTTTTAAATTGTCTCTCTGATTTCTTTGTGGGAAAACTATGTTGGCAGCTGGCTGTCAACCCCCTTCTGTGATAGCAGTAATCGTAGATTCATAGAATCATAGAATGGTTTGAGTTGGAAGGGTCCTTTAAAGGTTGTCTAACCCAACCCCCAGTCTTCCTCTAAAACTGTTGGCATAAATTTCTGAGACTCAGTTATCTACCCCAAGATCTTTGCAAACTGTAAATTCTCCTGAATTGCAAACCTCCAAACTTCAGTTTTCTCCTGAAAGGAGGTAGCTTTCATTCTTCCTTACAAGATATTTTTTAGTGACTTTCTGCTCCTCAGTAGGAAAGCACCACAAATTAGTTCACTCACAGTTCTTACTACTCATAGGAAGGTTAAATAGTTTTCCTCTTTTCTTCAGTCACTGCTCTTGCTGCTGCTGTTATGATGCATGAGGATGATTACTCAAAAATAATACATTTAGGCCTGGCAGATTTGCCCAAACTTTTGTAACTATGTAACTCTCTCAAACCTTATGGCCTGATTAATTTTGGAAATACTTATGATGTATCATAAAACAAGGTTGTTTCATTAGCAGTGTTGGTTCAAGGAATTTATTGATTCTGTGTAAAAAAAAAGCTGAAGTCATCTCAGTGCAGAGCAGCTTAAAGGGAAAATACAGAACAGCAGTTTGCAATGGTGAGGGATGAGCTCTGTTGTTGAAAATTCTCATCATTGAGATGTTGTTTAGTGAGGTGTCTCTATAATTTTATTTGTCACTTCAGTTGATTTCACTGATGCATTAAATGGTGGGCCAGATATTCAGCTGGTTTCTATGGATGTACCTTTATTGATTCGATCCAAATACTCAGACTCATCATAGCTGGGGATCCAGCCCATAGCTTTGGACCCACAGTTATAACTTCTAAAAGCTGGTGTCTGATGTAAGAAGGTAAGGGAAGCATCTTCAGTATAGTAGTTTCGTTCCTCTCTGAAATATTCTTTAGCTCAGTACATCCCTTCCCAGACTGCATTTGCTAGTGTTCACTCGTAAAATCTTTGGAGTCTTTGGACTGTAAAGAAGGAAGAGCTGAGTGTTGGCATCTGACACTTGCTTCTTATCTCTTGAAAGGCATTTGAAGTAGTGGCTTGTGCACTGTATGGAAGATTGGTTTGGAACGGGTTCATGTCCTAAAGAAGGACATAAATCAGAGTATGAATAGAGAACTCTCTCCCACAGAAACACTGGCAACAATAGCCAGCAGGCTCAGGGACTCACAGCAGCATAGAGAAGTTTGTCTGGGGACAATGTGCGAGTAACTCCTGCTTTCACTTACTGCTTCAGACTGGAGCCAACTAGTCCCTCCTGTGGATCCCCACAGGACCACTCCTCTGGTCCCTTCTCCTTTATTCCATTCTGAAGGCATTGAAAGGCATTCAAGGAATTTCTGCCTTGAAAATTATGAGGTGCATCCCAGCAAGTGTTGGTGAGGGTGGTCCCTGCTCCATGTGCATATAGTCTGCCAAATGTCCATTAGTTTACCTAGAATAACTTTGACTGGCCTCCAGACATCTCCCAGTATGGAAATGTCAGAACTTCTCAAATTCCTGTCAGCCATGATCAAACTTCAAGGGAACTAAAACATTTCCAGGACACTTGCTTGAACCCATCTTTGATTTGCATATCAAAACAGAATTAGATGAGTGAAAACAGTGAGCACAGGCACCAGTGTAGTTTATTTTCACCTTTTCTTACTAGGGCCTTGCATTGTATCATCCCTACTGCATTAACTGAATGAAAAAATTGTGGGTAAGGGAAAAAAATCTGGGTGCAGAGAAAGACAGAACATCTGCCCAAATAATTTTTATATGGGGACCCTCCCTTAAAAAGCAGACAAAATATCTGCTTGGTTATAAATAGAAAATTTAAAAAAAAAAAAAAAAGAAAGAGAGAGAGAGAAGAAATTGTTTTTATTTTTCTTTCTCTTACTCTTCAATGGTATAAAAAGATAAAGATGGCTAAGAAATGCAAATAGTAAACATGAGACCCCAATTATGGTTCTATGGTACTCAGTCATCTAATTATTGCATTTTGAACTCCATGTGAATTAACTGCCTATATTATGTTTGGGGACGTAAACTCCAGCTCTGATGTTCCTGCCACACCACTGCCTACCTTTCACTCTAGCAAACCAGAGCAGTGAGATGTTAGCACTATCTGATGGATAATCCTGTCAGTATCCAGAGAAGGGAAGGCAGTGTCATCTCCGGCTCTGCCTGGCTCTTCATACCCCCCCCACCTGGGGACCCTACCTGTGCACCACAAGCTGCTCCTTCAAAAAATAAGAATATCGCCAGAAATGCAAGCTTTCCCATAGGAATTTTGGATATATCCCAGTTATAAGGCTTCCATGGGGTCTGGGAAAAATATACTTCTCGTCTGGAATTAGGCAAGTGCCACTGGAGCAGTGCTGCCCTACAGCCTAGCTGGATTTTTCAGATGAGCCATCTTCCAGAGCTGTATAAATAAAGAACAGTGGATTCTAGTATTTAAGTGGTCTACAGAATTATTTGAGTGATGACCACCCACCCAGCATTATTATACTTACCTTCTCTCTATGGACAGAGATGCTAATGTTTATGTTAGCCGGTCTAAATTTTCTACTGCCATTTGTCAGGAAGTGAACGGAATTTGGGAGCAGTTCCAAATTCAGCCAAGGCAGTTTATTTTCCAAAGAAAACACTGTTGACAATACAATTGGAGTTTAGAGACTAGATCTTACAAAAGCACAGAGAGATTCAAAAGTTGCTCTCTAAAATATGGAGCAAATACACAAATTGGCCTCCACATACCATCCTAACACAGTCCCTGTGTATTTGTGTACATTAGACTGTACTTTTTCTGATGCCTTTGAAAAAGGCTCAAGGTGAGGGATCTGAGCAGTTCACAAGGTTTAATGTTGCATGGCACGGTCTGATATTTTTTGCAGGTTTATACTGGCCAATATTTATTGAATTTTATTGAAGAGCTGTATTTTGTTTACATCCTGGCTGAGATTTGGAGATCCCTTTGCCAGACACCCACAAATACCTTACTCCTTCTAAAAGTACAGATTGTACAAAAAGGAACAATATGCAGCCTGTCAAAACCATGTTAAAGGGAGCAGACCATTACTGGAAACCCGAAGGATCCAAGGAGCTCCACGACCTTGGAATTTTGGTGGCACTGAGGGGCTTTGCAGCATTTGCCCAGCCTTCGTAATTTAGCACGGGCTGTAGGAGGAAGACCTGGCAAGACCTAGAAAGGTTTCTGGAGTCTCTAGGAGCAAGGAAAGAGAAGGAAGCACAAGGCTGTAGCTGGAGTGAGACTCCTCCTTGCAATACACACATGCTTGACACCCAACTCTCAAAGGATGGCAAAGAGCCCATCCTACCTTGGACTCTCTCAAGGAGCAAAATCGTGGCAAAACAACAATAGGAAAAGAGTTTTGAAAACATTTTCTTACTTCTTAAAATAGCTCTCCGCTGTGTACCCGCTCCCCCTCCCTCCCCACCATTTTTTGGCAGGGCTTTGGCTGGAGCAAGTGATTAAAGAGGGACTTTCAGCCTGGGACAAACATGCAGAAATGAAAACGTTTTGCATTTTTCTTTGCCAGTATGTACATTTCTGAGTAAATATTATTAGAGATACTTGTATGAGCAGCACAGCTTCTTCTCTTGGAAGCCAGATGACTTTTCCTGGCTTTATTCTGCAGTTAACAAGATGATGTCTAATCACAGTTATAAATTATTCCCTGATAAAATTATAAGGTTTCATTTTACAATTATTCATGAACGGAATGAAGGAGGTGTAGAAATCAGAAAGAGCATTTGTCAAATGTTATTCACTACAACATACTGTGTGGAAGGGAAAACTGGCTTACAGTTTTTTAAGACTTGGCCTTGGCATTTTCATTTTTAAATTTAATTTCATTTTCATTTTGAAATCATAAAAGCTTGACCAAAAAACCTGCCAAAAGCAAACAAACAGAGAAAAAATCTCTGCCCCAAAAAAATCCCGCCCAAAAAACCCCAAACCTGTTTTAGAAGACTTTTTAAAGCAGCATACATGGCAAAAATCCTTTTCAGAGAGAATTTTGGCTGCACCAGGGAATCAGGACCAATCCTAGTCAGACTTGTGCCAAATCCCTTGAGAATCACTGGCCTCCTTGAAGGATTTCCTTTGTTTTCATAGTTTACTGCTTTTTTTTGTTATAAGTTGTCTTCCCACAACAGCAGCATGAGCTTTAGTTTTATCCATCTGCACGATCAAGATTTATGTTTATAATAATATTTATACTTCCTCCTCTCTGTTAGGAGAGGAAAAATTATATTTTATAATTAGGCAGTGGCAACAAACAAGATGTGTAATTGCATTATTAGCATGTGTGAATTCAGAATAGGAAGCCCTGTGAAGCTTTGCTTGGGAAAAAAATGTCCTGGGCTTGCACAGTAGATGACTGTTCACTTGCCAGCTATTGCCAGTCTTAAAATGCCGAGACTTACCATATTAGTTCACTATGGGTCAGATTCATTCCTCAGCAGTGGACATTTAGGTGTTAGTTAAGCTTCACTGAAGCCTCTGAAAGGGAAACATTAGTGATCCCTATGCCTTTTCCATGTGCTCTCCTAATGCATGAACTTCTCTTCCAGATATGTTAGCATAATGGCAAAGGAATACATAGAGTAAGCAAATTAAAATAGAATTAAAATAAAACATCATTAAAGAGATTTTCATTTATGTATCTGTACCTATGTATTTGTGCATGTGTTTATCCACAACAACAGGCTTACCTTATCTTCTTACCTTCACTGACTTTCCCAATTAGCTTTACCAAATATGCAAATTCACTAACCCAGAGAGATTAAAATATATTCCCAAACATTTCCTTATGGCTGAATTAAAATTTATATTCTTTAATATAGAACCTAAGATTAGAGATCCTGTTCAACTTAATTATCACTTAGTGTTGCACACCAGAGTTACTTTTCGAGCACATCAGATAAAAGCAGGTCCTTTGCATTAAAATTCTTGGGCACCAGCTCTTATGCAATAATTACACTGAGGTTCTGTCTTTGGATGCTGCTACTTTGAATAAGCAAACTCAAGTTTACTCAAGTTCTACCTTAACCAAGTGAGGCTCAGAACGCGGTCTGGAACCTGCATAAAAGTGTGTGCTGGTGAGCCAGAGAGTACATTTGCAATATACAGCAATATGTGTTACTTCAGTTCAAAAGACTTTTTATTTGTCCATTAAAGTTTAACAGTTTTGTAGCTTTGCACAAAATAATCCAAAATTCCTGTATTTTCTGACTTTATAGGGAAATGCCTTTCAAGTCTCATTCTTAGTGAAGTATCAATAATTAATAAATACCTGTTTCAGTTAAAGCATGGCTGTTAACAGGATACAGCTACTACAGTAATTAATGCATACCAAGGCAGGCATGAAGCCACCACCCTTTGAGAGTGGATTCATTACAAGCTTGTGTTTTTAAGTGTGTGCTGCTCCCAAAAGGGTTAGTCCTGCCCTCCCTCCACTCAGAAATACCGAGAAAAGAGTACTTATTGTGGGATTTCTTTCCTCACCCTCAGAAGACAAATATGATCTGCCTGGGGTGGCCTGTAAGTGTCCAGTGCAAACCCCAGAGGCAGCTCATGACGCCAGGGGCTGTGAAAGAAACAGCCACTGGGAATTCAGCAGAGAATGAAACTCTCACAAGCCCCTGTGAGATCCCTCTGCGCAGTTTGATGGATGATTATCCCAGCTGTAAATCTGGTGGGTGCAGAGTGAACTGGGTGGGTGGGCGGCAATCCCTGAGCACCAGAGAGAGTTTTGCTTTAGCTGTGCCTGCTGTCCTTTGCCATGTGTGACCACATGAGCCTCCTTGGGCAATCTGCATGAACACCCAGTGGGAGGGAGCTGCTGGACAGCAAGACCACTGCTGCTGGCTCTTACCCTGTGTGCTCTCTGGTAATTGCTGAGCCTTGTCTGCAAATTTACCACCAGCACTGTGGGATGACTTCAGGCCCAGTCAGGCCATGTGGATCTCTTAAAGGCTTCAGATAAGTCCTGTAAGTCATGCATCACCTTTGGGCCAGGCTGCTGTGTGGGGCTGATTTCATGTATAGCATTCAGCCTTCCTCTGCTGGCTGGTTCACCTCGACACAGAGAATACACCTTGCCCTCAAACCTTTCAAATAAACAGGAGCAGTGGCTCTGTGCTTGCAGAAAGCATGCACAGGTGCAAAGGGCTTCAGTGTTTAAGGTTAAGCTTCATTTGCTGAGTTGTCATTGGGCTTGTTAAATTTTGTGATCTGCCCAACAGAAGCAACATGTGGTTGGCTTGCCTGCTGACATTCAGTAGCTGTGTCTACACCCACAGTCACACCCACCATGCACAGATACAGATTTCTTTTATGACTGTTTGCTCCCTGCTTGGGCTTCAACACATTTCTGATGACTGTTTCATCCTGGTGAAAAACATACTTCTGAAGAACTGCCACAGGAGGGCTCCCATGTTTAAGTTTTCCAGATACAAACACATTGGTAATACATGCAAAGGGCTTTATTTCCTCTACTCTTTCCTTTAGCATTGGGCAGTTCTGGCTCACACATCTCACTGCTCACAGTGGCTATGACAAGCAGGTAACGTGCTGGGTCACACTGAAGCTCACCCTACACGTCTCTCCTATCATATCACTGTTCTTCTCACCTACATACCCTGATATTTCCAAGCTTGAACTCCTCAGGTGGTAAGTTGGATGATGTTCTTAAAGAAGTCTGTGATGGAGGCCTGTGGAATGAGTTTGCCTAATTCACTGGTTAAAGCAATTTCTCTGCCCCAGGCAAATTAAATGCTATTGCTTTATCCTCCTGGTCTCCTCATTACAAAGGACTGACCATGCTCATCACTCTGAAGCAGCTGAATGAATCAGGAAGGAATTCCACAAATGCCACAAACCACAGGTCTGTTCAGTTTGTCCATAGGATTAGAGAGCTCAGCCATTCCAAAGGCTCTTAAGTAAGATTTAGCTCCACAGAGTGATTTCATAAAACAGTTTTCTGTTCTGTTTTTTTCTCTTTTTCTGTATGAAAATTTCTAACACATCTTAAAACTTCTAACACAAGAGATTTTTAATTTTTCTCACTAAGTCAGTTTTCCTCTAGACTCGGCAGGACAAGCTCGGTCTATTAATCTGAGCTTGTCCCAGGATCTGGTTTTGCCAAGTCCTGAGCATTAGAAATCCCCTAAAAATCCTTTCCTTCTCATCCATCCTCCTAGCTTTCCTCTCCCACAACATACACAAGGCACTTCCTTAAGGTTTGCTCTGAGATCAGAGTTTCCTCAGGATGTTCATCCTCAAAGCTTGAGAAATGCTGCAACACATTAGTCACCTCCCTCACCACAGTTCCCAAATACACCAGCAAGCCAGACTTCCAGCTGATGCAATTCATCAGCGTTACCCTGTCAAGTTTCGCTGAGGACCTGATCCATGGCCACTTACTGGCCTTGTTTTGTGGGTAACTTGAGAAGCACCATGTCCAAAACAAAAATGTGGGAAACACATCCCTTATATTTAGGGTCAACTGAAAATTAAATTTTTGCTTGAAGCCAAATACAGATAAAAAGAAGGGGATGTGTATGGCTGGTATTGAGATTTGTAGAAATGTGATCAAAATAGTGTTATCCTTTAGGAATATCTCTTTGCCTTTCGTGTTCCTCATTGCACAGCAATAACAAAAGCATGTACAAAAACCATCAACATAGCGAGTAAATACCAAATAATAGTTATTTTATCATAATCAGATGTGAGAGCTCCGCATTAGATATAATTCACCCAAGATGAATTAATATTTTTTTGTCACCTGGGATGAATTAATTTTTCTTTCCTCACTCTAGATGAATTAATTTTTTCTTTCTTCATGTCTTGTCTTGATTTCCAGGTTTTAAATGACAGTTGCAACAGGGCAGTTTGTAAAGCAGACCTGTGGTGTCTCAATGTGGGGCAACTCCTGCACCTCACAGCACAGGCCAAAGAGCAGGAATGATGCTCACATGATACTCAGGATGATCCTCACACTGGTCTAAGTACCAACACATTTTCATTCAAAGCACATGCCAAATGATAATTCTAATGCTGTGGTAAAATAGCATCTGTGTTGTCGCCTGAATCTACAAGCCAAGAGTGAAACCAGCAGAGAGACATCAGAGTAAATCTATTGTGCATGAATATCCTCAAAAAATTCTAATCAGCTTCCTCATCAAAGCCCACCTGTGTTTTCTGCTCCTGTTTTCCTCACTGGATGTGCAATTTAATATAATCCTAAATAATTTTCCAGAGAAGCTTTGTTTTCTTTTCCAGTTTCACAAAATGGTTGAATGGATTTTCCTCAGACTTTCTCCCAGAAGCCATTGGCTGAGCTCGGTGATGGAAAATTTCAGCCTAGAAAGTAGAACCTTTCAGAAACTCAGCAGCAAGGGAAAACACTGGACTTGGAACAAAAACTGTTTTGCAGCCTTAACTACAATACTACGTCAGAAACCATGCGGATGCCATGGTACAGACATAGCATTGATTTACACATGCAGTTTTTGAAGCTGAGGCAATCAATGTTAGTTACTTTATGGACCAGTAGCACAAGGAAAACAGAAGATGCACACAGCTGGCTTGTGCTGCTGGCCTGATTTGACTCACCAGACTTTCTCAGGAAATGCTTGAGCGTGTTCCATTCGGTAGGTGCAGCCGGCGTGCCTGGACACAGCACACCTCCTCTGTTTGATGTGGTTTCGTGGGACTTGCATATCCTTTGTATCACACAAGCCCGTGGGTGCTCAGGGCAAAATGAAATTGGCTGGTGATTAAATGGCAAGCACATGCCGTGGCACCCTCCAGAAGTCCCCTGGTATTGTAAGAACATACAAAACCAGGGCCTGGATGACAAACTCATTTCTCCCAGTTAACCCCCTGTAACCACGTGATGGCGCATGGGATGAGAAGGACAAGTCCAAGGCAAGAAACTTCATTAACACTCATGGAATTTATTTCTCTGCAGGGACACCATCATTCCTTCTCTGTATGAGAATCAGGAGAGATCTCCATTGTGAGGGCAGGCAGCAAAATCACTGGGAGTCATCCTAGGTGTGTGATGTAGCCTTTCCATTTTGCTTTTCACCATCTGTGAAAAACATCAGTTGATGGGTGAGACAGGGCTTGCTGTCATTGCCTTAGCAATTGGATTGCAGCTCACACTGAGCACCTACTCTGCTTTGTATGACAGAACTCCTTAGCCTCATTGTGCAAGAATAAGTGCCCACAGAAAAGCAATTACTGTGTCTTTCCATACTGTGTGACAATTATTGCTCCCTTACAGCACCACCAGGAGCTCAGGAGAAGCCAGTTTGCTGCTGATGCAGTTTACAGCAGAAAAAATAGTTAACCTAAGCACAGACAACCTAAACAAGGTGGTCTCAGGCCTCCTCAGTGGACAGAACTCCTGTGCTAACTTACAGCTGGGACCAGAAGCTGCCGAAATGCTATTTAGTCTTTAGGTTGGTGAAGTGGTTTTGGGTTCTGTGCAGAAGGTGGTCGTTTTTTGTAAGCTTTGATCTGCAATGAAAAAAATCTTCGTGTTGCATTTAAAAGACAGAATATCTAACTATTCCTTTGAGAGTAGAGGAGGAATTGATTCTTTCATAAGCTTAGCATAAATACCCAGAGAAGAGAAAATGTGCGTTCCCTACCGTAACTACTTGTGGTTGCTCTGTCGTTCTTGTTTCCATTAGAGGGTGCCCTTGTTTCAAAAATTCCCCAACCTGGGGTTTCTACCATCAAAGAGTTGCCTTTAAAGCAGGTCTTCAAGTTAGGTGGTCTAGTCCAGTTACTGAATGCTAAGCAAGGTAAAACACAGCATGACTAAACAAGGTAGCATTTCTTGTTTTCCCTGCTGTACAAGTCAGGAACACTGCAGACATTAAAGATCAAGAGGCAGCAGCTGTGTAGAAACTGTTGTTGGGGTGTCTCATTACACAGACCCTGCACAGAGCCTCACCAAACAGGCTAAACCCACTTTTCACAGTTTCGTTCTTTTTCTCTTTTAAAAGGGAAGAAGCGAAAGACCATTTGCGTTTCAAAGTCCATTTGTACAAAAGCCTTCCACTTTGTACAGAAGATTGGAAAGAAGCTGAATCTAATACTTATAAGACTTTACAACTAGGTGCATTTCAAACAACCAATACAAAGCACAATCAAGCATAGGACAGGTTTTTCTACTATCACATTGGTAGTCATGATATCCTTCTTCCCACAGAAGCAGGACGATACCTGAGGGAGATGCTGACACTTGGACAAGGGGCACAACACAGCCACTTTCTTTCCCTCTCTTCACTTCCATTCTTCCCTTCACAGTTTCTGTAGAGGATCAAAATTACCGTGAACTGTCCTCTACAGCTGTCCTTCCTCTTCAATCCAGTCCCTGGTGTCATGAAACCGATAGTCCAGCTCTGTCCTGACAATCCATATGGAAGCATTTTTTTATGTACTCAGACTGGAATGATTTTAAAAGAAGGAAGCAACAATAACATGGAGTTCCTGGAAGTGCAGTGTTAGCACTGTCAATATTTGACAATCTTACAGCTAAACATGCCTGTATCTGCTTTAGAGAAGAGACAGTTGACCCTTCAGGCGTTGTGGAAGCTCCCCCCAAGTTCCAGCTGCAGACTGAGGAGAAACGAAACCCTCCCACCACTTCAGTTGCAGACTGCTGCCTTTACAACTGACACTCCTGGCTATGATTTCTACCAGTGTTCAGCAACAGCTGTGCCCCCAGCTGGGAGCTTTCACTTTCTATTTTTAAAATCAGTGAAATCAGGAGCATATGTGGCCTATAATTTGCCATGTATTTTTAATAATAAAATCCACTTAGCAGCATATCAGTCTGTAATTCTATGCTGGAGATGCTTTGCTCCCTAGGAGACCCTTTATCAGGGCTTAATATATCTGATTATATTGGGGGTGTGATGTTCTCTGCAATTTGTCATCAGCAAAGTGTGCAGGATATCACACAAAAGTCTAGACCATACAGAGTTTGTTCCCCATGACCAAGCTCAGAAACAAGTAAGTGAAAATAGCTTCTCACTTTGGTGCAAAATTGGAAATGATGCATGACAGCCAGTTACAGCCCAGATACCTTCTCATTCCTGGATTATGACAAAAGTTAGTGAATATGACATGTTTGGATTCAATTTAAGTCATTTGTGCATTTAAGTGCATGCATATTTTAAGCATTGCTATATTTTCAGGAGGCAACTCTTTCTAGCTTGAAGACAAAATTAAATACGAGAAGGAAGAAAAAATAATTTAAGTAGTATCTGGCTAAGGGAGAAAAGAAAACTGAAATGAATGGCAAAGGAATAATATGAGTGATATGATTTTTGCTTGCCATAAACAAGAAAACAAATCTTTGGGAATTACAGAGTCAGTTCATGATGTTCTGGTTTTCTCCTTTCCCCTTAGAACTAAGACCACGTTTTTTCATTTCAGAGAGGTCTAAGCTACATGTCCTACAGCCTAATCTGGGTGTCCATCAGAACTAGGCCTAATTCTGACTTAGGCTGCACTAACCTTTGCGTTGAAAGGTTTTGGAATACTTTTTTTGTAAGAACTGCTAGACTGGTAAATCCCACAGGTCTTGAAAGAAACACAGGGTGCTTCAAGCATCTTTACACAAGCAGGTGAGCACTTAATTATACAGCAACCCTTCTGTGTAAAGACTTTACTTGTCCCAAAGGACCACTAATTGCCTTCTCTGTGTGAGCTTAAAAGGCCACCCAGAGCTTTCTACATTGTGTCCCATAGGTGCTTAGAAGACCTAAGCAGGCTTAAGATGTTTATGAATGATCTCTGACGTTCGAAGAGCACCTATTTCTCATTTGCTTTGCCTTACCATGATCTGCTGGAGTCAATTCACCCTTTAAGGTTTCCTCTGGGGACTGTCCATCCTCCTCTGAAGTGCCACACAGAGGAAACACATGTCCCTGAGATGCCTCCAGGTTGCAAAGGCTTCACTTGCATTTTCTGTGTATTTGGCGTTGGGGAAAGCCCAACAGGCTCTCCTCTTCCTGGAGATGTTATGTAGACTAAAACCATGTCAGGTCTCATTCACTGGTGTGCCTGATGATCACCTTACTATCACTAATAAAATGAAAGTCAAGTACAACTGGTGGTGATCTACTTTAATGACCAATGAAGTTTATGCTCAGTTTCTCATTTGTGTGTATATTGCACTACTATACTATATTGTAATTGTTGTTGCTGCTGCCTGGGATGGAGAGTGGAGAAGGGAGAAGAAAAATCCTGCCCACCTACCTGTGTAGAAATCGATACTTGTCATATCCCATTTATAATTTCACATATTACATTGCAGGTGACAAGAACGAATGTTCTGAAAGATCCTTTTAGGGCCTTAAATCTAAGGATCTGTGAAATGGTGGCTTTGACTTAGAGTCTTGTGTATGAATGAGGTGTGCAATGAGTTCTGTTCTCAGGACTGGGATGTCCCACCAGAACAGCCAGAGAAAGCTTGCTGAGCTGCTGCCTAGCTCATAGGTATACGGGGAAGCCAGCATCTGAGACAGAAAAGCCAGAGCCTTTCAACAGCTCTAAATTAATGTGAAATAAAAGGATGTCAAGTAGAAAAGCCTGGATCCTGTTGGGAAACACCAGGCATTGAGAACGATGTGGACAAAGCTACTAAGCTGAACATCCCTAGACCTTGGAGCCAGAATTGTTTTTCTAGCATGGTCTTCCTTGCTGTGAAGCTTCTAGGAATGCTACTGCTGACACGTTTAACCCAAAGGTTAACTGGTGTGAAATAAACACATCCTCATAGCATCATATTTGGCTTCTGCTCAGGCATCAAATTGTGCTTGTGTCTTATTCGCCTCCCCTCTCAAAATATTTCCAGCTTCATTGTCTTTGGGTTGTTTTTTTTTTAGTGGTTTTACCTTTCATACTCAGCCAGTTATCTGTAAAACTCACCAGTAGTAACTGCCACACTGGGACAAGCACTGTTTGATGTCTCCATCAGTGGCACAGACGAAGGGATCAAATGCACCCTCAGCAGATTTGCAGATGACACCAAGCTGAATGGTGTTGTTGACACACCTGAAGGATGAGGCCGTCCAGAGGGACCTGGACAAGCTCAAGAAGTAGCCCATGGGAATCTCCTGAGGTTTAACAAGGCCAAGTTCAAGATACTGCACAGGGGTCAGGGTGATCCCTGATATCAATCCAGGCTGGGGATGAACAGGTGCATCCAAAGCAGCGTGGGCAGCTGGGGAGGGGGAGATTCTGCCCCTCTGCCCTGCTCTGGGGAGACCCCCCTGCAGTGCTGCCTCCAGCTCTGGGGGCCCAGCACAGCAAGGACATGGAGCTGTGGGAACAAGTCCAGAGGAGGGACACCAAGATGATCAGAGGGATAGAGCAGCTCTGCTGTGAGCAAAGGCTGAGAGAGTTGTGGCTGTTCAGACTGGAGAAGAGAAGGCTTTGGGGGACTTTTCAGTACCTAAAGGGGTCCTATAACAAAGATGGAAGTAAACTTTTTATCAGGGTCTGCTGAGATAGGACAAGGGGTGGCGGTTTTAAACTGAAGGAGAGTCAGATTAGATTTGAGGAAGAAGTTTTTTACAATGAACATGGTAAAACTTTGGAACAGGTTACTCAGAGAGGTGGTGGATGCCTCATCCCTGCAAAAATTAAAGGTCAGGTTGGACAGAGCTCTGAGCAACCTGATGTAGTTGATGTCCCTGCTCATTGCAGGGGAGGGAGGTCTAGGTGACCTTTATATGTTCCTTCCAACTCAAACTGTTCTACAGTTCTATGATCACTTATTTAAAGGGGCGGTGCTCATCATTCACAGCCACCTCCTCAGCTGACCTTAGTAAACAGGGCTCTGAAGAACCAAGCAAATGCTTTAGCTTTTAGATCATTAGACTGTTCTGCTTCAGCACTATCTGATGAAGACACTGTCAAATCAGAAGCGGAAACTGAAAAGTAGCTTGACTAATAATGTCCCACACTTGAACCTGTTTTGGCAGTGGGATAGATAAGATTAATTAATAGGGCTTTTCTATCTCTGGCTTCTAAATTCCACACTGGTTTCAGGAAATACTGAAGAGCAGATACTTCCGTTTGTTTATTTTGCTGGCTTCTTTATTTATTCTATAATTCTTGGTTACCCTGGGAATTAAAGAAACCCCCAAAACATATGATACAAGTAGGAAGACACAGAGGTCAAAGCCAGATGAGGTTAAATAAAACTTTCTTATAACATGCTTCAGAAGGTAATTACTTCCAAGCTGCTCTTCAGGTTGTCTGGGGGATCTGATCCAAAAATCTTCTTCCCAAACCAGACACATGATTCAGAAGCAGAGTTTTCATCCATGTCAAATGCCTTCCATATCAAGAGAGCAGGCTGACTGTATTTCAGACTGCAAAATGTCCTGCTCGTAGCTGGACATGCATGAGGATTGCCTGATTTTTATTAGTTAGGACAGGAAAGTGCAGGATTAGCAGTTGGAGTAACAGCTAGTCAAAGTCCTGGGATAGTTTGTGTGCAGAGATACAGCACTGCCAATGCATGACAAGATTTCTTCTGGTTTTTGAAGCCTGAAGCTTTCCTACGCAGAGGTCACCAACTGGTTTAATTTCTTTGACAAACACAAACCTACTAGGAGCTAAGAAGAAGTAACTTAGCTATATTCACTTTTTTACCTGAGGTAGAAGTTCAGCTGATGTTCCTGACATTGAAACAACCTCAAAACAGCCGTCTTTGGTGTCCTGTTTATAGTGATATTACAAGAACAACAACAACAAAAAAAAAGGCAAAAGAGTCCACCCATCTCATAAAATATGACTTTGAGGTGCTTAAACCCCCTGGTAAAGAAGAGAAGGAGGAATCAAGGTTGAAATTTTGGGACAGGGCTTCCAAATGTCAGAATGGCTGGTAGAAAAGAAAGAAACCAGATCAACGCACCTCTTTTTTATCTCCTGCTGTGCCAGGAGAGGCTACCACTCTGATGAAGCAGTGGAAGGGCAGAGGTATTGAAGAGACTCTGACTAAAACTCTGAATGTGGATGTCAGCAGCAGGCAAGGCAGCACAGGGCAGAAGGTGCCAAGTTGCTCCTGTCAAGCTGGCACATCCACATGGCACAAAGCCTTCCTGTGATACTAGATCAGGTCCAGCAGCACAGCTCAGCAGCCCCAGCTCTCCTGCCTGTTCTGTGGCGCGATGAAAATAAACCCGTTGTACCACCGAGCCTGAAGTGCTGAGCCATTATTTTTCTTTCATAATGTCCGTTTCCAAGCTGACTGTGTTTCTCTGCCAGGTATAATGTGGGTAACATTCACTGTGAAACACTGGCAGTGGGTGGTTTTCTAGGAGGCTTCTCTGCTCGCTGGCAAAGAGAAAATACCTCCTTCACACCCCCACGTATACTCTACCAGAGGGACAAAGAACAGAGCAGTGCCTTCTCCAGACGTGCACTTGCCAGGTTCTGTCCTTTAAAGGGCCTGCTATTCCCTGGGAGCACCCGGAGCACTGCTTTGAACACCAGAAATATCCCAGCTTACAAGATGAATCCATGCATGGATGTGCAGTCCTCCCACTGAGACCGTGTCCCTGCAGCCTCTCCCGAGACTCCATCCCAGGAGGAATCTGCTCCTGGGCTGTGTGTGCAACAGGAGCTCCAAAAAACACAGTGTGACCTCACCCAGGAGCACCAACTGTCACCGACTGCTTGAAAACTGTGATGCTGGAAAGCACAATCCCTCTTTCCCCACATCACCACTTCCCCCCTGGCTCTGCCCGTGGTGTCACCAGCTCAGACGCTGGTCAGGGAACTCTGCAGACCAGAGCTCTGCCTCTCACAGCAGAGGCTGAAGAGGGAGGGATGTTTAGGAAGGTTAAAGAGTGAGGAATATTATGATCTTTTGTTTCCTACGTCCCTCTGTGCAAGTAAATGAGGTCTAAATGGCACCTGAGAGGAGACAGAAGATGTCACCTTAAGCACTTTCCAGAAAGTAAGCATGCAAGCCCCCCTGCCTGTTAATGTGAATTTTCAGGAATTATCCTTTTAAGAGATAAAGGGGAGAGAAGGAACAGAGAATATGATTGTGCCTTGCAGCCAGTTTGAGAGGGGAGCTGAGCTGGGTTTGGCATAGTGCCAATTTGCTGGCTCAAATTTCACCTGTAAAAGCCCTGTAGACATTAAAAAAGCATTCATTATTCACCCAGACACAAAAAACTCATTATGCTCTATTTTTCCAATCTTGCTAACTATGCATGAACTGTTCCTGCTGAAGGACAGTATTACCTGCTTCCTTCAGATTGCTTGTGATCACAGCAGCTCATGAGGGTTTGTTTCTTATTAGACAGAAGATTCTTGGCTGGACTTCTCTCAAATGACTGTGAACCCACATGTGTGGATTCGTGGTTCCTCTTTAGAGTGTTCAGCCACAAGCACGATTCCAAGGCCTGCTCATCTTTGCCATTTCTTGGGACATTCCCTCACAACAATCAACCAGATTCTGGTAGCTCAAGTGAGGCATTTTCCCATAATTTCTGTGCGTAACAAATCCTGTGCTATCTGTCAAAGGATACTAAACATCTGCCATAATCTATTTAGGCATTTTTTGTACAAATTTACCTTCTGTGTGGTAGAGAAAGGTCTATCTGGAATTTAATGATGAGTGTAGACATCTCTATTAAAAGGCTTACCTGAACCCTCTAATTAGATTTCTAATTTCTATATACACTTTTATTAGCACTTTGGCTTCAAGAGGAAATGTGTTGAACCCAACTTTAGCCATGGCATCACAGCTGTTAGCACAGCAATAACCTCTAAACACCACTGTTAGGGCTTTTCCTTAAGCAAAGGCAACTGTTGTATCTGCTGGTCAGACGGTAAGATAAACTTTGGTAGTGAATTAGCAGGGTGCAGGTGCCACCCCAGCTGTGCTCCCTGCCAGTTACCTAAAGGCTGAAACCAGGGTCCTGCCATCTAAAGACACCAAAACTATCACACAACCCAAAGGACTGGTCACAACAATCCCCTGCAGCTCCAGGCTGGGGCAGAATGGCTGGAAAGTGCCCGTCGGGAAAGGCCCTGGGGGTGCTGGTGACAGCAGCTGGACATGAGCCCAGGTGTGCCCAGGGGAGCAAGAGGCCAATGGCACCTGGCTTGGATCAGCAATAGTGTGGCAGCAGGACCAGGGCAGGGATTGTCCCCCTGTGCTGGGCACTGGTGGGGCCACACCTCAAATCCTGTGTCCAGTTCGGGGCCCCTCACTGCTGGAATGACATTGAGGGGCTGAAATATGTCCAGAGAAGGATAACAGAGCTGAGGAAGAGTAAGTCCTATGAGGAGTGGCTGAGGGAGCCTGGAGAAAAGGAGGGTCGAGGGGAACCTTATTGCTCTTTACAACTCCCTGACAGGAGGTTGTAGCCAGGTGGGGGTTGGGCTCTTCTTCCAGGTAACAAGTGACAGGACGAGAGGACACAGCCTCAAGCTGCACCAGGAGAGGTTCAGCTTGGACATCAGGAATAACTTCTTCATGTAAAGGATTGTCAAGCACTGGAATGGACTGCTCAGGGAAGTTGAGTCACCATCCCTGGAGGTGTTCAAGAAATGACTGGACGTGGCACCCAGTGCTCTGGTTTAGTTGACAAGGCCATGATTGGTCAGAGGTTGGACTCATTCTTGGAGGTCTTTTCCAACCCAAATGATTCTGTGATTCTGTGACTGCATTGACAGGACCTTATCTCAGCTAACAACTGGCTTTGTTTTGAATTTATGACTAGTAAGAAATTTCTACCCAACTTACAACATCACAAAATGCCACCAGTTATTCTGTGGTGGTTGTGCCAAGCCCTTACACCAGAGCCACACTGATGGGAGAGGAGTGAGTGTGCAGTTCATGGCAACAAATTTGCTCTGGAGCCAAGGTTCCCAAAGAGGGGCATGTACTCATCCTCTGAGCAGCCAAATGTCTCCTCCTGCCCAAGCATGTGTGTGACAGCTGCTGCCTGTTCTGGTATCAGAACCGGGTGCTTTTGGGAACCCTCACTCCAAAGCATGTTCCAGCTTTTCCCTCAAGATCTAAAAATAATTTGGGACTCCATTTTTTAATAAGGAATATTACTTCAGCTTGAGTACACTCTTCTGTGCAGCCTTGATTTCACAAGAGCAGGCACTGGTGGCAAGCAATGCTTAATAAAACACCCAAACACTACCCAGGTTCCCACAAGGTGAAGGCACAACAGAAATGGAGCTGTAGGGGAGGTATTTCTTCTCTTGGCTGAAGGCATCCTGCACAAAGGGTTTTTTCTTTATGTAGATTCCTCAGAAGAACGTGGGATGGCAGAGTCAGGGGCAGTCTCAGTAGATGAACCACCTCTAATCTAGAAACCCAGGTCCCAGACTACATGGTTGGCAGAACAGTTGGTTCCACCTGGTTGTAAGATGGTCCCAGAGCCAGAGAGAAGTTGTGATGTGATGTGAAAAGATGATGATAAGTTGTGAAGTGAGAAACCCTGCAATGAGGGCTGTGAGACAGGAGCCAGCTGAGTGGGTCTTCAGCCAGATATTGTGAGACTTGGCAGGTCTGGGACTGGCACTTCAAAGCTGTTGCAAAACTAGCCTGAGGTGACAGAGGGGTGTATAAACAATCTTCTACTCCTCCTACTTAGAAAAATAACGGGAAACCACCAGCCTCAGGCTTTCTTCAGCTCTACAGTCAATTGAGAACTCCAGCAAAACTGTGTTTTGAGGTAATGGCAAAAACCTAATGAAGTGAAGGAAGAATATTTGATTGTTTTCCTGCAGCTTTTGGTCTGTGCCTCTCCCATGAGGTGGCTGAATTCCTATTAAAGAAATAGCGTGGCAAATCTTTGCACATACACGCATCACATGTGAGGATTGAAACAAATGCTCTTCAATCCCATGTTTATTTTTCCAGAGGGCATGGAGGGAAACAGCAAAAAAAAAAAGCCTTGAATGGTGAGAAGTGTTTGGAGCTGGATCCCCTGCAGACACTACAAAAGGTTCTTTCCCTTCAAAACTGCCTTTTTCTCCCACTCTTGATCTTTATCTGTTTTTCCTCTCGAACCCTAGAAGATTTCTTTTCCCCCAAGTTCTCATGCTGTACACTTATAATGCTACAATTTAAGAGAAGGAGAAGAGAATTCCTATTTTTAGTTCCAGCATATAAAATGTTATCTAGGGACAGGTCATTTTGTCCTAAGTGATCAAGCAGAAAAAGGATATGGCAACAAATAAAACCTTAGGAAGGATATTCATGTGGTTAAGGCATTAGCCTGTTAATTCTGAAGATTTGTGTTTCTTTTCTGGCTCTCCTACAGCCTCTTTAGGTCCCTCATGGGTTAATTTCTGTTCCTTGCTTCTCTCCTGCAATATGGGGATAATGCTAACCTATCTCACAGCTTGGTGCAATGAGGATAAATTAATTACTCTGTGATAGATTTTCAAACACATTAGTGCTTGCTACCATAACAAAGCCTTTTATGTAAACAAATACCCCTGGGAAAACAAGAGGTTGGATTTCAAGATTGCTTTTGAGATAATTCGTGTACCAGCACTCCCACCATGGGCACACACCCATACCAAAGGAAAAAAAAAAACAGGACAAATGTACAGTGTCATGCTTTAAAGATCTTGAAAATCAGCCAAATCTCTGAAATGTTAAGGAGAATTAATGGAATACTTATACACCTTGGGGCTAGTTCTCAGGAATGCTGAGCACCCTCTGCTCTCCACTGAGTTGTGGGCACTCAGCAAATTCATTAAAATCATTTAGTGAATAAAGGGCATTTGAACAAAGATTTGTTCCTCAGCCTGCACATTTTCACAAATGCAAAAACCTTTACCATAAGAAGTTCCATCAAGCTCAACTGCTGTAGGGACAAAACTTGGAGATCTGTAGCTTAAAATACCAAAATAGGTAGGGATTATCTCTTTCCTTCCTCTCTGATTGTTTCCCCAACTCACGACAATGTCGTCTTGTGGCTCCCAAGAAGGCAACCAGGAAAGAAAATAGAGTGAAGATTTCCCCATTATTTTCTCCAGTCTCTAGGATGGCCTTGGGTCTTCCCTTCTCTCTCACATGCATCCTGTGGTCCCAAAGCTTCATCAGCATGTGAGCACACCACAAAAACCGCTGGCAGATGGGAATCCTTCTCCCTTGCACCCGTTTTCCCTCACAAGGTGCAGGGTGAAGAGCATTGTTTTCCAGTCAGCCAAAATCAATATGACAGCTTTGAGTGGGGGAGTTATGTGGTTCTTTCTCAGAAAAGCACATGGTTTGCTTCAACTTGAAAATGGAGCTTAATTCCTTTCTGGTCTGAGACAGCTTTTAAAACTCAGTTAACAGTAAACCTGGCTTTTGGGTAATGTGATTGAACCAGCACTTCCCTGTCTGAAAACATGTTAGCTTTGAGGAATTTGACAGCCAGACCTGTGCTCAGTGTAGAACCGTGGTTAAATGCTTCCTTTGAGGACTTTCATAGGAGCAGAAGAGACACCAAGGTAGGATGGTGTGAACTGCTCATGGGAGAAGCAGTGTGAGCCTGGCCTTGGCCACACAGAGGCTGGAGGGGCCGGAATGCCGGTGTGCCACGGCAGCGGGGTGCGATGTGCCGCCGCTCCCCTTGCTGGCAAAACGTCCACCCTTGCTGGCAAAACAGCCTGGGTAGGGATCAAAACCTGAAAAACAAATCAAAGTAAACTCCAGCCTGAAAGGCACACACACAAAGCTCGTGCCCGGGCTGCGAGCCCCCATCCTTCATCCACGCATCACGGAACATTTGTGCGTAGCAGCGCGTGCCGGGCCTGGCAGGGAAACGCTGGCGGGGCCGTCAACACTGCGGGCCCTGTTTACCAACCAGGGCACGCTCCCTCGGCTTGGCCTCGTCACTGCTCCTCACTGGTGACCAGCTTTGCCTCAGACCCACCTCAGAGCTCTGTTTTTTTTGGCGGGGCCTGCGACCCCGGGCAACCCAGCCCAGTGTTTGAGCCTTGCCTGGCGCGTTGCAGAGCGGAGAACACATGGGGTTTTGTTTCAAAGATATTGCTTAAAATAACTCCATCTCTAGAAAGTTGAAGTTGGACACCACCCCCTTCCACCTCTTTCCCCTCGCTCTCCCCTCTTTGCACAGCTGTGGCTCCCATGAGGACCCAAAGACAGATGTGCCATGAGGATCTGGTTATCATTCCTCCTTCCCACCCCCTCCAAAAAAGAAATATATATATATATTGCTTTCTCTGGGCTGCTGGACAACAGCAAGTGTCTGCGAGAAGAAGGGAGGAAGTAAAGCATTGGCTGAAAAACATCTCCTGCTCCCTTTCCCCCCTCCCTGTCATCCTGTGCTCTCTTCAAACACGTTTTTAAACATACCAGTTTTGGTCTGGTTTCCTGGATGGCACATCTTCATGTCTAGCTGGGCTTCATCCATTACCTCATGAGACAGGGTAGAACCAAGGTGACAAGATTGATGAAACATTTTGTGCAAGGGGAATGGGTGAGGAAACCCCCCCAGGAAATGACTGGAAATGGGGCAAGGGGGCACTTTTATTTAAAGGCATTGAGCAAATCTGTTTCAGGAGGGAAAAGGTAATTTATATTCTAGTGAGATAATTTGGCATTTCCTCTTGTTTGTCCTACTAAAATGATGAACTGACTAGTTTCATTTTATTTTATTTATTTTTTATTTTAAATTCAGTACCTGAATTTGCCCATGTTTCATTTTCTTTTGCGGTTTGGAGGGGGGTGAGTTAAAATGCCTGCCTCACCTAGAGTTCAGAAGCAACCAAGTTACTTCCACTTCTGGAGGGTCCTATATTTTATTCCAAACTGGCACAAGATCTGTTCAGTTATTCTTAGCCTTCCTGACACCTTTTTGCTTTTGTTACATTAATGCATGGATGTGAAGAGGGAAGGGACTCTGAGTTCTGGATCCTGTTCCACTGAGCTGCTAATTCACATTAAGAAAGGTCAAGTCTAATAGAGCACTGCCTTATGTTGAGGCCAAGAGGAAAAGGAGTTCATTTGAAAACTCGCTTTCCAGGTGTATTAACCCCTTCAAGTACCATTAGGCTGCATATCTGTCACAGCAGCAGCTCTTTAAGGAGGAGCCCAGATAAACTGAGTTATTTCTCAGCTTTCAGCTCCAATTCTCTATAGCTCGGATCACAGCTCTGCTGTGTTCCTACTGCTGCTTAATCTCACCTTGTATCAGGCTGTTGCCTGCCAGGAGTAAAGACACTCCTCTTTACCAGGGTGTGTAGTTTGTACACGACTGTTTATTTATCATGATCATTTAATCAAAACTTTTGGGTTCTTTTTTTAATAGGCAAATGCAAAGGTATCCTTGTGGGTGCAGTGAAACTTGGAGAATGCCAGAAAGGTGTTGGGATGATGTATAGAAGGAGGTGATCTTTGTTATTTGGGTTCCAGCATGATGTTAAAGAAAGGATCTGAGCATCCTAGAGGTGCTGGCTTATGCCTGAAACCCTCCACACACAGCTGTCAAATATGAAGACAAAAGAGAGGAAGGTTAGATGCCTGCTCAGAAGGTGCTCAGGGAGATGGAAACAAAGTTTACCAGCTGATGAACAGAAAATACATCTGTTTATCTTGAGCAGAAGTAAGGGGTGTGAGGAGTGAAAGAAAGTTTGCTTTTGTTAAAAAAAAAGATCATGGTACTTGGCCACATCACAAAACCTGGAGTTGATTGGAACACTTTAAGAAAACAGAACTCTGGGCTCAGCCTCAAGGGAAAGAGCAAACAATTTACTTTTCACTCTGTCTCAGTTCAGACCAAGTTAAGAAAGCCTTTCCTGTGAGGGGGGCAGAGCTTGATGAATAAAACAAAGCAAAAGTACCACTACCAGGGTGTGGGTGGTTCTATGTGTGCTTGGTATTGATCTGACTTCTGCAAGGGGATAGCCCCAGGCAGCCTAATGAACGTAGATCCACAACCAACATTGGCTTACAGTGCCCAAATGAACTTGTTAAAATGCAAAAAGACTGAAAAGGAAATGAAAACAAAACAAGAGAGATATCCCATCTGTGTATATTCTACTTTTTTGGGATGTCTACTTCTATAGGGAATCTTTTTCTTAACCTCAAAACAGTTAATTTTCAAATCTTCTTCCTTGAAGAGGAGCTACTTCAGTGGTGAGTTTTTCTTCTAAACATACAATGTTTGATTTATTTCTCCCGGTCAGACTATATGTGTGACATTTTTATTATATATTTCTATGCACATGGAAACATAACAGTTGCTGAAACATTTAATGAAACCTATGTATGATCCTTTCTAAAGCTTCTCTGGACAGTGGCAACCTCAAATAAAACCTAGACTTAGCACTAGCACTGACAAAGTGCACCAGATGTACCTTTCCTCACAAGCCGCAGGTGGGGGGCCACACTGACCAGGTGATATGGCAGAGGGTGATGTTGTAGAGGTGTTGTTGCTGGAGAGCAAAGGGATGAATCCCGAGGTGGCGGCACACAGCGCTCTCGGTCAGCACTGCCCTTTTCCAGGCACTCGGACACCCCGTGAGGCTGGCAAGCACCCTCCCTCCAGGATGGGAACTCCCTCAATGTTGGCTGGGAGAAGAAATTCAAGTCTTTTCCCTGTGTCCTTCGAGAAAACAAGAATCTCTCAGTTTGTGTTTATGAGAAGATTTCACATTTGATTCCAGCTGGAGGGAGAAAGAGAGAGAAAAAACACACCCTTCCCTTAGCCAGGCTGGAGGTTGTCTGCACACACAGGCTGGGACTGTGGGTTATCCCACAATGGTTTGCGTGTGCCCCGCTTCCCAGCCGTGCCGAGAAAGCCTCAGTCCCAGGGGAAAGCAGCACATCCCAGGGTATGAAGGCCTTGGAGGTGGGCAAAGCGCGAGGTCTAGCTGAGACAGGCTTAGTACTGCTCCATTTGGCACAGCTAAGGGTAAGGTTCCCCTTTGGCTGGCCAGGAGGGGCTGTTGCCTGCCGAGCACCTTCAGCGTGTAGCTGGGCTGTGATAATACACATATTTGCAAAGTCTGCTCGGGCCTTTCATCACCAGTTATTAGCTTCATGAAGGCCAAGGCATTTTTGAGCAGAATCAACAGTCCTAGAAAGAGTACCAAAGCACAAAGTTGTTCAAGACCTGAACTATTTCTGGGGGAAGAGGCTGAGTTCAGGCCATTACAGAGAGTGGATGCCAAGTCTGGATCCAGACACAGCATTCTTGGGAAAAGCTCAGGTCTGAGACTGCAATCTCTTCACAGAAGAATATAAGGGTGAGATACACAGTTCAAATTTTGCCACGCCTTTTGTGTTCGTAAATGTGAAGCTCCAGGTGAGCTTCACAAATTCTGTTTAAATCAACCAGAAACTAATGAGGTGGAGACACAGGACAAGAGCCAGTGGTCCAACTGGCCTTGAAGCCCTCTTTAGCTTTGAAGGACAGGATCTGCTTTGGAAGTGAATGGGAACCCAGATGGGAAAAAGATGGGAACCAAAGTGAGAACAAACTATGTAGGAGTGTGAGAAAACAGGAGGATCCAACAGATGTTGTCCTGTCCAGTTCTCTTCAGTTGTCTTTAACGTGCTGCTGTGAGCAAGATACCTGGAAACCAGCATTTTGTGTCACCTCTTTCTCTTCTTTTCCTGCCTCCCCACCATCCCTATATCCCTCCTGGGTAAGAAGAGAGCATCTCTTACAGCAGTCTGGTCTGCACCAGTGGGTGGGTAAATGGTTTCCTACAACCCCAGCTGTGGGCTCTGATAGGATTGTGTTTAAACTCCTCAATGTTGTTTTCTTTACCTTCTGTTGTTATCCTACATTCTGCTGGGGCTTGTGACAAGGGGAGGGAAGGGGGCAGGACAATTAGAGTCAGAGCAGTAATGATCATGATAAGATGAAGAGCCGATGTTGAATGCAATTCCCATTTCTCATTACTATGCTACTGTAGCTATGGTTTGGCTCTCCTCCTGGCCTTGGCAAACACGATCCACTTCTCCTGCTTCTCCTGTTGGCCAGGCTCCCATCCTCCTCTTGGCTCCTACAGCCAAACTCCTGGCTGGCTGCAGTAATCCCACATAATATTTCACGCAAATTTATATGAAGCCCGTTACAAAGCTCAGCAAGGAGACACTGTTTCTTTTTCTTGATACAATTAATCATTTGTAGCTCTGCTCCAAAGACCAGCCTGTCTCCCGTGTAACTGCTCCCTTCTGTCCAAGGGTGAGAAAGTGCAGTACCCTGGGAGGGCAGGGAGAAACTCAGCTTTCCCTCCCTTTCCCACACAGCCCCAGGTGAAATGACCCTCCTGCAAAGCCCCTCTGCCTCCTTCCTACCTGTGTCCCCCACCAAGGGCCGGCAGGACTCCTTTCCCACAGTCCACCCTCCCTCCTTGCAGCCCAGGTTGCCCTCCTGGCTGCAGGATGTCTTGGAAAACACGCTCCAGCTGCTCCCATTTCCCAGCCCGCACTGGGAATATTGCACAGGATTGCTTTTGCCTCCCTTGGTTCCCATTGCTTTGTACTGCCTGGTTAATCTTCTGGTACAACTTCTCCTTCCCCCCTCCTCTCCCCCTGCTCTTTTGAACTATTTCTAGTGTTGTGGCTGAGTTTTGTTTTGTTTTTTTTTTTTTTTTTTTTGAAAACAGAAACTTAATCCACAGTCTAATGTTTCTGTGGCTAAACAGAAGACCCAAGTCTCTGAGCTTGTCAATCCAGGACCTCACACTAGTACTGAAATTCAGAGAAACAGAAAAAAATGGATCTCTTTTCAGCTTGTAACTGTGGGTGTCCATCTCTTCACTTGGCATTTTCTCGCTTGAGTCCATCTGACACATCTCCCTGTTTCTCCTCCGCCTCCTTGTCTCAAGCATGGTATCAAGAAGATAATTAAGAAATATGTGCTTAACAAAACCTATATCCCTCTTTTTAGCATGAGATACAGAAGGGGGTTGAAAGATGCAATCTGATTTGGTATCTTTTTTTATTATTCCTGCAAAATTTGGGGTAGTCTGCTTTAATAAGATATAGTAAAGGAAAAAGTAGTTTAATTATGTGTTTAATAATTCTAAAGACATATGCTAGAGGAACTGGCTTTAGTTATTTTTTAAGCTAAGTACCCAGAAGGTTCCATTTTCCCTCCCAGAGCAAACTCAGGCCATGTGTGGTAAAAGAAGGAAACTAAATAAGAAGTTGACCTTTTTCTCTTCTTTCCCACTCCACAGATTCATTATGGGAATATTCTCTATTCTCTAAAGTACAACCACTGATTGCTGTTAAGTGAAATACTCTTGCCCAATAGCTGCAGTTCCTGTCTTCAAAGCATATTTACAAGTTCCCAAGGAATTTGGGGAACAAATCTATTATACTCCAGAAATATTTTCCAGTTGTCACAGGTTTACCTGCCAGAAAAGTATTTCCTCCCAGCAGATAGGAATCGTTCACTGGTTCTCCAAGTTGATGCATTTTAGGATCTTATTTGCAACATGAGATAAGATCAATAACCAAACCAATAGGAAATGAGGTTACAGTCACACCTGGAAGGTAACATCATTTCTGAAGGTTAAATTTTCATGACAGCTTTCTCACACTTTTTTTTTTTTTTTTTTTTTTTTTTTGGTGAAACAGTCATTTCCCTATAAATTGATTCAGTATCTGAACAGCTGAACAGGCAGCTGTGCTTGGTAGCATTTATTTAGAAATTGTGGCATCGTGGTGAATAAAAGGGGGGATGCAACAGCCTGTGGAAGAAAGCCCTGATAGGAATTTGATGTTTAACAACATTTCATCCTCTGATTGGGAAATCTCCAAACCATTGGCTTCCAGAGGATGAGATAGCACACAAAGGGAAAGATTACACCTGGAAGAAATATGCACCTGCTCGTAATTTTTTTTTTTTTTTGTAAGTAGATAATACTGTAAATTGCCAGAGACAAGATACTGGGCCTGATACTTTGGCCAGTCTCATTTTCTTATTGCCAAAGCTACAAAATCACTGGGGAGTGTGTGTGTGTGTGTGTGTGTGTGTGTGTTGTTTCATCTTTTGGTTGTTTTGGTTTTATTTGTTTGGGGTTTTGGGGGTTGGGTTGTACACTGGGGTTTTTTTCAGTCAGCAGCAAAATACTTTTTTGCCAGTTGAATTTTTTTCCACTATTGAACATATATTTCATTCACAGCATTTTCAAATTTTACTAATTTGCATTAAAAATAAAAGTGATAACTCCTTTTCAGCTTCTGTCATATCTTTGTGGAGCACTTTTTACCACCTTCAGGAGTGGTCTACACTGGAGATTTCTATTTGAACACTTAAGGTAGAGAAGTGAATTTTCAGGACCGTTTTCATAAAAGAGGAAGGAATTGAAACTAAGATAGACTTATATACAGTGTTGTATATTTTCCCTGTCATGTTTTTGGAGGATAGCAGTTTCTTAGCACTCTTTTAGTAAAAAAATACCCCAATCTTTTACTTTAGACTTAGACCCGACCAAAGTTAGGATTGAAATTATTATTACAGGACCTTGAATCAGCCAGAAGTTTGAGGGAGACTTGCTTATATATTTTTCTTAAAGCAAGAATTGCCCCAGAACACCAGAAGGAATTCCAAAACTCCAGAGCTGGGATTTATGAGAACCTAAACTAAAGCAGGGATCTTTTTACAATACAGAACATTAAGATCTTCAGGGTAACTTGAATGAAAATAAAAGAATTTGGCAATAATTCTCCCTGCCCATTGTACAAGGTGACTATTTCCCTCAGTTTTGCTTATGGCACAACATCATTTTGATGTGCAACCTCTCCTTCCTGGGATACAGCGGCTCCGGAGAGACATCTGTGGGTCCCAGAACAGCACCTTTCTTTCCATCACCTGGGAGTCCTGGCGCTGTGCCTGTTCCCTGATTCTCAGCAGCCCATGATTTTCTCAGTGACTTGGAGTTGCAGTCCCCCAGTTCAAGATGTGTCTGTTCAGGCTCTCCCAGGGAAGGAGCATTTTCCCTCTTGTCCAGCAGCCGGGGCAGGGAAAAGAGACAGTTCTCCTTTCTCTTGCTCAACCACTCCATCTAAGAGATATACACCAAGGAAGGCTGTCTTCTATCTGGAAATAATAAGTTACCAACAAACAAAATCAGACTATCCTGTCACAAGAGAGTCACGCTCATTTTTTGCTCTTTTAAAATAGTATGCTCTATATAGAACCCAGTCTGGTGTCTCACCCACTTCCTTCAGCTTCTAACCAAGGTATCCAGCTCCAAGTATTCAGATCTTTGCAAGATAACTGCCTGGAAACTGTTTTATATATTGGAAAGTTCTTCAAGTGAGAAAATGGCACCAGTGCCTGTGTCCTCCTGCCCAGTGTCAGATGAAAAATTGCCATGACAAGCTCTGGCTCCTGCTTTCCTGCACCTTGGCCCTGAAACCTGCCAATACACTTTCAAAGGTGAATTACAAGATGTCTGGTCTTCACAAAAGAGTTTTAAAGATACTGTTATGATATTTGAGATTTTTTTTCTTCTTGTGTGGCAAAGGGGAAAGGTAGCATTGCACAAGGATCTGTTGATCTCTCAGCTGGAAAGGAGCAGTAATTGTCTTTGAACACCACGGCTGGGGCTCCAGATTCCTGGAGAGTGAATGTTGCCAGATGTGCATGACCTGGACCGTGTATAGGGAAACTGGGGAGGGGCTCCTGAATGTAAAGCAGTCAGTACAGTGTGAGAGGAAGTAGTTAGCCCAGCCTCTATTTTTGGGCCAACTGTGTGTGATTTCAGGGCTACCCAGAGACTTAGCTTAAGTGTTGTCTTCCATATATCAAAGGTGTGAATCCTGACTGGATGATAGGGAGAGCCATTGCCTGCAATATGATACACGGATCCACTTCAGACAGGCCAGGAAACCCATCTGTTTACTTAACTTTTCATGTAAAGCAGTTGGGAGGAAGAGCTTTGATTTGACTGTAGTTTTATTTATTTACGTATTTGCTCATATCTATAGAAAATAAGTACAAATGATGTGAAAAAATTCACTCTTCTGGTAACAGAAGTTATCAGAATAGTCTTTCAAAGACCAGTATGTAGCAACAGTAGCAACACCACCAAGAACTCACCCTGAAACATAACCCACCACTGTTTGTTTCTAGCAAGTTACTTTTACAAACCGCGCTTTCTCCTTCTTCTGCCCTCTTCCTTCCCTGAGGCCATCTTTTCCCAAGACATAAGCTAAGCTTTGCCAAGTTTCCAGGATGGTCATAAACAGGATAATGGGGAAGACTGGAGGCAGGAACACACAGTACCTCTCCAAGGAGAGAGAAGCACAGGAGAGCTGATGTGCTTTCACAGACTGTATCTGATGTCAGGTCATTCAATGTGGAGGGACCATGGTAGTTCAGGAGATGGAGGGGAGTTTCAGTGGAATTTTGAAGAGCAAACTTCTGGCAGTGCTCTTCAATACAAAGCTCTTTTTAGGGAAGAACATCACCAGCTACAGTTTTGTGCTACTCCTTTCAATATTCTGGGAACCACAGGCTCTGTGTGTGACTTTGAGCAGTTCATGTCATGCTGTAATGTTTTAATATCCCATCTGTCTCTGGACACTGACAGAAAATTCCTCTGGGCATAAGCTCTGGCAATTTGAGATGCTAATTCTCCCATGGATGACCCATCCCAACACAGGGAATTGCTGCTCTGAGGCATTCTTTTACAAGAATGAGCTACAAGTTGCCTTGCATCATCTTCACTGATAATCTGTTGTACTCAGGAGAAGGAAAGCTTCCATTAATATGCTGGACCCTGAAATGAGTAGTCTGAGCCATAGACATGTGTCCTGTCCCACCATTTCCTCTGCTTGGCAGCAAACCTGCCAGATGGCCATGGCAGGAATGAAACCACGATGCACGTGGGTCTGTGCCTTGGATAAACCAAGCAGTGGCAGCTGGTTGCTGCACTGAACACACCACCACAGTCATAAAATTTTAATGAAAATGCACGCTTTTCTTTATATCAGCACCGTTTTGAAGAGCTCTTGGGGAAAAACAGAAAAGGTTATTGCTGTATTTCCAGTAAGAAAAAAAAAAAAAAGGAGTTCACATTTGCTGAGATGTAACAGGATTTTGGCCAGAAAAGAGGCTGCAGTTATTTGCACGATTTTACTTGTACAGACACCCAGGTACAGATGCTTTCATGGAAACTCTGGCTGCATAACAGAATTAATTTTCTCTGAGTCCTGAAACTATTTCTGGGAGCTTTCAGAAACTTACAGGAAGTACCTATCCTTTTCATTTATGTACAGATTTATTGTTATTTTTATATATTTAATGAATAAATGAAGACATTTTTACTTTGTTTTTACTAGATTTCACACTAAGAAAGAAGGTGTGGTGGAGGGGAGAAAAATCTTGGCTTACCCAGTTCAAAAACAAGGCTCATGGCAACCCAAAATACTCTTTCTAGAAAATCTGGTCTTAAAAGCAGTGGTCTCCTCTGAGATTGCCTGGGTTACTGCTTGTGTTGTGGCAAAGCAAACAAACAAACAAAGAGTAAAGTAAAGATGAGAGGGTCCCCTGAGACTGGGGTCTTCCGCTGTCTCTTCCAGGAGTAATGAATGGGGTGACCACACAGACTTGGAAAGCCCTGCGATGCTCGAAGCTGCTGCTGGCTTCCGAGCAGGCAGAGTGCAGGTTTATCTGGGATTCACTGAGAGTATTAGGCAGTCAATTAGAGGGGCTTCAAGGCAAACCAGGAGTTTTTATTTCTTACACAAACACAGGGGGAAAATGTAACAGCTGCTCTTTAGTCTCACCAGTGGTATGGAAGCAGACTTGAATTATACAAGAGAGTCCTGAGAAACTCCTGGAAAGGCCGTCTCTCCAGCTTAGGTGTCCAGGTCTGCTGTCTGGAGACCCTTTTATGAGTATGAACTCAATTCTCAGCAGCAGAGGGGAAACTCCTGTTCATCTGGCCTGTTGGAGGTGACCATATATCCCAAGGTACTTTCCCATACACCTGGGTGGTCTCAGTCTCCCTGAAAGGAAGAACTCTACTGAGAAATGACATCCGAGGTATGTGGAGCACATGTTGGCTGGTGTAGTGACACAAGGTCTCCAAACACATGCTGTGTTCCACTGATCATGGCCCTTTGTTCTGTTTTCTCCTTGAATTCTCTTAGCTTGTTCTCAGAGATCTGTAATTAAGGCTGTAAGGACTTACTGAAGCAAGTTCTTCCAAGCTACACATGAAATAACAGGAAGAGCTGTTTACTAGGCAAAGGACACCTAATCCTGTCCTCTGTGCCTACCAGGGAAGACAAGACAGATCCTTTTGACTGCATCTTGTGTCTACAGCACTGGTTCCCCCTTTGCTGCCAGCAAATTACTTGGGTATGGCCTCTGTTTCCCTATTTAAGTTCCTTCTTTTCTGCTTCATTGCCTCTCTTGAGAAGGTATTAGCAAAGCTTTAAATATCATACGCAGGCTTTGGATGTTTCTTTATAATTAATCAAGACCTCCACATGTGCTGTTCATGACAGTAAAATATATTACCCTTTTCTAAGTTGTGGAGGATTCTATGGTATTTGAGGTAGTTGTGAGAATGGTTAGAAGTGCTTCATGCTGTAGAATTCAAATAGGTGTCTAAGGACAGCAGAAAGAGAAGATTTCTGTCTCTGGTGCCGTCATGGACTGGTACCTTTCATGAGCAGCAAATACATTTTTCAAACCACTATAAAGAATAAAAAGTCAAATCTGATAAACTTTAAAAAATATACTATGAAAGAAAGCCAGCATTAGAAACATGCCATGAGAGAAATCCAATTACCTTGGAAGCAGGCAATAGTATCATAAAGAGGGAAAATTATACGAAAAATGGAGAAAACTAAATTAAGTCATTAATGACTAAAAGAAAACCCAACCCTAGAGCTGAAACAAAAGGAGGTTGCATGCTGAAAACTGTACAGGTTAGAAGAGGAATTAAACCAAAACCAAACAATAACTTTGCAGTCTTCTCTACTAGCACAGAGCTTGTCCTGACCACAATGCTCTGTGCCTGGTGGGAATGCAGAACAATGGAGGGCTTTGAAGATTAATGGTTGTTAAAGTCAGAAGGGACTTGTTGGACTTTCCACAGAAAATAAGTCATGGATCCTCAGCCAACAAGAGGCCACAAAATGCCACTCAGTATCAAGCCTAAAATATAAAGACTGAGGCCTTAGATTTGTTCTGTTTTCAACTAACTGTAGGTTTCCTGAAGGAAACTAGATAGCTAGATATAGGAAATTTACAATAACCAGAACTGCTATTTATGAAGTGAATCATAATGACTAATCCTGAATCCATTAGGCTGGCTTTAGTCCTTTTTTCCCAATTGCAAATGGAAAAGATGTTTTTTTGTTTTGGTTTGGGTTTTATTTGGGGTCAGAAATATTTGGCTTTCAGAAGAAAATCAAAGTTGCAGACAGTCATAAAATTTTGAGGCCAGATTCGAGACAGTATTTTGAAGAACTTCTTTTCCTCTAAACAGATTCACCTCACTAATTGCTGAGCTCAGATGAAGATCAGCTAAATCTTAGCTTAGAGGTAGCTAATTATTCATGTATACTGTGAATAGTGGATCTTTGCTCTGAAAGTAATAAGGAATAGTGGATCTTTGCATTACTGTTTTATGTTGCCATCAGAAACACCCTCTAATTTTAGAACAAGGTGATAGAATTACATACATGCTTTCAGCTCCCAAGGGCTTGCGAGAGAAGGAGAGTTTGCTCATCATAAATCTGAGAAAGGACAGAAACAATCCACAGAAATCAGCTTTCTCAGCTTAATCAAAACCTATTTCCCTGAGGAAGGCCTATATGAAATGCTGAGGAAAATCTCAGCAGTATAGACACCCTGAGCCAAATATTCTCCCATTCTTGGTCCTTCTTCGTCCTGAGGGAAGCATGTGCTTAAGAGGGCTGGCTGTACTGAGCTGTGGATGGCCATGGCCATGGTTAAGCTGTGCAGTGATTTGCAGAGCAGCAGGTTTTACATGCTGGGTGATAACCAGCAGCAGTTCATTGTTGGGTGCTGTGGAGGATGAGGAGCAGCTGTAACTGTGGCAGGATTCTTGAAGGAGGAGCTGACGTTCACCCCTAGTAAGAGGCTCAATGCTCTCCTCTCTGTCTCTAATCAAAGATACAGTGCACAGCAGAGTCACTTTTTCTGCAGTGTTCCTATGACTTTCTGCTCTCTGGACCAGTTAGATGCAGAAAAAGAATGTCTTATGTTATATGGCATACATCCATTGTCCACTTCCAAGAGACCGTCTCAAATGTGGATGATTTTCTCTGAAAAGTGGGATGTAAGGTTTATCCCAAAACAGATGCACAAGGCAGGTGTCCATAGTACACAACCTTGCTGCAAATTGGAAAGGAAACCAACTTTTGTTTCTTAGAGCTTGCTGCCTGGCATAACATCTTGATTTGTTCCACATGTTCCCTACACTATAAACAGAGGCCTGAGTAACCTGAAACAGTGTCACAAATTAAAATAAGAAATACCACTTTAACTAAAACACTAGAGTGAATTTGTTCAATAATTAGCAGTTGGATTTGTCAGGAAGGTGGTAGGGTCTGCTGTGTGTGTTCAGAAAGGGACCACAGGCTAACATATACACTGTCTCCCTTGAGGGCATGAATTAAATTGATTAAACAGTGCCACAGGTCATGCCAAGATTTATAGCCAAGGTCTCTAATGTGTTTTTTGAATGAAAGAGTAAAACCCCTATGGTTTTCACTTCAAAATTTTTGGCAAGCTCCCTATTGACTCCACTCACATGCCAGCATGGTGGGCAGTACTGGGAGGGCACTTTATTCTAAGGTACTAAAAACTGTGATTAGGCAATGATTTATGGCTTTCCTTAAACTCTGAAGTGACTTTTTTAATAGGAGTATTTTTGGCTGGGCTAATTGAAGTAAAAGTTGACTGATTTATGATTTAATTTACAAAACCTTTTGCCACACCTTTAATGATGAAACCTCCTTCTTTTTTTTTTTCCACTGAGGCATATTTTCCGTTACTGCTATGCCAGTATGGCATTAAAAAAGCAGTTGCCATCTCAAACATCACTGAAAGGCTCCATTTCTTCTTGGAAACTGTTTAAATTATATATTTAAACTCATCTTTCCTCACCTCCCTCTCCCCTCAAACTGTGAAAGAAGTTATTCCTACGCATTTTTAAAGCTTGCATGAAGCCTTAACTTCTGTCTTGCATAGAGCAAGTCAATGAGATTAAGGCTTGCTTTATTCTTTTCTTTATAAAATGTGTGAGCTCCTCATGCTATGGTACATACACCCAAGGGGGTGAAATAACCCAAGAGCAACCTCTTTAATACACCACTTCAAGCTGCTGTGTAGGCATAACAGAACTCTTTCTTCTCCAAAGCCAGTTTAGCATGGTCTGAGCTATTGTCATTTAGGGATTTCACAGCGGTTTGTCTGAAGCAAGAGGATGGCACAGGTAGGACACCAGGCTGAAATCTGCCAGTCCCTTTGGCCTACAAGTGAAGCTCTGGGAAGTCAGGCTTGGTATGGCAAGTGCTCTCCTGGAGAGGGACAGCAACTCATCCCTATCTGTGCCTTTTCCTGAGAGCTGAAGTAATGGAGGATGACATGGAATGGAGGATGCAAACACTAAAATCTCCTGCTCTCCTACTTCAGTTTTGTCAAGTCTATGGCTTTTGAAAAATCTACCCAAACCTTTTGGAAACCAACCCAGTTTTAACTATGCTGCAGGCATTTCGGACATCACATGGTGCAATTTTACTGTTTTGAAGACTTTTCACTTCTTACTACACATCAATGTTGCTGCTATAACCTTCAACATTCACCACTCAACCAAACAGCCACAGGGATCCACACTTTACAGAGAGTTCTACTTTTTAGTTTTAGTGGATTTTAGTTTTAGTGAATTTTTTGGTTATGTTTTGTGCTGCCAATAAGATGGCATTTGAAACAGATTTCAGTGTTGGGTGATACATATAGTATCAGCAGTAAAATTAACTGAATAATTAAAAAAGTCAGAGCAACTCTGGTCAAGTCAGACTCTCCTAGTTGTATGCAGAACAACTGATAATATTTTGAACAGCACCTTAGTCAAATATATGTAGACAAAAGACACCAACCACAGAGACACCCTCAGATGATAATCTGATGTTTTACAGTGATTACTTTCATGTACTTTCTGCTTTCAGTGGTTTCTGGCTATTTCATTACAGAACAGTATTAAAAACATGAGAAAGGGAAGGACAATCAAAAAGGTTTAAAAACAGAGCTATAAAACTTGTTGGTTGACTCCTCTAAGGAAAGTTCCAAAGCTGTAAAAAATTAGCCCAGGGGAGTGTTGAAACAGGGATTTGCAGCAGAATGCCTTGCAGAGCTTGTCAAAAGTCACAAAAGTCAGTAAACAGATTTGTGACACACATAATACTCCAAGACAATGATCAGCATTTGGAGAAAGACAAGAGAACTCAGAGATCTGACTCTCAAAAATTCACATTCGTCAGACAAAATGTTCATAGCCAGAATTGACCATGAGCCTGCAAATGAAACTAATTTCTTTTTAATGGTTCAGAGAGACAGGTAATAAAGCCACAAGGTAACAGAAGTTAAATAGCTGAAATTATAGACTAACTCACACTGAAGCATAATATCAACTAAAATTAAGAATACAGCCCTCTATATGGTGATGTGTGTTTGGAGAAGAGCCTGGTGCCAAATATTTTTCTATCTTCTGTACCTTTACATGCCTGTGACTGTTCTTTGGAAAACAGAACATCCATCTGTGTGCACAGAAAGTTTCACTTCTGGACAGCACTGATGAGGCACTGTAGCAGTAAAGCACAAAAGCTGAACTGCTTGGGAATATTTCCGGAGTTGAACAGCACAAATGAAATTAGTAGATTTAATAGTTATTTCTGTTGGACAAAAGTGATCCTGATGCTTTAGGGGGACCTGAAGACACACACAGCAATACAAGATACTGCAGGAGCTTTACTAAGCAGTGCTCATTGGCTACTGACTTGACTGGAAAAAAATGTCTGGAAAATTATATCATGTTCAATCTTACTGTTAATTCCTGCTTTTGTGACATTTGCCCTGGAAAGGAGCATGTGAGGACACTCCACCATCACAAAGCATCACTCTGAAATTTCTGGAAGCAGCTGTGGGAGGCTCTAGCACATCAGAACAGCTCCAGGTCTGACACTGAGTGAGACTCTCAGTCTGTGTTCACTTTGCAGGTATCCATGTATCCTTATGGTGGGTTTCTTTGCTGTAGTTGTTATGGCCTCAGAAAGGTAAAACTCAAAAAAACCCTGAACTGAGCAACTTAAAGACCTGTCTGGCTCATCAGTGTTAGCGAGATTTAAAAATCAGATTGTCTGGAAAGAGGAGTCTCAATTACTACACAGTTATGTGAGGAAAGAAAGTCAACAAATCTTCAAAGCCTATATCCCGTAATTGGCAACCTCAGAAAGTGCATCAAGGATAAAGAACAGAAATGTCTTACTGTATGCATGCAGGTAGTTAACTCTCTTAATTTGATAATTACTGACCCATTATCTCAAACTTGGCATTATTTACAAAATTTGACTTTAGGAAGTAACATGCCTTGAAGATTTTTGCTTCAGTCATTCTTAAACTTCTTCACAGAGAAAGAATAATCAGAATAATCTCTTTTATCCTTGTGTGTGTGTGTGTGTGTAAGAATTCAAGAATGAGGGGATCAAAACCCACTTCTTTATGGCATGAGTGTAAGTTTTGAAAATTTCACTATTAGAAAATGAATGTATGAACGTCTGAAAAATAATAATAGAATGGGCTTTGGAACTTGACTAGAGCAGATATTCCCTTCACCTGTTATATTTAACAAAACAAGATTCACTTTAAAGTACTATGTTTACCTGCTGCTTCTCTTTAGAGATTATCCTAAATGATTGCAGATGTGGGATGTAGGAGAAAAAGGAAAGACAGAGGAGCAGCATTGTGAGTGTCAGTCAAAAAGGGACCACTAGTTCATAAAAACATGTAGTGCTGTTGGGTAGAAAACTTGAATTTGATCTTTGAGACATCGGTGGCAGAATTCCCGTTAACTTTGATGCTGTTCTGACTTCACTCTTTCTAGTCAACAGCTATGCTCAGATCTCAAATTTTCAACATAAATTTTGCCCCAATTTTATTTGGTAATTTTGAAAGATTGTGAGAGCCAATTTTGTACCTATAAGTCATAGTTTTCTAGTTACAGAGGAACAAAGAATGATCTTTTTTTCTGTCTTATTTTTTTTAAACAAAAACCCGCTTGCTACAAAGTCTAAATAAAGGTCTTACTACAATATCAGAAAGAATACAAAAAGAGAGAAAAAATGAAGAATTCTGATCATAAGATTTTTTTTTACTGATGATGGAGAGAGCTGATGATCAGACAGTATTTTCACAGGACTTTACCTCCAGAGAGTGGAACAATTCACATGTTTTCCACTCAAAAAATTCAGTTTAGTCTTTGAAGGAAAAATTTATGTCAAGTAAATGGAAGTGTTCATAATAAAATCATAACAATATTTTTAATACATTTTTTTTAAATACAACTCTGTGAAAGGAAATCTGAAATATTTGCTGAAAATCTCTTAAAAATTTCAGAGAAACCAAAACTAATTTCCCTTTTATCTACACTTTTCACGGCAGAAAAGTCATCTCCAGCTAGAGGCTCTTTGGGCATACGTGCAGATACAGTGATGCACATCCCCAACACGTATATTTGGGCAGGCACAGGCAGATTTAGCCTTGGGCAAGACACACATCCATATCACAGGGGCCCAAGAATGCACAGAGCATTTGGGTAGTACTGCAGAGCAAGAATTACAGTTCCTGCAGTCTCTGGATAAATTCACACAAAGTGGTGTTTGATGGCACTTTGGCTGATAAACCTTATCAGTGCCATGTTTACCTTAGAAACTTTCTACAGGATACCTACAAAACTGTGGTTACAGTGGATAGCAACTACTTTCTCACTTGGACTTTTATTGGTCCTTGGAGTGCACTGATTCTGATTTTTTTCTTTCTTCTTTTTGGTGTGGGTCCTACTTGCACTGCTGAAAAGAGTCTGCCCAGATGCTGTCAAACAGGTGTGCAGTGAAGGGAAAGCCCAACAGGTAGCACACAACAGAATAGGCATCTCTGTGTATTTACAAGCAAGTGAAATCTATACTAAGACTTCTTTGTCTTAACAGGCAGCTCTTCTGTAAAGGCTTTTCTAATTTTCGGCGGGAGGATTAATTCAGCAATAGTTTTTAGTCCTGTTGTTTCCATGCTTTATCTGTGAAATGAGAAGTTGCTTGAAATCTAGACCCCGCTTGGAATATTGTAGCTAAATACTATTTATTAAAAGGTCTTGCTGCTGAAAAAGCTCAATGTTCCCTGTTACTATTAGTAGTAGTCCTGACAGCAGTAGTGAGCAAGACAGGCACAAACAGGGTAATTTAGCAATCTAGGAATTTTGTGATGCTTTAATTTGTACAGGGCCCATTTGTCACAGGGGATGAAAGATCCAAGTTGAACCTGTCTTTCTATTTAAAGAGGGACAGCTAATTTCCCATCTCTAGGGAGATGGGACTCAGAAAAGAGGAATGGGAATGGTCTCAGGAATAGACAAAAGATCAAGCAGGGGATGGTTCAATACGGAGATAGGACAAGTGGGAATGGCTTAAAACTGACAGAGTAGGTTTAGATTGGATATCAGGAAGCAATTCTTTACTGTGAGGGTGGTGAGGCCCTGGCACAGGTTGTCCAGAGAAGCTGTGACTGTCCCATCCCTGGAAGTGTTCAAGGCCAGCCTGGATGGGGCTCTGAGCAACCTGGGATAGTGGAAGATGACCCTGCTCATGGCAGGGGGGTTGGAACTGGATGGCCTTTAAGGTCCCTTCCAACCCAAACCATTCTATGATTCTGTGATTTCCAGTTCAAACAGGAAGGAAAGCCACGGGGGAAAATGCTTTCTTGTTCCATAAACACACCCCCAGAACCAATTCCCTGTGCTCTTCTTACTCTTAGCAAAGCACCAGATCATGTACATCACTGTTAACTTTCACTGGTGGCCTTCGCTGTCGCATGAATTATTCTTGCAGCTGAGGAAGTGAGAGATGTTTTAGTTAAAAACATGAACACATTGGCATAGTTGTATGGAGATAAACTAAAAAAAAAAAAAGTAGATTAAAAGCACTCTATGATGTCCCAGTGTGACAGAGAACACTTTTGATGCAAGATCTCTTCATGCCAGTCAATTACTAGAAGCTGCTCTTTTCTTATTCAAGTCTTGGTGATCTTTCTTGTATAATTTCTGCATCATCCTCTCCACACTCTAAAGAAAGAATTTATGATTCCTATTCTCTAGCTAGAAGAAAGGAGAATGTCCTCAAAGGAGCTTCAGACTGGATTTTGGATAGGATCTTCAAGAAGTGCTCAGCTTTGAAAGTTAGATAGATGAGCACCTTTGAAAACATTTCTGGGCAATCATGCATATTTATGTGACTGTATATCACAAAAAAAAGGACTTGGCTTGAAATGAATTGACTACCGTTGTGCAGAAATCTTTAGCAGGACAAGGCGAAGAAAATAGGTAGTCTCCCAAGTTCAAAACCAGTTGTCTTCTTTCCTGGTATTGTATCTGTCAAAGAAGTAGAACATTTAAAAACTTCTCTGTGTGTGTATCTAGCTGCCTGTATTTGTCTATGTCAAAAACATAGATCTATAAAATCCTTTCTAGAAAGTACGAATCAAATACATCTCTGCCATACTTTATAGATCTGACAGAGGTTGTGCAATGAGGCACGATGAAGTCCAAAAAATATATTTTAAAATCGTTTTAAAGGGTTGGATTTTTTTTTTTTTTACTTTTTTTGTTTTTTTCCTCCAGATTTTAATACAGCCTGGAGATGTGTCAGCTCCTTACATTTGTGCAATTTAAAGACTAAAAAATTTCTAGGATTAGTGGGACACTCCCAGCTAGGTCAGAGCATGTTATTATGTGTCAAAGTCTGAAGCAGTGAGGAGCAGTAATTGCTGAGCTTTGACTGCATCCTGTCTATGCTCTGGGCGGTTCAGGGTGTGTATACTTGTGTTTGTTTTGTGCATGTCTGTCATAACTTGCTTTAGGGATTCAACCAACCATTTGTCTGCAACCTGGCTTAGTAAAAAGTAAGTCATGGGAAGGAGGGGGACCAGGAGGGAAAAGGTAAGATCCTACAGAGGCTTGAAAAATATAAACACTAGAAGGGAAAGAAATTACTTGGAGAGTTTACACTGTGGAGTAATAGGATTAAATTCAGCTGGGAAAACTGATGAGAAATAAGGAAAGTATTCCTGCCACTAAAGTGACATTTACAAACTGCTCTGGACAAAAGTGTTACTAAATGTACAGTGTGAAGCCAGTTTAAATAGATTGCATGATTTTCTTATACAGCCTTTATTATAATTATGGAGACCCACATTGAAACAGAGAGATTCAAGGCCTCTTTCTTTCTCACAGTCAAACTACTGTCCTGCAGTTGTGCAATTGCTACATCGTCCAGCTTTGCTTCACCATCCAGCCTTTACACATGGCATATTTGCCTGTCAATCCATCTATGGAAAAACACTGGCTGGTGTCCATCTCTTACCTCACATAAAAAAGGCTCTGTGGTCTAAATGTTTTCAAACACGCATGAGACATAGAGTAAGTGCCCTGCAGGTTTGCTCTTCTGCTTGCCCCAGAGTTTTGTAATCCATCTATCTATGCCACAGGCCTTTTTCATCTGGGCAGCTGCACTCCTATGGCTGCTCCTGTCCCTTTCTTAGACCTTCTACAGTGATGGTCTCAGGGGACAAGCTGAAAGCATGTCTGTTCTATTTCATGAATATATACCACTGGATATCTTGATGGCCAGGGTGGTCCACCCTTTTGTTCATGCAATATCAAATAAACCAAAGGTTTCTGGTGAAGTTTGATGAACAAAAGAGCAGGCACAGTAGCTCAGCCAACTGGCTCAGTATCTTGTCTCAACCAGCAGTCAAACTGGATGCTGAAGGAAAAGTATAATAGCACAAAGCAGTGACACTTCCTCAGAATACCCTCCCACATCTCCAGCAATTCGTAGTGCAGAAGTTTCCCGAGCCAGAGGCAGTGGGGAATGCAGGAGCTCACAGCTTGTCCTGCAGAGACAGCCAGCAGAAGTGACAGTGATGAACTACAGCTCCCCAGACACTCTAATGGAAGTGAACATTGAGGGAAGTAAGGAAGAGAAAACAGATATCTTTCCCTGCAACATGTAAAATAAATAAAATCTGGGGAGGTAGATGAGGGGAAAAAATATGAGCCTGTTTGCATTCTTCAGTTCTACCATGAGATGTTTAAAACTTGTAGTATATTAACACATATGGCAATTGATTCTTTATTCTACCATTCTGGATTTTATGCTATCTTTCCTGCACCTTCACACACAAGGGCAAGTGTACTCACATGCATAATTTAAGCATATAAAGATTGCATTTCTTTCTTTGTGTCTAAACAGTGCTTTATCTGCATCATTCCCCCCCCCCCCCCCATTTCACAATGTCACAGATTTGTCTTTTGCAAATAATACAATGTGCCTACATGAAAACTAGACCAGAGGCAAGGGAAGGGTCACTCAGTGGAATTATAAAGTGGAACCTTCCATAGGTTTGCATCCTTCAATTATAGACATTTATCTCCAGATGCAACAGTCATGGAAAATTTCAAACCTAGATGATAACCAGTCTACCTGAACGAGCCAGGGCTAAAATCTAGCTCTAAGTCACCAGGTGTGTGGGAAAAGGTGTTTCATGTCCCAGGCTGCACTTGCTACATGTCTATATTGAAACAGCGAAAGTCGACATCTGGAGTAATATCTTTGTAAATTAATGGAAATATCTAAAAGTACATCAGAAATGATACTAATATCCTTCTAACACAGGTCCTTGGGACTCATCTAGTTGTCATATTAGTAGACTGTGCCCTGAACTCATAAGTTCAGCCAGCCATGGCTAGAAAAAGTAGATGAGACACTGTTAAATGTTTTGGAGAACCTCTTGATAGTTTTAATAAAGTGTGAAGTTAAGTATTGTTGAGGAGGAGAACTAGATACACTCTTACAGGTATGCTTGATGGGAAAAAAGTGCCCCAGCAGGAAACTGAGAATCCCCGAGATGCAGCCAAGACTGAGATAGGTCTGCCCTGATCTGGGGATGAGTAGTTTTCAGGGCCTGACTGACTTGGCTGTCAAGTGTAGGGCAAAAGTTTTATTGAGAAGATCAGGAGGAAAATTGACACCAATCTAGGATGCAGAGTCAAATTTAATATGGATGTTAACTCTGTCCACAACTTTGCTCAAAGCATTTTAATATGTGAGTTGTAGAAAAAAAGGAAAAGAAACAGTCAAACCTTATCACTTGTTTCTGCCTCCATTGGCTTCTTTGAGAGGGTGCATTCGACCTCCAGTCATACTGGGTGATTTCTTAGGAACTTTGCACCGAGTATAAGTAGATCCAAACGGTAGGTTTCAGGAGGGCAGGGGGAATGTCTTCTTATTCCTGCTGTGCCAAGAACACTCCTACTGCCCAACCAGTAAAAATAACACCTAAGAGGATCTTTGATTTCCCAACAAACTGGTGTAGGAGCCTGGATATACGCAAACCTTTGCTGCATCGCTCACCTGGATACACCACCTTAGGATGACATTGCCTGAACGGCCAACCTTTCTATGAGCATCTAGTTGACTGGTTGGACCCTATTTCTTAGTCAAGCTAAGCTCAGAACCAGTCAATCATCACTGTAAGTATCTTTTCATGGTCTTTAAATTCACAGACATACATGGCATGATACAACAATGGCTAAATCAGCCCCAGCAAGCATTAACCCCTAAAACATGTTGTTGTTTTGTTTAATTCTTTCTATGAAAGGGAAGTTAAGAAATTAGGAAGCATCACAAAGAATCAGTGAGATTTCCTTATTTGTTGTCTAGACAAGAAGTTAAGACCTAAAGCTGCATTTATTATTTATTCAGTCCTCTTGTTTTAGGAGCTGGATGTATCACTGCTATGCAATGTGTTTTCTTTCCATAAAATTATTTACCCAGATACAGACTTCCATATAGTAGGCAAAGCAATATCAGCCATTGTTTCTAATCTTCTATGTATGATGATGAACCTGAAGAAGCACAGATAATTTGTTGGTGCCTCCTTCATCCAGATGAAGAAGGAAGTAATTTTGCTATTAAAGAATAAAGTGAAATTCCTCAAACCTCCTGCATTGTGTACAGATTATTCAGAGCTCCTTAAATCAAAATTCAGATATACAACAGTGGGTACTTTATTGTAAGCATTAAATTATTCTGTCTGTACTGCATAATTTCTTACATTGCACTGATTAAACTCTCAAAGACCTGCCCAAACATGCTTTGAATTTAATTAGTAGAAAACTTGAGACGAATTCTCTTGAGGGGCAACCATTTGTTTGTCTCTTTCAAAGTCACATTGAGGAATTAGAAGGAGATATATTAAGAGCATTGTGCTTAGAACAGGAAATGACCATGATATATGGTTATAACAATAGGTTGCCAATAACAGGTAACCTATTTCTGAGGCACAGACATGTTGTGGAAATAGGGAGAGAGAAGGCAAGGTAGCAAATTCTCTAATATGGCTTTCATTCTATCATTCCAGCTATAGTGCCACCTATCATTGATAACTCTCTTGTACTTCAACACTCTGAACCAGTTTGCAAAGGGTTCTGTAGAGCTAGAGGTTTATTTCCTTTTTTATTTCTTTGGTAGAGAAAAAAAGGAGGGAGACGATGGGGGGCACAAAACAGCCCAAAAATGCAGTCAGTGCAAAATGGATTGCTACTTTTGGAAAATGCCTAACTTATAAGTTCTGTCTTTACAGTGATACCAGTTCAAGGGACATGAAACATTGACCTAGCACAACGAAGTCTTTTAAGACTGGTTCCACACTTCAGCAAGTAATGAAGGCCAAGTATCATGCATCCAACTGGTAATTTTTTTGCTTCTGTGCATGTCAAAATACCCGATATGCCCCTGGCACAGGCAGGGCAGATTTGATAGCATCCGCAGGAAGGAGGCCACTTATTTTTTCATGCGTAATTTATCACCACAGGTATTTTTGCCTACCTATGTGTCCTCTGCTTAAACTCACGGTAGCACGTACATTTGCAGCTGGACGTGCTGTTGCTGTAGCAATCGTGCCCCACCCTTCAGTTCACTGGCAGATCCTGAAACAGGATGTCAGCATGAGTTGCCTCTCTGCAGAGCTTCTGTCTATCAGAAAGAGACAGTCTTGAGACACCCTGTGGGGCACTCTTTTAGAGGAACATGGGTAATTACTTAGGATATTTAAGTATAACATTAAATATTTTCTTCTCCTGAGAAAACATTTAAAGTGGCAGTACTTTATACGATTCCTGCAAATGCAAACTCACAAGCTTGGCCGGGACATTTTTCTCTCATTCTTCATAAAAGTAAAGTTCCACCTCTTATTTCACATATATCTGCATTTTTAGAGTTTATTGCTTCTCACTAGCCACCTTACCAAATTACTTTTTTTGTATAGCAAAGAGAACAGTTCTGAAGCTCTCTTTTCATCCCAGTCCTGAACCTGTTTGACAAACCTCTGTGAGCTTTGGGGTGTTTTGCTTCTGATCCGCGTGACAAGCTTTTCGTTCTTTTTACTTTAGATGTAGGCACACGCACCCTGTAATTACTGCTGTGCAGCTGATTTTGCCTTGCCTCACTGCTTTTGCCTTGCCTTATCATGAAGGGGCATGGGATGGAGCTGTAATGATTGCTGCAAAGGAGTTGTGATGCATTTGAAACACAACTTGAGGCTCCAAGTACGTGTGTATGTGCACACACCCCTTTGCTCCAGACATAACTCACTGTTCTTTACAAGTCTAACCAAATATCACTGCACTCTCTTCCCGCACATGCCAAGTACTTCCAGTTCGATATGTTATCTGTGTACAGCTTCAGCTGTGAACAGCAATTCCCCCCCTCGTATTACAGACTTTAATAACTGGTGTCTGTTGTGACAGGACATCTGACAAGGAAGACTGTCATAACACATCTATTATGTGCCTTCCTCTAACTAGGAAAACTTTCTTCCATCTATTTTTTTGGTGACTTGGCCTGTGTGGGAAGATTTAGGGAGTGTTGAGACATGGAAAGTTAAATCTCCAATTATCCAGAGGTCATGACAGTCAGCCAAATTGTGTGCTTCCCTTTCCACCTCTACACCCAGTGGCCTGTCCTGCTGCTGACCCTGAAATGGAAAGACCACCCTCCTTCGAAACTGAAATCAAATCCTCAGAACTTGCTCATCCTTGGGCCTCTCCCAAAAGCTCCTGCTGCCAAACATGCCTAATTCTTCAGTAGTTTCATAACCTGGTGGGCTTCTACTCTCTTGCGACCTGAGCTGAGGTCACTGCATTCATTTCCATTTACGAAGTTGTCTTGCGTTTAAATCTATGTTGTCCCAGAGGCAAATGTGTGTCTGAGTTTTTCCCACTGCGTGTGCACTGCCCTCCTCACACAGATGAGGTTTTTCTGGCAGTCTTCTGTCATGTTGTTATGCTTTGAATAATTATTTTTTTAAAACTCCTACAGTCCAAAGTTCACTTTTTTCCCTTCTCTCATGCTTTTCCCCCTCTCTCCTTCTTGACTTGATTGCCATCTTCAACCCCTCCAATTTTTCTCTGTGTTATTCTTGGCCTGTCTAGATGCTGGTTGGGAGCTAAGTTAATTTAGGTACTTGTCTGCTTGACTGTCAGTTTCTATCAAGAGTAAAAAGAAAGGCAAGTTAATAAATTCCAAAAATATGTCAGGCATGAAGCAGAGTCTTATCCCATGCTGTTTATATGGCAGCAGGTGAAAAAAAGACCAATAAAAGAGAGGAAATACAGGCTTAAACACACACACACACACACACACACACACACACACACGTGTGTGCACATGCTTTGAAAAGAAGGTGAAAGGCTGCTGCCTGTTACTGTCAGGTGGCCAGCACAGAATTAGCTGGTGGTCTAGGTCAGACTTTATGGGGCAGGTGTCCACGTTACAGAAACCACAAACACCATTCACAGGCTCCTTGGCAGCTGCTGCGCAAGGACTGACGCGCGCTCACCAGGTCAGGTGGGTCACTCGGTGAGAATTCCAGAATGGAAACGGGGAGCAGAAGAGGGCAAGTTTGCTGTGCTGCTGTTCAATCACCATTAATAAAAGACATGGCCTCCACACACAACAGCCTGGTTTCTGCCAGGAAAAGGGGAGCCATGGAATTGGGCTGGTCCTTAGAAGAGTGTGCTGTGGATTCGTGAAATTTGTAGTGAGCACTATTGTACTAGAGAGAAAAATGTCAAACAACACTATGAAAATTGGGCTTCTGGCATCTTGGAGATTTTGTCCAGCTTCCTTATGAAAGATAAGTTAAGCTTTGCCAAGATATTTTAGGTAGCTCAGCACACTGTACATCGGGATCCATTGTAAAAATGATACTCTAGGATGGCAAAGTTTAGGAATAAGATGGGTTTGGAGATGTCTAGAAATTTCCCTAGATTCTGATGCAAATAACACAAAGTCACCTGAATGGGAGGAAAGGAAATCCTCCCTTACTTTCCTCTTGGTTTGCTTTACTGAGCTTCACACGTGTAATTTCCCTTTCTCTTCACCAGGAGAAGCTTAATCTCCTTCCTCCCAGACTTCAGGGCATGGGATTTCTCAGGCTTAAAGAGAACCTCCTTCCCTCAGCAGATGTGTTACTTGTTTTTCTTCATTCATACCTTCTTTCCCTACTTTTGCTCCTGGAAAGGAGTGGAAAACTGTGCCTTTCCTTACAGCTTTGGACAGAGTGCCCAACATGATCTTGGACGAGACTATCACTCCTGCCCAAGGAAAAAACTATGACTTCAGGCAACCAAAAAGCAGCATATTTTTTGTTTCTGAGTTCTTTTCCCCTTCCAATGTCTTCCTATTTATCTGGAGTTATCCTAGGCAACTGACTGACAAAATCATAGCCTTGCAAGTAAGTGAGAACATCTTAGTGATATCACTGCCAGTGCATTCAGCTTTTCAGGACTAAACTTCTGAACTGCACCAACAATCCAAATTTCCAGTTGACTTAATTGAATGCAAGATCAGCATTTAATAGCTGAGTAGTTACTGAAAAATTAAAGCCTTAGTATGTGAGAAGAAGACTTCAAAGGTTTGGTGTCAGTAGTGGGTGGTAAAATATACATAATTAATTCATAGATCACAACATACCTTTCAACAGCATTGAATATTATGTTTGATTATGTATTTTATCTGTTTATATGAGTGTTTCTAACTATATAAATTAGACTTGTGTAATTATGTGTAATTACATACTTTTGTTTACAGATGTGACTGGGAGTTTCCCATAATCACTGCTACACTTTTGAAGTCACATACTAGTTGATAAGGATATAAAAGCTCCAATACCATCTGGAAGTTTATACAGATTAGCTTTCATTTAGACACTGGAGGGACCTTCTGAAAACACTACCATTACGTTTAGTGTGCAGTGGACAATTGCATTCAAACCATGAAGAAAATGTACATTTGGGATTTTTATATATTAAGCTCCTACTTATTATTAATATTCTGCTTAATGCTTAAAACCTGACAGGTGGATAGTAATGGCCACAAGGGCAAGCCACAGTCTAAATAATTCTTTTTTTTTTAATGTTGTCTTTCTGTTTATGTTTGTTTTAGCTTCTTTTTATTTGAATTCCCTAACTTTATTGATTTTTCTTTCCAGTTCCCCAGCTATGTTCTATCTGGTCATGCTGATCCTTGCTTTTACCCATACCACGGCTTAAAAGTGAAGAAATGATGTTGTTAAAATCCTCCCTATTCCAAGTATTGCTGTTCAGAGTGGCTACACATTTCAAGCAGTTCATTAATAATACCTGTCTTGGTAAACAGGCACTTGATAAGATGATAAAATTTGCTCCAAAGGCAAAAGTGAAGGAACAACTACAGTGAACGCTGTCTTACCTCAAGAATACAAACTAGCCTGGTTTTCTAAGGAAATGGACTTTTTTGCCCATCATACCCGTGTGACCATCTGCATCTTTCTAACAGTCTTTGAACCCCTGGGCTGAATCCATCAAGTAAACTTGACAAATGGTCTCATTATGGACATAATGGACAGTAAGCTACTTTTACTTGGGAAAGTTGATATTTTGGGGGTAGGAGGAAGGAAGATACACTGACAGAGCCCTGAAAGAAGGACTCAACCTTCACTCACTGCCTTTGCTACATGTAGCAGTCAGTCCAGTGACCAGGAAAGCCATAGTATGACACTCTCACAGTACTTCCCATCTCCAGCTGAAATAATGAAGCTCCCAAAAGTATGGAGGAGGTGAAAAAGGCTGAAGGTGTCATGGAGGTGGGTGGTTTGGAGAAGGTAGAACAAGTTACTGTCACTTTTGGAAACTTCAGGGGAGTGGAGAAAGCTGGGGTTACTGTGGTGGGAGGATGTAGAACATGCAGAGTATGTATTAATAAGAATCAAAACTTCATCAGCGCCAGTGCTCATAGACCAGCTACTGTTTCCAGTTTGCTGTGCCCCAGTTCATCACCACACTATGGTGGGTGATTGGCTTTATGCAACTTAATGACAATAGTGGCAGCAGTGGGACTGTTCACTGCTTGCAGGCGTTCTGCAGAGCCGTGTTGGATTAGGGCTCCAAATGACCGCAACAAAGAGCTGAGATGTGTCCTACAGATAAAAGACATCGGTTCAGCATGTGTAAACAAGCACAGTGTCTCTTGCATTGAATTCCAATCTTATTCAACATATCGTTTACAGCACCAGACCTCATCCCTGCGGAGCAATTTCTTTCCCTCTTGGTCTGCTTCTGATTAGTGTAAAAGAATGACGTATAGAAATGACACTGTAATAAAGATGATGGATAGTCAGTGAAGCAGCTGCAGATTAGGAGAAAAGGAAGCTGACTACTGAAGGTTGGCTTAGCAAAATCCAAAAAAACAAAAACCACAAACAACAATATAAGGTTCTAACTGTGCATGCAAAAGCCACTTGAAATTCTCCTACTGGTATTCTTACTGGCGTACCACTCAGAGCATGTAGAATAGTAATTTCCCAGTGGAAGCAGACTATTCAAAAGCATGTTAGGGGACTAAATGCCTTTTAGATCTGGCCTTTAGATCAAGCACTTACCCTGAAATGCCTTCATCTCCTCTGAAATTCATACTTCACAGGGAATAGGAAAAAAAGATGAAACAGCTTGGGAATAACCAAACAACATTCTCTTTAGATAAAGCTATTATACTGGGGCCTTAGTAAGTCTGTGGCTTCCTTAAGCTCATACATGGATTTTACAGACCAGGCTGAGTCAGTCTAGCGTGGGATGACTGGATGACTTTATATCCTTAATCAGATTTTGAGTGAATACTTATTTTCCTTCTGTTTGCACCTGAGGAAAAGCTTACAAGTGTTTGCACCGCCTTCTAAGCAAACAAGATGAATCGGGCAACAGCAGCCTGGAATACTTTACTGTACTTCTGATTCTGCAGGGATCTTTCTCACTTTTGCTGTCTTTCAAATAAGAGGTACTTTTCATTTCATAAGGTGGTTAGCATGCCATTTTGAAAATGGGGCAGTGGAGCAGAAGACAGGAGGAAACCAGGGTGGGAGTTGGGGGTGCAACAGAAATTTTTAGTTAAGGAGTCAAATAGCTCAGCTGTCCAAAAATTTCCCTGAAGATGTTTACTTCTTATGCCTGTGTGAGCTCCTACAGAAAGAAATGGAATGTGCTGTAGTTTTCCATAAAATGCTCCAAAGAGAGGATTGATCCACTGCTCTATGCTGTGTTTGTCCTCTGGCTACAGTAGACTGCACTACTTTAAGACCACTGTCTGTTTATTGAGTTTCTTGATTCTGACATATATTCCCATAAATGGATTTGATATTAGGTTTTTCTGCAAAAGAACTGAAGATGATGGTAGCTCAGTTCAGTTTTTTTGCTCTTTTTAAACCTTTTCAATGTGCTAAAATAACACAAAATCACTCTCAGTCTGCAGTCTCTGGGTGTATTAAAGAACCAAGTGTGCCTGACCATGCAAGGCAAAGAACCACACACCACATTCAAAAGGAGGACACATGAAAGGGATAGGAAGCCCCAAATTATTTTAAATAAATATTTTTGAAGAAAGTAGTTTAATTCCTGAGAAAGAAGGTGGATTGACAGCCCAAAGACTGACATCTGATCAACAGGGTAAGGTATCAGGCATTGATTTTTCAACTGTACCATGAAAGGATGCCACTGGCCAATTTACCTCCTCTGTGAGCAGCAAGTCTTTCTGCAATGGAAAGACTGTAGCTATCATCTATTTATTCTTGCACTTTCTCTTCAGATTTCTTATGGCAATGCAATCTGTTGTGCTAATGATATTAATGCTAAGGAAAAAAAAAGCCTGTCTTTGGGGTGGTTTTGCTGGCTTTTATTTCAGATAATTTACTGGATCATCATCATAGATTGCTGCTTTTGAGTAATTAGTTTATCTGAACTTAATTAAAACATGTTAATTTAAGTCCCTTCTGTTCAACCAGTTAGCTCCTGGTCCCACAGCTGTAATAAATTTTGACATTTTAGTGGGGGTTTGTGTAGTTTACAAATTTTCTGTAATTTCTTATTATGCACTCTAAATAGCTGAGGCATTGCTTAAAGATTGTTAGTGGTTTCTTTGTTATGATTTTGAAATCAAAACCAGTGCCAACCAATGTGTCATGTATCTCAGCACATGTAAGCAGTCCCTGAAGCAAATTGATCTTCACACTCTAGCACACATGAACAGTGTTACAACAGCCCTTGAACAGCACATCAGCTGGGAACAACCCACTGCTTCTGGAGCAGTACTTCAATGACAGACTGACGTGTATGCCCCACTGAAATAAAAAGATATTTATAAAGACACAGACTTTTCAGTCTTGGAATTCCCAAGAGCTGTTATAGAACAGCTGAGGGTGAAAAAAAATCATTAACCATTTCATCAAGAATAAATCAAAAAAACCTTTGAATGATTCTATACATCAATAATGAGTAATTTTAATGACTAATTTTTTGTTGTAGCCGAAACATGGAAATTCACCTCATGAGGCTCATGGCTGTTAAAATTTTACCATCATCATTACTGGTTTTGTTCATATGCAGAAGAGGTCAAAAGTGAAAAGACCAGCCTACACGAACTTCTAATTTAAAAATAGATTTTGCACTACCCCAGCACTAACCACTCTTTTGTTTCTTTCTCCCCCTACTGGGTGGTTGTAAAAGGTCCCTGGGGTGTGGAGTGGTTTTCTTCTGTTCTTTGTTCCGGGAAAGTCTGAAGTAAAGGGAAAGTTTATCAAGGTGTCAAAAGTGTGAAACTGTGTTGAAGATAAAAGTCAAGAGACTATTGACCTTACTGTACTCCAAGTTCTGCCCTGTGACCTAAAACATACTCCTCTAAAGCGCTTCAAAGACTTTTTAATCTCACTGATCACGCACTGGGTTTCCAATACAACTTAGATCTACTATTTGAGAAGACAAAATTAGATTTACGGAGTCTGTCATAACAAACTGGAGCAGAACAAGTGGGAGAATAAAGATCATTGAGAAAAACCCCAAATGTGCCTTCCCTTTCAGGCAGGTTTGTGTTACATCCTTCTATCAGTGCCTTGCTCCTTAGTCCAGCCTATTTTTGAAAGTGGCGGGAAGAAGAAAGTTTGAAGATTTTTCTGGAGTAGCTACTGCAGAATTTGATTCTAACCTCACAAGGAAGTTTATTCCTATAAACCATCCCTCTCAACTCTGAACAACCAGAAAGGCTGAAAGCCTTGAATAAACTGTAAAGATGTTGAAACAAATGTTTCAGTGGTTCTTTAAGCTCTACCTCTAAATCTTTGTCAGGTCGTTCATTATCACTGCTTCCCCACTTATGAAAACAGAATGAAACAAATCCCAATGGCTCAATCAAAATTATGTGAGCCTTAGTGACACATTCTGTCTCATTTTCCTTCAGGGAATATTGAATGTATCACTGGATAAGCCACAGAAACACCATGATTTTGGAAAATAGAGGGGAGTGCTCCACATTTTATCTGTCCCATAACAACATTAAAATTTGACACTGCCCCTCCTGTACTGATTAAATGCTGTTGAAAACAGAGGGGGCTTATTTAAAAAAGGTCCTACCTCTCTTTAAGAAAATCAAGGGTGTCAGGGCTAAGGCCACCAGCCTGAAATTTTCAGAGAGAAGGATCCTGACACTGAGGTGCTCAACCTCTACCAATACCTAAGTGATATCTTGTCTTTATGGTGACAAGTACTTGACAGCTTTGATGTTACCAGCAACTGCTTAAGAACCTGCTTGTTTGATAGTATGGAACCTGCTTTAGTATCTTAGGCATGATCCTATGCTTCACATTTTTTACAACCTTGGCTGATGACTATTGGCAAAAGTTCTATGCTTTCAGTAAGGGAGGTGGAAAGGGTCATAATTTGGTCATCAACATTTGATGCATCCCAGAAGAGGACATAAAAAGGTATCATACTAGGAGTGATGTGTTGCTGTTGGCTGTCCTTGTTCCCAGCTGTGATTGAAATGGATTCAGCATTTTAGGAGTGAGAATAAAAAAGTAAATTAAGCCCTCTAGCTGTTTTTTTAATCTGGTTTTAAAAAATAATGAACTACTGTGATTTTCAGTCTAAGAAGAGACTATTTTGTCTGTTTGATCACTTTGAGTAACTGTCAGTGAGATTTCTTTCAGTGCAAAAAGATCATGGTAAATGTCTTCTTTACATACTTAGATTTAAATAAAATCATACACCTTTCTTCCATTCTGAACTCCATGGTTCTCACCATCTAGATGTAACTCATAGGCAGAAAAGCAGCCAACAATCTAAAGCACGAAAACACAATCCATTCTTCCCACGTCTTCTAAAGCCCAACCTTCTCCAGAGTTCTTCACTTTACCTGTCTCTACAATGCTGCGTAAGTACTACGTAAAAGCAGAAAGTCTTGGTTTTCATTATTGTCCAATGCCCTTCTCTGTGTTTTTAGTTTTAACATATTTTTAATATGTTACTGATGAAAGATACCAAGTCAGGAGTGATGGTCAGGCAGACCAGTTCTCTAGGAAGACCATTTCAAGGTTGTCTGAAATGATAACCTGAGTATATCCCCCTTATCTTGACTTCTCATCATAAATCCTTTTACTCCTTCTGTCCCCTCAGCAAACATGCTCAGTAAAGGATCAGACAACCTTGTCACAGCTGTGTCTAGCACTCAAATTCCAACCTTGCTGCACACATCCCAGAAGGTGGGTTTGCACCTGTAACCACCTCTTTGAGGAAGAAGTTTGGTAATTCCTCTGGTTTCTTCGATGGAAGCAATCCAGGACAGTGGCTTAAAGGAAAATGCATTTGTTCAGATGCAACCAAGTTTGAGGTCACTAATTGACTTCACATAGACCAAACAGGCAAGTCCTTCAGATACGCCAGTCATCAAGTTGTCAACAACATTTGAACAATCTAAGCAGGACCTCAAGTAAGGAGTAAGGGTGAAAAGCTCTACACCAGTGTGGAAGTCTCTCTGCTGACTACCTAGTATGCTACAGGGTGGCTGGGATTGTGTGGACTGGTCAAGTCACAGGACTAAGAGTTCAGCTGGGGCAAGAAACTGATTTATCTCAATTATTTGAAGTCAGCGTAGAGTAGAAACATGGTTCATAAATCCTCAGAAACTAGAAGAGTGTAAGAACAGACAAGGGTCTGTTGTGGTGGCTACAGGTCTAAAAGATGATACATTTTTTTCAGAAGGGTAAGAGTTCAATTCTTGAAATATTCAATTGACTGTTGTCTCTTCAGATTACTTATCTTTGGCTGGGGATCAAGAAGGACTGTGCAAAATGGTTAAAAAAACCCTATCCTGGGTTGCATTTTCTTTCCCATGTTGTCTTTCCCTCTGAGGGATCCTAAGATGTATACTTTCATGTGAAATCACTTAGTCCAGTTTCTGGGATGAGCTGGAGCAGGAAGCTGTTTCTGTATAGGTCAGATTTTACTTTTTAACTATTTTTTATATCCTAAATGCAGATAAATCTGTGCAATGCTTAAAGAATTCGTTCTATTTTTTTTTTTTTTTCGGTAGAGAAGTGAGCTCAGTGGGACTACATGCACTACATAAAATCCTATCTGAAAATTCAAAAAAACCCAAGTTCAATTAAAAATTTGAGTGAGCTTTAGGTAGAAAAGTTACAATTATAATGGTAACATCCTGGGTTCTTTGGTTGAGAGATATTATAAATTGTGGTCAGTACTTGAAATATTACATTATAATCAAAAGAATGAACCCACAGGAAGCTTTATTGTGTTAATAACATCCCTGGGCAATAATGTTGGTGGTTAGTACCACCCACTCAAAACCCTCTCTACAGTATACTGTGGTTTGCTTAACAGGCCAAAGGATGACATGCACTTGGTTGGTTTGTTGGATCTGAAGAGACTCTGCAGTGAAGTGGACGCATAATAAACTTGTTTGAAATTTTGGACTTGAATCACAGAAGAAAAACCACTTCAGTTTGAGTATTGTATATGCAGTTAGTATGCAGAAATAACTTTCATTTCCCACCTCATCTGCCCACTCAAAATCCCCTCCTTCTAGTCGGGGGAAGGTAAACAGATTTGGGTTTTTTTAATGCCAGTAGTTCATCTTGTCTTGCTTGCATGACAGCAGATGTGCTGGGAAGGCAGTAACCTTGAGGAGCAGAAACTCAGGCTGGGTAGGAGAATGGATGTGTCCAAGCTGCAAAGACATTCTCAAGGCTTTTCAGCTTGGGGCTTCTTTTTAATCCAGTACATGTTAAGTGCACTGGGTTATTTGGAGGTGTGGAAGGAGGGGGAGTCAGGAGACTTCACAGGGGACAGGTAACACTGCTGGGCTGCATTTGGAGATTGATAGCAATGCTGCCTTCAGTGTACTGACTGGTAATGCCCTTTGAGGCCTGTTTTTTGCTCTGTAACCTTGTGTGCAAGGTGCAGGAACGTCACAAAGGAGGCAACCAACTATACCACAAAGCGAGAGGTGGATGAGATTCTTGGGGCTGTCCTGTACAGGGCCAGGATTTGGGCTACAGTGATCCTTGTATGTCCCTTCCAACTCAGGATATTCTATGATTCTAGGTGCTTACAGAGGTACTTGGGCAAGTACAGGCCTATTTGTATGAAAGCCAGAGTCTAAAAGTTTTTCTAATCTCACTCTCCATCACTGAAACTTGTCTAGTGCAAATTGTGCCAACAAAGGAGCTCTGCTCTTCTTGCCTCCTCTGGTGTGCAAATTCCCCCTGCTAACCTCCACCACCTCCCACTGTGTTTTCTATTTCACCATTGAAAGCAAGACATACTCAAACTAGAAATAAAACAGCAGGAATCAGCAGCAACACTAGATATCTCACTGCCCATCTGTCTGCCTCTGCAAGTATTCACTTTGCACCCCAGACAAAGTCAGGCAAAAATGGTCCAACAACCCAAAAAATGTCCTGGGAAAAGAGTGTCTCAGCAAAAGACAGCAGGACACAGACTGAAAATGTGTTTGTGCATTGTCACAGTGACACTTCTGAGAAGAAGGCAGTGGTGCAGGTCAAAGATCCACAAAGCAAGAGAGCATTGTCTAGCGAAGGCACAACATGGCAAGAATAAACACATGGAACTCCAGCTCCTGTCAAGACAGCTACTAATTTCTGCAAGATGAGGATATTCCTTCTTTAAAATGAAACCAAAATGTTGTAGTTGATGTCATAGAATCATAGAATGCCGAAGGTTGAAAGGGATCATCTCATTCCGAAGATCATCTTCTCCCAACCCTTCTGCCATGGGCAGGGACACCTTCCACTAGCCCAGGTTGCTCAGAGCCCCATCCAATCTGGCCTTTGACACTTCCAGGGATGTGGCAGCCACAGCTCCTCTGGGCAACCTGTACCAGGACCTCACCACCCTCACAGGGAAAAATTTCTTCCTAATATCTAACCTAAATTTCCCCTCTTTCAGTTTGAATCCTTTACTCCTTGTCCTGTTACTGCAGTTCCTGCTGCTGAGTACTGGAAGGTGCTGTGAGGTCTCTACACAGCCTTCTCTTTTCCAGGCTGAACAGCCACAACTTTCTAAGCCCGTCTCCACGGGGGAGGTGCCCCAGTCCTCTTATAAACTTCATGGCCTCCTCTGAACTTGCTCCAACAGTTCCATGTCCTTCTTATTCTAGGGACACCAGAACTGTGAGCAGCACTCCAGGTGGGGGTTCACAAGAGCAGAGTAGAGGGGGAGAATCACCTTCTTCCACCTGCTGGCCACACTCTGATGCAGCCCAGGACACAGTTGGTTTCTGGGCTGTGAGCACACACTGCCAGTTCATGTTGAGTTTTATATCAACCATTAGACCAGCCCCAAGTCCTTCTCCACAGGGCTGCTCTCAATCCCTTCTCCATCCAACCTGTAGATATGTCTGGGCTTGCCATGACCCAGGTGCAGGACCTTGCACTTGGCTCTGTTGAACATCATGAGGTTGGCATCAGCCCACCCCTCCAGCCTGTCCATGTCCCTCTGGATCCACCCCTTCTCCCTAGAGTGTTGACTGCACCACACATTTTGGTGTCACCAGCAAACTTGCTGAGGCTGTCATTGATCCCACCTGTTTGTGTGGGACAACAATATTAAATGGTATCAGCCCAAGTCCTGACCCCTGAGGGACACCCCTCATCACTGGTCTCCACATGATGAGTTAACAGCTAGTTACTGTCACTTTTAGTTTTTTCTGACTTTCCCATCTCTTTTCAGTAGCTTGCCTGTTAGAAGAATGTAAAGATATTAAAAAATCAGCTGCAAGTAATTTCTCCATGTTAAAAACAAATAGAAATTCTGAAATTAATCCCAAGGCAGCAGCAGGCTATGAACTAAGAGCTAGTTCAAAGCCGGATCTCTATCTGTTAATACAGCCAGTTCAGCCAAAATAAATCTTTATCTTCACCAGATGCTACATGTGGCTTAAGTATTCCCACACATCTGCATTAAAATAATGTTCAGAGAGAAGATAAGTCCTTTCTTGGACAGTATAAATGCAACATTTATGAGCTGGTCTTAAGATGATCCTTGATTTTCCACTCTTTTACACAATACTCTGGCCTTTCAGGGATTAGCACATTCAACATAGGTGGGGTCATCTGCTATACAAACTTGACTGTTGTGCCCAAATTATTTCTAATCATGAGCCAGACAGGTTACACTGTGCCAGCTGACATACACAAGTGTAATTGAGTGAAGCAACGTGACAGAACCAAGACTCATCATTTTGGTGTATTAGTCACATTTTTTTGAAGTGCTTCATGCATTGAAACTTCTAAGTTGTTCTTATTTTTGATACAGAAAGAAAAAGTTTCTGATTTACTTAAAGGCCCAGTCCTCAGTGTTCTATTTTCTCATTATAATCTTAAATTGAATGGAGAGCAATTCTCTTCAGGACACCACAGTTTAATAAATGAAAAATACAAAATCTGAAGGCATTCTTAATTGGCTCACAGCCTTAGAAAATTAGTCCTCAAAACATATTTTCTTTAAATCACTAGTTTCTTAAGAAAGGAATGTTACTTGCAAGACAGAGGGAATGAGGCAAGAAGCTGGGAAAAAGTGTATTGGTTTTGACGATGGGAGAGGGAGAGCTGGAATAGCATTCAGATGTAGCCAATAAGAGTATCCAGGACTTCTTGTTCATTTCTATCTGCCCTACTAGTCCAGGGCCTTCCTTTTCAAGGTGGGAATACGCCGTTGATGTTTGCTGCTTCACCCCAGATTTTAGTATGTTAACACTTATCCGCCACAGGGGTGTGAAAAATGATCTTTAGTTAGATGTGGAAGGCAAGAAATGATGAAAAAAGCTGAAGCTGAGGTAAAAAAGACCTGTGTGTTAGTGTTAGTACCAGAGACACTACACAGAAGAACGACACAGTGTCTGAATAACATGAGCTTTGTAACCAACTTTAATTCTGTGTATGGAGCTGGAAGGTGGAATTTAGAGACAATCTAAAAAGAAAACCCAGAAAACCAGCAATTTTGACTGACAGCATTAGCAGTGAATGAAAATCCCCAACCCTTCTGTGAGATGTGGTGACTGGAAAAAGTAAATATTAATGGAAAAGTTAGAATGAAGGACTTCAGGGAAAAGAGGCAGTTGTCATCTATCCAAAATGTCTGTTGAGTACTCTGAAAATGCAAGTTTCAGAGTCCCCAAGCAAGACTTCCAAGCCTCTGGAACGGCCCAAGCCACATGAATGTTAGGGAAGTGTACAAAACCACTGCTTTCCTTTGGCCCATTCACCTAGAGTTGTTAGAGTTTCCTGCCTAGAGAAAAAGAATCTGCAACAGGGAATTCAGGAAAAATAGCTGCCTGGAACCACTATAGTTTTTTTCCTTAAACTATAACGATGCCCCATTCACCAAAAAAGAATGAAAGTGTTTTAATGAACAACAGTGGATTTCACTGACACCAACACCAGCCAACACAAAAATAGTGCACTTATGAGGAATCCTTCATAAATAAAAATAAGATATGCCCCCACAGCAATAATGAAATGGAAATAAACATTTAATTCTGTCTTTTGCACTCATAAAATGCTGTCTTTCTATGAATTTCACTTCCTGCCTTTGTTTTATATTTTTGCATGCTTAAATATGAGGCCACGTCCTCACAAATGTGGCTCAAGAAAAAACTGGATGAAAAAGGGGCTAGGGGAGAGGAGAGGGGAGATAGACTGCAAGAAAATAAATTATCAAACCCTACATTTTTACTGAACAGACTTATTTCCAAAAAGTTTTTCACATCAACATATTATTCAAGGAGACAGTGCGGGATTGCTGGTCATGAAACCTGTTTGTAAATCACACTCAGGCAAAGCAGGGAATGGTGACTCCGGTTTGCTGAACGTGTTGTCTTCTACAGCTCTTCCCTTTATCCAATAGAGTTCAGTGAAAACAGGGAATGAAAGGGACCATCTGTCAGAGATTCATAGAATGTGATGAGTTGGAAGGGACCTACACTTGGTGATTGCTTTTTGGTGATTCTTGTTCCCTCCTCATCATTGTATGGACATCTTGCCTGGATACTCTGTTCTCTGTTCCCTGAACTATCCCTGTAGCTTTCACTTTATTTAATTTCTACACCAACTTCCTTTTGCTTCTCCTCTACCATTCTCCCCTTCCTACCTTCCCGATGCTACATGTCTCCCACAGCTTGTGCTTCAGGCAGGTCAGAAACTACTTTGGAAATATCCTCCCAGTCCTGCTCCCACAAAGGAGTTAAACACAATGCTAAGGGGAGAACTTCAATTTTAAATTTAAAATTCTGTGACATTCTGTCTGCTTCGGCCAAAGCTCCTGAATGAAAAAGTTTGTTCAGAGGATGAGGGTTAGCCTGTGATAGCTTTTGATTTCTTACTGGGGAATGCATAAACTTGGGCTGAAATGGGAAGCTGCAAAAACGTGGCAGCAAAAATGCATCTCTGCAAAAATCATGTGTTCACTGAAGGGGAAACGAGGGGATTGCCAGGAGGTCCCAACAGCCTATTGATACGCAGTCAAACTTTTCACCCTCGCCGTTCCACCACACCCTATTTTAAATCCCCGCTCAGATTATTTTTATTTTTTTTTTAATAACTCATGATTTCGTTGGGCCTGCAGCTCACGGAGACTGGGTTGCCACTAAAAACACACAGCTAAACACAAGCGGGTAGGATTCAAAGGAACAAAGCAGATATATTTATTTATCATTTATTAAAGGGCTCTAAATACAGATTAATTTTCCTTACTCAATACTTTTTTTATTGTTTCACCTGCTATACAGTGGGAATTGAAAAGGCTGACCGGTCATCTAATCTGGCTGTAGCTGCTTGAAGTGTCTGAGGATTCTCTGAGGAAATATAAACTAAGAAACCACCCACAGTAATACTTCCCAGCTGCCCTCTGAAGGTCAAGGCTCCCTGTGAGGCTGCTCCAGGTTCTCCCAAGTCCCAAGTAAGCAGCTTCCCGTGCACCCGATGACAATCACACCTTCTGCTGATGTTTGCCTGGTTGGATCAGAGAAGGAGGCACAGATATATCCTGCCATTCATGCAATGAGCCAAAAGTCTTATCCTACACCCCTCAAAACCGCCCTTCAACTTATCCATTACTTTTTTATACGTATGTATATTTTTTGATGAATCCTCTTCCCATTCTGTATGCTGACCATCTGGAGGCCAGAAGCAGCAACCTCAAATATGTTTTTTCCACTCATCTCAGCAGGCACAAGCAGCACACAGGGCAATATTTACAAAATCCCAAGTGGTGCACTTTGTTGGGAGTATTTTGTTAATTATCCTGTTATGTTCTTTCATCTTTCCTCCAGGCTCTCACTCTTTTTTTGTTTTCAGATCTGTCCTACATAGTTAGATGATGATGGTTCCTCTATTGAGTCTTTCTAAGACTAAAGTGTACCTTATTTTTTGTATTTTCTCGGCCTTCTCTCCTATGAAAGCCTGTGTTGCACTGTTCCTAAGACCAAAGTCCCCAGAGTGAGATGCACTCTATTTGGTAGGGGAATCCAATTTTTAGTATAATATTAAAGGCTCTGCATGTAGCCATTGTTTTGCTCCTGAGAACTCAGTCTGTGTAGAAAAAAAAGGTCAGATTAATATTTCATTCCACAGTGAAATATTTCCCCCACCAAAACCATCCTGCAGACACATTGCCCACTGGGCACACATGAAGTCTGTATACTATTTTTGTCTCCTGTTTTCAAGTCCCAGCTGTCACCTAGTAGCTGACCTTGAAATTGGCTGAACATTCTTGGCTTTGTCTGGAGAGGAATCATCCATGTCATGATCAGGCTTCCAATGGTGAAGAGTATTTCTTAATTAGAATGAGGAAATATCATAATCAAAATCATTAGACCCCATTCCACGATGGAAAAAATTTGGCTGGTAGAACTGCATGTTGCATATCACATGCTAGCAAAGCCAGGATTTTTGTTAGAAGCAAGCAGTCCCCTTTTCCTTTTGTTCTGGGACTACAGAATCTTATATTAGGCAAACAAGTTTTACAGAAAAAAATTCAAAACTATAGCACACAAACTAATTAAATGTCAATTTTGGGTTCAACGTATTCTATAACAACAAATTGATCTATGGACACTTATGCCCAATTGGGAAATTACAATTTTTATTTTTTATTTTAGTATGACAGAAAAAAATCTCTTGTGAACTTTTGAACTTTTAACTTTTTTTTCAATAAAATATCTAAGTTAACAGGGGAAAAATAAAGTTTCTAAATAAAGTCTTCCCCTAGGACGGCATTTTTGTCTTGCCAAATTAAACTAACCAAAACTTTTGTTTCTCTAGCAATTTAGCTTCCCAAGAAAAATATACCTGCAGCTATCAGGAGCTTTGCTCAAGACTTCAGACCTTCTATTTCATGAACAACATTAGAGGGCACTTCTGCATTGTGGTAGGTTTTCAGTCAAAGAAAGGGACAAGCCTGACCTTACCAGCTGAAATGCTCTGGAATTCAGAGGGAACCTGAGATCTACTCCAGCCTTACAGATTAGTAACTTATTCTGCAGACAACCTCTTTGATCCCATCAAAGCTGATCCTGGAGGAAGGCATGACCTGCTGTGGGGGAAGGTGGGACCTGGTGCTTTATAAGTAGATCAGTGATCGTGGGGGGTTGAGTCTGAGTCTTGGGCTCAAGTCCTACCTCACATTCCTATGCCCCTGCACTGAAGTGGCCCTTGTGAGCTCCCACCCAGGGCTTCACTGATTTCAGGTCTTTCAACATTTGGTGCTTTTGCAGCTTCATTTGACGAAGGCAGATGACTAAGTTATAATCTCTGCTTTCACCGATAAAAAAGACACCAAAACCCCATTTCCAACCAGGGTGATTATAGAGGAAAGCTTGAAAAGGAGATCTAAAAGCTTAAAAATCAGAAGGTCATTGGGAGGGGAAGTAAAAACTCAAGCTATGTTTATTTAATTATTTTAGAAATACCATGACTTTTAAACTAATTTCCTCATTTTGAGGGTGCTGACTCACGTTTTATGAACGTTTCAGGTTAGCAATGCTGACGTAAGCAAGCAAAATTTATCAATGTAATTAAATAACTCTAGTTTATCCAAAACCCTCTAAGTAGTCTTTTCAAAATGTGCTTTTCTTCAATGATGTGATGTCTTCGAAAGAGTCACACAAAATTATCGACACATGCACAGAGGGCTCACTCGGTTTATTTTTCCATTTCCTGTTCTTCAAGACCTGATCTATAGAACTGAGTTCCTGAACCCAAACTGCTGGGGAAATGTCATTGCAATTTACTCTAAGCCACTATATCCCCATTAGGAGGCGGGATTTCACAATATGGTTCAAGAGCAAACTTCAGTGTTTGTTATTGTAAAGACTAATTAGGCAAAGCATGCTTGGTTTAGGCATCAAATTCCCCTGTTTGCTTTGAACCTCCCATTTCTCACTCATAGTGCTGGGGAAAGGCTGTAGGAACTGTTTGAGTATTTTCTCCCGATCTCACCTCAGAGGTGAACAAAGGGAAGACATGAACAAAGACAGACCATGGAGAGGCCATTGTGAAAATGTCAGTCATTCCTTTCTGGAGTGAATGACCATGACCTCTTCATGGTCAACTCAAAATCTAGGCCTAAAATTCAGTTTGCACAGTTGTATCCAAGAAAAAGCAGTTTCTTACCAGAAATTCTTTGTGAACCATTCAAACCACTCTTAACACTTAGCCTTTTCTCTAACACTGCAGCTACACTTTCAAATCAGAGAATCACAGAATGGCCTGGGTTGGAAAGGACCTTAAAGGCCATCCAGTTCCAACCCCCTACCATGGGCAGGGACACCTTCCACTAGCCCAGGTTGCTCAGAGCCCCATCCAGCCTGGCCTTTGACACTTCCAGGGATGGGGCAGCCACAGCTTCTCTGAGCAATCTGTGCCAGGGCCTCACCACCCTCACAGGAAAGAATTTCTTTCCAATATCTCATCTAAATCTCTCGTCTTTTAGCTTTAAACCATTCTCCCTTGTCCTACCACTGTGTGCCCATGTACAAAGTTGCTCAAATCAGGAGCCCTCACAGATTCCCAGTGGGATGTGTTTTCTTGTGTGCTGCCTCATTTGCTGTTGGGGACTGCATCCCATCATGCATCACTTGTACCACATCCATCTTATAAAGAGAGAGCTCAGTTTGCGTGGCAGGTCTGTGAATCTGTGACATTTCCAGGACAGAGGTACAAGTTTCACTGTGGTAATGATGATTCAGGTTTAAGATTTTTCCTTTCCTGGTCTTGAAGCCATCATTCCATATTTAGAAAAATCTGGAAAGCACGGTGAGGCAGAGGTATGAAATCTCAGAAAGAGGTCAACTCCAAAGACCTTACTGTGTAACTGATGCCTGCATTCACCCAGGAGACAGAAGTCCTACAGAAGTAAGACATAAGCAGCAGTCCTATAGAAGAATGGGGCACCTGTTATGGCCAAGCACAGAAGTGAACAACAACCTTGTAGCTGTGTCACTAACATTTCCTGGTACAATGCACACACTTCTGAAGGAGCACGAACACTTGTGCATCTGTCCATGTCCTCCCCTCCTCCTCGTTCAGAGACTTCTCTGCTCTTCATCTTGTCAGCCACTCTCTTCAAGTTTCAACCATCTGATTCATGCAACAAAAAGTCTCCCCACAGAAAGCCTATTGGCTGAACCGCTTTGTTTTTCTAGAGCAGTGCAAACAGTTATTGCAAGGAGAATTTTAGGAAGATTGTGCCTGGCAAGGAAAACTCGCTAAATAAATACTTGATGTTAATTATCCTTTGCCTATTTCAAGTGAACATTTCAAAGTGCTTTGCAAACCATTAATTAAGCTGCAATTTAGTACTGTGAGGTAGTTAAATACTGTTAACACTGTTTTCTGCAGTTGGGAAAGTATGACACAGAGGGTGAAATGACCTGGATGAAGTCTGTCAGCAGCAGACCTGAGCCCCAAGCCTACCAACTGCAGCTCACCAGCTCCCTGTTCCATTAGGCCTTCATATTGTGAAAAGATGTGGTTACCTCGCAGACAATGATGAAAATGTGAAAATTTGAAAGCACCTGAAAATTTGACCAGCAGACCCAGAAACCATGTGGCTTGTCACCCACATAACAGAAGCACGTCTGGCAGAAGATTCCTGTGCTGCTTACGTGGCCTTGTGCCATATGTTTCCCAAACCCTGGAACAGTTCTTGACTGCAGCCTCTGTAGTTCATTACAGACCTGATTCTGCTCTGCCCAGACTCACATCTGGTGCCAGGTTTCAGCAACAGGCTGGCTCTGTGCTTCTGACAAATTGTTGTGCCCCTTTCTCTGAAATGGCTCTACCTTTTTTGGGTACCTCACTCAACCCTTCTCTCCCTGCTTCCAGTGAACCCATCCTTCTGAAGAAGTGGCCATGGTGAAGTGTCTCAGCTGAAATAGTTGCTGGTGCCAGAAACCAAGGCACTGAGGGATGATGCTGAGAGATGCTCCCAGGACCATCTGCGGCCACTGAGTCACAAACAAAGGACGTGAGGCCCAGCGATGAAGACTCTTTGGAAATGAGCACTAAACCTTGCTTCCCAAAAGCAGGAATTGGGTAGTAGGACTGTTTCACCCACTTCCATAAGATCCATGTTTCATTATCTGCTTTGAGTCCTTCCTTAGACATCTCCCATCAGATGCTCCATTAGTTCCTATATTCTAACACCCCCTTAGGCATTCTTCTTCCTTTGTTTTATCACCTAAAGTCTATTCTCAATGGAAACTCTAAATTAATGAAAGAAAAACAGGACAGAAAAAGTTAAGAATAAGGCATTCAGCGCTGAGCTCATCTGTTGAATGGACGTTTATCGCAAAGACAAGGCTGTGGAGCTACTGCTGTATTCTGCCATCCTTCTTTACCCCTCTTGGCTTATACCATTTTTAATTATATGGATATATGAAGATTTGGATTAATTTGGTATATGCATTATACCATTTTGGTACAAATTAATTTTTACTCCTTTTAAGGGATTCCTTTAAGAGACACATAACCCCTGTGGCACCTTGAAGCCACTCATGATCTACTGGGCAAGAGCTTTCTGAAAAGTCAGCACTCTTTTTTGAGGCAAGTCCATGGAGCAGTAGTGCAGTCAGCCCCAGCTGCCAACAGCTCTGAGCTGTGCCCAAAGGATGGCATTTTCCATGGACCTTATAGACTCTGTGATTCAGTCTATAATCCTTCGTTCCACCATGGGGGAAATTTTTTGTCTGCGCACCAGCAGCTGCAGGTCACCTAAATAATGCCTGAGTGATGCTTATGAAATCCAGAGGTGAAAATATGAATTTGCTTAAGTGTATTTCTACACCTCTGTATGCCATTATTTACACATTTCTGTGCAGGGACAGGAGCTGGACTTTGATGATCGTTCTGGGTCCCTTCCAGCTCGTGATATTCTATTATTCTCTGGTCTCTCCTTCTCACGTGCACCTAGACAGGCGACATAGCAGATGTACAGATGTGGAAGCCACTAGATGGGGCTGCAGGAGGAAGAAGACAGATGTGGGATCTTAGGCAATCAGGATAAAGCCAAGTTGTGTGTTTAGTATCCTGGCCTGTGTGGGATCTTTATTGGAAAAGATCAACCATAATAGCAGCGTGCAGCACCTGTGCTCTCACCACGGGAAGGGAAGGAAGCATGCTTTCCAAGCCAAAACGCATAGTATTCTACCAGGAAAAAAAACCATTGTATCCCTTCAATTGTAAACTCTGGGTGAATGTGCTTATACATTCAGAGCATGAGGCAGATGGTAACAAACCACATGCTTGTGGATTATCCCACTTTTTCCACATTTGCATTCTCAAAACCACTTTTGGTGCCCGTGGTTTAACCTCTGTTTCCCTAACTCCTGTTTATGAGTTGAGTGGTCACATGTCATCATGTTGAGTGGGAAAGTGTGTACAGGGGATAAGGAGGTAGAAGTGGTTCCATATGGTGAAAGAACCGAGTATGCCAAAGTATTAAAAAAATATAGGAAGAGAGAAAAGCAAGAGCAAAATCTTTTGAGGAGATCAGGAGTCCAAAATGCTTGTGACCTCATATGAAGAAAACAGTTGTCTGCATCTGAAAGGGAAAATTATGATTTGAAATGCTGATAATACAGGCTTCAGTGTCTGGAGCAGGGGTGAAGGTTAAACAGATTTACCCGCCTCTGTTCTATGCCTAATTCAGGATGAAGGTTGAAAGATTTCAAGTCAGAGGATGGAAGGTCACTGAGAGACCCTGAAGCTGCAAGCTTCAGTTCTTCTTCCAATTGTAAACTGTTAATCAGAATGAAAAAAGTACATCAGAAATTTTAGCTCTGTTCACAATAGTATTATGAAGTTGCTGGCATGGTATTAAGTATGTGCTTGTGGTTTCTAGAGACAATTCTTCTAGCAAAGTCAGAGTCTTTATGCTTCAGGGAAAGGCGAACAAAACACAACAGATGCACTCTACTGAGTGGGTAGCAAGGGTCAAATTTATTATAACAGTAGATAATAGATGAAATACCACAAAAGTATGGAAAAAACCCCCCAAACCAATGAGAAATTGTCTTTTTTTCCTTTTTTTTTTTTCTTTTTTTTTTTTTTTTATCTCAGGTCTAAATAAAAAGCAGACAACAGTAAAAAATCCCTCATTGCTGGGTGGGAATATAGTATATTCTGTCCTGCCAAGACCAGCTTTGGAACCCTTTTTTGCCACCAGAATAGCTTACCAGCCCTGGTAGTTTTATTTAGAAAGCCAAACCAAAGAAAGATGAATGAGAATTCAAACCCAAAGCATACTTCTACGATGTAAGCATTCACTGGTGTTGTGTGCTGTAAAAATTTGATAAATTAAAGGGTGTTTCAGTTACCAAAAGTGACTGAGAAATCCAAACTTTTTATTATATACCATGAAGCAATTTGAGAAGTCAAGATTTTTAGAAGTAGGGACCCTTCTGAAAATCAAGTGTGTCTGACAGATTTCCAGCTGAGCACCCAAAAGGCAAAGCATTTTTGAATATTTAGGTCAAAGGACTTTGGTTTTCAGGGTCAATTACATAATTATAAACCAGTCCCAAAACAAGGTTCAGAGACCAGATCAACGGGAATTTATACAGTTCATTATTGGTGGTCCTGAGGGTTGCAGTCTTGAGTTGGGAATGGTTTTAGAAGTGAGACTAAGAAAAGCTGCATGTGGTTCAAAAGCTTAACTGTCTTCAAGGGTAAGCAGACTTTGTGATAGTCTTTGCCAATAAAGTAGATGATGCATAAACATCGAGGTGAAATTCCAATTTCTTTTTGCCATCAGCTTCAGTGTGGCCAGGATTCAAACCCAGTTATTTTAGGGACATATCCAATACTCATTTTATCTCCCCAAAGACTTCCATTGACTTAAAGGGGAGACGGATCGTGCTCTCAGGAGTCAGTTAACTCATAATCATAGCTCAGGAAAAAGTGCTTTGTTATTTCAGAAGTGGAAGTAGAGCAGATTAGACTTGAGGAGGGAGAAAGCAGAATGACAGTCAGAGGCCAAGACTACTTCAGTCAGCACTAGGGTGGCAAAACCAAGCCTGCCTCATCACTGTGAAAGAAAATTGTATTTCTCATAGCAGGTCTGAAACTTTCCCTGAGGCGGATTTAAACCTGCAAATAGTGCAGAAACACTTTCCATCCAACAAGACATCCTATTACAGACCTGTTCTATATTCTGTAAGGCTGGTGGTGGGTGGCTTTCAGTTGACTTCCTTCCCACACACACTCACTGGCCTTTGCTGCCAAGTCAGAAAGACGAAAAATCATATATACTTGCATTCACCAAGTGATCTCCAAAGCAACTTAATACTGGTTCAAGTCTTCCTTGTCTTATAAATTGGATTCTTTCTGTAGATTGTTTACCTACCACTTCTAGTGTGTCTCCAATAAATTAAATTCTGCTGAAGTGGTAAAATGTACGAAAGATATATTGAATGGTCTGCAGGCTGCACAGAGACGCCATTATTTTAAGAGGAAGTAGGAAAGGCAATCATAAAATTTTGAAAAATTATGCAATAACTTTGTAGTTATTGCCCATCTGTATTCATTACAATGATCTACTTCACAGGCATATAAATAGAACTGGCAAGTAAAAGATGTGCTGTTTGCCTCCAGACGTGGCACTAGACTTCAGCAAATGAAATTCAGTTGAAGACTTTAGAAAAAGTGCTGGAAGTGTTCATCAACAGATGGAATCTAATCACCTCTCTCCCCCCTCCCCCCCCCCCATTGTACATTCCCCCATGCTTGTTCTTAACTCCACTCAGGACACCTTGTAAGAAAGATGAAAAAATTTAATTGCTTCATTTGCAGGGAAACCCTGATACACAACATGACTTCATTCTCACAAGGCAACAAGTCTCATAAATCACACCTACTGAGTGCACCCATTAGAGCTCCAGTATGACAACTTCATGCCTAATACTCTCCAAACAAGGACCACACAAAACTAAGACTGTAAAATTGCTGTTGACTCACAGCAGCTTTTATAACATGCACTCAGCTTGAAAAGACTTAACTTATACGGGTTTTAATCATGTTTGGGCATAGGAGACTTCTCACTGATTCAAGACAACATATGTTTAAAAAATAAGAAAAAACTGAATATATTTGACAGAGCTCTTTCCCTTGCAGTTCCCACAGAGAAACATGGTCAGATTAAGAGAAAAATGACTGTTTCATTTTGTGAAGAAAGAGGATTCTGAGAAATGTTGCTTCCTAAAATTGGAAATCCCAAAAGGTTATTTCGCGTGTCACCATAGGTAGGGAAAGATGTAGGGAAGGGGGTATTCCTGGGTTAGATACTCAACTGATGTATATCTCACGAAGCAATGGAAGCAGCCAGAGCTACACACCCTTGTTTGGGAGTCCCAGTGCTGCAAGATGATGTGGCTTAATCCCAGCTGGCAGCTCAGCCTCACACAGACACTCACTTCCTCCTGCTCCAGTGGGATGAGGCAGAGAGTCAGGAGAGTAAAAGTGAGAAAACTTACGGGTTGAGATAAAGACAGTTTAAAGGTAAAGCAAAAGAGGTGCATGCAAGCAAAGCAAAACAAGGAATTCATTCACCACTTCCCATGGGCAGGCAGGTGTTCAGCCGTCCGCAGGAAAGCAGGCCTCTATCATGTGTAGCAGTGACTTGGGAAGACAAACATCATCACTCCACATCTCCCCTTTCCTTCTTTTCCCCTCACTTTATATACTGAGCATGATGTCATATGGTCTGGAATATCCCTCTGGGCAGCTGGGGTCAGCTGTCCTGGCTGTGTCCCCTCTAACTCCCTGTGTCCCCTCCAACACCTCAGCCTCGCTGGTGGTGTGGGGTGAGAAGCAGAAAAGGCCTTGACACTGTGTGAGCCCTGCTCCGCAAGAACTAAAATATCCCTGAGTTACCAGCACTGTTTCCAGCACAAATCCAAAACACAGCCCCTTGACAGCTACTATGAAGAAAATGAATTCTACCCTAGCCAAAACCAGCACACGAGGGCACATTCTGCCCCCATTCTGTCCCATTGTGGGCAATCTGCACTGTAATGGCCCCCTCATACCAAAGCAAGCGCAGGCACAGCTGCACTGGGAAGCTGCAGCGGTGTGCTGACACCAGAGAGGAGCGAGGCCTGACCAGAGAGCTGACTGATGCTCTTCACAAAGTCAGATAAACTGCTGAAGTGACACCCTGGGTATTCGAAAATATCCTGGCCGACCTGCCCCGTGGAGCCTGGAGCCTCCAGTGCAGAGGCTGTCCCTGCAGGATCCCGCATGAACAAAGGGTTTGGAAGGGGTTTGCAAGTGTATCCAAAGATTTTTATATGCTTCAGAGCAGGGCTCCCGTTGCTTCCCTCCAAAAATGTGACATGCATCACTGTATTTCACTGAGAACCTCTTATTTCTTCGCACAATAGCTTTTTTTTCCCCCACCCTCCCTACGGCTACAAATGAGACTGGGGGGGTGAATCTTACACGCTGTCCAATGGACTTCCTTGCGTTTGGAAGGCAAAACCAAGAGTTTTATATGATTGGGATAACATGCAAACCAATTGAAATTACAGTGGTATGTTAGAGTATATTCCTTAAATATTCAAACCACAGCAAAAAAAAAAAACCAAAACCACCACAAATTCCCTCCCCTAAACTGTAAGGGACAGACTAAAACCCACAAAAGTTGGGAAACCTGGTAAGGTCTGACTGAAAGCTTGTCCTTACTTCACCCCTGAGGAAAAGAGTAGAGAGTGTAGATAATATTGTCTGGTTTTTTGGTGGGCCCTAAATACATAGGAAAGCTATTAAGTTTCACAAACTAGATAGGAACTTGCCACCATATCCTCCCTCCCATTCTCACAGAACCATTCCTCTAACTCACATGCTTGCAGGGCAGCTGCTTGCTTTCTGTCCAGGACCTTCATTGTTACAGGCACCAGCCTTGGCTCCACTTTCCTGTTCTAAAACTTTTCGGTTAGCGCCTGCTATGCTTTCCTCTCTCCTTGCCCTCACTGAAAGAGGTTCTGATAGCACCAACACAAGAGAAAAAAAAACACCAAAAAAAAAGTACAGAGAACATCTCTGGATGTGTGATTTTCCTCAGGAAAAGCGCTAATTTTGACTTTTCTTTCTCTACCCAGCTACCCCTTTTCATGAAAATTCACACACACTTGTCTTCGCTTCCACCCCACTACTGAATTGATCTGAAATAGAGTAACTAGTTCAAAAGTTATCAGGAAGGATGGATGAACATACTGTATGCTCACAGAAATATTATTTTTATAGAAAACCAACCTAAACTTAACCCTATCACAGAAGTTTTTAAAATCAGTATTAAATGAACCAAAACTATGCAGTTATCCACAGATGCACTTCTAAGTCAACTCTGCAGGTACGGTGTGTTTTGTTTCCACGTAAGATTCACATAACTGAAGTTATTCACCTGTGTAAGCCTCATCAAAGTTTCTCTGAGTCTTCTGAGGTGGTAACAGTGAAGAAGGGATCAGATTCCTTCAGGAATCTAAGAATACATTAATATGTACACGCATATACCTTGTGCAGGTGCACGTGAGGAGAACCTAGTCCTTACTTCTGCAAGTTCCAAGCTCTTCACCACTGTTTTCTACAAATCATATTTTCTATCCTGTAATGTAGAAAAGTAGTTCTATTTATGTTGGTCATCTGAAGAGCTGAAGGCTCCCAAAGATCAGGGTCCTAATAAAGTAACCAGTTTCTTTTGGGAGCATTTAATTTCTTATGTACATTTGAAAAATTAGCATCACAGACCTCAGCCAAGGACTAAGGAGAAATTCATGGAAAACAAAGGAGCTGGATTCAGTTCCATATTTCAGATTAATGCCCTAGTTCCATCCTTTTCCATCCATCCTTTAATGACCTATAAAGTAATTAGCTGAAAGTGAAAAGAAAACCCCCCAACCAAATATATAGGAAAAAGAGATAAAATATAGAAAAATTTCTATTTTACTTGTAAGTTTTCCAGTCCTGTGTTGCCTATAGTCTAGACTCAGCAGGATGCTGAGGACATTTTAAATCATCCTAATTAGAGAGGTCTTGAATAAGGCAAAGCAGAGAGGCCTTGAAGAAGACAAAATCACTTTTTGTCTCCTCAACCCCTCCCACTATTTAAAAGTTACTTTGGTCTAATGAAAATCAGATTTTAAGTTTCAAAAAAAACCCCAGACTGACATTATTAGAATATATTTTTTTCTATGGTGCTATCTTCTGCGGGAGGAGCAGCAGGCTGTACGGATGGAAGCAGCTTCAAACTCAGCTTGAAGCTGAGGAACAAAAGTCTCACTGGAAACAAAGAAACATAAATTAAATTTAAAAAGCAACATTTCACTTGCTTTATGGGTTGGCATGAGCCTGAAGGCTCACGGTTTGAGACATTAAAACCATGGGTGCACTCCATGAAAGAAAACCCAAAAGTTCTGACACTGAAGCATAATGGTTAGGGCTGTTCAAATATTCCGTCTGCTATGCTCTGTTTTTAAATGAGTACATGAGAAATACTTGGGGGATTTTGTGCCTTTTTTTTTTCCCTCAGAGCAAGAGAGGGTATTGTTTAGCTGTTAGACAACAGAGCTGGGCAACCTAAGGACACGTGGAATAAATAATGCAGAAATTGGTATTAAGCCACTTATATTACATGTGGTCTTATCTATAATCAGCTCTACCTCAAAAAAAAGCTATCAGGTACCTTCCAGGTTTTGAAAATTAGTGAAAAAGAAAGGATTTCTTCATTTAGAGAAGAAGTATAAAAAGAGAAGAGTATACAGTATCACATATGCTCTTTAAATGAAGAACAGTCACATTCAGGGAAGTTTAAATGTGAGTTACTTAAATATGGTGAAAATAAATACTTTTTAGCAGAACATGCAGCAATGTATGTGAAACAAAGAATTTAGCAAGATGTAAACAAGTTATATATATATATATGAATAATAATATGAATAACAATCCTATCATTGTTATTTATTGATACAAGGGCTAGTGGTACATTTTTGGGGATTGGAGAGCTGGATAACCCTGATTAGTTTTTCACATGTTTAGAAAATTTAAAAGCCACAAGAGATGATTGAATCCTCTCCTACATAGTTTTGCTTATTGTCACCCAAATCCCCTCATACTGAGCCCAGACACTTGAGCTGTAAAGTTTCTGTTCCCAAGGGATCAGTCTGAATGTGGTGAGTGGAGACCAGGAGAGCCTGAATTGCCACCAGTGCCTGAGGCCCTTGCAAAGACAAGGAAGTGAGGACTGAAACTGTTATCAAGGTGTGGCTGAAGTGCTAAACCACAAAATTGGAGTAATTGGATTCCATCTCTTTGGGTGTTTACCCTCCAAAAATGTTCACATAAAAGGGACTGGGGAAAGATATGTAGCAGAAATATGTTATTTACTAAGAGCTCAGTGCTTATTGGGATCTTAGGAGAGTTCTCAAGACAAACACTCTGCAGGGATTTGGTCCGGACCGTTGTTTGTGTACCATACCCAGAGCTCCTGGAAGATCAGAAACAAGGATCTTCCTTAAGACTCTGCTTTTTACCTGCACCTTGCCCCACTTTTTATGTTCTGTAGCCTCAGTAGATATTTTTAACTCTACCTTGAAGAGCTGCATTTTTTAGCAACCCCTACATGCAAACAAGGAAAGGAGAGAAATCACCACTAATCCTTATCTAGACAGAAGAAAGCACTCCAGCATGCTTGCTGTGCTATAAATGAATGTATAAATATGTTGGGAGGTACCATGCCACGGTTACTGACACCAAAGTTTAACAATATTAAATCAGATTCCTAAATCCCAAGCCTGGTTGAAAAATAATTAGCTCCTAAAAGGTCTTTCAATGCTGTATTTGGGGCTCAACATTACTGCTTTTTCTCATTAAGCCTTTTGAAATAATTTTTTCAAGCTATTTTTTTTTTTGCATGAGGAACATTGATTACATACTCATATATATTGTTACATGTAATAACAACAGTAAACCAAGAAGTAAAGAGATGATGCTAAAAGCAGCATTGTTGCCTAATTCCTCTAAAACAGGAACTTCTTTCTGAGTGTCGGACACTCCTTCAGAGAGCAAAGCCCTTTCCATCCCTCAAGGAGTACATAAAAAAAGAGAGGGAGATACACTATTTGTCACAGTACACCCTCTTGAAATGAGTTTGATACTACTTAAAACACTTTCAGTTGAAAATAGTTGATATTTAAAATATAAACCAGTTTTCAATTAATCATAACAGCACCACTAAGCTTGGTGCCATCTGCAAATTTGCTAGATTCCTTCATCTATGCCATTAATGAAGATATTACAGAATCACAGATTACAGTCTGGGGTTGTAAGGAGAAAGATTACAAGCATACTCACTGAAAAGTGCTATGTAATCAGAATAATATTTGCTCCACTAATTTTGCTCCACTTCTAAAGTGGAAGAAAATGCTTGCGCATATTTTTTGAAGCACTTGCGCAAAAGTCTTAGAAACAAGAAAGAGAAAACGATGAAACCACATGATTTGGAAGCTGACTCAATGGACTGTACAGAATAGGTGTTTTCTGAAGAGAATGCCCAGAACTGCAGTGCCCAGACCAGTTTTCTCCCAGCACGTCTTCACAGCCAGCAACGTGATGAATTAGGTGAGAGCCAACATTTTTTTAGCAGATAAGAGTGAAAAACTGTCAGTTTAATCCATAAAGAAGTGGTTTTCACATTTGAACCATTGCATTGGGTTTGCGTGGCACAGTTTTGGTAGTGAGGGGACTTACAGGGGTGGCTTCTCTGAGAAGCTGCTGGAAGCTTCCCCCGTGTCCAACAGAGCCAATGCCAGGTGGCTCCAGGATGGATCTGCCCCTTACCAAGGCTGAGTCAATCAGGGATGGTTGTAATGCCTCTGGGATGATGTATTTAAGAAGGAGAGGTAAAACAGTGGCACATTTTGTGGTTGGAGAGAGGAGAGAGAATATGTGAGAGGAACAGCTCTGCAGCCCCCCAGGTCAGTGAGGAAAGAGGGGCAGGAGGTGCTCCAGGCACCGGAGCTGGGGGTCTCCTGCAGCCTGTGGTGCAGCCCATGGTGAGGCAGCAGAGATCCATCTGCAGCCTGTGGAGGATCCCACACTGGAGCAGGTGGATGGCCAAAAGGAGGCTGTGGCCCTGTGGGAAGCTGGCTCCTGGCAGGACCTGTGGACCCATGGAAAGAGGAGCCCACAGTGGAGTAGGTTTGCTGGCAAGGACTTGTGACCCCATGGGGGACTGACACTTGGAACAGCCTGTTCCTGAGCAACAGCATCTTGTGGGAGGGATCCACACTGGGGCAGCTTGTGTAGAACTGCAGCCCAAGGGAAGGATTCATGTTGGTGAAGTTTGTGGAGGGCCGTCTCCCTTGGGTGAGACCACACACTGGAGCAGGGGAAGAGTCCTTCCCTTGAGGAGGAAGGAGTGGAAGAGACTGACCACCGAACACTTTCCCCACCTCTCTGCACTACTGCGGGAGAGGAGGTAGAGAAAATTGGTAGCAAATTAAACTAGTTTTTTCTCCAAGTCTAGTGTGTGTCATTAATTTGTGAGCGATCTCTCCCTGCCCGCGAGCCCTTCATTGTGTTTTCTCTTCTCTGCCCAGCTGAGGGGGAACTTTGGTGGACACCTGGCATCCAGACAGGGTCAACCCACCACAACCATTTTCTCTGAGTTTGCAACATTCCTAGTGGAATGCTACAAGCCATGTCAGAGTGTAGGAAGAATATTGGTACCTCATTGTGTTCAGTAGAAAATTTACAGCAAGACTCACCCATTTTTCCCTTGGTGTGCATTATGACTTCCTGACACTCCGGAATGATCCTTCTCTGGGACTCTCCCTAACCACTTTTACAGTGTGCAATGGCTGTGTTGTTCCCCTTAAAGTGATATTGGGCAGCCCAGTAATGAGCTGTGGATTAGACAGACTCTTAGCCAGTCTGTGTTCTAGACCGCTTGCAAATGTCCCTTATTTCTATCACACTCCATCCATTCTGCCTGCCCTGGCTTTGTCAACTCTTCCGTCTGACTCAGAAGAGTCCTCTGCCTGGCTTTCCTTTGGTGGTCACTAGGCAGTTAGAGACACAAGACCGGGACTGAGCCACATCCGAGAAGTCCTTACTAAAAAGCTCCGAACTCCATCTGCTTCTGGGAAGTTTTGCCTTGTTGACAAATGCAGGGATATATGTGGCCCTTGGAGTAACATAACACCACTCTTATTGCAAGTGGTTGCAGGACAATGAGAGAAGTATCTAGGGACTTGTCTCTAGAATTGTGTGAACCATCCTTCAAAGTCTAAAAGTGCATGCCTGAAGAAAGGAAAAAGTCCTGGCAGACAAACTTTAGGTATGAGCGAGTTTGTAAAACCTCATGCATAGCCCTGAAATATTTTTGGCCCTTTGGCTATGAAAAAGGACCCTCTGCATGTTAAATGGTAGATGTCTGCGTGTCTAATATGTTCTGTATGTTAGGTGGTAGATCATCCTCACAAACATGCACCTATCACCTCCTGTTTAATACCACACAGATACCACACTTTATTTCTGTGGGCTACGGGAACAACAGCTGAAAAAACCCTACCTGTTTAAATCCTACAGATTGTTATAGGGATATTTTCTGATACCTCTGACTGCACTCCACCTTTCAGAGTAAGGGTGGGATTCTTCTCATCAGGATTTAAAAGCAAGGTGCCCAGCTGAAACACCTTTTGTCTTTGTGTCAACAGACAGACATATATATCCCAGAGCCCTCTTAGCCCCGACATGTATTCTAAGCACCTGTTGAGTGACCGTTTCTCTTCAATGAGCACAGAAAGACTTGAGACAACCACTCTAGAAAAGATTATTGGCATTAAAAATGGCAAAAGTTAGGTCAAACAAAGCTTGTCTTTAATGTGTGATGTTGCTTGTGTATTAAATACTAGAGCGTAGTTCATCTCCTGGTGGAAGAGACTGTGGCATTTTTTTTACCCAACCAGTAATCCTTCCAAGGTGGATTTTATGTTGCCAGGAGGGCATTATCAAGATGGGATCTGCCTTCTACTAGAGACTTCTGACCAGAGGGTAGAAGGACCAGCTGTACAGAGCACAGCATGAGAACGGTCACCAAAGTTAATCATTCAATCAGTAGTGCCTGAGAAGGACTCCCTCACCTCTGATGTAACAAAGACCCCTCCAACAGGAGAAGGAAACTAATAGTGGAAATAGTGACCTTGCTACTGCCTCTCTAGAAGGCATTTGCCAGTGCCCCTGATTTCAGGTGACATGACTTTCTAAGAATCTGCACAATCGTGTTGATTTGAGGACTGGTGCAGAGTGCAGGGAGTGCCTCACTGGGAACTCCAGGGACTTTTTGTCCAATAAACCAATTTCATAAAGTACGAGTCAGTTCAACCTGCCTAAGTAACCAGCTCAGTTGTCAGACTGGTGAAGGATTAAAAAGAGCCAGAAAAAACCATTTGCAGTAAAGAGCTATCAAAGTTTGAAAAGATCCAAATTCTTACAAGACTGACAGTCTTCTTTTATTCTCAGTCATATAGTAAAGGCTGCAGGATCCAGCTCTATGTAGGCAATAGCGTTTTTAATGCCCAATTATTTTTTTTAGAGAGATTAAAGAGGTTGGTCTTTCTCTCCCCATGTAAAACTGTGTTTCATCCATCATGCCAATAGCATCATATTAATAAATATACCCCAGTGCCTAGTGTTTTCCACTGCAATTGGCAAGTGCACTTAGAAAGAAGTGAAATGAAAATTTCAGGAATTTCCAATCGGGCTTAGCAAGTTGTGAAAAAAGAGTGATGACTGCTATCAATGTAAAGAGTTATGAGCTGCCTGGTTCTTCTGTTTTATGGAACAGCTTAGCCATAGAGCACACCTACTTCACTGCCACTGTGGCCTGGTCCTGGCCATGGCCTTAATTTTTCTGAGGATGTTATTCATAAATGTTCTCTTAATCAAGCTCAGGCCCAGAATTCTACTGTAGAGGCCAAACTAATTGCCAGGATACATGAGAAGCCAAACCCTAGAAGGTAAAGCTAAAATTTGTGTGTCCTGGCTCAGAGAATCACTATGTTTCAAACCTGAAATAAAAAGTAGGTTTTACATTTCTTAAATAGTTGATTTTTCCACTTCAACAATTAGAACTCTGTGCTTTTCAAAGAATTCACACTGTGGATAAGTACATATCCTTCATTTTTTAATTTAACCACAACAAAAATCTCTCTTTTTAAAGGACTTTTTTTTTTTAATGGGAAAGAAGTAAGGATTTATTCCAAAATTATCCCTGGCCAGTGTGCTTGGTTACCACACTGAAACAGACAGCAGTTTTCTGGGTGAAATGGCATTACCCTGAGTGCCAAGACCCACATGGAAGGTGTGCCAAGGACTGTGAAGATTTTTATGTCTCTCTTGCCATCATAAACACAAATGTTATATCTTTCAACTAGGTAACTGGTATGTTCCCCATTGATTACACCCTTTAATTGAGAAAGGGAGAGATGAATGATTTTCTGTATTCTTTTCACATGTAAAAGCTTCTACGGGATTAGCAATCTCTTGGTTCTAGATCAAAACACAGGCTCCAACAAAAAGTGCTGTAAGATTTCATAATATCTTAATAGTACATTAATAATATAATAAAATAATATAATAAAATTCTTATACTGGATTAATCTCACCCACCATTAAGGAACTGAAATGCTATTCAATAAGCAACATTACAACAACACTGTTTTTTTCATGTTCAACCTCTGCTAGCTCTCACTTCATGACAATGGGAAACCTTTCCCACATGTAAGAAGAGGTGAGATGAAGAGACAAGAGGTTCAGTGTCTGGACAGAGAACCTGATGAACTTGAAAGCCTACACACTTTTTCTCTTTGTAAAATCACTTGGTTTTGTAAAAGAAGGCCACAGCTCCCAGCAAACAATTCACCAGGTCCCTGAGTGCATCTCCCCACCTCGAAAAGTTTTGCTCCCTGGGCCCACAGCCAGCTCTGATGCAGCACAGCTGAATTACCCACTGGTTCAGATGGTTGTGAAAGAGCAGCTTTGGAGAAAAAGCTGTCAGAGCTGTGGGGCTCTGACCTTCCTTTGCTCTGAGGCCCTTTGTCACTCACCTGACTTATGTTACTGGTACAGCTATGCCCAATTTATCACCCTTTTAATTTTGGCCCTTAACCGAGCCCTCTGATTTTACTTTTAGCTTGTTCTCATACTCACTTCATCATTATAGATTTTTGGCTGGCTGTGGTTACTGCCACTGGGTTTGGGTAGGGTGGGGCAGCTCCCTTGGTGAGGTCTGTGCCCCTGTCTACCTTGCTGTGAGTCCTGGCTCCCTGAAGAGCAGCCCGTCTTTGCTGCTCCATGATGCCTTACATCACTTCATCCTTTGATCACCATGGTTATAAAATACTGCTATGAGAGTGTATAGGATTCTGTGACCTTTAGTAAATGAATATTACTGATGCAATAGGAATCCTAACCTGTCATCAGGAAAGATACACTATCCAGCAAACTGCTCTGTAGATACATTAGATAGATATTTTCATCCTAAAGGAATTATTCCCACCCACTCTGTTCCTCCACAAGGTAAACATGAAATGTTTCACTTGTCCTCTGGAGCCCTGAAGAAGACTCTTTTGTGCTGGGTAGATAGTTCAGGACTCTAAAGGCTGGGTTGGGTGAGGGAAAGCTGAAAGAGCTTAGTCAATGAAGGAAAAAGCTGTAAAAAAACCCCACCAAAACCCAGCAGAGAACAACAAAAAACATAATTCAATTTCCTTTAATATCAAAGCCAAAAGGAATTTTGCCATAGACTTGACTAAGAACTGTTGAATGTAGAAGCATGTTCTCATCAGCAGTTCTTAATTCATCCTTGCCTGTTTTCCAGAGCAGTCATTTAACATTTTGACACTAGCTGCAGGATTGGATATGGTTGAGTATCAGAAGCCATTTGAGGAAGGCATGAGTTAGACTTCCTGCATGTCAGGAGCAAGCTGTGTCTGAGTTAGATCCAAAGCACTCATACTGAACGTTATGTTCTTCTACAAAAAAGTCCACTTAAGGCAGCACTGCTTTTCACTGCTGTCTTTATCTTAAGAAGGGATGTACAAGCCTAAAATCTAAATTCTGCAGTGATTTTAGATACATGAATATTTAAATTGCAGATACCCTTCCCACAAAGGGTCTAGAGATAACCAAAGTTCCATTTTAGCATTTTAAACCGTTGTCACATCAGACTTGCTCTCAGCAGCAAAGCCAGGTTTTTCCTTTTCTGCTGCCACCTCAAAGCCACCCTACCACTACTACAGGGTCATAATGAAACAGAGAAACTAAACTGGGGGAAAGCTGCAGGTTGAAAATAGTTCATCAGGGCTAAGAGTTGGCTAAAAAGGATAAATTGAGAAAGTCCACAAGTAATTGTGCCAGACTGATTGACAGGGCAGTAAGGGAATGGAAATGAGCAGTTGGAAGGAAGGGCAAGGAATGGTCTAAATTGATTTTGTCAATGAGAAAAATGCCCATGCAACTGTAACATGAAAGTTGACATTGACTTCTTCAAGGTTTGTAACTTCAGGCACCATTTTCAAAATAAATCTACAGATCTCTGTTTTCTTAAGGGGGTCAGAAATGTCACTCATTTGCCACAGAAGTAAAAGTATATATTTGTGCTCACTATGCAAATTGCGATAAAGCATTTAAACAATTATTTTACCTCTTTCTGTTTTTACAAGATAGAATATTATAGAATTATAGAATATCCTGAATTGGAAGGGGCCCACAAGGATCATCCAAAGATGCTTGAGAACGGCTTACAAAATTCTAATCTCTGCTTTAATTCAAAACATTTGTGAATATCATCAGTAGACTGGCACTGCTGTGGAGTATTGTATGCAATATACATAATTTCCATGTACACTTTCAACATTAGACACTACAAACTGCGTGGTTGAATGGAAAATTGAAAAGTCACATTGCTTTTGGCTATGCAGTTAAAGATTGGCGGACAGCTCAAAATTCAAACTACAGCAAAATGAATGTGTTTCTGCTAGGAAAGCTCAAACACTCGGGAAAAGTGTACAATGAGGGAACTGAAATACACTTTTGAAGTTAAATGGAGAGCTATATGGCAGATTATGGTTTGTTTTATTCATTCAAGTCTATAAACATACATAATACTATAATTGATGACTATGAAAAACACTTCTGTGATTCTGGATAAGCACTTAGAACTGTCAGGTCTTACCCAGTTATCTAGATCATTTGGGCATGGAAAAGCTGGGTGGGGAATTGCATGAAATCAGGGAAGAAGAAAGGAAATCTCATGAGAATAGAGCAGCAACGAGGATTGCTGCTTATGGTATTTTGGCAGTTTCTCAGCCCAGAAGCACACAGCAAATGAAAAACAGCAATAACAAGCTCCAGATACGGTTGGGAATTAACTGAACTGCCAAGAACAGGGCAGTTTCTGGGACCCTACACACAGATAGAGAGGGCTTATGGCATACCACCTTCCACTCAGCTGCTCGTGTAATTGTACAGGGGTGGTGTTTACTGCTGACTCATGCTGGCAGACAGACCTTATTTATTGTAAGCATTATACAAGAGGGTTTGGAGTGTGCTGTGGAACAGAGGAAACTTGCAGCTGCAAAGAGGAATCCCCTAGAGAAAGCTCCAAGAAAGTGAAGCATGAAAAGAATAGCTGGACTCAGTCCTTGCTGTGGCTATTGAAAAGACAGAAGTCAGTGAGCAGGTTTGCCTCAACCTGAAGCACATAGAGTCTGTTCAAAAAGGGTGGGAGCTTTAGCTGCACACAAACACTTTCCTGACCCATATCACTGAAGTCTAACAAACAAACTAATCATTTGCAAAAGCGGAGTCTGCTTGTTCGTTGTCTACTCTAACCTTTTGCATCACTCCAGCACTGATTTATTTAGCTTCAGTTGCTTTCCCTCTGACACAATCTTTGGTCATGTTGGAAAGGGCACTTTGAGCACAAACATTCTCATGTGTTTATTGTTTTACACTTGTCCTGCATTGAGTAGAAATCATTACAAGAACTATAGGACAAGGAGACTCAGGATCTGAGGGTGTCTCCTGGCGATGTAGTAGCTTTCTAGTTTGGTCTTCAGGATCTGCTGTGGATGTCTTGATAAGCATTCTTTGCAGAAGGAACTGGCATAAAAGGAATTTGTCCTTACATTGAGTCTTATTCTAGAGTGGCACAGGTTGGCACAGCCCCAAGATGTCTGATGGAGTTACCAGGTGTACAGGAGCCCGGTGGGTTTTCAAGTAGTACATTAAAAAAACACCCCCCACTAACAAAGTGAGATCATAGGTTGGCATAGTCTCGGAAGGTAAAAGATCTAAAAGACCAAGCTGACATGTTACAACACGTTACAATGAATAATATAATGTCCTATGTAGAGTACAGCCAGTAAACACATACTAGCTGTATGGACAGCTGTATGGACACTACCAGCCAGCTGTATGCTCTTCTGCCTTTACCACCAAAAGCCATCAGCAGAGTAACAGCTCTTGGTCTTGGGGATCAGCAAGACTAGGACTGCTCTGTGAGTCAAAATGAGCCCAGAGCCATGGACAACCCCAGCTCAGGCAGTGATGGTGCCCTCACCCACCTGGGCACAGTTCCAGAGGTCTGAACCCCCCAGTCAGAGCAAGGTGCTGTTAACAGGGTCCATCAACAGCCTAAGGCAAGGAAAGACAAGGTGATGAGTCCTGCACCTGGGATTGGTCTGGTGAGACCCCCCCCTGCAGAGCTGCATCCAGTTCTGGGGGCACAGGAGGGACATGGAGCTGTTGGAGCAAGTCCAGAGGAGGCACCAAGATGATCAGAGGGATGGAGCAGCTCTGCTGTGAGGAAAGGCTGAGAGACTTGGGATTGTTTATCCTGGAAAAGAAAAGGCTTTGGAATGACCTAATTGCGGCCTTCCAGTACCTGAAGGGAGCCTACAAGAAAGATGGAGAGGGACTATTTACAAGGGTCTGGAGTGCCAGGACAAGGGGGAATGGCTTCAAACTAAAAGAGAATAGGTTTAGATTAGATATTAGGAAGAAATTACTCACTATGAGGGTGGTAAGGCCCTGACACAGGTTGCCCAGAGAAGCTGTGGCTGCCCCATCCCTGGAAGTGTTGAAGGCCAGGTTGGATGGGGCTCTGAGCAACCTGGGCTAGTGGAAGGTGTCCCTGCCCATGACAGGGGAGTTGGAATGAGATGATATTTAAGATCCCTTCTAACACAAACCATTCTATGATTCTGTATCCAAACCCATTCAAAATTAGCAAGATAAGGCCAGAAGCAGGAGTGGAGAGGAAGCTTCCTAGAGCATTCATCTAGAGCCCTTCAATCAAGTCCCATGAGTAAACAAGCACAGGCAGCACTGGACACATGATAGGACTGGGAGTTTAAGCAGAGCTGCTAGGACAATAGGCAGCAGGAAGGTTGGTGGAACACTTTGGTACCCTCTGGGCATGGATCCTTGGATTACAGCAGTAGACAAATCTTCCTGTGAAACTGTGATAGAAACCTAAAGCAAGCCAGTAAAAATATACTTCTAAAAATTTGTCCCTCTCTCCAAAAAGGACAAGATGTTCTGCTCCTAGGTTTGATGACAGATTGATAGTTTAGAATAACTTTAAAAAAATGGTTAATTTGAAAATTGTACACACAGCTAAAACCACATCAGTTTTGGGCTATGCACCACATTCCCCAGTCAATCAGCACATAAATGGCATGGAGCAGCAGACAGGGACTGTGCGCATTTAATCTAGCTTTCTAGTGTTTGGCATTTTTCATTTTATAAAACTAAAATCCAGTACAGCTTGATGGAATAGTCATTTGATGGCACATTACAACCATTTCTACTATTTGGATCTAAATGGAAGCTTTTTGTGAGCAGCCAGTACAGCTTCTTCAGATGACAAAACAATGCACCTCTTATCGCTAATTTTTGATGCACAGTAAGTCAATTTATTATTAAATAAAACTTCAGTGCTCTCTTCTGATATAGCTACCAAAGCTAAGAGTCACTTGGATTTGAATGAGAAATATTCTCCTCCCCATTGTCCTTCAAAGACCAAATTGTTGTGGCATATTTCAGGCAAAGGGGAGATTTTCATATATGCTACTTCTGGTAGGTGATTGCAGCACTTTCAAACAAAGACATCAGAATCAATGGAGCAAGGAGAGAGAGAGAAATAATCTCTTAGCCATTATTACTATATAATATTAATATGAAATTATTGAAGGCATAACTCAGAAGAACTAAATTAAAGGATGCATACTGCCTTCAAGAGTGCATTGTGTAAGAAACAAACCTGAAGTCACTTAATGCAGAACATCAGGTTTTACTTCCATCCTGGAAAGGATTATATGAACCAGGACAGATCTCAGGACATTAATAGAGATCTGTGCAGTGGAAGCCTGGCCACCATGTAAAACACCACTGAAATATTTATTTTATATTTTTTGGAAGGAACTATGTTTCACCTTGCTGAAATGGATCATAGTTTGGCAGCAGGTGTTTGCATCATCTGGAGCATCATATTGAAACCAGATAGAACAGCAACACACAACACGTGACTCTTGATTGAACCCAAGGCTACAAAGCAAAAGACAAAGAGCTGCTCTGGGAAAGAATCAGGCTCCCAAAATCTCCTCTCAGAGATACCTGAACAGAAGTAGCAGAAAATTTGACTAAGTAGTACTTTTTTTTTTTTTTTGGTGATTGACAAATCCAAACATTGAGATCATATCAGCTTTGGTGAAAAATTTCACAGATTTTAGAATAGGAATTCTGGACAAAACAAGCAAAACCAGCCCGTATTCAGGAGGTGCGTGCCCAGATCTGTAATCTGTTTTCAGGCAAGGACATTATGTCACATTGCAATGTCAAATTAGACCCCCCAAATTACAGGGTAGCAAGGAATCGACTGCCATAGCTTCTGTGAAATAATTTTCTCCAACTGACTACAAAGTCCTCCTCACAACTGTAGTAATTTCTATGCTTACTTAGCTATCAGGTACTTGTGGGTCGCTCTTGGAAAAAAAAATAAAAATTCAGTTTCTTCTGGGTGAAACTAAATCAAAAGCATGAGCTCAGGTCTAACCCAAAGGCAGCACAGCTGAGGGCAGCCCCTTTCCCTGGATGAGATTGGGGAGCAGCTCCCAGGCTACTTTACTGCAAGGCAGCAGCCAGGACTGAACCCCTTCCTGTGGGAGACACTTTAAACTGAAGCCCTAAGTGCCTGGACTCTGCCTGAGCTACTGCTCCAGCTTAGACATCTTCTTTTCCAAGTTAATTTTTAGACACCCAATGTGTGAAAAAATGTCTTCCCTCTCCCTGAATTTAAGACCCTAAAGACAGAAACGATCAGCCAGATTTTAATTTCCAAAGGGATTCTACCTTGCAGGCATTATATAACTCTGTGATGATTTGGTATATCTCTTCTACTATCAGAATATTGATATGGTGTGTGGGGGGGAAATGTCATTGCTGTTTTGTTCATTAATTTAATGAATTAAGAAATTAACTTCAGCAATTTTTCTATGAGCTGACACAGTGCAATATTAAACACAGTCTGTTTGAATAATAAACACGTTTATTGTTTTGGAGACAAAGCAAATCAGGTTTTCAAACTGTGCTGTATGGGACATTAAGGAGGTATCTCCTATCCTGTGGTCATCCAGCATTGGTGTGTCTCTAGAAGTACTCACGAGACAAGCTGTGGTCGTTTCCAAAAGAACCACAGAGTTTTTGTGTTATTTCTAAGCCATTTCTAAGTAAGTGACAACTTTAACCATTCTTTTTCTCCTGAGGTAAGAATAGGCACATTTTCTTCAAACAAACAACATCTGGAAGCTTTTCCCCACCTTCGAATAGGTCTGCCTGAACAAATTTCATCTTGATTCAGTAAAAAAGTCAATATACCAACAATTTATGGGAAAAGAATAAAAACCATAACACTGTTGGTTTTTATGCTTTCTTACAGTAAATCACAGCCAAAAACCCACAGCAGTCTTAGTGATGCATGATTTACAGCAGATTAGACTACGGTGGTCAAGATGCCCTGCCATGCAGAATATTTAAAGTAGAATTGGCATTTGATCTGAATTGTCCTACCTCCTGGTGGATCTCTTTATTCCCCTCCATTACTATGCTTTTGTGCTGTCAGATCTAACGAAAACAAATTGTATTTGTCTCTTAGGAATGCTTTGGAAATTTCAAGCCTTTTGCCAGTATAGGAAAACCACGTTCTACCCAACTTTATATTTGTCCCTTTCATGTTCTTTTTTCCCCATCTTGTTTTGGAATTGGCATGTTTTGCTTAAAGCATTGACATGGCCTTGTCAGACATGATGACCAAGACTGCTTTGCCTTCTTTCACTGCCAGTTGCTGCAGCTGGTTGATTTTGGTACTTCTACTGAATGCCTGACCTAGAGTCCAAAGACCCACTGTTATCCCCCCCCCCCGAGTGGAATAGAGTTAATTACTAGTCTTGCAGAATAACAGGAAACTCATAGAATTTCTTACAATAAGAAATCATAATAATTTTACCATCTGTGGAAGTTTTTTGAGCCGTCCAAAGGCAGGATTTCTGATGTAAGGCCACCAGGTATTCACGGTTTTTATTTAATTAAAAACTGTAAAAGCTTTTACTCCACTGGCTCTGGGCATGAGAAAATCTAAATTACCCATGCTTTGAAAATACAGAAAGATCAAATGAATTTCAGGTTGTCATGGAAGCAGGTGGTTGTGGCAATAGTAGACCTCTGTAGTTGCAGATAATTAACCTTAATTACTCTGACGTACTGTTACCAAAAATATTTGGTTACCTATGATGCTTGCAGTGCATAAGATTGACAACTGGGCTCACTTTGAGCTGTGTGGTTTGATAGCTAAACATGTTTCACTGGTAGACTTGACACAGAAATTTGATAGTCTGATAGCATTTTAGCAGGGTGCTCAGTCTAACAATCCACCTCCTGGCATCCCTGCATCTGAACGCACTGAGCTCTACATGTTGAGGCATATTATTCAGGGAAAAAAAAAATAAAGTGGTAGTTTCATTTATTATTCTTGAGATTTTTTGCCAACAAATATACACTACACATCACCTAATTCTTCTTCTTTACTAGCCTGGCAGAATGAAGAGGAAAACAAGTTTTCCAAGTTCCAAATACAAGCATGAAAAGCCTGGCAACAAACCCCCTTTTTTACTTCAATATGAAAAAAATGAATGTTACATTTAAAGAATAATGGGATAGTGACACAGGAACAACAAAAGTCACACAGCTCCCAGCTAAGACCAACAGCTTTCCTACTGCCATTCTGAAGATCTAATTATTTTTTTCCTCCCTTTTCCGCCTTTGCATAATACTCCATTTCAAAGGCTGGCATGTCAGTCTAACCCCCAAATTTTTACGGATTGTACAGAATTGAAACACAACTTTTATGTGAAATAAAGATGTTTTGGAGAATAAAGTTTAAACTACATTTTTAGTACTTAATTTCTTTCTTTTTTTGTGGTGGGTGGGGTCCAGTAATAGAAAAAAAGAGTTCGGGATTCTGGTCACATTCCTGATACTGAGTTTAGACAAAAGATGGAGCCTCTACTGATGTTAGTGGAGTATTTTAGGTGCTTGGTCTCTGTTTATGTCTTCCTCTGCTTTCTAAAGAGTTCAGAGGAGTAACTGAGATTGTGATTTGTGCTGCATTCTGTAATTTGATCTGAGGTTATTACACCCCAGGTCACACTCACCTCTTCTCCTGAGGACCCTTATTAAAACTTTTTGTGTTTTCCTGCAAAACAAGCAGTTTCTGAGCCCCTCCTGTTGGGTGCCAAGATAAGTCATTCCTTCACATGACCACAATGCAATTGTCAGTTGTAACATTCAGGCCCCCAAAATACCAAAACTAATCTACAACTTAAATCATTGTGAGAGGAGGATCAGCCTTGTCTTGGAGTTTCTATCAATCTTTTCATGTGTTTCAGCACATTCCCCAGACAGTTCTTATGAATTTGTAAAGAATATGGTAAGTCTCAGAAATGGATTAATTCAAGACTTTCTTTTAAAATCTGCACTATTAATTATTAATATGCTAGTGTTTTTATATTATGGTAAATTCTAGTTAAAGGTTTCAAGTTCTGAAATCAAATCAAAATATGGGAAGAGTATTAGAAAGATTCTACTAAAAGCCTTGACTAGAGCAGAAAAGTTATCTGCCACTCACTATTGGCAATGAACAGAGCTGACAGCTGTCTGCTGTTTAGAAGAACGTGTTGAAAATAAATCATACTTGCAACTATGTTCTGGAATATTGCCTATGGCTTGCCTTTCCTTCTGCTTGCAGTGAAATTATCTTCAGTGTTGGTTGTGATGTTATTTTCCAACCTAGGCAAAGTTCAGAAGGATAAATGCTAAATAATCGTGAAAAAAATACCCCAAACCCAGCAACTGGTCATGGAGTAGAAACCATAGACTAAAACGCAAGTTCCACCTCAACATGAGGGAAAACTTCTTTACACTGAGGGTGGCAGAGCACTAGAACAGGCTCCTCAAGGGGCTCGTGGAGTCTCCCTCTCTGGAGACATTCCAAACCCACCTGGGCATGTTTCTGTGTCCCCTGCTCCAGTTGACCCTGCCTTGGCAGGGAGGTTGGATTGGATGATCTTCAGAGGCCCCTTCCAACCCCAACTATTCTGTGATTCTGTGATCCCGTAAAATACACTCAAGAAACTACACTACTACAGAATTCATTTTGACCTTTGATACTTTCATGGGAAGGTAACACACAGTATTGTAGCCAACCACTCCTGTGGTAGCATCAAGTATTTTATATAAGGGAAGATCATTATCACTCTAGGTCACTAAGACCAAGTCTTTTACTTTATTGCTCACACATTTCTTTCATGGAAACAAATGGACTTAGAATATGAAGAACTGGCTGTAGAATTTGAGCGTCATTTAGGTCTTCTCCCTCCTGGTTCCCCAAATTCCGGATGCTCTAATCCACAGGACAGCTTTTCAGTGATGATCTAGATTTCCATATTATTTACAGAAAGAGGAAAAACTGAACAGTTTAAACTCTTAAGGCTAAGTTCTGACATAAGCAAAGATGTCTCAATTTGCAGCATAAATTATTCCATAATACCAGAATATTATGGAATAAAGTAGACGTCACTTTGAAATGAAAGACATCTACATCCCAGAATAACAGGTATATCTTTAAAATGGAATCGTTACTTGAAAGAAAAGCTCCCTAAGCCACAACGGCTCGGAAACTCTTTTTGATACATGTCAGAGAGTGTAGCATCTCTGGGACAAGAAATTTGTCATTTTCTAATGTTGTAGAGGAGCAGGGAATAGCAGCTTTTGGAATGACATAAAATAGTGTGGTAATTGAAGCCTGAAGCGAGCAGTAGTTATGCAGATAAAATTACTTGTGTTGGGTACAGCACTGCCCATTTTTGTTTCTTTCATGAGTGTCCATATGAACACAGTTTGCTGTCACAAACATTCTCAAGAAATTTTGAGGAATGTTGAGAGTATTCATAAGAAGCAAACTCCTAATTCTAGCAGATTGAATGAATTCAGAATACTCATTCAGCACAGACCTACTTGAGACCAAACAAAGCTATGTCATTCATGCATCCAACTAAAACTGCACAGAAAAGATTAAATTTAAATTTTTAGCAGGGAGCAACTATCTAAACCATTTATACATGTGACTTTACAGTCCAAGCAAGAAGCAAACGAACTGAAAAACATTCAAAATTTCTCATGGATGTACCACAAACATAAAGAAAGAGGAAATTAGGTTAATAATGATTGTTCACAAAGGACTAACACATTACAGCAAGGCTTTGATTCAGACAAATAGGAGAATTTGAGGCTGAGAAAAAGGTAGAATCATGCAGAGTGATGCAAAGAAAGCCTGGCTTCCAGCAGCCTTGTGTTTCATGGTTGAATTTCTTGTTGTTTAGAGGGAAGGACTCACAACACATCCCTTCCCTCAAAAAAGGCTTTTTCTAACTACTGGCAGGAGACTTGCTGCAAAATTCCTGTGGTTAAGACTTCTGCTTCATGACTGTGCTCTGCTCATGATTTCTTATCTGTTATCTATGGAAAACATAGAATCATAGAATCACAGAATGGCCTGGGTTGGAAAAGACCTTTAAGATTATCTTGTTTCAACCCCCCTGCCATGGGCAGGGACACCTTCCACTAGCCCCGGTTGCTCAGAGCCCCATCCAATGGAGATTTGAACACTTCCAGGGATGGGGCAGCCACAGCTTCTCTGAGTAACTACTGGATGAAAACACACACATATTTTTGAAGGTGAACTTGAATGCACACCATTGAACAATGCACAGAATAGGAGAGACCTGATTTATGTGATATCCCTCATGGGGATGCTTAGGGCCCAGGCAGACTTCAGCTGCTCTCAGGCACATGGTGGGATTCTTGGGGTGTTCTGTGTGGGACCAGGAGTTGGACTCAATGGTCCTGATGGCTCCCTTCCTACTCGGGGTATTCTATGACTCTGTAATTCTATATTTCCTTGGCACAGTTCTCATTTGTGCTGACATACAGTCATCCACGAACCCTCCATATGTTAGTGACATTTTTTTTTGAGAAGGACAACTCATTCTAAGAAAGAGCTGAAGTAAGGTGCAAAAAAATGTGTATTTCAAACAGATAAATTTATGGATCTGAACTTTGAGCTGGCATTGCCACAAGCCTGGGAATGAGATATTACTGCTCATGGGAGAGACAGTGTTGATTTTCTGTTAGACATTTCCAAGCATTAATGTTCCAGGCAGGAGACTCTTTCGTAGTTATTCATTAGGTTGGCTGCTTCTTGGGAGGGCAGTTAATCCCTCCTTCACCTCCATTTTCCCTGTCTTGCTCTCAGCCTCCCGTGGAGCTGTCTCCAGCCAGCCAGGATGCTCTGCCTGGGTGTTACCAGACGAAAACTCACAGAATTCATCCACATACTTTCCCATAAGTGTAGAAAAGAGCAGGCATGATGGAATGGTTGCAAGATTACAGCTTGAGAGAAGGAGAGCAGTGCTGGAGCAGTGTTGCTCATGGAGGTGGTTAGTAGCATGTTTTCTACCACCTGCAAGAGTCATGCAGGGTATCCTGCTGGACAGGTTCCATTTTCTTTAATATGTCCTTCCATAACAAATTTATAAGGCCACCAGAGGCCTGTTGGAAACAAATCTCAAATCATTATGATGCTACAGCTATTTGCTCTTTATTATGGAAATAAATCAAAAGCACGCTTTCAGCAAAAAACCCCTGGCTGGAATAACCACTGCTGGGTTCCTGAAGATGCCAATGCCCCAATGTCTTTAGCATTTCAGTGTATGTTTTGGCCACTGGAGGCTCAGTTTTTCAATTAAGGATCAAAAAAACAGCTTTGAGCAAATTTCCCAACCTAGACAATGAGGTTCTTGTTCTTCATGAAAAAAAAATGTATTTATTTAAGCTTTAAATTTGTGTTCATATTTACTTTTAAAGAGTGCAGTGGAGCTGTAACTGGGCTGTATCATGTTTAAGAAAAAGAATTATGGGAGCCTGATTGAAAACAGAGCGAGAGGCTCACGTGAAGATGCTGACAATTATGTATCCATAGGACAAGTGGCCCCAAGGAGAGCGGAAGTTCAACTCAGCTGTGAGGGCTGTTTTCTGATGTCTTGCTGGCTGGGCTAAGAAAACACGTTCCTTGATCTACCCCGATCCCTAGCTCCTTACAGCCTATAAGGATTGCTTTGTATCCTTGTCACTGACAAAAAGGCAAAAAAGAGGGAGGGTCTGTGGTTTTTTCAGCAGATAATGGGGCATCAGGAAGAGCCAACCTATCAGTTGGAAAAGTAAGTATATTCAAAAATCCACACCGGGACAGCTCTTCAACTTCATATGCTGCATTCAGGAATAGAAAGTTTTTGCTGTAGTTTGTGTAGTTCCTGGTGAAGCAAACCAGGTTTTAGTTACTTCTGCTGTACTAAATACAGGCCTCCTCCCTTCAGAGGAATGTTAATAGTGCACTATGAACTGTAAACCATTTTACCTGATTTTTTTACCTTTTCAGGATGATTCTTTCAGTTTACAGAGACACCTCTGGTCCCCCTCCGAGCTTTTATCAATCTGCAGCAGTAAAATTGAAGCAATCATCTCCCCTTTTTCACTTTTCATGTAAAAGTTTTTTTCCAGTCATTTTCCAGCAAGAGCTGGAAAGCTGCAATGCCAAGGGAGCACTGGTCAAAAGTGGAAGAGAGAGAAGCTAATTTATTTATGGTTATGAAAGTCCCCATGATATCAATGAGTGTAATACAGCAGAATTAGGAAAGAATATTTTTCCCCTCCACTTTAAACTCAAGAAATCTGAGTATGCAAATGCTTACCAGAACCAAGTGAAAACACAAATAATTGTGTGTAAGATTAGTAACCCCATTAACTCTTTCCTAACCTGAAATAGTCTGTTTATAAACAAAATACTTCAATTAGCTTTGGTAGCAAGTATTGCAAGACACCACTGAAATGGGATTTCAAGCCTGCCTTGAAGCAACTACTGATATCTCAAGTATCTGAACATATAAAGTATAATTCGCATTTGCAGACGCTCAGGAATTCCAGGTTCTTTACATACTTTCCACGTGAAAAGTTCCAGTATCCATATGAAATAAATAAAGAGATTGTTGCTGTGGAGAAGTCAGTGGTGGGTGATTAGAAGTAGAAAGAAAAATCTGATTATCTGCGTCATTGATTGCGTGTTGTCTAACTGCGACAGTTAATGGGACAGGCAGGTTAATGTGTACCTTGCTGCACTTTTAGAAACAAGAACCCAGTGAAGAAATGCTAAGAAGACTGGAGCATTGAAGATGCTAAAACATAACCGAGGAAGGTTAGAGTTTGGACTGTAGAGACAAGATTCCTTTCAATACAGATTTTTTTTTCAAAGGAGCTTGCTAAAGTCCTTCATTATTTAGTATAGAATAGTAAATAATACTTTTTAGACGGCAGCAAAATACTCAGTGTATTTGTACAGCACACTTTAACTATGCAGAAATTCCCTTCGCTACTTAAAGTGTCCTCTTGCTTCCCAAGTCACCCTAATTTTGCTCAGCTTTTTCGGAATGGTGGATCATTTACTAGGAAAAAAAAAAAAAGAAGATAAAATTCTATATTACATTGAAGGATATTCTGTGGTTCTGTGATTCTGTGATACTCTGTGTCCATAGTGTGACTTTAAAGGTGAAAGCTGAGCAAGGTCAAAGAAGTATTTTCATTGCATCAGAGTTCAATTCGCTGAAAAAAACTACATACATGGACTCAGTGCAGCTTAAAAGTGATGGCAAGCAGGAATTCTCAGTCAATGAGGACAGGAAGGTGAACATTAAACAGACACTTGGTTTCTACAGTAGTTTGCATTTTCTTGATATATTCTGCCTGATTTTTTTCGAAGTTTTCTACAGGGTTTAGATTCAAAATATTAATATTTTTGGACTTTGCAAGTTTTATTCATATAGGATATACTCTAATGAATTATCAGATATTGACTACTTTATCCTCTCTTGCTCTCTTTTCCTAAACATAAATACAAGTAACTTATTTAGATATAATTCTAATTTTCATTATATTCTGTTGATTCTTGTTGATTTAAATCCTACTACTTTACTTACTAATTTAATATTACTCATTGCTCTAAATCATTACTCTGTTGGTTGAGGTGAGTAAACTGAATATGTTCTATGCAATAATTGCTGAATAGTTATTTATAATTAGTAAGTCTAATTTAATGAGAAGAAGCCTCAAGGAAACAGATACACTTCCTTTCTGAGGGGTAAATAAGAATAAGTTCAATCTTGGGTTATTTTCTAGTAGTGGTCCTGATTTAAATATGTGAACATTCTGATTGTGAACAGCCTTATAGGATTTGCTGTAAAGCTGTTTTTTCTCCCTTCCTCTTAATTATGTGACTATCATATAGGTATCATTTCGGCATCTTGGAAATAAAGAAAAAAAGATGAGAAAAGTAAAGAAATACCTGACAAGAACACTTTATAATCTGGAAAGAGAGGAAGGCTTTTTTGCTGTTATCTGGTGGGTTGCAAGTCTACAACTTCCTCATGAGAGGAAGAGGAGGGGCAGGCACTGATCTCTTCTCTGGTGACCAGTGACAGGACCCGAGAGAATGGCCTGAAATTGTGTCAAGGGAGGGTTAGATTGGATATTAGGAAAAGGTTCTTCCCCCAGAGGGTGGTTGGGCACTGAACAGGCTCCCCAGTGCAGTGGGCACAGCACCAAGGCTGACAGAGCTCAAGGAGTGTTTGGACAACGCTCTCAGGGACATGGTGGGATTGTTGGGGTGTCTGTGCAGGACCAGGAATTGGACTCGATGATCCTTGTGGGTCCCTTCCAACTCGGCATAATCTGTGATTCTGTAGCTATGGAAGATTGGACTCAGTGTCCTCCTGGGTGGTTCCTCCAGATGCTCTGTGAAGATGTTCTGATCCCATCTGACTGTGGAATTGGCTGCTGTCTCCCACTGAGTTATAGAGGACAGAAGGCTTGCTGAATACATCTGATGATCAGCTTGACTTCTACTTCTTTCAACCATGCAGGTTTTTGTCTGGGGAGTCACACTACCAGCACGCTGGGGGCCAGAGACTGGGCATTCAAGAACTTGGGCTTCATTTGAGTCTGGACACCTGACATGGCTCTCTTGGTTAGTCTGATGGTCTGGCAAGTCGTGGTTACTGAAACAGCTCATCCTCTGTGTATTTCTAGTACAGCTCCATGTATTGCTAAGAATCTTTTGGACCCAACACCCTCTTAAAGCCTTTTTAGGGGCAGAAGAGTGATAATACATCAAGGGCTATCAATACAGCTATTAAATAAACTATCAAATTTCTTTGAACCAATTCGATGTCCATACATTCAGGTTTCACCATGTACTGACAGATGACTGCACAGTGACCAGGTTGAAAAATTGGAAGCTGTCAGCCTCAGAACATAAGCAAAAAAAGAAGTGTTTTTAAACAAGATTTTTTTCCCCTAGAAAGCTAACAGAGTATTAATATGATTTTAATTTTATTTCAAAAGTTGCTTTAAAAAAAATTGCTTCTCAATGTCTGCAATACAGACTTTTGGGAAATCTAAGTGAAATCATCTCAGTCTGGTACCAAACTAATTGGTTTGATTTTTTTCACACTGTGCAGACACACACACAAAAAAGAAAGATCTCAGTTTAAAAAAAAAAGCAAACTGACTTTTATATGATCACATTGGATAATTTAAGTAGTTCCTGTGATAAACGGAGGTGCTTTTTGGTTCTCCTGAATGGCTTTGAACATGAAAGAAATTATGGGTTGAGCCACAGTGACACACAGACCTTGCTCCATCTGTGTTCTGTTCAGTCTGTGACTTACTCATTTGCATTTTAAATAAGATCAAATTCTAGTTTTTGTACTACAGACACACAAAATTAACTCTGAGAATTTGCATGGATTTGGTGTTAAACGCATTATGTTTCCATTTAGCCTGACACCAGGCCAGGTGCCTGATTGTGCTCCTAAGTAGAGATGGGGTAGATTGGATCAGGGTTGTCCACATTTCAGGGCTCTGGGGAGGAGAAAATAGTTGTTTGCTGAAAGTGAGAGACATTTTAATTCAGAAGAACTACGTTTGTCCCAATAGTTTGGGGTCAGGCAAGCAGTACTGCAGCTCCCCAAATGAACCATGAAAAGCAGTTCAAGCACAGTTTTTTAGCTTTTTCCTGTAAGTACAGCTGTAGCAATGAATCAGTCAACAAGGGGTAGCACTTTAACAAAATAAGCCTCCACATTTCACTGCTAATAGACCCTTGCCTATGTCTCTTCATGCAAACCAGTATCATCTCCAGCCAATAATGTTCCAGCATGTATGTCCTGTGAAGTCACCTGTGGTGTGACTTAAGTAGCTCTGTATATGAAATTTGTACAGCTATGGAGCACTCCCAGCAGGCTTCAAGTACCATGAATCACAAGTCACAATTGCATGAGGTCACTTGGGTATTCAGTATAGGAATGATATCTTTATAAGAGGGGCTATGAAGTTTCCAGCCAAAACATTTCCTTATTCCAATTAGCAACTGTGCAACAATTACTTGCTTATTTAAATGGGGTAAGAGAGTAACAAATAAACAAACAAAGAGATGAGAGATTATCTGTATTAGCTGGTAAGATTTTTGACACAGATACTCTGGCCAAATTGTTAGTGTACCAAGCCCTTTAATCCTTCTATAGATTGCTATTGGATATTTGCTCTCTGTACTTCATTAAAAAAAAAATACACTATGTGGCCGACTGAATGGATTACTTCTTTTCTCTCACTTTCCCTCTCACTCTATAAAAGATTAAAGTTTGGGACAACGCTGGTGGGATTGGCATCTATTTCTTCCAAGCAACAATTTGTTTGGAAGTGGATGCTTAGAGAACTGAAGTCCACCCTTTAAGTGCCCAGTTTGGGACATCTTACACAATGTCCTACAAAACCAATTCTCATTCTATAACCATAAACATGTAACCTGCAAATTTTACTTATACATTTGAAAACATGCAAATTATTCCTGGAACCCTCCTTCTCAACCTTCCCTGCTCCCACTCTTTGTATAATTGCTCTTGAGAAACAGAATAGCTTTTTAGATGACCCAATCTTTTGCTCAACTACCAGCCAATGCAGGCTGGCAGCAAGATGCATTCTTCAAGCTGAAATTGTCCAAATGTGAATAATGAGCTCAGAAGTGTTTTGTTTCAGAGGTGATTTTTTAGTTGTGTATATGTAAAGAAGAATAAAAATCCTGGCTGTGAACCCAGTGAATAATTTCTTCAGAGCTTTTTTCTAACCTAATCATAATTTTATAGACAAAAGAGCCTTGCAGACATTCAGGGCTATATACCTAGATGTTCCTGCTCATAGAATTGGTCTCTTTCCTTGGCCACATAGTCATGGAATGACACAAAGCAGACCTTCTTTTCACAATCTAGAGGGACATGTTAATTATTAATACCTTTTCTTAATGGACCACCACCATGATCAAGCTATGAACCAAGCTGTGAAAACACCATTGACTCATATTAAACTCATGTTTAGACAGTGGAAGATGTAATTTTTAATAAGCCTTGCCCCGTCTGTGTTTTTCATTTATTAATGTCGCTTTAGGAGCCATAAGTCTACGCTTGGAGCTGTAGAAGCTGTGCTCTGTGTAAATTCAAATGAAACACTGCCTCCACTAGCAACATTTCTTAAACTAATTTTTTTTGGTTTTGAAATAATAAAGTATTTCCGAGAAAATACAAAACACAGTTGGTTATCATCTAAAAAAAGGCTTCCACTCTGGATTTATGGCTTATTCTGAGTATGAAATAATGCTGGCAAAGGCAGCTTGTAAGAGAAGGACAGGATGTGAAAAATCTCCCTTTCATTACAAATGGACTTGTCTGTCTTCTAGCTGTGGAATGTTAACAGTGAGAACAATTGGGGTCCCTCTGGCCACTGTTCAGACAGGGACAGATGAATGGAAGCAGCAAAGAATTTCCTGAGTGAGGAGGAATGAATTCATAGCTGTCAGAAACTGGGAGTCTAAATTTGGAAATTGGAAATATGACCTAAACACCTGTTTTCAAGCCCAAATCTCATTAAGAATGGAAGCTGGAGGGAAGAGATGCAATAAATGGGGAGAAATTCTGATTCACTGCAATACTTTCAAAGACAAGTCCAGGATGGGAAAATTATCTAAGTAAAACTTTGTCTCACATGAGGTCAAACAGTAAAAAATCCCCTTACCTTCACTCTTGGAATACTGCCCCACTTGGACAATCCTAGGACTGTAAGAGCTGGAACAGGGCACGCTGGTAAAGCTTGGGCAAAAGCCTCAAAAATGTCACTATAATAAAAGTATTTTAGCTTCATGACTTTAGCAGACCTACCTCAAAGCAATTTTAAATTAGTTTGCCTTCCCTATTGGTAAAACCAATGCATTGCAGCAGAGAATTTCCTGCCCTTCTGCAGCTGGTGTGACAAAGCAAATTTCAAAACCAGGGTATGTGCCATAAAGGCCTGGATGGCAGAGGTTACAGGCTGCCTGATGACCCTTGGACTTGGTTAAAAGAAAGGTATCTTGGTTTATTCAGTGTAGCTGTGAATGAGTGCATCAGTTTGGATAATAAAAGTATATACCTGAAACTTAGCTTGAAAGTCAGACTTCATATCCCTTGTCATATCTCTGAGGTGTAAAACTCCCAGGCAAAGCCCGTCTTTGGAGAGCTCTTCATGTTGAAAACCCAGTGAGGGCAAGCAATCCCTCAGGTTTGATACTCAGGGTGCTCTTGAGTTGATACCTGGATGTATTTTTAGAAATGTGCATTGGGTCTGGTTGGGATGGAGTTAAATTTCGTCCTAGCAGCCTGTATGGTGCTGTGGTTTGGCCTGGGGACTTGAACAGTGTTGATAACACACCAGTGCTTTAGCTGTTGCTGAACAGCCTCAAGGGCTGTGTCTCCCATTCTGCATCCCCTCTGAGGAGGCTGGGGGAACAAAATCAGAACAAGTGGCCCAAACCAGCAGAAGGGATTGCCCCCACTATATGACATCATGCTCAGCAATAAAACTGGTGGTGGGGGAGTTTTTCCAAAATAACCGTTTTTCCAAGACTGTCTGCACATGACTCTGCTGGTGGTGACTACTTTTTCACTTTTCACTTGTTTCCCTTTCTACTTTCCCCCACTCCTTCAATTATTTAATAAACTGCTTTTCTCTTGACCCACAAGGTGTGTGTGGGAGGATTGTCACTTTCCCCGTCCTGATTCTCTCCCCCATCCTCCTTTGGAGGACTGAGAGAGACTGGGTGGGGGGTGACCTACTAGCTAGGGTTAACCCATCCCAAAATGCAAAGTTGATAAAAGCTTCTTCTAATGGTATTGAATTACTCGATGTATAAAACTTGGTTTGTCTGGGCTTTTATTGATTTAAAGTCATTTTAGACAATGAGCTAAATATAAGACTGTAAGGTGAGAACTGCTTTAAGAATACCTGGAGTAACTTCATCAAAAGTTCACCTGCTTCTGAATTTTTGAGGATGTTTAGGAATGATTTCCATAGATGTCATTAATGCTGCTATTGCTGTGCATCTCGATGATGTCAGGGGCTGACTCATGAATGACAACATTAAATGCAAAATGCTTCCTTTCATTGTAAGTTTGAAACAGTGACATTTCCAGTGCCAAGTTTCAGTCTGAATACGCAACTTGTTGAGCTGGACAGCCAAGTCCTCCTCTTACCTACAGAACTGACAAAGCAGGGATAACACTCGTGCAAGTCACCTCTTTTTTCAGTACATTTTGCTGATGACCTGGATGAAGGTGTTTCAAAGACAGTAGGCCAACCCCATTCATCAAGTGGAATCAATTTTCTTACCTGAACCAGATTAGAGGTGACCAGTTCCTTCCCTCATGGCCAGTCTCACAACTTGTGTGATCCCACTCAGATTTCGGCCCTCTGATATTAGCAACATCAATAACAATCTCTCCTCTTTAAATCAGAATTAAAACTTTTTTTTGTTTGTTTTTATTTTATTTGAAGAACAACAAAGAACACGTGCCAGCAGTGGATAAGACACAGGCCAAAGTCTACAGGCTTCTGGCACTGTGGACCTGCTTCTTCCAGCTGAGGAGTAATAATTTGACACCTTTGAAGCAGCAGGACCTCATACCCTGACAACTGCAGCCTTGTTCTACAGCTCTAAGCCATTCGAACACATGACAAAAATCACAGTCAGCAACATCCATAGTGGATTTTTTTCCCACCTTAGCAGTTCTTTCTTTCCTCTGATGTGGGCTTGGAGATATACTCTGTGGTATCACTGTTAAGCTTTTCATTTATTTTTCCATGCTTACCTACACAGAATGAAACACTCCCTTTTAGACGCCAGTCCAAATTATTCAAGAATACTTTTGACAGCTGCCAAGTAATTTAGAATGATACCTTCTTAACACCTTCTCAAAACAGGCCTGACAACCCAGAAGAGTAAAGTTCCCCCAAGTTTTAACTATTCTGTACATGCTAAATTTACCAAAACTATCAATTTTATTGAAGCACAGGTTTTTTAATTCTTAGTTGAGTGAACGGGCTTCGTGTTACTCTGGGCTAGAATACACATTGCTATTTAAAAATTACTATAATTTTCCTCCACTTGTCACCATGAAAATCCACACTTTGGCTGATAAGGCCTGAACACAATGTGGAGTGTTTTAAAGGATATAATTGCTTTCAGAGGATGACCCATTAAAACACTTGATGGGTTCTGCAAGAAATGTGGGAGTTACTGAATTGGTCAAACAAAAGTCTTGCTTTAAAGGGTCTGATGGCACCACTTTTACATTTACAGTGTGACAAATTCAAAATCGCCTGATTAGTTTAATTCACCTTCCAATTTGGGTTACCCCTCATTTTAGGAATCATTTTCCCTGCATCAATCCAGAGCAATCTACTAAAAATAAGGTGGTATGCTGGCTGACTCCTTTTGCAACCCTGAGAAGAGGTCCGTGGGTAGAGTAGGAAAAACCTGGCATGTGTTCAGAATTAAGGCTGTCACAGAGGGTGGCTCACTATCAATAAATATTAATAAAATGTGTAACTTCAAATGGAGACCCCAGAATGATCCAGTTAGAGGGCACATAGCCAGGAATGCTTTTAGGTATGTGGTCTTCTTTTAGTGCATGTGGCCATGAGCAGAAACCCTTGGGGACATGGGTATTTGATTCAGGAAACAACCCCAAACTGGGAAAAAAAAAAAAAAAGCTGCATCACTTACCTAAAACAATATGCTCCTGTGAAATGTATGAACATATAATACCTAGGCAGCATAAACCATGTGTTCATCATTATGGATAAATACATCTCTCAGCACTAGACATTTTAGAAACTAGATTAAAAAAGAAAGCCCCAAGCAGTGTTAAAAAAAGAAAAGCTGAAACAAAGCAAAACAAAAAACCCAGGAAGGACCTGTCAGTGCTGCAGCAATTAACTCTTCTACCTCATCCCTCACTCGTGAGCCCCTGATGACTGTAAGTCCAAGAAGTAAGAAAATTAAATTAAATAATGTATCTATATGTTAATATAGATATATATATTATATATATCGTAATGAGAAGTAGGGCCAGGCAGGCTTAGGTTTAATTTTTGGCTTAGACATTGCCTGTTGAGCCAGCCTCTCCCCTGAAGGAAGCTGACAGTTGACATGGAGGTGTTAGAAGAGTGAGACAGTAGCTTGTACTTCAGGCCATGTCCTGAGAGCCTCAAATCGTGTTCTCAAACAGGAACACAAGCTTTCATTATTGAAAAGGATGTTACAAACCAGAAATTCACTCCAAACTGACCAGTACTCCCAGTCTATGAGTAGCAACAGCTACAGAAAAACCAGGGGCAGAAACTTTGATTGCCCTGTTTGACCAGGCGGGACAGATTGCTGGTATCTGCTGATGGCCTGTCCCCCTTCCCTGTCCCATAGGGAGTGTACTTGTTAGAAATCATGTTTCAAGCACTCCTTGTGGCACAGGGATCTCTTAAAGAGCTCTGCAGAATAGCTGAACCAGGTTGACATTTGACTTCATGAACCAGATGAGTCAGGATGAGGCAAGGCCTGGGGATAGCCATGCGACAGTGACACAGTTCCCTTCCTTATTCTGTCCTCATCCACCAAGTCAGCATGGCACTCGTGGGCATGGTGTGATCAGATGTTTTAAAGGTACACAGGCATCATGAATATTAGCAAGTTGGGATTTGCCTCCCTTTCTAATCTCGAAGTTGCAATACCTAATCAGATTGCTCCTCTCATTCAAGAACCCAAAGAGCCTGACTGAAGAGGCTCTTCACTGCCGCAGTCTCCCAGGAACATTGCCTACTTTTCCAATAACTACTGAACTGACAAAAGCCAATCCAGGCCTTTTGTCCTTTCATTATGCCAAATATTTTTTGTTTCTTTGATTTTTAAACTGACACCTGTCCTAGTCTACGGCTACTCATCTTTCAAGGTTGTGGTTAGGTGTTCTTATCCTGAGATCCAGGATGCATCACAGCTTGCCTTTAACTGGATAGCATGTTCTTTGCTATATACTTCCAGATGCTGCATTCCTGTTGACTGCAATTGGATAGACTCTTTATGAAAAACCACTGATTTCAGTAATATTAGGAATCAACTAATTTTTTTACACACATTCTTCTTTCTCTAGGGCTGATCACTCACTGTGACCACACACACACACCAAAACCTGACACAAGGTGGTAGTGGAGAGAAGGGAAAGAGGACGGCAAAAGTATTTAGAGGAATTGTAGAGATCAAATATTTCATGTCTTTTCCATGTGGAAAACTCATAGCAGACTGGAAATTAAGAGTCCAACAATATGAATGGTGAATGTGATATATGACTTTCAAATTAATGTGAAAAGTTTGAAAAGCTTGAACCAGAAAAAAGGCATTGATTAAGAAGTAGAGTGGGAGTCCATATAATGGACATTCCCAAGAAGTGACTTTGGCATAGGATGAGAAGCATGATTACAGAGAGCTAGGAAATGAAATTTAAATCCTTATAGCTGCAATTGAAATAAGAACTTCACGACCTTAAAGTTGAAATCCCTTTTGTAAAAGAACATAAAGGGGAAGTAGGAGAGAGGGGGGAAAGGACAAGCCACACCCAGCAGAAGAAGGGGAGTGTCTCAGCAATGCTTTGAGCTGCTTTCCCTAAATAGTCAGCACCTTGGAACAGCTATATACTGCCTGAAACTGTGACAAGATAAAGCATATAATCTTCACAGAATTCCAGGTAAATCTGTGTGAATTAGAAACCTCTTGTATTTAAGTAACCAACGAAGGAGTTAGGGAATAGGGATATCTGAGGCTCATGGTACATTTCTTAGTCTTCTTAAAAAAAAAATAACCTGATAAGGGTTCACATCATAGAATATAGAATCCTTAAGGCTGGAAAAGACCTTCAGGATCATCAAGTCCAACCTTTGACCAGACACTATCATACCAAATAAACCATAGCACTGATTGTCACACATTTCTCGAACACTTCCAGGGATGGCCATCCCACCACCTCGCTGGGCAGCCCGTTCATCATGTGCAAGCATTGCTCAGTGCTCCTCCAGTAAGAAACAGGCAAAGCTGAAATAACTTAGGGACTTTCTGTCCTTTGGTTTTCAATACAGAAATGCTGTCAGAGATGAAAAATGAAAGCAGGGGACTTTGCACTGGGAGTAGGACAAAACGAAATTAATCTTCTTCCGTTCATCTGATGATTAATTCACTGGCTTGGGATAGGTCCCAAGAAAACTCTAGCACTTGCTTAAATCAGCTATTTCAGAGCAGAATTGCTGAGCAGGTGCTACCAGAATTACTTTTGATATAGCTGTAAATTAGCTGTAACTAGTTAGCTTGAGAACAGCTCATGATGTAGCCCCGGCATGCCAGAGCCCCTGATGAACTAGAAAGAGATTATTTAAACAAAATGGGGTTTTTTTGTTTTATTTTCAATTTTTTTTCCCAGCCTGTGCCACAATCCTGGCCAATGCAGATGCGCTGGTAGCAGCGTGGTCACTATAGGTAATTAAAGTGCAACTACACCTAGTGCATTCTATGAAATGCATGTTGTTTAGCTGGTCCCTTAGATGCTCACATCTTTGAATATGACTGTAAATGTGTAATTTACAGCGACATACATTGTAAATGTATACATGAAAATGTCTCCAGTGTCTGTGGACAATCAATACCATTTTTCATGCTGAATCCTCGTTCCAGCACTGACAGAACATGTGTGAGTCCTTGATTCAAAGAGCTCTAATGACCTTGAGGTTCATGAGTGCAGAAGAAGACTGGACAAACATATTGAGGAGAACTCTGTAACTAACTGGACAAAGTGCATCAGACTCAGGACTGAACTTAAGGCTGGGAAAGCACATGGAGAAAGTATAGTACAATTTGATCTTGGCTTGGCTAGTTAGGCATCTGTTTATGGCCAGTATTTGAGACTAGTACTTTGATAGATGCCAAGGTCTCCGATGACCTTTAGTATAGCCAATCTTAAGCAGTCAGTTGAACATAAAAAGCAACACGGATTCTCTGGAAAGGATGATATAACATTATTTTGTAGACAATGCTCACGGACATGGAATGCAACTTGAGACTGAATGGAGTTCATGCAGGAACAGTCCTCAAATGCAGGAGCTCATGGGCATCAGGAGCTTCACTGGTTCCCCACATCCCTGTGCAAAATAGATAAGAATATGCTGATTAAACACCTAATGTTCTGAACTACACTAAGCAGACGAATACATTTAATAAATTATTGATTCATGGCTTTGACATCTGAAAGGAACATTTAAAATGGTTATGGAAGTGCTTTTTACTTCTGGATAAAAAATACTAAAAGGGCTGACTGAAATATTTGAGGAGTTTGCTTTGTATTAATGTTTAAAGGCTGGATTCTTATCCCAAACTTTTTGGATATTTTTGGGCAGAGGATTGTATGCGAACAAGTTTTCCCATGTGGTTTGTAGGATTCATGCTTGGCAGTGTCAAAATTACCACAGAAGAACTTTTTCTCATGGCATTTTGGCTTCTGGTCACAATCATAGCCTGGAAGTCAAGAGGCGTGGGAAATTAAAATAGGAGGGGAAACAGTTAACTAGAATTCTGTGAAAAGACTTTGGATTCACTGGAAATCAGGGGAAGGTCAGTCCTTATTGCATCCAGATCCATTCTCCCCTACCTAATAATTATAGGATTAGATCAACAAAGTTCAACATACAAAAGGACACTAAAATGTCTCAGGTCTCTTGGTTTGCTAGCTGAGGAATTTTTGCCCATTCTGTAACCTCTAAGTCAACTGAGACAAATGGTTAACTCCCCAGTTAATGGAATCCTTATTTATTCTCTTGGAAACTATGTCATAATTAATAGTTTTTAGTGCCTTGATGCTTTTTTCTCCTGGTATTTAGCAATATTAATTAATTTCATTATTATTTATTCTAGTTACTCCTCTGAACTCCTTCTGGTTTTATGGATTTAGCTTGTTATAGCTCTCTAAAGTGGGGAGAACATGCCTCATGCCCAATTAAAAAATGGCATAAAATGAATATTTGACATGCTCTGGACTACATATAGAATCTGAGACAGAAAAGGCAATAGAACTCAGTTGCCCAGCTTTTGGACAAGTATTTTAACTCCAAGGTTATCCATGTGCTGTTAGGAGTAGAGCTATCCAGTTTGGTCCAAACAGTTGTTGAAAACCCCTTCTGAGTTGGGAATCAGTGGCTTCGAAATGAGGTGTTCTGAGCACTCCCAGTGTATCCTCAGCCCAGGAGCATTCCTTACCCCCGTGCTACCCCTTCAGGGCCTGGCCCCTCTGTGTGGAGATACAGAGCTGCTGGTTCTTCACCAACCCTGCTCCACTCTCAGCACCCTCTAGCCTACTGATAATCCCTTTGGAGTGCATCCTTAAATTCTACATGTTTTCCTGAGAGAAGATTCACTTTATCCTTAGTACTGATTCTCTTTGTTTATTCAACGATTGCCACAGAGCAGCTTTTCAGGGCTCAGATCATTTTGAGTCTTCCTTTTTTGATCCCCACCTCTGCCTTTTACTGAGAAGGAAAACAACCTTATGCTAGAAAGAGCATAAGAGGTAGTTCAACCTTCAAGTTTAATGAAATCTTGAAATAAGAATTGTGAAAGTTTCAACCACGTAACCCAGGTCACTTGGTAAACTTGAGCTTTCCATCTGAGGTAGGAGGCCTTATCAGAAGGGGTTACGTTGTCTGTTCATCAGCACCCCTGGCACTCGGATGTGGTTGTACTTGTTTCAATAAATCAGCCACTGAAGAAGTGAGATATCTGTTTTTGTATGGAGTGAGCTAATTTTAGAGAAGTGGATTTTAGGTTTGGGAAAGCAGGAAAGCATAGATCTGATTCAGATTCATGTTTACTGCCACAAATTCATAATCTGAAAGTCCAGCGAAGAACAGTTGATTTCACTTTCAAGCATTATCATCGATTTCATTCTGTAGAGGGTAATGTTTTATTAGTATTTAGAAAAGGAAAAAACCCAACAAAGGGACAGAGTCAGTATTTGCCCCTTCTGAAAAAAAAAAAAAGTATAATTCATATTATGTTAGGGAGAGTTAACTTACATGAAATATTTAAATTCCATAAAGATGATTAAAATATAGTGAGTTCACCTCATATACAAGTTGAAAGACAGTGACAACTAAAGGAACATTTCAGTAGACCAGATTTTGGGCTGTATCCAAGGGTTTCTGCTCAGCATAATGAGCTAATGAGATCCTGTTCAACCCTGTCCTTTCCCACATGAGAAATAGCATCTTTCTGTCACATCCCCAAGCTGTTAAAATCAGCTAAGCTCCTGACTGAGAACTTCATTGGCCCAGAAGAAAGGGAAGTGGTGGTACAGCTATACAATGACAATTTTCCTTGGGAAATCTTTAGCCCTTTTGATTAGTGTTTGTCTGTCCTCTGGATTTATTGCAACAACCATCTTTTAGAAAAGATTTTCAGGGTCATGGGATATTGCTCACAGGATACAGGTGAGATAAGTGGATCTTCTTTGTTGGGGAGAAGGTGTGGAAGAGGGAGGGTTTCTATATACTTTGTTTTGGTCTTGAGCCCTGTGGCAGCTGGAATTATTGGTGTATGGGAAGCACTGTATAAACAAGATTTTAATCTTTCACATGGCATTGGGAGTTTGGGAGAGGCATCCTTTTAAACTGTTTTACTGTAAATCAAATATTTGTATATGGAAATAGCATTTGATTAGAAACTGTCTACTTTTCTTCAGCAGACATATGGGTTCCGGTTTCAGAGCATCTGTCTTAATATGTTTATCTTCAGAGACATCCAGAAAGTTTTACCACAGAAAAGTGATATGCAGAGATTAAATGACTTTCCCAAAGTCATATAGGAAGTCTGTGGCAGAGCAAGGAAATGAATCCACATCTCCTGAATCCTTGGCTACTATCTTAGCCCCCCCCTTTTTTTTTTCCCTGTAAAGCAAATCTTATGTTAGAATTTAAATTTCTGGGTGTGCCTCAAGTCTCACTGGGAGTCCAGCTCCATACATTTAGTGGGGTCACTGTGAATTTTCTCCAAAGCTCTTCTGACTCAGAAAGTGGAAAAATAAAGTAGGTCTTTTATGTAACTGTGTCAAGAGGCAACTTAGACAGCAGCCAAGCCTTTCAAGGAAAGTGGATTTCCCTTGTGTGTTCTGGCTTATAAATCCTGTCTCTTTTATTTTAGGAGTATAATTGTTGCACCTTCCAAAACAACAGACAAGAAGCCAACTGCAACAGTCAGTGTCTTGTGTGCCTGTAATGATCTTGGCCAATGCAAGGGAAGAGAAGTTGGTATAAAATTAATGAAAAGGAAAGATAGAAAAACCAAAGCAAATGGGTTTAATCCCTACAAATAACTAACTTTTGGCAAGACATCATCTGTTGGGTATACTTAAATGAGTCATTTTGTCTCTATGATCTCTCTAATCAAAGGGGAAAATTGAACCCTTCCAGATGCTGATTAGTCCTCCTGAGATAGGTTTCTAAAATAAGTGTGATGAGTCATTTTCTAGAGACTCTTGTCTCCCTTTACTGACTGTAGAGGACCTTGCAGTAGATACATGCCTTTGACACGAGAGAAAAGCCAACCATTATTTCTCTTGTGTTGGTGACAGTTGCAAAGCTCTTCCTAAGTTGTAGATAAAGTTGTTAAGGCATCTTCCTATTTCTTTGCTCTGATTTGCTCCAGTGACAAGTTCATTTGGATACATTGCTTAAGATTTGGGGGGGAAAAAAAAGTGATGCAGGAGTGCTCAAAAACTTTAAAGTATGCAGGAGATATTTTCCTATACATAAACATCACTTCTTGACTCTGCATACAGTTAAAATTCCCCATGAAAATAAAGTCTGTTAAATAGCTTAGTTGTATTTCTTCTTCAGTCAGGAAACTGATAAACGTTAAGTAAAATCAGAATCTTCCTTGGAAAATCTTGGAGAACATTTTACTTCTCCAGAAAACCCTGTTTGCCACTTATCAATACAGAGAAAGAACGCCAAAACTCATAAATAGATGAGGTGTTGCGTCCTGTTACCAGGACATCAGTGGCCAAACGTTTCTGCTGCCTAATGTAAATAAGTTCTTATAGGCAAATGAAAAGAAGTAGTTGCCTCTAATTTCCTTTCGTTTTCCAGGTCAGCTTTCACCCAACATCATCTTTTTAGGATATCCATTGAGAATATTTTCCACCTCAGAATCTTTCTTCAGCTGTGTGATCAGAGAATAATTGTTTTACTGTTATATATCTCAATGTCTAGCCCAGATATTTCTGAGAACTAAGTATATATTAATAATTAATTAATATTAATATAGATTAATGGGAATATATTAATTTTATCAATAGTTCTCTATATTAATATGTCAAAAATAAAATTTTTATTAAAATAAACCCCAGGAAACAAATAGATCTACTTCTCCTTTGAGTTCAAGTTCCTTCCTAGTTTAGAAAACTTGCCAGTCAGATGACCAGCATTGCACTGGTGCACATGATGCAGGAGAACCAGGTTATGAAGTTGAAATATGAGGTTCACATACCAGCAGATGCATGTACACATATAGTTAAAGAAGAAGCAAATTCTACAAACATGAAGCAAATGACAAACCTAAGTGATAACAGTACCCACAATGCAAAAGTCTAATTGTTGCAACACTGAGAACCAATTTCTACCCTGTGACATTTGGAGTCTCATTCCTCCTTTGAAAGTCTACATGTTTTTGTAGGGATTTACTGTCAGATTAAACTTTGAGGAAACTTCTGCAGAAGCGCGTTTAGAAAGAATGTCATTATTTCACTTTAAATTCCAGAAAAAAAAGGAAAATCATACTTTTTCCATAATGAGTGTGCATAACTGTAGAATAATCACATAGTTCTTTGCTACTAGTTGTTTAATAACCCTATTTTCCTACAGAACTCTTTCTGTCTATTTTTTTACATTACTTACATTTTTGTACTTCATTTCTTAACTGTTCTACTGGGCTGGTGCAGGTTCTTGCACCTGAGCAGCACTGGGAGCCACTGGGCTGCCCACGCTGACTGATGAACTCACCAGTCAAGCTGTTGACTCCAAAACATCCTCCAGCCTCAGGATTCCCTCCTGGCAGCACAAGAGCTGAGCTCACGTCGTTGGGCAAAGACAAAACAGGAACCCGGCTTAAAATAGTAGATGATGACATATAGATTGTCTGGATTTTATTTTTAACTGGGTCAACCTTGTGCCAGTGAAAGTAATAGCTGAGATGTCCATTTAAAGTCATAAAGTGATTGGGCTTGCTGGTGGGCTCTATCTCCCTCCAGTCTGTGCCAGGGTAACCCAGCCCAGAGCTAATTCCAACTCTGATCCTCCATTCTTTCTCCTTACACTTTTCCATAGGTTACTTTGACCATATCTGCTACTGTCTTTGCCGTGTCCCTCAGTCCCAGCTCGTCTCTTCTGCCTGCTGATCCTACTCGAACTGTCTCCCAAATCCCATCTTCTACCTCCTGCTAATTCAGCACAGCACTCTCACAAAAATAAATGAAGGCACTTGCTATTCCATTGCAGGGTCTTTTGGAGTAAATAACTCCAGTTATTTGGTTTGCAGCCCTGGGGGTCACTGGGAGATGGAACTGAAATGTTCTAATGCTGAATGGATCTGGTAAAAAAAAGCAGTTGTATACAATACATACAATGCACCTGGGTTTTCTTCATTAGCAAAGCAATAGGTTTATGCTCTTTTTCAATGAAAATACAGTAATTATCATTACTTTAGACAATAGACATTAAAGTGTGACAACTAAAGTAAAGTGAAGTTTTTACTTGCAGGAACATATAATTTACACCTAAAAATATTGAAAAAATATTGAAAAAATTGTCCAAGGAGATCTCATAAGTATTAATAATATTGACTTTTAAGAGAGACTGGAACAGCAAGAAATTCTAGAGGTTTGATAAGAAACAACCACTGATAACAGTTGAAAATTTGATTGGGTGAACCAGGACAAGATAAGCCTGACACTGATCTTAAGCAAAATCATAGAGAAGCTGCTATGTGACACTATCCCAAAGAAATGAAGAAATTGTAACATCAAGATGAAAGATATGCTGCCATAAGAAGGTTGTGTTTGTTTTTTGATTATTTCCTTTTATTTCAAGACTGAAGTGTTGATGGTTACAGATAGTTGTGCAGATATAATGCTTTTAGCACTCTATAAAGCATTTGATGTAGTGCTGTGTGACTTGTTTTTACATCTGAAAAATGTACAAAAAATGCTGCTGAAAGTGAACATCAATGTAGCTCATGTAAATAGATCAAAGGTTAACAGATTGCAGCAGTGTTTGTGAAAAATGGGATCATCATCCAATACTATTTATACGGGTATTCCATAGGCTCTTTTTCCTGGCTGTCAGTCAGTGTCTTTATCAAAGACATCAAAGATTATCAGCAAAATAAAAAATATGTGTATTAATAGGTATTAGAACTGCAAGTGGTACCGTAAAGAGATCATATTAACCTGGATACAAATTAACACAGATTACAGGGTAAAGTTGGATTACTAAAACAGGTGCATTTTGAAACCCTGTGATGGAAAAATGGAGAACATACTTCTGAAATAGCCACGTGAATACTGCAAATTAGTACCTCTGAAAAACATGAGAATTCTAACAAATGGTCATTTGTGAGTTCTAGTGAAGTATTAAAATGTCTTTGTAGAAATAATTTCTGGTTACAAAAGGAGGAGACAACAGAGTAGAAAAATAAGAGGAATATTACCCCTCTATCTGGCACCAGGGAGAGTTTTTTGGGAGTCATCTATCCAGTTTGATGTCTACTCTGCCAAAAGAATGTAGAAAAACTGGCAAGTGTTTAGAAAGAGCTATGAAAATGACCTGAGATTACAAATACTTGTTTAGAAATATCACAGCCTGAAAGTAATTTTGGATAACAGATAGCTAATGCAACAGAAGACAAAAATTCCATCAGAAACAAGATTCAGTGACTAGAAGCTGCAGTTAGACATAATCCAGACTAGGAGTTTGCCTTTTTAGCAGGGTGACAAATCAGACATTGGGATTATGGTGCTTTGTCTTTCAGCTGAGAGATCAAAATTCAACCCAGATCTGAACACATGGGATCAGTCAGCTGGAGCTCTGGGCTTGAAGCAGGAATTTCTGGGTGAGACAATGTAGCCTGTACTATGTAGGATTCAGTACTTTTTATAATTTTCCTGTGCAGCTTTTGATACCTCTGAAAAACTCAGTTTACTCATGCAAAACAGGACCAGAGTTCTTGTGTCTCCAGAAGAGATGTGGCCATCCACTGAAGTGCAGTCTGCAGAACAAGAGATGTGGAAGATTTATATGAGGAAGGTGCCCAACTGGATCATTTAAACTCACTACATCTGTGGCAGACCTGAATGAGGTTTTAATATACATTAAACTGGTTCCGTAGGCAGTTATATACTGTGAAGCCAAAACATTTCCTTTCTTCCCCCTTTCCCTCCTCCCAAGCCCTAAGGCTTTTCATTTACAGTAGAAAAATGGAGCCAGTAAATCTATACTGTTCTATAAACAGTGCAGCACAATGTGTGTTAAAATTCTGGGCAATTTCTTGTAATCATATGTACTTAAGGAAAGTTTACATGACCATTATGGGCTGCTCTTGGGCAATGGCTCTTTGTCAGCCTATAGTGATTAGCACATTGGTGCTGCCAGGACAAAATTCTGTCAGCACCACATGAAGCAATTTCGTCAGGTTTCTTTTTACACAAGCTTGCGGCTCACACTGGCCCTGCAGCCTACTAGGCTTCTTTTTTTTTTTACTTTTCCCTAGCCATGCAGTCTGACTCTTCAGATGGAAATTAAAGCAATTTCAAGAATGAGGAGTTCTATCCTGTTTCTAAAAATAGCCCTGATCTTCAGCAGGGGATGTGATTCCTTAGCCATGTGCAACAAAGATGACCTCTTTGTCAGGTCTAGCCTGCAGCAGGAGGTGTCTGCTCCTGGTCTACTTTTACATTGGTTCAAAAATAAACAAGAAGTTCCTCTGGCTGGTCTCCCTCGCCAAGGGCAGGCAAGGAACATTCTGTACAAGGAAGCACTCACAACCGTTCGAGGGGCCAACTCTAATGAAGTTAATTGATGCACCAAGGACGTGTGTTAAGCATTAATGCACTGCTAACATGTTCATGAGTTGCACAGCTACATATTATGTTAGTGCACAGTAAACACAGAACTGTACATTTGGGGTATCCTACGGATGTGAGTTGAAAGAGAATGCATTTATTTTTGCAAAATGGAGTCTTTGTGCTCAGATCTGAAACTTATGTAACATGCCAGGGACACCAGAATATATAACTTTTCTAAAAACAGTTGAATAAACCAGAAATGTGTGTGATATTTTACAGAAAAAAAAAATCCCAAATAAAAAAAGGGTCACTTGAGTCCTATATGAATTACATCTTTTAGAAAAACAAAACAGGGAAGGGAAAATTTTAAAGTAAAACTAGCATGAAAGTCATTGCAGTAGGAGCATGGTGGAAAATTAACCCCTTTTTTAACAATTTTAATATCCAGGGATTAGAAATCTACATTGCAGTGCAGGCACATTGGGAGAATGGAATTTGAGGTAAAGAACTGGAGTCCACAGCCCCATTCCAGCAACGCAGAAGACTTAGATGGAGTAAAAGAAAAATGCACATTAAAGTATGTTTTCTTTATGAGAGAGATGTGCAGTATGGAACAAGAATCTGGATGGATACCTTTGATCTTGTAACAGCACATGGACCCTGGAAATGAGTGAAGTGCAAACACTTACACACTTCACACTGTCCCAGCTGTATCACCACGTTGGGATTAATGAATTCAGGGACACGGAATAACACTGCTGATAGTGTCAGCTTTAGAGACCTTCCCCCAGCACGTTATCAGTGACGTACAGTGCGAAGGCCTCCATAACACCAGAAAAGAGACACAATAGCTCCAGAGACAGAGCAGAATCTAAAGTCAGGGAAGTATTTCACACATTAGAGGCATTTAAAGTGAGTGATAACACTAATAGTGTTTTATTCCTGTTGCTGGCTTATGTGATTAAAGGTCATCTCCACACACACAGAGGCACAAAGAGGCAAAGGCAGGCAGAGGAACCCAGCTAATACTCTGGCATGGCTACTATCCCAGGAGACATCAGTGGCTCATCCCCACACACATGAAGGAGCAGAGAGGCACAACAGCAGGTGGGTGCACCCCGAAAATCTACTCAGAGAAGTGGACCCTCACCCTGGTCCCTTCAAGGGCTACCATAGGGGATTATCAGCCCTATCATCCATCAGCGACACCCAGCAAGATGAATCACCCTGAGTATCTCTCTGGGCCTCCTCACAGACTGAGGGAGTCACAGCCTGGGGCTATGGGGTACTTTACAGGATGCAGGGGAAGTGCATCTTGGGTTTGTACAAAAGTTACTATGGGCTGTTTAGTGGAGGAAACAAAATCTGGGAAAGGGAGAGATCAAGGTGGTTTGGGAAGGAGGAGGTGTGGAAACTAGGGGAAAAGGGGGACAAAAGAGGCTGAAGAAGTGTAAGCTCTTCCTAGTCAATACAGTTGTCTGTGCACTCTGCCTGGCCAGCCCAGTCTGTCCTGCCTTCCCAATTCACACTGCTTCTGTGGGCACGTGGGCATACGGAGATCTGAGGGGCAACCACTGAGAGGATACCGTGGGCCCACGTCAGAGGGACTGCTTGGTACTTCTTATGATGAGAAGCAAGATCAGCTTTTCCCATGAGGAACAGGTTATCTTTTCTTTAACAGTGTTAAAATCTAATCTAAATAATGGAAGAACCTAATTTTCTTGAGTAATATTTGAGTAAAGAACTTGACCATGGGCTTTAATTGACAAGATATGGAGAAGTACCCTGTGGTAGTTTAGTCTAGGCCTTCCTTGGTGACCAGCTTGTAACCAAGGAAGTGCCCAGATTTACCCGGTATTCCCTACGATTTTTATGTAAGCCGGGGTATGAGAAGAAAGGAGGAGAGGTCTTTGCCCTCTTTTCTTCTGGCGGCTTTGGAGGTGCAGGTTTCCCTGCTGTTGAGTCTGTCGGGTTGGGGAGCGAGGCCTGGTAAGGCCTTGCCAACCTTGGAAGGTGGAGGTTCCCGGCAGTCGCTCCAGCATGACTCTCCGTTGTCCCAAGGAGAGTAGTAAGATTTTCTTTGCTAATTCTCTTAGTTGCTAGATCTTGGGCTATTGATGACGATATATATATTTTATTTTGGTTTTGTTCCTTTTTTTCCCTTCCCCCTTCCCTTTCCCTTTTCCTTGTGAAATTGTATATATATTTCAATTGTATATAACTGTAATATAAGTGTAAATATATTTATATATATTGCTTTAGCTGTCTCTCTCTCGTTTCAGTTTTTCTTGGTTGTTTTTTTCCCTCTTCTCCCTGAGGTTTCGGGGGGGGATGACAACTTCTTGTGGTAAGGTTTGGAGACTTGGCAGGGAGCCAGCTTCAAAACATATCAACCCAGAAGAGTGAATGTGACTGTAGGTACATTATTCAGTGATCTGATGGGTCCAGCTAAGTACATTTTTCTAAAAAAACTCCCAAACAACTAGACTCTGGACCACTGGGCTTGTCATGTGAGAAACATTCAGCAACAAATGTTGGTGTTGTGATTCAGAACTTTGTATGAAGAAATTGATAGAATGAGTCCCTTCCCTGCCACAGTCTTCTAGCATGAACTTAGGTCTGCTGTTTAATTTCTCCACACCGTGGTTTTCCCTTTTGTAAATACTCACAGGAATTTTTCAGAGCCTAAAAGACTGTATGGCGAAGTGCTAAAAGCTGTGCCACTGTGAATGACACAAGTGGGTAGGTGAAAGGACAGTCTACAGAGAAAGCAAATTCTTCGCTAGTGAACTTATTAGAGGGAGGTGTTTGGGCAAGTTGGACAGATAAAAAACTAAGTTCTTCATTGTTGATTATTATTTTATCAAGTTTCTGATTAGTTTTTGTTCACTTAGGGGTTCTGTTTTTCTCTGTGTTTCCTGTCTTCTCTTTCCCATTTGTTCTGGCACTGAAGTCACCATTAGACAGGCATTTGAGCCAGAGAATCCCAAATCTGAACTGCTTCAAAGACTGGAAGATGAGGGATGAAAACAGAGTTTTGGCTCCTAAAATGTAAGGTCAGCTGGGGATTCAAATTCCACTGAGTTTGGGATTGTGTGATTGTGAGATTCCAGTTCAAGCCCATCTCTCCAGTCATAAGGTGGAATTCATGACATTAAAATTCTTTCCACAGCACGAAAGGGATGTCATCATAAACACTGTATTATGACTTCCCTACAGGTTGCTGCAAAAGAGGAAACTAACTCAGGAACAGCAGAGACATTTAAAAAACATCATGACCTTTCAGTAACAGAAAACATGGGAAAATCTAAGTCTTAAAGAAACTAATTTGATTCTGGTTTGGCACTCTGTGCAAATCCCTGCATAAAGAGAAGTTTAGGCCAGGGATTTCTGTGCTGCCTCCTTAACTGCAGACACAGTTTTCATATACATGTTCTAAATCACAGATCTTCATGTGCCCTAAACCAGGCACTGATGCTTGTAAAGTGTAGGGATTAATTAGGAGAGTGTCATTGTGAGAAAGGCAACCACAGTAACACTCAAGCTCTGAATGTGGATATGGGAAAAATAACAAAGCAGAAACAAAAACAAAGAAAAGAGAGTCTGTATTGGAGCCTTTCTAAAAATCATATGCGAGAATCCAGATGGAGAGAGTTCCGGCTGCTACTCATTCCTAACATGATCAGCAGATAGATGAGTGGCTTGGAGACGTGAGAAGGGAGCTACATAAAGTGCCAGACAGCTAGCTGGGATTTCAAGGAGTGTTTGTGGTAAACCACACTTCAGATCTTTTCTTGCTGTGGCTTGAGTGCTGTCTTAGAGACCATGAATGGAAACTTAAGGACCAAATATTTTGGGCTTGGTCATGATTTCATGATAGTGATCCCATTTTCCAACTTGTAAGCCATTTCCCTCTTAAATCTTGTGAGCATCATTGGATCAAAAAAACCCCAAGTCAGTCTCACTGGCTCGTAGCATGCAGACCAAGGTATCAGTAAAGGAAAGAGCTATCAGGTATTCTTCTCTCTCCAAGTTTTAAACTTTTCTTGTAATCATCTTTCAGTTCTCCTCTGCCTTAACTACTCCAGGTTTTGAGCTCGGGAAGCTTTCTTTCTCTTTGTATTTCCCTCCCTGCTGCTACTGATAATGCACTCAGCCTCCCATCTTCTTCTCCAAGTGGACATTTTATGTTTCAGTCTGTGAGGTTCCATCCAGGCTTGTCCAAGTGGTTTAGGCTACTTCCTCTTCCCTTTCACCACTGATGTTATATAAAGAGGCAGTGAACAACAAACCTGGTAAAATTCCTGCTGCGAACATGTATGGTCAGGCTTTTGTGGATGAAAGTGGTGGTTTACTATTCTCAGAGTTGCTGCAGTCTAGAATTAAAAGAATGAAAGCCAAAAAGGACATGCAGTGGTTATGCCATCCAAACCACCTCAATGAACTTTTTTTGGTTTCAGGTGTGTTGACTCAGCCACAGACCATTTCTTCTTACTTGCTTAAGGAGACAAACTGCAATTACCATTTAAGAGGTAACAGTGTTATCTCCCTTCCTTTCTGTATTCTCTGGAATATCTAATACTGCTCCCATAGACCACAAAGGACCCATGCCTTGCTACACACTCTGTCCCAGGTTCTCAGCACAAGAACAAGATCTGGAAAGGATTATTTGATGTTCTGATTTGCATCAGAACCTGAACTAACCCAGAAAGCGAGGATCCGACTGGCCTGCAGCTTATGCTTTTTAATCTGTTAAAAAAACATATATCAAATGGGAAACACCAGTAAAGGCAAGGTTCCCAGATGTTGGAATGGTGTTCCGTAGCCCTAGGGAAAAAGGGTCATTAAGGCCTGAGTATATACTGCAGATGTCAAATTGGTTTATAGGCTTGATTCAATGACCATTAAAGTCAAAGAGGAGCCTTATCTTCTTTATGGAGGGTCTTAAGTGACAGTTGGCCTGAGCAGGACTGATAGAAAGTTGTTAGAGAGTGACAATCGTGGAAAGGGATTTCCAAGCGGAATATCCAAGGAGTATTTCTGTCTATACTCATGTCATGTGTTAATACTCCAGAAAAGTGCCCAGCACTCTTGCCTCTTACTGCTTCAGCACAAGCTACAAGCTGGATAGGGAGAAAAGCCCTTTTCCGGTTGGATTTCCCCTTTAGCATAGCTTTATGTGCTTGTATAATAGGAAACAGCCTTTTCTATTTCTGTTCAAGCTCTGGAGGCTTGAATTTTCCCCAGAACTTTTGATTAACAGCTGAACATAAATCAGCTGCCTGGGGTCTCCTTTGCCTTACTGACACATCATAATATCTTTTCATCTGCTATTCCAAACCAGTTCCAAGTTCTGTCAAGCAGCTCACTCCCTCTGAGAAAGTCCACATCAATCCCGTTCCCTTTCTAAGACCTTTCTGAGCTGTTTCAAAGCAGGACTTCCACCACAACAGAGAAAACCTCTCTGTTTGACTAACTCAAACCAGACTGCAAAGGACACTGGATTATGGACTGCAGGTCACAAGACGGATTTTGTTCAAGGTGATCATGTTCTGCATGCTCAAGCCCACTTTAGACTTCACCTGAATGGCTCAGAGGCCAAAACAGCAGAGCCACAGCAGTGACATTTCACAGCATCTCAAGTAAATTAAAGCACTCCTACAGCACTAGCTGGGGTCTGACTCCTTGTCATGAGTCATACACAGAAAATCCCTCTGTGTGGCTTGAACTGAGGAACAGATTCAATCCTTGGAGGTGGAAGATACGAGACTAAAACAAATAAAACTAATTTACAGTTTTAAATGGACTACCATTTATTCATCCCTGAATTAACTGAGTCGCAACAGGATTTTTCTTCTGTTTCTGGAAACTTGTTGCCACCTGATAGCACTAGCAAAGAGCAAAATGTTGAGATTATACATGCCATGTCTGCATGAGCTGCATAGGCAGGAATGCACTCAGGACAAAGCCAAAGCTCAGCTGGAGTTGGAACTGTCAAGGAAGGTAAGAATCAGCAGTTTTTGTATTTACATTAGTGGAACAAAGGGAAAAGACAGTGTGGATCCACTGCTCAGTGGCTTTAGGGACCTAGTGACAAGCTATAACAAAAAAGATGTATTTGCAGCTCATATTTCACATGTAAGACTTGTGCTTAGGCCTCCCAAGTTTCTGAGCCTACTGATACAATCTGTCAGTACCCACAGGAAAAAGAGTTGGGGATGCCTTCACCAATTGGATGTACACAGGCCTACCAGATCACATAAGGGGCATCCGAGGGTGCTAAAGATCCGGCACAGGATGTTGGCTAAAATATGTCACAGGGGGGCTAATTTCTATCACCTTTGAAAGGTTATGGCAATTGGGGAAAACTCCAAGTGCTTGGAAGAAGACAGATGGTGCATCAGCCCCAAAAAGGGTAAGAAGGATCCAGGGAACTTTTAGCTGGCCACCATAACTTCAGTCTGTGGACAGATTGCGGAGCAAATGCTCTTAGAAACCACTTCTAAACACAGGAAGGATGAGAAGAGAACCAGCATGGATTTACCAAGAGAAAGTGATGCCTACCCACCTTCATGGCTTTCTATGATGGGATGCCTGACACAGTGGACAAGGTGAGGAAGAGGGATGCTGAACACCTTGATTTTTACCAGGGCCTTGACACAGTCTCTTGTAGTCTCCCAGTCATCACCACTGGTGAGAAATCCAGACAGGCTGGATAAGTGGGGTGAAAAATTGGATTGTCAGGCTCAAAGAGTTGTGATCAGTGGTACAGCTTGTGGCCAGTAAATAGGACAATCTGTCAGGGATCAATACTGGGACCATACTGTTTAGAGTCTTCATTAATGACCTGGATGATGGAATGGAGTGTACTCTCAGCAAGCTTGCAGATGACACCAAATTGGGAGGAAGAATCTTTGTCCTGGAGGGTAGGACTGCTATCCAAAATACTGGAATAGCAGGAGCAGGCTGAAGAAAGAAACTGATGAGGTTCAGCAAGAAAAAGCACAAGGTCTTGCATCTTGAATAGAATAGCCTTATTCAGTGATGCAGGGTGATGACTGACAGGTATAAAACAGTTCTGCTGAAAAGCATCTGAGGGTTGCTGCAGGCAGCAGGTTGAACGTGAAGGTCCTTTGTGCCCTTGAGGGAAAGAAAGCCAGAAGCATCCTGGGCTTTATGAGGAGGAATGTAGCTGGAGGGTCCAGAGAAATCCTTTCCCTCTATTTGACTCCTGTAGGACTGTATCTGAACTATTGTGTCTAGTTTTGGTAGCCCCAGTAAGAGAAGGATATTGATATGTGACCTAGAGTTTAGAGGGGGGTCCACAAAGCTGGAAAAAGGTCTGGAGCACATGGCATACAAGGAGAGGCTGAGAGAGCTGGGTTTGACCAGCACAGAGAAGATGTGAAATCGTTGGTTAGATTCCTATCTTAAAATCCAGCGATAACAACACAAATATCATAAATGAGTTACGGAGATATTGTGAGATACAGCTGAATAAGAAAATTAAGTTTTTACTGTTGCTCTTTACCCTTCAAACTCAGCATACCCTGTAGGACCTGCCACCTATCTGGAGTCATGTGTAGACAGCACCATGGATGGATGAGGATGGATGTGGATGAGACTAGAAACACTCTTTGCTCCCTCATAGACCTCAGCGAACGCTACAGTTCAAAAGAGAATTTCGGCCAGAATAATTTTATTCAAGTGTTGACTTAAGCTGCTGTAAATGTCACCCAAACTCATCTCTACCTCCAACTCAGCACCAGTTAAAGTTCGGGGGAAGTAACGATGAAGGAGAACCATCTTCTTCCCACTCTAACAACCCAAGCTCAGCTTTGATCTGTTATGTCCATTGCATATTCTTCCAGAATGTCACATTTATGCTTTAAATGATGTTGTCCACGTTTTTGGATGTTTTTCCCTAGGTATACACGAGACGGTAAGTAATCCTGTGGCATGCATAGGATACATCTTTCCATTCTGCCTGCTAGTGACTCTTGGAAGCTTCAGATGTTTTGTTAATAAATCTGTAATTGAAAATTATACTGCTCCTTTTTACACAAAAAAGGACAACAAGGTAATTGACGTCAACCATCAGCTTGCTCAAATTAACTGGAATGTAAACAACAGAGACATAGGACAAAACTATGGAAAGGAAAAGAGGAGTAAGAGCATTGCTGTAGTTTTTAAGTTTTATCTGGGTATGTAAGCAAAAATAGTTTTTTTTCAGAAAAAAATTGTCTTCTCACTTCCTATTCAACACTTCCATTACATAACGTGAATATGTCAAAACATCTCCAGATTCCATCACGCTGAAAATCAGGTTATACTTAAACAAAGTTTGTGTGTGTCCTTCTCTGGCAGATACAAATTAAATGTCACTGTTTTAAACACCATTTTTAGAATGGCTTTTATATGTTGCCAGGTGAGGTCACAACTGCTTCCTGTCAATGGCTAGACATTTTGCTAAGACTCAGAATTGACAGCAGAAGTGCTTTCCGTTGTTTGCTTGATTGTTTTACAAAAAAACAAGGAAGTGTTTGGGGAGAAGGAAAGTCGTGGGGACATTGATCAACAGATTGGGAAGTGTTCATCCTCTAAGCAATCCTTCCAGCACAAGACAATTTCAGCCACTCCATCCTCCAAGCAGACAACTATTTCATTTCAAGGGTGGATTTTTCAGGATGTCAGTGTCCTTTATCACCCATGACAACCCTTGCCACAGCACAGCCTTCATGCAAGTTTTTTGCCCAGTATCAGACTCCTCTATAAATCCCAGATTTTGCCCACAGGAAAGCACCACAGAAAGGTTGTAGTCTTGTGTTGCAAGTACAGGCTCATGATGTGACCCTGGGATACTTCCAGGGAACTCGTATCTCTCAGCCCTGGCAGCACCCCATCACTCGCAAGGTGGGCAGGAGATATCCCAGCATTTTCCCACTGATACTTCCCATGGTATTTTCATGTGAGGACCTTCTGTTTATTCGCCAGAGTCCCTGTGTAAACTAACACCAGCCCATGATCCCCTGTAATACAGGCAGCTCATAACTCTCACAGACATTGGAGCAAAGGGTATGGGAGCATTTGCCAGCTGAACCAGCTGATATCCCCAATCAAACCCACACTATAACTCTGACAGACCAGGTTAAGTATGATATTGGCATTCACTAAAGCTGCAAAGGTTGACAAAGGGCTTGAAATTATCTGAGACATCAAGATGAGATCCTTGTCAACAGCATAAAGAAATAGCGTTTTTAAAAAAACGCAAGAAAAATTAAACCCTCAGAACAATTTACATCATTTTCTCTGCGAAAGGGAACATTTCCCCACCCTCAGTCCTTTACTATCTGAAAAAGAGAGTTAATCAAACTCAGGTCCCGGAATAAAGCACAAATCAAAGTTTCTCTGAAAGCAACAGTTACCAAATTTATTCTGCACACAAAATAACCTCTCAATGAGAACGGCTTAAGCCAGTAAGTGAACGGAAATAGGACAAACTAGTTTGGTGATCATCTGATCCCAATCAACCCAACCAGCTGAGATTTTGTGGGATGCTATTGTGGAGACAGAGGGTTTTCTATTGGGTGTTTTGGAGGTATAGTATGTAATCTTGAAAAAACCTTTGCAGTATCATTGCTCAGCATTTGCCTTTGGGCAGAACAGCTTAGACCACATTGTCCTTCACTCCTTCCATAACAGTGGTGTTTTCAAGAATGAAGCTGAGGAGATTTCTAAGAAATCAGAAGAATAAAGTGTTATTTATGCCATGAGGGATAGCAAGACACTACTTTCCCTCAATCCCCTGAACACCTTTGCACATAATTAATCTTGTCCCCAAAACAACTATCAGACCCAAATCCATACATCGAAGAGGAGATCACAATCCAGCCTCACTCTGAAGGCAGAAATGAGGGCGATCTGGAGGGACTACAGCAGCCGACTCTTCGGTCCTAAAGCCTGTCCAGCAGGCAGTGAGGAGTGTGTTAATCCTTACAGGTGGAGTCTGAGTCTCAGAAACTGCCAGCTAATTCCAGCATCCAAAGAAGGCTACAAAGATGCTGAAGGGTCTGCAGGGGAAGCCATATGAGGTCACTTGACTTGTTCAGCTGGAGAAGACTGGGGTCAGACCTCATTGTGATCTGCAGCTTCCTCATGAGTGGAGGGGCAGGCTCTGATTTCTAATCTCTCTGGTGACCAGTGATGGACCCAAAGGAACCACCAGAGTTGTGTCAGGAGAGGTTTAGGTTGGATATTGGGGAAAGGTTCTTCCGTCAGAGGTGGTTGGGCACTGAGCAGGCTCCCCAGGGCAGTGGTCACAGCACCAAGCCTGACAGAGCTCAATAAGTGTTTGGACAACGCTCTCAGGCACATGGTGGGATTCTTGGGGATGGTCTTGTGCAGGGCCAGGAGCTGTACTCAATAATCCTTGTGGGTCCCTTGCAAGCCAGGCTATTCTAAAATTCAGTGATTCTGTGAACTCACTGTAATACCTACCTCTGCGTATGCCAAAGAACATCCCAGGTCCTGATGCCTCCCATGCTGCAAAGGCTCTTCTCTGTTCAAACCAGCACCGTGCACCAGCACAGTCCGCAGTTCCCCATCACATACCAAAAGAATTTGGCAGAACTCACACTGAAGTTTCAGGTCAAATACGCCAATCCCGTGTTCCTTTTGGCTACCCTTTGGTTTCAGATTGTGGGTAGTTCATGGCAGGAGTACATCAGCTGTTAAAGGACCACAGTGGATGGCTGTGTAAAGATAAATCACACAGGGCCTCCTTTGTCTCACATACACACCAGGCTTTTCCAAAAATCCACTAAAACATATTCACTCATTCCGAACCTGGGATTTGGGGAATATCAGGGATTATTTTGTTAAGGCTCTTCATTCACTGACTTCCACAACATCTCCTGCAGTAGATCAGGATCTCTCACTGAAAGCTCCTTACAGCAAAAATATTGATCCTTTCACTTTTTCACAGGTCCTTTGGTTGTACTGGAAATACTTTTTTATTGTAAATATACTTGTCTTACAGTTGTCTTTCTGTTCGCTTCAGTCACTTTTAAATCTCTCCCTGAATTCACCTTGGATGCATATGCAGTGACAGGGTGGCTGAAGGAAACAGCAGTGCTGGTCTGAACATCTGTGAGATGTGAGCAAAAAAACAGAGCAAGTTCAAATTACCCCTCCTAAAAAAAGTGACAGATGTGAGTAAGAGGTACCGCTCATGAGACACCTCTGTGGAGTAAACATTTTGGAATAATATTCCAGGCAACAACTACAGAGGCTCTAACAACAGATTGACCAGCCATCTATTACATTTCAAACAAAATGACTCAAAGGAAAATGTTCCAAACAGGCACCACTGGGCATTTGACTCAGCCCAAGCAAAGTTTTAACTATTTCTCTGCCACAAAGTGTACACATGCCTCTTGCAACCCATACCCTGCTAGCCACTGTTCTCTAGATTTATAGCACATCTGACTAGTTTTTCCACCAACTTTCTAAAGCCAGTAGCCATGACAGGGTGCTGTGTGGGATGCCAGGTTCAAACTAATTATTTAGCTATTTTAAAACTTTTTTTTTCTTTTTCCTTTTTCTTAAATAACATCAGCGTTCTGGGTTAGCTGAAGGGCTAAAAGCTGGTTTTAATTTAAATATAAATAAAACCAGGAGTGCCTGTGTGATTATACTAAAAATAGATTGTTTTCTGTTCTAATGTTTCACTGATCTTAAAATTGGGGAGGAGGGGAACGGGACAGGACGTCCAACTCCTTTTCAGTCTAAGGGTGTCTCAAATCTGTGGCTTCTGTCTCTAGAGAAGTGGGTCATTTCTGAGATACCATTAGTTTATCTGGAAATGTATTTACCACAGTTTACCAGCACATCTATGCAGTATGTGGTTCAGAAATCAGAAGGGGAAATCACACACTGTTAAGACGAAGCATTCTTGAGTGAGCCCCAGTTATGGCAAATTCAGCAGCAGAAAAAGAGGCTGTGGTGAGTGCAATTACTGAAATTTTCCAAATAAATAAGGCAAACAAGTTGCTCCAGGAACAAACTCATACCTATATGATTTATAATAGCAGGAGTTAGGGTATGAAGGCAAGATGAACCCAGTGAACCAGCAGTCACAGGCCACCCATGGGCTGCAGGGCTGCCCGCAGCGCCTTTGCTCCTTGTAGCCAGTCCGTGACAACTGGGAAGGACCTCATCTGCTCCGAGGTGTGTGTGGCTTCTAGCAGTGCTCAGCAACTTCTACTGGCTTGAAGGCTGCTGATGAGCTCCAATGTGGGTTAGTATCAACAGGGAAAAATATAGGGATCCTATTTACAGCCTGCTGGCAGCAGATAGGTAAAAAAAAAAATAAAAAAACCCCTTCTCCAAAATCAATGTTTGCTTTACTGAGGGCCTCCTTAGGTGTACATTGGAAACAATTCTGTCCGTCTTCCACCACAGTTCAGTCACCCTACAGTTTGGTGTGCCAGCCAGTAGTAGTTAGCAGTCCAGAATCAACAGGTTTCTGCTATTGAGCAGTACCAGACCATATTGGCCAAAAGTAAATGGAAAATATTAAATGTGACATCGCACCTGATGAATGGTGATAAAGAACAAAAAGTCAAGTAGGTACCATGGGTATCTTGGCTCTTTTTTACCTTATTTGTGGCACAACATAATGGCCAGCACCACTGATGTGGGGAGTGTTTTCAGCAGCAAGACTCCTTCCCTCCATCATAAACCAGCACCTCCTCTCACTTCTTCTCATCATCCACTCTAAGCTCAGAAGAGGTCATGTCATGGGACTGATCCTCTAGTCTAGTCATTGGCATCCTGTACTATTATTTCATCCTGGACAAAGTCAATAAAAAACAAAATCAATGCAAACTCTCAATAAATTTCCTTTGATAGAAGAAACTTTATCCCTGCTCTTCAAACCATGGCTGGCCATCCAGGGCACAGAGAATGAATGAGAAGTGCAGCCTCTGAAGACAAGATGAAAGCAGGACCTGAATAGTTTTACCACTTTCTGATTATCCTGTCTCTATGCCTTCATCTCTGCACAGGAATGTTTCACTCTGATGGCCTCCAACATCCAGAAACTGTGTTACTAACTGCTGGCATTCTGACTTAAGACTAGAATAATTTCTTTTTACCACTTTATGTCACGTGATGGGGTTCAAGTCCACTCTGACCTCATTCTCATGGATTCTAGTGCTAATTAAAAGGTATTCTTAAAACCCTTGCTAAGGGCTGTCTGTTTTTTCTCATCAAGTCAGTGGAGTGACCTGACCCTTTCGGAATCATGAACTCTGTCATGTCAGATTTGCTGCCTGGCTTTCCAAGCAGCAGATTCTCCTCAGACACTTTGCATTCTGTAAAAAATGTTTTGTGTGGGCGCAGCAATCTCTAACACAACATCAGCAAAACACCCGAGAACCAAACAGCTCCAACACTGCTGGAGATGCTGCACAGTTTGGTGAGGTTACCTGTTATTACTAGCTTAATGTATACATGGAATGAAACAGGTGATGGATTTCTGTAGCAGGTCATGAAGCCAAGCAGCCCTGGGCAGTGAAGGCAAGGATGGATTTTTTTATCATTAAAAGCAGAAGGGCAAACAGCTACTTGCTACTTAAAAGCAATTTGCCTGCATTACCTCTCTTGACACACGACCTTCTCTGTAGCTAGTGGATATATCTGCCATTCCAGAGAGACTGAATGAAGTCAAAAGGACTCTACTTCTGCCCAATTCTACCCTCAGGTAGAGCCAAGTGCGAGATCAGGCTGAAAGTGAGTGAGAGTGTTTATGCCAGTGGACATTCTGTGCAGCAGGTTGGAATTTCAGTCCCTCAAGCAAGGAATAACCCTTGCAATGCAAGCTGTCAACTAGGAGTGGATTCCTCCTCTGTACTTGGAAAAACTCCTCCCTTACAATGTACCATCAAAGAAGCAAAAATGCACTCTGGTGGACAGAGATGCTGCATTGCTTAAATAGTTATTTCATCTCCAGCTAACGGGTGGCACTGCACCCACCATTCCCTTGGTGCTCTGCTGGAGCTTCTGCTAACAAACAACACACATCTCAGGGCTTGACCTCCTCCAGGCTGGCCGGTTCTACCAGGGTTTCATTTATGCACCTGGCACATACTTCAAGGAGCCACACCAGAGCAGGCAGCTAAAACAGGCTTTTTTGGTCCTCAAAAAGAGAAGAAAGAGTTTACTGCAAATCATTCCAGTACCAAATCATTCCCACCCACCCCCAACTCTTATTAAAAGGAATGTACATAGCTATTATACTCATTTCATGTTTTCATAATTAGATCCTGAAAAGAGTGTGAAATGTGCTTTTCCACATAATTTACTGTTTTCCTGTGATTCATGAAGCCTCTTTTCACATGAATAATTGGTCACTTCTTGTTTATGTATCACCATGGTACATAGCTCCTAGCAGGCTGAAAAAAAAAAGACACAAAGCTAACATTTAATCATTACAGCTACATGAAACCTTCCCCCCACTCCCAACTCCTTGCTTTTTACCTCCTCCCATAAAAAGAAGGCACAGATTTTTTGATGGAGGAAATGTTTCCTAAAAAAAATCCCAACAGTTTTACCTTTCTTAGCACTCATTTGCAATTTTTTTTTGCTTCATGCTTATTTTGTGTTTCACATTTTCCAGTGTAAAGAAAACAGATGAAAAGTCCCTTTCAAACAAAGTGAGAAGGAGGAATGTTCTGAGTGTGTGGCTGCTGGGAATGGCAGCTTTCCAAACACCAATTTGTTTATTTCTTGAGAGAGATACAGTCAAGATGACACTTATCAATGGTCACCTGAATTATAAAGCACTCCAGTATGTTCTCAGAACAGTATTTCATATTCTAAACACTTTAACTGCACTTTATTTTTACAGTGCAGTAAACTGAGGCACAAATTAATTTATTTACAGTGGCTACCCAGTGAGTCACACTACTCAAACAACTCTGCAGGCAAGGTTTGATTTTCAAAACTCCTCCTCTGCCTTCAACTACAGCTTCCCAAACAGACTGCATGATTAGCTGGATGTGACAACATTTGTGATGGATGAGTGTGGATCTCCATATGTGTGTGTAGATATTGGTGCTTCCTGCCTTGAAAACTGAGGGGTACATTGTGAAATATTTTGACAGTAGATAAAAAAAAAAAATCAAAGAATTATATTTCTGCTTGACACCATGGCAATCCAAACACACATCAGAAAACAGAATTCAGCAGGAACACTTAAGAGAATAGGGAAAAAACATACTGGCATAAGACTGGCTATCAATCCAACCCAGTACGTTGTGTGATTCTGCAGAATCAGTGCAAAAAACTGAATGCGAAAGAAAAGAGAATGTTTGCTGTTGGGAGTATACGAGGACATTAATCTTCTTTATACCACAAACCCAAAGTAACATCAGGTTTTAAGACTGGGGAAAAAAACCAAACTCAGTGTTTTTTACCTCGTATAGACATGAGACAAAACCAAAGCCTCAAAATCTGATCCTGTTAAAAAAACAGAAGAGCTGTGACGTTTTTGTTTTCCTTTTTTTTGGCAGCAAGGTAGAGACAGGAGGGAGCGAAACTTTAGTGAGTGGTGGGGGTTCGGACAAGGGAGGAGAAAAGAGGACAAAGGAGAGAGAAAAACAACTGCTTGGAATCTACTTTTCTGATTCAAATACACCTTAGCAGCACTCATTGGAAAGCAGGCTCAGAAGTGGAAAGAATTTCTGGATCCAGATCAAGACAGCAGAAATATCTTAATCTTCGCTGGGCCATAATCTCCTGAGAAGGTTTGTGAGAATTTGATCCTGTCATTCCCAAACTAGAATCCTAAAACTGATTTGGACCAGAACTACAGTTGGTTTGAAAATATTATTACTTCTTCCTGTGAAAAAAAAAAAAAGGAATAAAAATGGAAAAAAATTCAGCCAAACCCAAAGTGCATGGACTCATTACAAGCTCAGGAAATCAAATCTATTTAAATCTCTTTCAGCACCACTCTCCAGCTTTAATAGTGCGTGTGTGGAAGCAAATATTACACAGAAGTTCATCCTCCCCTCCCTGGTCCCCTGCCTCCTTGTCCCCACCCCAACCCTTAGTTCTGCATCTCAGTGGTCACTGTTTGTTTTTTCTTTCTGATGAGTCTCATCAAGACTTTCCCTCACTAAACCACCATTTTCATTCTTTTCAGTATTGCTCACTCCAGTATTTCTGTGATCTCCATTATCACACCCTCGCACTCCTGTGTTTAGTCCACTCCCTGCTTTGCTGACTTCTCTCGTGCCAGCTCCCAGTGCTACTCGTTCCTTTCTTATCAACCGCTTTGCCGTTTCCTTATTTTGTCTTCTCTCATTCAGCCTCCTAACCTTCAGGATGGAATATCTCAACGTTGGTGGAGTTCACCCAACTCTCTGTTTGCCGTTCTCTCGCACTGCCAGGACTTTCATCAGGAAACGGGTGCTTAGGAAGGAAGAACTTGCTGTCCTGAGAGCAGTCCCTCCTCTGGCACTGGCACTGCACGACAACCTCTTCCTCTAGACTGTGCTCTTTCTCCCTCCCTTCCCATTCCTATGCTTCCAGTTTTTGATAACAAGGTGTGAGATGAGGAAAGACGTATGGGATGCTTGCATTGGTTTTCCAGCCTTGTTGACATGACTGGAGCGTGTACCCACTTAAACAAGTTGTCACTGAGACCTCAGTGCCAGTGCATGTCTAGTGGCTTCACCTTGACCAGCTGTTGGATGCCCACCCAGCTGCTGGCTCACTGTCCTTCCTCAAAAGTACACAGGGAGAAAAATAAGATGAAAAGTTCATGGGTCGAGGTAAATACAGGGAGATCTCACTGTCAACAGGCAAAACAGACTTGACTTTGGGAAATTAAATTTAATTTAATACCAATTAAAATTGAGTTGGATGGTGAGAAAGAAAGACAAAAATTAAAACAACTTCTCCTCACATCCATGTGATTTTTCCCCAGGCTCAGCTTCCCCTGTGGAGACACACTGTCTGGCATGAGGCAGCCCCTGTAGCCCCCCTTCACCAAAACCTTGCCACCAGCACCCAATACACTATGGATTTACTATTATTCTATTATTATAAAGTTCAAAGTTCCAGCATCTGGAAGTTCTTTTTTTTTTTTCTGAATCACCAGCTATATCTTGTGCAGGTGGATTCACTGGATCTTTTAAAAAAAAATTGAGGAGCATTTGCAGAATTGCAAATTAATAGGGACTTTTAAACTTGTTTCTTTTTGAAGCCTACCAGCATATTTGTTATCTTGGTTACAATTGCCTAGCCTTGATATTTTTATATCACACTTATTGCAGTTTTGGCCTATGCCATTTTTTTGGCCTTGGATTTTCTTTATGTCTACACAGATTTTTTTCTTGGATGCTTTTAATTTTTCTTTAGTGTTTGATATACTTTCTTGTGAGATATACACATAGCATTCACTAGTCCAGAAAGTGCACCCTGAATGTTGATAACTCAAGACCACTCTTTGCAATCATTGCTTTTTTGCCTCACTTACCAGGTAACCCTCAGGCGCTGAATTCACTTTGAAATGAACGGACTCACACATGAGTAAAATCCACATGGCTTAGAATTATCACAGCAGTCCATTGTCTGATCTGGAAATGAAGGCAGGTTTTTCCCAGGGAACACTGAAAGTCTGATCATTCCGAGCAAGTCTGCCTAGTTGTTTTTAACGTTCCTCTAAGCTATTGATGGTAAGCCATTTGTTCCACCTTCCTCCTGCCCTCTGCAATGCTGCTGTCCTTGGGAAATGTGTAGCAGCAGTCCTAGAAAGGACAATAAAAATTACTCTCCATGTCATACATTATCTTACATGCCAAATATTATGGTGTTGGAAAAAAGAATATTCATACTTCACATTATTAACTTGGTCTTAGCCCAGTATGACATCATTATTTATTTACAGTACTAAATTAAAACTTCTTACAATGCAGATGGATCATTATTCTTCCACAGATTTCCCTTTTTTTCCATTCACAGACACAAGCTGCCTTTTGGTCTTGATTTGTACAATGAGAACCAGCCATTTTCTACTAGTTTTCCAGTTAATTGAGGGAAGGATACTCTGTGCTCTGATGGGTCAAAGTCCACGCATTGTCTTTCCTTTAATGAACTTCTATGAGGATACAATAAGCTTTAAAAACTTCTATCTTTGTTGAGAACCTGTGATTAGCTACTTTTATGTTCTTCATTTTTAACCTTAGTTTAGATATATCCACAGGGTAACCAATACGAAAAAAATTATTACTTTTCCCAAGCAGTACCAAGCTCTCCTTCTATTCATTGGCAATCATATTTAAAATACAACTGCTGAGATTCAAGTCCTGCAAATATATGTTTTGACCATATCAGCTCTTCACATTTTATCATGTTTTACTGTGTATGGGAATGAGGTAAGACTTGGACTTTCTAACGTGAAGAAACTTTCCTGTAAACAGGATCATCCACGGAGATGTGACACGTGGAGCACATGGTGGTTTCCACATTTTTGCCTAATCTGTGTCCAGGCTGCCTAGCAACCTGTTAGCTTGGTATGTAATAAGCCAAATAATGTAGGAATGATTGATTCAGGGTCTGCATGACTTTATTCTCATTTGTGGCAGACTGTCAACAGGAATCAGTGAGGACTCCATACACTGAACACAGAGGCTACTGCTCCAGTAACTCCATTACAAGCAGTCAACCAATGTTTTAGACAAAGCTAAGTCCCTCTGTTTTCTAGAGTATCCTATAGTAAAGCCATTTTTTTTCAAGGAAGGAGAGTTATTCCTTTCCTTCTGTATAATAAAAATTGTTTGCCAAGAATTTTGAGGTTATATGATGTAGGACAACTTGACAGAATGGCACAATGTTTATGTTTTCTCAGTAGTAAGACTGTAGGATCACAAACGAAGATGGCATTAGTGTAAAGCCAACCTGAGAACCAGCTCCAAACCTTCACCCTGAGGGGTGAGTGAAATTATGACCATGAAACTGATGTTAACAGCAGGACAGAAGAAGCAGGGCAGAAGTGTGACACCCTCCTTCAGGAGAGCAACCCCATTCCAGCCACGGCTGCTCCCTAAGGGATTTTATCACAATATCTGAAGTTTTCTTTAACACCTTACCTCCTGGGGCCCTGTAAATCTTAAATTTCATAAAGGAGGAAAAAGGTTTTCTAGCACTTGCATTTCCAGTGGGAAGCTTGACGATTAAGGAGTCCAAAACCATAAAGCACACTAAAAGAGCACGATTATTTACTATTAAAATGACAAAAAAATCCACTCTATGACTTCCAAAAATAAAGGAAGATCTTGGAATATTTTATTATAATATTTGACTAGGGTTTTATAGCATTGTCAAACACATATACATTGGGGCCCTAGTTCACAGCTCATTTAATGAGAGGGAAACACAAAGGGAGAAAGTACTCAGCTCCTCAGACATGTCAAAAGAACTGTATACATCACCTCTCTACCAAAGCAGAACCTAAAGCTGAATGATATGTCATGCCATTTCTCAAAAAAAACACCAAATGTCTAAATTGAGGAGGAGGATGAAAACCAGTCTTCTGAGGAATTCTGTCCCATCAGCCAATTTTAAGCGCTGAGGGCATGGGACTGGTGCTTGAAACACACACTAAATCCACACCATACCTGTCATTAGAAGAATGCTGGAAGTTTTGCAGTACTGGCAACCTCTTCCTCTATGGAAAGACATATCAGCAGTTTTCACTAGTGAAACCAAACATAAAATTCGAGATCTTTCCATACATTCAGCTTCCTTTCAGTGGAGTTTAACACAATGCACAAGAGGCAGCCATGTAAAATTCAATGTTAAAAGGCCAGTACAGTAGCACAGCATGTGAGGAATCACTGCTGAGCACCAGATGTATCCTCACTGTGCAAGTGTGCTAAAACATTTCCCTCCAAGATTCAGAAGACATTTTAATCCATGGAAGCTGGGGAGTTCTCCCTGCAAATTTGGAGTAGAACAATAAATTTGGTCAGAGGAATTGACAGGAGATGGAAGCGTCATGTTCCCGGCTGTACTGCAGACTGGAATACTTTTCAGTGGTTCTCTCTTTCCTTGTCATAGAATCCTTTTTGAGGGTGGTACAGCTGATTTTCCCACAAAGGTCCATTGTCAAGAAGGCAGGGCATTGGCTAGAAACAATGAGAAAAATCCTAGTCTTGTTGTTTAACAGCAGGAGTAAAGTCCACTAGCAAACTTTGATTTGCAAGTCAGCAAACACATGGGTTCTGGTTGATTATTCTAGGGTCTTTCATAATAGTATAATATTTTTTCAGAGCACTGTGAAAAACATTACTGACCAACAGGGTTTCTTAATCAGTTAAACCAAACCAGTTGGTCCCCCAGTTTTGTCTTCTTGAAAGAAAAAAACATATTCATTGCATTGAACTCAACAACAGAGAGTCTTTAAAGTGTGTATAAACTCTCACTATAATGTAGAAAAACTTTTTTAAAGTTGTCAACTGGCATTTCTGAGCTCTGTCCTGGAAATGGACGTAATTAAATTATTCATGACACCAACAGTATACAAGGCATATAAAAGACTTCAATCCACTTAGTAGTTTAACCAAGAGGAAAAATAGGAGCAAAGCATGTAATTGTTACAGATGAGTGAGCTATATGATTGCTCTGTGAAAAACAGCATGAACTTCTGGATGCTTATGCATGGCAATAAATATCAACATTTGGCCCCAACATACAATAAATCAAACAATCATCCATTTGAATCTTTCTTAGATATGGTGAACAATGACCATGTCATCCCTTTCTTCAACTCACCTGTTCTTTGAAAAATTTGCTGAAGTAAATTAGTCTTGAAAATGTGAATACACATTGTGACTGTGATATTTATATAACATATGGGTATAGTCAAATTGAGTGCAATTTCATGCTTGCCCTCCTTGTAATAATTTGCATTCTTCTGAGTATAGTTTTGTAATTCATGAGCTGTGTGACCATCAGTCTTTTGTAGACCTTCTTCACTGCTGCATGGAGCTTACAGGAATTTTTATTCCAATCTCTGCAAATGAAAAATTATTTCATTCGAGACCCAAATACATTTTTTATTCCCAAGAAGATGATTAGATGATATGTTATCTTTGGATGCAACATCTGGATCGCTTTCCATTTTACTTTGCAGACGTGTAAAGACTTCTCCATTGTGCATATAGCTTTGTTTTTAATATTAGAGTAGAAATCAAGCACGACTATGTACATCATCCTGATACAGTAGTATCCCCAGTGAGCATCATTCCTCCAGAGAAGCTCCCAAAACATTCTGTCCAGGATGCTCAGGAACCTCTATTGACACTTGTCAGTCTAATGTTTTGGGGTTGCAACATGTCACCTTTGCAATGCTTTCAAGCTTTACAAAGCTTAAACTTTTATTTTGTATTATTTTATTTTATTTTGGCTGTTTGGATGTAATTTTGAAGTAAAGATTCTCATGTAATAGTATTTTCTGAGATGAGACCTTCTTCTTAGCAGCAGTATAGTAATAATGAGAGACACATTTTCCCTCACCAAGGTCTCAGACAACAACTCATCTGCCTTCCCCACTATTCCAGGAACAGAACAAGTGCTGACATTTTTTTCAAAGAACTGATCATGAAATCTGCTTTTGATATAATTTCTCAGTATGTTTCCAGAGCCATACAAAGACAGAATTGTGTGCGTTATATGCATTGTGGCCTCAAATGTAAGAAATGCGAGGAAGGACGAAATGTTGACTGCAAATAACCAACAGCAGAATTCCTACCGACTTCCTGGGAGCCAGCGTTCCACAATCACGCTCCAAATATGTAATCCATGGTCACAATAAAAGAGTGGGATGTTTAGGTAATGGAATTTTTAAAATTATTGCCACAAAAATAGAGACTGACCATGCATCACCATGATCTTCTGGAAAATTTATGCAGCACAATCGACGTGAAGACTTAACCAATGCCCTAATTTGGTAGTAGTACAAGAACTGAAACACCCTTCAAATTCATTCAGTTCTCTTTCTCCCTTGGCTTAAGGGCCTCCTACAGTATTCTGTAGCGGGGATCAGTCAGGATGAGCTTCTTTTTAAATGGAGAGAGGTGCAGTTTTTGAGAGAAGACAAAATACTTTAACTTGAAGAAAGAGAATGAATGGCAATGATTTGACATCTGACAGTGATCTATACCTATTCATACAGACTGACTATCAAATCTGGAAAAAAAATATACATTTGTAGCATTTTGTTGATAATAATATTTTTAGGATACATATATTAATAAACATCTCACTTTTCTCCTAGTGTTTACTGTCAAACTGTTTAAAAATGTCATCTGAAAAGATGTAGAATAGTTTGACTCTTTATTCAGTAACACGTTCTTTGTGCATTGCATTATCCTTGCTGGACAATGGAAAGTATCTAAAAAATGCTGGTTTTGTAAGTCTGAAATGAGAGGAATTACAGGCAATATAAACAAATGCGAATCTCTGATGCACATTAAAACTGTTATAATTACACAGCATGTAAGACAGGGATAAAATACTGATACCACATCTATCACAGAAAAGTATTGTTATTTATATTACCATAGGAAAATAATAATTATTATCACAAGAAAGTCCTACCACTGGAAGGTGATACAAACACAAAACTTGAGAGAACAACTTGGGTGGTTTCCCTGTGACTGTCCAACTGTTCAAATATGACCCTAATTCAGCAGCAGGATCAGTTTTACGTAGGCTTAAAAATTAATGAAGACAACTTAAATGATGCTAGCAGATGAGCCTTCTTGAAGCCTCAGAAGAACAGTATCTCAGAAGAACAGATCACAGAAAAGAAAATATTATTTTGTCAGTTACTGCAAGCACATTGAATTGAAGGCTAGAATTGCCCCCATGTAAAAAGCACTTTCCAGTCCAATGTTTCTTCGGCATGTTTAAAATCCATTGATGAAAAATTAATGCCACAGATGTCATAAAATCTTTCTATACAGCATTCAGAACAGCCAGGTAAAAAATTTTAAGACAGTCTCGTCCACAAGTCGGTCACTCCTGCAATGGAGTTTAACAGTGTAAGCAAGCCGTGTGCTCTGGCACTCAGAACCCCCCCGTGCCCTGGGCTGCACCCAAAGCAGAGTGGGCAGCAGGGCAGGGGAGGATTCTGCCCCTCTGCCTCCTCTGGGGAGACCCCTCTGCAGTGCTGCCTCCAGCTCTGGGGGCCCAGCACAGCAAGGACATGGAACTGTTGGAGCGAGTCCAGAGGAGAGACAGTAAAGTGATCAGAGGGATGGAGCAGTTCCCCTACAAGAAAAGATTGAGAGAAATTGGAGAAGAGAAGGCTTCAGGGTGACCTAACTGGGGCTTTCTAGAACCTGAAGGAACTCTGCAAGAAAGATGGAGAGAGACTGTTTACAAGGGCCTGGAGTGACAGGACAGGGGCAAATGGCTTCAAACTGACAGAGAGTAGGTTTAAATTAGATATTAGGAAGAAATTACTTACTGTGAGGGTGATGAGACCCTGGCACAGGTTGCCCAGAGAAGCTGTGGTTGCCCCATCCCTGGAAGTGTTCAAGGTCAGGTTGGATGGGGCTCTGAGCAACCTGGGATAGTGGAAGGTGTCCCTGTCCATGGCAGAGGGGCTGGAATGAGATGATCTCTAAAGTCCCTTGCAACAGAAGCCATTCTGAGACTCTGTGATAATTCAGACAAAGGAAATTATGGACTTCAGGTAGCTCAGTGTGGAGTGCAATGAAATGGGAAAGCAGGAAGATGCACATGGCCAGTTAGACCAGGTTGTGCTCTGTGCGTTAACATTTCCCCAACTGGCATCAAGAAAGTCAACCAGCTGGAAGTTGCATTGGATATGCCCCAACCCAGCTCATTTTATATTTGCACTTAGTCCATTTGATAACTGCACTGACACTGTACATGATCGGAAAGTGAGCGTAAATTATATCTGTCCCATTGATGAACAATCTTTGTGGGTGGTTATCTCCTGCCAGGAAACCAGACGAAATCTTACCACATGTTCCTGTTATCCAAGAGGTAGGGAAAAATCTGTAAACTCAAATATGTGGACATAGGAAATACAGAGGGGAAGAAGATCTAGAGTGCTGTAAGGGAGTTTTAGTGTGAAAAGGAATTAGGCTCTTTAAGGTCATGTCTGCATGGACAATTTCAGACAGTCAGGAATTAACACTGCCATTTACTGAGCTGGCAGGACATGGCACACTTTTGATTAGAAGCCAGTGTAAAAATCCCCAAAAATCTCAAAATACTAATGTTATCTCAGCCTTTGGAATGACAACTGCTGCTTTTCCTTCGTTCTGCTGCTTAACGATGGAGTGAAGGAATTCAGTGCTTCAAGGCATTCAGGTGTAATTTGTCAAGGAGATTCCTACAGCAAGGCAAAAATTCAAATATTCCCATATCTTAAGTAGAGGTAGTATACAAAAAACTTGTGGTAAATGATTCCCTTATTGTGAAGGACTTGTACACGCATAGTCTCAGAGCCAACCTAGAATCCTGTAATGGAAGCAGATAGGGAGCCAACAGAAACCTACAGAAATGTAACACAAATGTGTAGGACTGTATGATATCACAATATTCAGTATTAACTTAGTGTAAACTATTAGCTACAAATCACACTGTTCTGTTCTAGAGCTTCAAGTAGAATTGTTAAAATAGAATGGGTCCAATTGACACCAACGAAAGAAATATTTTATACACTGGATCTTCTGTTACCTTGCCTTTTAGGTCACTTCTAATACACTAATGCACAAAACTGATTGTTTAAACCATGCCTTTACATAACAAGATTGATGGTGTATTTCTAATATAAAGTACATAATCATATCATGTATATTATTTGAGCTTTGGTGGTCTAGTTCTTGCATTTTGATTCTAAAGATTAGTTCCAGGGTTTCTTGTTCTTCCCATTACAGTCTTGTCAAAACAGTAACACTGTCAGCCAGACCTCAGAGGCAGATAGTTCTACCCTGTAGACCTTGAACATGTTATTTTCTCTTATATGTAATTCTTCAGTCTGTATTAGGAATAAAAAAAGAATAAAATAAAATTGTGATGTCACCTTCTAGGAGCTAGACTGGGTTTTGCAAACTTCCTAGTTTTAAACTGAATTAGATATCAGGAAGAAATTCTTTCCTGGGAGGGTGGGGAGGCCCTGGCACAGGTTGCCCAGAGAAGCTGTGGCTGCCCCATCCCTGGAAGTGTTCAAGGCCAGGTTGGATGGGGCTCTGAGCAACCTGGGATAGTGGAAGGTGTCCCTGCCCACGGCAGGGGGGTTGAATTGTACGATTTTTAATGTCCCTTCCAACCCAAACCACTCCTTGATTCTACGATTCCCTCCTCCCAAATTTCCACAAACTGTATTATCCTATGGTTATACAGAAATACTAAAAACTAAAACCAAGCTTTAAAGCTTTGGATGCAATGTGGGAAAGGTGGAAGTTATTGCATGCTCCAAAGCTCGCAGACTGGATCGGTCTGTGTGTGCTCTATAACTAAATTTCTCCTCTGAGACTTGGAGTTTCAAATGTAACTCAAGCTCCAAATATGATCTTTTATTTCTGTGGTCTAGTGTGCAATTTTGCTTGCAGGGAACAGAGGAAGACTAAAGGACTAAAACTGTCAAAGGTAAGAAAAAAATACCTACAGTTCTCTGTGACAACCACAATATTCAAGAGCTGAGATTAAACAACCCTATGTTCCAATGGGAAAGATACACCATAGTTGACAGTAAAATCTTACTAAGCTTCTCCAGAAAGTGCTTTTACATACTGTTGCAAGTCAGAATACAAACCTCTTTATTAGGAGAATGCTAATAGACTCCCAAGGCTCTGGCTTTAAGGGGAATACTCTGATGTCTTTAGTAAAAAGGAATAGTGCCTCATGTCCAGGCCAAGAAGTAAAACCAAGTTCATCTAGGAATGTGCTCATACCACGTTTCCACAAGTACACATCTATTGTGGTACAGCACTAGACAACCTATTTCATTTGATACTGCCTCTACATTACAAAAAAATCCACGTGTACATCTGTGTCATCTTTGTGCAGTTGACGAAGACAAGGACACTGTGACGAAGACACTGGCTTAGAAACAATAAATAAGTAGATGACTTGTTAACACTTTTTTTTTTGTCTGCCAAAAAAAATAGAAACTGATCAGTCAATCAAGAAGTATCAAACATAAGATCAGATTTTCATCCATTTGCAGGGTATTTTTGTGTACACAGAAGACAAAATCTTTGGCTTTGATTACAAAAACGAAGCGCAGAAAAAGATTTAAATAAAATTCTAAACTTTCTGTAATACATATTTCATACCACCAAATACTTTATGCAACCATTTGGTGTTTCCTTATTGCTCTACAAGAGCAATTTATGAAAAGTGACTGCTGGTGCAAAAAACCAGCCAAACAAAAAACCCCAAAGTACTGCTGAATAACAAGAACCACACTAAAAAACACCCATAAGTCCCCCACTGAATCACAAGCTCACCATAAGAGAGATCACTCTTAGTTTATTTCCATACCTAAGTGTGAACACTTATTTTCCCTTATTTCATTCAGCACTCTTTTAAAACTAAGGCCCCAAGTCTACAACCAATAGAGTGCAGGCACAGAAATTCCACTCCATCTGCTGTTAGCAAGACTAGAAAGACCTATGACTTGATCCGAAGTCCAGTAATGTCTGTGGGGAGCTTTTCTACTTCCTTCATGCAACTCAGAAAGGGCATCTGAGGTCAGCAAGCTGCTCTCCTTATTCTGTCAGAAATTCCACTGAGGCAGTACAGTATCAGTCTCCACATAATTACATACATCTTCTTCCTGAAACTGAGGTCAGTCACATTAATCGTAATTTCATGAGAAAATTACTTTTGGAATTGAAGTAGCTCTGTAAAACAGAAATAAAATACATACCATACATTGGCTATGGCAGTGTTTTGCACTACTCTAAAAAGATGCACTGTTTAGTTTTTAAATTCTCTATTACCAGAGCTGAAGTTTTTTATAAATGATTAAAGAAATGCCTGACAACACTCTTATGTATCAGCATTGATTCCTCTGTTATACATTAAAACCAGTAAGAAATAATAAGCTCCTCAGGTTTACCTGAGGCAATGGACTTGGGTATATACTGTGGAAATAGAGATGGATTTATATCAATATTCAAGTAAGTTTGTTTCAATTTTTTAAAATATCAAAAATAACGATGAATCACATCAACACATGATGCCAAATTTAAAACAGACATAACAGGGAAATGTTTTCATCAGTGCTACAAGTTACCTAACACTTCAACCATGGGTTACTAGAAAATGCAATGAAAACAAAATCATAAAAAAACCCAATTTTTTTTCTCATGGATTTTTTCCCCTTCCATATTTACAATCTGATAATAGCAGTAAAACAAATAAATAAATAACAGAACATCATCCACACATATTTCTATCAAGCATAGTTTCAGATTAACCTTGAATCAATAATACAATCCCAAAAGATTAGAATATATTCATCACTTGCTGAATTGAGATTTGCAGCTTCACAGATCACATTGTATCAGTGGTACCGGGAATGTCAGTCTCTGTTTTCCTCTGTGGTTGGCTCTTCCTTTAATAAAACGTTTAACTGTTTCTGTGCACATGAAAGGAAAAGTTCCAAACTATGCAGATTTCTCTGACGGACAACTTGATCAAGCTGTAGAAATAAATAATAATAAAAAAAGATAGATCAACTTTAAAAAAACTGGAAACAAACGCCAGGGTTTCCTAGCAAAAATTCAACCATATTACACAACAATTCAACACTCAAATGTGACAACAACAGAAGAACCTGAGTAATTTCAGTGCATGCAATTTAGTAATAACTTCTCAATGAAGTATTTGAGTTTCTTCAAAATAAAATGTACATAAGGCTAAGACTATCTTTAAAGCTGTGAAATGCTGCACAAGATATTTAAGAATTCTAAACAGCCTAGCTGGCACACCAGGAAAATCCCCCCGGAATCTTTTAAAATTACAGCTGCCGGTTTTGTAAAAGATACTGCTTCTGCTTTAAAATGGCCACTATTTATAACCGCATATTCAAAACTTCAAAGCCCACTGTAAATTTAAATGGCAGCATGTTCAAATAGTTCCCAGAGGAAAAGTTGTAATACTGCTTTGTTTACTCCTACATTTTATTGGGTACCCTACTGTCAGACAATGTGAACTATACACTTATTTGCAGTAAAGACAACGGCCCTTCCTTCCCCACCAAAAAATATAAGAACACCATAACAAGGCTTAGTAGGTTATATCATATATATGACATAAAAATAGGGTTTACTGAAAAGCATTTGAATTTTCTTAATATCATAATATTAATACATGAAACACACTGCAGAATTCCTTCCACTTGAATTTTGAAGTTCAAATGTCCAACAGATAACATCACAACTGAGCGATGTTTTCAACTTGACTATCCTTAAATTCAATCAAATACATACATAACAATGACACAGGGGGAGACTGAAAGGCAGTGTAATATAAAAGTTATACCACTGGAGAAAAAGAAAGTAATGGAATTTTGAAGAAGTCCAGCACTTCTGTCAGACTGCTCTACACAAGTCTATATGCAATGTCTTGACTGATGGCAAATGGATATGCTTTTCAAATATCGTGCCTCTTTTACCTCACACTCACAGCTTGAATTACAGCTTTCAACAAAAACTGATCCTGCGGTATCACTCTGCACATATATACTTTGCAATCAGCAGTCCAGTTAGTTGCTCTAACAATCACTTGAATTGACATTTGGTTTTATAACAAACTATTTTTTTACATATCAACAGAGAATGCAAGGTAAAGTTAGGATAGCTTCCCACTTCACTTTGAAAATGCACTCAGGATAAAGCTGCACTGCTGTGATTTAACACACAAAGGGAAGCATTTATGAGCCTGTGCTTTGCTGCTCCATAAGTTGCTCTAACATGCAAAAGCAGGCTCTGGAAGCTGGAATGTTTTGGCAACTTGTTTCAACAAAGATGAATGTGTCAAGTCTAGTCACCAGCAGAACACACATGTATTTTCTAGACGCGACACAACCATAAAACTCTCCTTCAGTAAAAGAATCACAGAATGGTTTGTGTTGGAAGGGACTTTAAAGATCACCTAGTTCCAACCACCCCTGCCATGGGCAGGGACACCTTCCACTAGACCAGGTTACTCAGAGCCCCATCCAACCTGGTCTGCTTGGGTTTCTACTTCTACAAATTTCCAGCTGCTGTTCAAAATTTGCATCTCAGCAAAAACAGGCATTAGTGATCCATGCACAGCCTGATGTGAACCTTGCCCACTGATTTACAGCAGATTTTACAGCAGATCTAGTTCAATTAAATTTCAGAAAAGTCTGCTCTTGATTTATTCAAGTAACAGCTGCTACTGACATGAAAATGGAATAAACAGCAAACTGACCTCTTAGAAAGCTGTATCTAGAATGGACAGTCTGGAACAAATGAACAAAATAAACACACTGTTGTGACGGTGTATCTCCTCTGATTTGAAATGTACCTTGTCTCCTTCCCATTTTCTGGTCCAAAACATACAGAACATTTTGCTCGGGGAAGCTTGAAGATGTTTTTGTGTTTGTTATCTATATTTCCTTGGGGAACGGGCAGATATACTGCAATTCACGTAATATCATCTGTTATGTCTTAAACATGAGAACCTCTTTCAGTACACATATTATGTCATCAGATTCTCTTGCTTCTGGTATATCAGCTGGTGGAGCTCAGAAACTGAAATTCATTGGTTTCATTTTATTGCGTATTATATCATCTATACTCCTAGATTTCTATCTATTTTCTACTCTTCACTGAGCTTAGACCAAAAGCTTTGGTTCCATTTTTTTTTCTTGCAGCCCTTCCTTGCATATTCTGCTTTAAAGAGATCAAAGTAGCTCACCAGATGTGTGTTCTGATTTGCTGCTGTTAACTTTCTTTACCAAGGTAGCAATCTCAAATTGTACATAATTAAATTTATTTCACCAAGTACTAATGTAAATGTTTAATGTGTGGAGTGATTGGCTGCAGTACGAACCAAGCAGAATTTCTTCAGGTTTGAGCAAGATTTTAAAAGTCTCAAATGAACTAAGCACACCTTTGGGAAGTCTTTGTTGAACTCAAGTGTTTAGTTGGTAGTCTCCATTTGTGCATAAGAAAAACTTATTGCTTGTTAAAAGTTTATGTAAATTCTATAACATAAAACTTCACAATTCAGTTCCCCCTTGTTTGCTCAGTTTATGAATAAGCTTTGCCTTGAGCAGGACCTTTTAAAAATCTTCCACGCCACAGTAAATGACAAAACAATCCAAAAAGACTTGCGATCTCCACATAACACAAAACGAGAAACCACAAAATGATGCTGGCTTTGAAAATGGTACATTTGAATGTATTCAAAAGGAGAATATTCTCATTAATGGAGAAATTGGCTTGGTTGGGAAATAGAAACAAGTCCAATGAAGCTTTGTTATATAATATATTGTTTAACTAATTGTTAGCAAAGGACACGTTTTTTTTTAAAAGTTCCTCAACATTGCTGTGCTCCTGCTTGCATAATATACTGTAAGATGTGAAAACATGCAAGTAAGGCATTTTAAATCTCGTTTTTCCAAACAGTCTTCCCTCTATATTTTTAGGTTCTGTTCACCTCATGGAATGATCTCATTATTTAAACAAACATAAATGGACATCTGGCAAATTCAAACTGAATGTGACTCATATGCAAATGTGATCAGTATGAATAACGTATTTGGGATGTAGCACTCACACAACCCAACCAACCCAACTGCTCTAATTCTACACATACTGAAAAATACATCAGGTTGGTTCAGATCTACCAAGAGAGGCCATTTTTTTACATCCTACCATCACTGTTATTATTACTAATCAATGTTTCTCTTCCACCATATGAAATCTATTAGTTCAAAGTTCCCAATTCATTAGACTGTGTCCTACTAGCACGGTTTTAATTAGGTCAGTTTTAATGGTCCTGAACTTCATTATTTTAAGTTAGTCAACAGTACCTTTTTAACTCTGTACAGATTTTTTTTTCTTCAGAACCAGAGGCTGCCTCTCTAGGCACTTGTATGGACCCTACTGAGAAACTGGCTATGAAAGACTAGGAAAAGCAGTTCCTGAATTCCATAGGGTCTAACCAGTCCTCAAATTCCCACAATCATTCAGACATTGCATTTACCAAAAATGAGCCGAGTCTTGCAGGACGTTCTAACACATTCACTGCTGGGTTTTTTTCCCTTCAGTTTAAACCTTCAGTCCACTTTTGAGGTCTAAGTGTGGTTCCACAAACCCTTGTGGCTAAAGACGACTGGATGAGACACTCCGTGGGGTCCCACCTTAGTCACATCCATAGACCACCCAGGATGACATGCCTTTGAGACATGCAAGGCTTGACCTAAAGGGAGGCACAGCCTCAGCAGAGCTCCTATCAGTGGATGTGAGAATTTGACTTGGGAAATAAAAAAAAAAGGCTCATGCCTGGTGCACAGTATTGCCACCAGGCAACTGCTTCCATCCCAGGTTGCTCTGTTTTCCTTTAAGCCATCTCATCTTCCCTGCTATCACTTCATCCACACATAGCTCAAAAAACTCCAAAGTTAACAATTATTCTTAGCTCTACATTTTCTTAGCTTAATCATGTCATTCAAATTTTCTATGAAATGGAATGAAAGTCTCCAGGGCTGATGTCTAAAGCAGAAATTAGTTTCTTATACAATTAACTACACATGCACATCCTCCATACCTTCCCCTTACAATATCTACCTGCAAATAGGTATGTTTTCGTGGCATACATGCTCATCTTCCTCTACTGAATATTCACCAACCCTGTAAATATTTCAAATTTCTAGAAGAGAAACCCAGTCAAAATTCTATAAATTATGTCAGAATTATATTATCCATTTCTAGGAAGTAATAAAACATCATATGGAAAATATAATTTTAGGTTTAGCACTGAAGGTTTATGGATGAATCCTGATCTCAACATTGCAAAGATATATTTCGTTATTAATTTCACTGTGACCTGAAGTTCACCCAGAAAAGTGAAGAAAGCAAAATTAACGTTACATATGGCTCTATAATTTTCCCTTTTGTATGAACTGTTTAAAAGTGTATTTTTCGAAACTATTTTTCAGATAATACCACTTTCTAATACCAAATGTATTTGCAGCTGTAGAAATAGTAGCTACATTTATTTAAATATGTATTGAAAAATTTACCTGTACTTCAAATGTTCATCTGAGGATTAAATGGACTTCTGCTCACTACTCTGGCTTTCTTAGGAAATACACTAAGAAGTACATCAAGAAAACATTTTAGCAGTGATATATATGTTTATATTTGCCATATAAGGGAGAGGGTCAGTGGGAGAAGACTTAAAATCCTCAAAAGTATCCTTGTCACTCAAAGAAAATCATGCGGACAGGAAATTTCAAATGCAAAATGAATGTTTTGGGGAATTGAAAATACACAGAAAATGGGTAAAGAGAATGGGTTCTGAAGATGGAGTTAAGCAGGTCCAGGTTAGTGAGGTTGATATAAAGGTCTTCCATTTTCTTTTCCATTTACTGTTTACAAATAGCTACTTGTTGGCTATTGAATAGGTAATTCTTTGAAGTTGAATACTGATTAGCCACAGGTTATTATTTAAAGACGTTGTCCTGGCATACTTTCATTTTTTTCAAAAGACTCAGTAGTATAAGCAAATCTACATATTTCCTGTCCCCTATCTAAGGAATGTTCAGTAGAAAGGGGACATTTTAATACTGTGGGTAAAAGCAGTTGAAACTTCGTTGTAATATTTGTTAAATTTTGTCTCAGTTTATTTAGTCTTAATTTCTCTATATATTTTTATTATTGATAAATATACAAAAGCTTTGTCTACTTGCTGTTTGCAAACTAACTGTAATTTCTATTTCTCATTTTATATGGTTTTGTATTAGATGAATTTACTAACTAAAAAACTTTTTTTAAAAAAGTAAATATAAATTGAAGAATGATAACAAACATACCTCAGATTATGATTTTTTAATAATGTCAAAAAACAACTTTGCAGAAGATGAATATAAGTCTAAACTAACAATAAAGTGAACTTATATTCTTCCATGAAAAGACTCCAGAATAATCTTTCATTTTATTCTATAGTTTATACTTAGCACTGTTTGATCAACACTTAGATGGATGTGTCCATGAAGAAGAGAACATTAGACAAAAAGCATTGATGATGACAGACTGCTTTCCTAAGTATTAATGTACTTAATTATTAAGGACTAGAGGAACAAATTCAAGTCTCTTTGAAATCAGTGGGATCTGAAATATGTGTTAGTTAAGTACAAGGAAGAAACTATTCTGATGCTTGATTTGTTCATGCACATAAGTAATTTACTAAAAAATTCTGTCAGTGGTACTCTTTCCTCTGTGCAGGGAATCATTCCACAGAGTCAATAAGATGTTGAATATATCCTATGTTGCTCGTGGAGCAATTAATCCAGATGTAACACAACTGCTTGTTTAGAGCCAACCATTGATGTTGCAACTGAATTTGCCTTTCGGTATTTCTGTTTAGCCTAAATACATGTATATTGTAACAATATGGAATATTTTAAAATCATTTTAGCATCAGTTTGCATTATAAAATACAGTTATGGTCCTTCTAAACAACGGTCTGAACTTCAGTGCTAAGTGAATAAATGACTGCAATTTAAATCTGTGGCATTTTCTAAACATTTTTAGAGAGAATTTTTTTTTTTTTTAAATCATGGTTTTTCTTGTATTATTAGAACCTTAACTTTTGTAGACTCCTCCTGCCCCAATTCATGGTGTGAAGCAAACCTTGAAATGGACTGTTGCAACTTAGGATTCTTTGCATGTACTGTACCAGATATTGGCCAAAAACGCCCAGAGTTCAGCAGAACATTACAGTGTAATTACACACTCATAAATGTCTTCTCACACCTTGATTGGTAGATGTCCCTCTTAGAGGAAAATCCAAAGACAAGGGGTTTGTTTGGTACAATTTTTATGATATATAGATAGGTTTTGTTGTTTCCCCCCCCCCCCCAATTAACCCACACTAGTGAGTGATCCTGAGATGATCCTGAAATGTTCTGTAGTTGCAGAAGTTCAGCTACATGATTATATTTTCTAGTAAAAGTATGGGCCTAGAACTCTTTCCCAATGCACTAATGTGAACTTCTCCCCACAGAGTCAACAGAAGGCTTTAAAAAAAGTCCCTAGCACATTAAGTAGACCATATAAAAAAATTATTACCTTGAGGAACCTGCAAATCTGAGAGTTGGATGAGGAAACAATGAACTGCTTCCTCTCATTTCTGTAATGGATGAGAAGGAAAACAGATCCATATGGTACATATGTGTAGCAGAGCTTATTTTAGAGTTAATCCCAGGACAGGACATTTTTGTCTGTCCACCTGTGAATTTCTACTATTGATAACACTTACTAAGTATATAAAAACAAGGTTCTTCATGGCTGTAATTTATACAGTATCTGCTACACATTAGAAAGTCATCAGTGTTCAGGACAACCTCCAGGAAAGAGTGATGTTTCATAAATTATATTGCCATGTGAAAATGTTTTTTTCTCTTTAAATAAATAATGCTGCAACTTCTAAACCTTAAGGATTTTATGCTCTGAACTTGATCATTAAAATAATACCATATGTTGGACACATCTTTAAAACATATTTCCCTAGTTTCTGAAGGTGGTGGGAAAACACCCTGTCAACCCACTCAGAATCTCCAGTCTCCCAGCTGGACACATGAGTGTAAGAAAATACTAACTTTCCCTCATATAAATAAGAGAAGGAAATTTGCTTTCAATCAAGGAAATTAGATTGAGTGCATGAAGGACTAAAAATGGTTCCAGCACCTGCTCAGACTACTGGAGAAGGTGAAAAATAGGCACTTTTTAAGCCCACAAAAATAATAATGGAAATGTTTATGTGCATTAACACATGAGCAATGTTGGGAGTGACCCACCTGCTTAACAGATTATGAACATGGGGTTCCTTGACCAAATTATTTATAGACTATCACCACACACTAAAAATGTGAAGTTACTGTAATTGCTACTATATTGGTCTAGCAATCTGATTGTCCTGGTTTTAAGACACAGATTTCAGGACTCTTGATAAACATACAGAAATACATGAGAACAGCATCCCTAAAACTGCTGAATGATAAATGGTGAGTGTTTGGCCCTGGCAAGTGTCTGCACAGCTTCAGAGACACACTAGATTACAGTCTCCACAAGGCAGGCACGAGCAGGAGACTAATGACAATGTGGCCAAATTCATCAGATCACCTCCTCTGACATGGAAGAAAGAATTAGAAAAATAGCACCTAAATAAAGGATTTGTAAGTGCTTTCTATCCAGGCTTGTCAGACCCTCTGTGCTCATGGAGCATGGAAATTCTCAAGAGTTTTCTGTTAATTTTCAACTCTTTTAAGTACCCAAGTCAGTTTTGGGCACCTTCACATGCTGTTTTAATATGGCTACAAATGACTTGGCAGAGATTACACAGGGCCTCTGTGGAGCATCATAACCACAAATCACCATCTCTCCAGTAAAATGCCTGAGGACTATCAAACCATGCTTCCTGAAAACCCTGAGTGTAGGGCTGGATGATAGATTTGGTAGCAAAGATTTGCTTAATTTGTAAGTATGCATACATGTTCCAAACTAATCCAGGGTAACCACGCTTTGTTAAAAGCAACAGCAATCTTCCTACATGTAAAAATTACTATTGTTATCAAACCAAATAAAAAATTTTTATCTGATGGGCTCATGTTGAATCATGCCCACAGAATTGCCTTACAGTACCAAGATGATATCTACAGAACCGAATTAATTAAGCTTAACTGAAAAGTCAACAGCAAATGCAGGTATTAATAATAATAATTTTTTTTTTTTTTACTGAGAGAATGTATTTTGCATTCTTGGGGGATAAAAGAGAAGTAATTATTGCATCAAAAGCATTTGCAGTGTATACAAACTGAAAAAACCTACTTTAATAATGTGCATGACTGTGAAACCACAGGGTAAACCTTTCCACAGTTGTATAACTGCTATGCCATTGCCATGAGTGCTTTCTGATTCTGCATTAAAAGGAGGCTCACCAGGAGCACAACTTCCTTGCCTCTAAGAAGTACAACAGATGGTTAATAACACACATCACAGAGAATCAGTGCTTTAGGCTGGGAGCTGTAAAACCAATGTTATAAAGAAAGTTGAAACTACAGACAACATAATGAGTCAGACTATATTGAGTCTACTTAGACATCAAGGAGACTGGAGTTGTATCATGATTATTTGAAGGTTCCTGTGAAACTGTGACACTATATGTCACCGGCTGTCTCTAAAGGAAAGTGTCCCCTAATAACACACTGTAGTTTGGTACACACTGAAGTAGCATGAGAAAAATCTTACCTCTTGGTTTTGAGCATCACTTGATTTAACAGCCAGATTTTCATTTTAATGAAACTTTAATTTTTAAGATGTGACAGGATGAAACAGTACATTCTCGAAGGCGTAGGCAAAGATAGTATCACATGAAATACAGGTATCTTTCTAAAATTGCCATTGTAGGTTAAAGTTGATGGATTCACACAAAGAAATTAAACAAAGAAAATCAGCCTGCAGTGAATCTATGATAAAATTAGCATTAAGTCAGTGGCAAGTATATACATGAATTAGGATAAGTAATTAAGCATTAAGGGCCAGGGAACATAAAACTAATTTTCTGCCATTCAGACAGAAACTTTTGAGACCACACTTAGTATTGGACTTCTTCAATATTGAGACAACTGAATCTTTTGATAATGATTTTTACGTACAGTCACATTTTACTGGAAAACTCAGTTGGAAATTTGAAGCCAAACTAGTGCAGCAAAATTCAGGACAGCTGCTAGAGAAGCACTTCACAGAGCTGCAGCTGCAACAATGTCATCAAAGACAAGAAAGACCTCCTTGTTCCAAAACAGACCCAGATTGAGTACCCACAGCTCTCAGCAGGTCATCACTTACAGCACCACAAGCAGAAGATTCTCAAGGAGGAAGACAAAATCACCAGCAAAACATAATAATCTGCAGACTTTATGCTCCACACAACTCCAAATTCCTTTTGCAACCATCAGCCAGTGGAGACTTCTCAACAGCACAGTTATAGTGTATTACCCAAAGCACTTTGGTTACTAGACTGGCTATTCTGCTGCTTTTCCAGAGGTAGATCTGTATTAAGGCTTTGGAGTGAAATAATAACATCAAGGACATACAACCACAAATAGATGAGCAGTTTTTTAACTCAGCAATACTTCATTTTACATTTAAAAAAAAAAAAAAAGGATAAGAAACTGTTGCTAAGCAGGGTGGAGTGGGGGGAAAGGGCAAGGGAGGGAAAAACATACTTGACCACAATAATAATAATATGAGTCAGTAGCCTGCAGCCAAAGCAGAGAAATAACATATATACATATTAACTGTAAGTCATTGAAGCATCTTGCTAAATTTCTAACACATGGATAAAGACTTGAATAAAAAAAATAAACAGGAAACCACATCATTTTGCTTCATCTCTCTAATCTTACTATTGCAGTAGGTAAGAAAATTTACTTTACATGTTTTTCAAGCGTCACAGACAACTTGATTAAGTCTCAAATTTTGATCCCACTGGGTTTGCTGTGGGAATCCAATTGCAGGAAATAATCATAGGAAAGATTCATCAAAACACATATGGTAAGGTCAACTTTCTCACTTACTTTTTCAAATCAAAGTACATCAGAAGGTTAAAAACAGCAAAAGACATACCTGACAAATGGAACAAAGAAGCTGCAACACTTGGGACAAAAATAGCTTGAAAATTTCTGCATATAATTGGCAATGAAAAATCTCCAATAACTCCCCAGCTAAAAACTCAACAAAAAAAGTAAGTAGATAAAACTATTGAGGTTCAAATATCTCCACATAAAAGACCTTGGGTGTAAATGAGAAGCAGTAAAAAAACCCAAAACCAACCAAACACTGAACCCTGAATATTCCTCAGCTGTAGCAAAACCCACTCAGAATAATGTATCCTTATGCACAAAGGTATCTCCTCATTTTATTTGTGCATTGAACAAAATAAAAAAATAATTTCCCCTCAAAACCATACAGCCAATAGAATCCGCTAAGGAAAGGGACTTTCTGGTGGCTCTGCAATTACTCTGAGCTAATCTATCCTGGTACACGGACACAGAAGTTCTACAGACCATCTTATTAAGATGAGTGTGATTTTTGGATCTTCACAACACAAATCCAGAGACCACAAAACTGTCCCTGCATGTCACAGAAACACAAAAGAGAAAAGGGCCTTCTGTGTTCTGTCTCTGTCTCTTCGGGGCTCAATGCCAACATAATTGAAATGGTATCACAGAAATCTCGGGATGGACGAGACCGTGACCCATCTTCTGATCTTTGCAGTGGGAACTCACAATAAAGTCAATCAGAGTGGAACAATTGCCTGTTCTCTTTTGCAATCTGACAGTCTTGCAGGTGCATGCCAAAATGCCTTTGCTGAGCACGTCTGTCATTAACTTTCTAAGACTCTTTAGGATCCCCTTGGTGCCAAGAGAATGGTACAGCAGGGACTTGGAAAAAGCCAAGAAGTTGACCTATGACTAAGAAAATAAAATTGCAGATGATATTCTTAGCTTTAATTAATCCAAGTTGATCATACTGAACTGATTAAACTTTCCATCTAGTACAAAGAAATGTGGACTACACTAACTTAAAGAGCAAATTCATAACTGTTGCTGTGTTAGCAAAATACCTAGTTACATATATTCCAAAATTCTAAATTAAGAAATGACAGTGAAATACAAATCTGGTTACAAGAATATAGATGAATTTGAAGGACAAAGACAGCAAATGAATAAGGGTTTTATTTTAATAGGAATGATGAAACTTCACAAAGTCCTCGTCCTCAAAACATTCACTTATTCAGTCTACTAGAATATTAAATGTTTAACCTTCAAAATTCAGCTGACCTGTCTAATTTTCTCACTAGGATGGCAAAATAAGGGTATTCATGTTGGATGGACCCACACACATGGATGCATAGATTTTTCTGGGTTTTGTTGTTGTTGGGGTTTTTTTGTTAAATTACCTACTCCTAATTTATCTAAAGGACTCTTGAAAATGCCTCTGGACAACAGTCACAAGTTGCATTGCAAAAATGAGTAATTCCACAAAACTAATTAAGCACTTTGAATTTTTTTCCTCAACTTAATATTAAAACCTATTTTGAGAAAGTTGTACAGAACACAAAACACCGAATCTTCAAACAAGTGATCTGGTTACAATTCTCACATTTCCAGAAATACAGTATAAAATTCTAACACTGAAAGAAGAATCAGGAACAATATAGGAGAGCCTCACTTACAGGGGACCAGAGGTGTGTAAGGATGCCTCGCTTCCTCCTGTCACACAAAGCCTTCCTAATGGACAACAGAGAAATATAGAAGCCTCTTCTCCTTTCTTATCAAATACTTGAAGAATAGAGGGACCCTAGATGACATTTTCTATTTCCCCTGGACCTCAGGTGTTGCTTAATCATGTAATGATGTGAAAACCCACAGCACTATCCACAGATAGATACATCTGGGTGACACTCTACAGTGTCCACTGCAAATCTTTATTCCTGTGAACAGCCTATACCCACAGAGCAAGTTGTATAATTATGTGATTGCAGACCAAATCCAAAGTTACTCTTGCAGTAATTGTAATGATACACATTGGATTAAAAACACAATACATCCAAATCACAAGAGTAGCTTTGAAATAGGGTAGTATCCACTCATCTCGCTGCGGAACATTATAATTCATCCTGTTATTTTTTCCCTTTTTGGCTTTGATGGCACAATATTTTCTCAGTAATAACACCATTTGATTTCGGTTTCAACTGGAATCTTGCCTGACTAAAGAGTACAGGCATAATCTCAGCCTTTGTAGATTTATACACTGAGGTACAAAAGGATATATAAAACAGTTTTAACTTAAGTAAAGAATTTCAGACTCTGGCAGTTTTACTCTAAAGTAATTGCAAAAAACATACAATAGGTTATGTATGTAGTTTCAAGTAAATCGCTTTCATCAGCATAAGTGATCACTCAAAGAGTTTGAAAATTATAATTTTGGTTATTTAACAATTTCCTTTGGATTTCAATGAACCTAAGTGGTAGAGAATTGTATTCTTTGCCCCTTTCCATTTTTAAAAGACAGAGTACTATAATTTCAAGGAAATTAAATATTCCCTTAAATGCATGATGTTTCACTATTGAAAAGCTGCAGAAAAGTGCCATAAAACTCTCTAAAGAAAAATGTCTAATAGGATCGATCAATTGAAATACTGTATCCCTCCATCAGGAACTCTCATTTAATTTTAATATTTTGAAACAATAGTTTCAAACCTTATAGAGACTTAAAAGTTCAGAAAAAAAAATGCCAGGCTCACTTCCACATCCCATGCAGTACTGCTTCAGTATTCCTTATCCACAGAGAAGAAAAGGAGAGCCAGGTGCACCAACTCATCTTACACTACAACTTCCCATAAATCCCTTGCTTAATCCTTTGGATTTATACTGCTCTTTGAATTGGGTAAAGGAGTAGTGTGAAAATGCTCCTAAAGCCTCAATGTAAATGTTTCTTTAATCCTATTAAAGCCACAAAACAGGCCCAGCTGAAGGTGCAGGAAACTGAGCTGAGGAACTCTCAGTGACCCCATCACTACTGTCTCTCTTGGCACTGACCTGTTGGTCACAAGTTCATCCTGGGCATGGTACAGATGTTCTGACATCAGGAGGATTCAGGACATCAACATAGGGACCCCTACATCACATGCTGGATGCAGGTGTGTTCTGTAGTAACATGAGGGTTTGCATTGGTAACCTAAAGCTGAATTCTTCAAATAGCTGATACAGAAATAGAAGACAGGATTAAATGGTTTTAAATTCAACTTTGCTGCATGTCACAGAACTTTATGTTCACTAAACATGACAATGAATTCAGCCAAAAATGGTACAGCTTCATTGCTTTTTTTTAAAGTCAGAAGAAGGGGAAAAAGATGAAAGAAAAATACTCAAGGTGACACCACACTTTAAAAACTGGGAAACTGGTCTGTTAAAATGTGTTGGTGGTAACATTTAGGGTTTGGACTCTCATTAATGTGGCCCAAGGGAAAATATAAACACTCTTTCTGAAATTAAATCTTGAGTTTGCCCACCACAGTCTTGTTTTCAGCTTCAGCTGCTGGCACGTCAGCCTGCAATTGAGGCCTTGCATCAAATGCCAAGCCAAACATTCAGGAACAAGAATGGTAATGACACCCGATTTTGTTCTAAGGCATATTAAAATATAACAAGTATAAAAAAAAAATTAAAAATCACTCATTCGAGATTAATAACTTAAAAGAAACTGATTTTCATAACCTCTCCCACTTGCACTTGTCTTCAAATAATAAACCTTCAGAGGAAAGTTGAAAGTCTGAAATCAAGCACACTTGCAAAACAATGACATATATCAAAATTCTCATAATAACTGGCTTACACTGAAGGGCATAAGCTTTACCTACAAGAGTTCACAACTACATTCTTTGGTGTTGATCCATGATTTTGCAAGTGACTTAACACGAATGGATCAATACATGAAAGTTACTAATCTGTAACACAAATCTTTGCCAGTGGGATCCTTCCTATTCACAATTGTAAGATACACTAATATCAGAACTCTGTCACTGGAACATTTTCTATCAGCCTCTGTTTAAGTTATCTCTCTTATTCCCACCTTCTTTTCCTAAATATGCTGCATTCAAGGTGAGAGTTTTTTCCCTCTCTGTCTCCGAGTCTCTGGCAGTATTCCTCCGTAATCTCAACTCGTAGATGGATTGAGAGTATCAGATGAAATGAAAGCTACAGCCTCTGTCCCAGGTAAGGAATTGGATCTCTTGTCCAAGAAGGGAATGGTCAATCCTGTCCATCATAACCCCAGGTTCTGTGATGTCTCATTACATAGGTACTACCCCCTATACAGGAAAAATTGCAGTCTGGATCTACAGGGGATGTATGGAGTATCTTATATAATCACTGCTCTAATACACTTATCCCTGATGAAAACCAGGGTTGCAAATTAATCTGACTGTGAGAGTAGATTGTGAATCAAACCAGAGATTAACAATAGCTTACCTGTCACAGGAGAAATGGAAGCTACCAATTCAGCAAGGAGACAAAGGAAAGAGTGTTCCAGGAATCGTAATAGAACTTGTTCCACTACTAATAGTGTTAACTTGAAGAATATGAGATATAACATAGTCTAGTCTGCCTACCCAAGAAACCAAATTCCAAGCTTTATCATTAGAAGCAGCTCCTTAATATGAATAACAAAAATGTGACAAAGTAGGCATCAATTCATGGCCTAACCTACACCACCGTGCAGAAACCCTCCACTTTTATTTGCAGAGTTCATGGATTTCTTTAATCAAAGGGTGGTGAGACACTGGGGCAGGTTGTCCAGAGAAGCTGTGGATGCTCCATCCCTGGAAGAGCTCAAGGCCAGGTTGGATGGTGCCCTGAGTCATCTAGTGAAAGGTGCCTCTGCCCACAGTGGGGGCGGGGGGGTTGAGACTACAGGATCTTCAAGGTCCCTTCCAACCCAAACCACTCTGTGATTCTATGATTTTGGTCTGAAAGCAGGTGCTGTGTGTTTGTTGTGCCTTCCCTGGAGTAAGTAATTAGAAAGAATGCAGAGTGCTGGATCGTTATTCCTGTCCTAAGCGATAGCTGGAAGCAGTTGGCAGCAAACACTTTTTAACCATGCAAGTACATCAGTACTTAACATGGATCACACCAGCACTCCTCCTGGAACCAAAATGTCAACCATGTATTTTGAAAACCTGAATATATAATAAAAAATTAACAGTCTAGTTACTGAAGTTAGTGTAGTACTGGGAACAGTTCTTTTCTGTTCAATCTGTTCAATCTGAGACATTAGTAGCTGTTTTAGAAGCCTTTCAAAGTACACTCATTTCACATTCACATGCAGTACATTTCTGAAAGACAGGTAAGGAGGTTTCTTCTTTTATTTCCATCATCATGCCAGTCAGTTGTACAAATATATACTTTAATAGAAATAGTGAATAATTGTGCAAATTTACTTATAAGAAAATAAATACTGGATGTGCCCAGTTAAAAACTTTAGGCATACTTTACATAAATAAAGTAGAAGAATTAGTTTATAATCTAAATGTAATTATCACCTCAAGTATCTGAGCTCTTGGATTTAAAGCTACATTAGGAGTCAGATTTCAAGGGAAGAATTGGTTGAGTTTCAATGGTTACTGGCAGTAGCAGCAGATGTATCAAAAAAGTAACTATCATGCACCTATAGAAGCACAGAGAGAAAAGCAAAGGTGCAGTCAATATAACAAAAGTCTAGAAAGCAACCAATTTAATAATTCCAGAAAGACAAAATATAGATAATCAATAGTTGAACTCTACGTCAGCTCTTAGCTGGACAGGAAGACAAAATGCTATGAAAAAATTGCTTAATATGCAACACACCACAATTACAACAATGAGTGTGAAGACTTGTGTGTGGGTGAGATTCTTCTAGAAAGATAATGTCACCTTTGTAAGTAGAAAATTACAAATCAATAGCAAGAAAAAAACATGGAATTTTATCTGTCTCACAAGAGGGTCCAATAAACCTTTTTTATTTTCTATTAAACTGATGTTTGAAGGTGTTTTCTGGTCATAACATTGTTTTCAAATTCCTTTTTACAATCATAGCCAGTTTCAGCCTCCAGACAGACATCTTATTTCTCTTCTACTGTACTGATCTTCCCTATTAATTTGATCTAGTTCTTCATACAAAAAGGGCTATAAATTACAAGGTCCTTATTAAGACTATATGACCTATATGCTAACTAAGGTGTTTATGACAATATTGTAAAAAAATAAAGTTTTCTTTCAACTGCAGCACTAAGATATGCAAAGGGAGAACTTTTAGTCTGATTTTTTTAAAGACAAACTTCATTGACCATTTTCTGTGATGATTCTGATGGATGAATAACAGAGCAACTATGTAAAGGTTCACATATCTTCTCATATGTTAATGAGTGAATTACAGACAGTTTCTCAGACAATTTGAACAACCCAAAGGAATTTCCTGCCTCTCCCTAACAAGGTGGATAAATCTAATTAAACTTGAACTTCATGCACTCTTTTACAGTCTTTACCTTAAATAACGGAATATAAGACATTAGTTTTCATCACAAAATCTTCTCTTAGAATATTAAAAAATGAGGAACCTGCAAAGAAAAGACTTCATATATTAGGAAAACAACCTACACACATAACAAGGGTTAGTAGCAATTGAAACATAGATCACCTTCCACAATCTATATTGGTAAAGGTGCTTTTGAGATAGATGTTATGGGCTTTGTAGCTCATCTACAAAATCAAAGGTAAACAAAGTAAGTTCTAAAACTGCATTCATGATAAATCAAATCTGGATGACTATATTTAATTATGAAATGTAATACGTGGCACTTAAAAAAAACTGAACTGGGATTTCGTACCATAACCAAACCAAAAAGACAGTGTATCAGTTAGAAACCTACTCCAAAGGGAAATTAAAGGTCTAGCTGTTTGGCTTCAGACAAAATAAACATACAAAATACACAAATACACTCCATAAATCCAGTAGACTATTAAAAATAACCCTGATAAACAAGGATAGCCATGGGGAAAATTAGCAGTGTTAATCTGATTTACTTGGAGGGATTTTCTGCAGTCTTAATCACTTTGATCAATTGATTGCTATTTTTCTTCCCTTAAAAAGCATTGTTTCTACAATATATCTGTGCACAGAATGAAATGCACAATTTCCTCTCCAAATGGTAAATACCTATTTCTTTCCAGAATAATCCCACTGAAACTGGGAAAATGTATGACTTGCCCGTACCCAAGAGGACCTGACCTTATACAAAGGTGTTTTATCAGGATAAACTAGTATTTTCCAAATATTCCAAGTCTTTTTGAGAAAAGAACAAAAATAATTCTGGTTCCACAGAGGGAGGAACCTCCCACACATCCTGTTGGCTGGACAAAGCTGCACAGAAAGCACCTGGTCAGAGAAGCAGGAAATGGGCCTGGAATTGTAGTTTCCAAAAATACCTGTATTATTACCAAACTAAAGGAGTAAATTCTCTATGCAGACTCAGAAGAGAAAAACTTGGCTTTTTCTTCATTTTACTGTAAGACAGCACAGCTTATACCAGCTTGCCAGTGATCCTTAAATATAAATTCTGTTGTTGAAATAGTCCTTAGTTTCCACAATATCAGAAAAGAAATGATCTATTACATACTGAACCCCAAAAACATGACTCTTTAGCTTTTGCAACTCTGAAGTGTGCACTTACATTTTGGTAAACATTAGTCAGAGAAATGCAATGTTTAGTTATGTTTTCTTCTAAAGGTTATGAGGCACAGCTGCACAAATCATATGGGAACACACAGTAGTACAGTGAGTTTCATTGTAATGGTGACATCTTTGCTCCCAGTTTCTGTCCCTTAAATCAGGATGGGAGTGCATTTATGACAAGTGTCTGACTTTCAGGGAAATAGGGGCTGCAAAAACAAGTCTGTCATTCAAATGTTTACTCAAGTCCTCACTTGTGAGCTTTCCCTGCTAGGTCAAAATACGCCCTTTAAAGCTGTTTACAATGAGCAGACAAAACGTGACTGCTTAATATACTTAGTTTTGCTGTCAGAAAACAAGCAGTACATTTTCCTGAGGGAAGATGATGACAGTGTAAATAGGAAAAATTAAAATTTTCTTGCTGGCTGGCTATGTTGGTTCAGAAACTACAACTATAAGAAATGTTTAATCTAAGTATTTATCTCACGGAGTGAATCTTTGTAGTTTAGAAAATTCCTTTAAATAACCTATTCAGCATAACATTTATTTGGTAGGAAACTCTCGTGACTTACTTTGTTCTACATATGCCACCTTCAAGAATTAATTTTCTTCTCTGCACAGCTAATTAAATTAAAAATCAAAAAAGTAGATAAATAGTAGGCACAATAACATTAGACCACTACATTTTTGTCTGCTATAAATATTCAAACTATAACATATTGAATGACTATATTTTTAAGCATTGAATTGCAATGAATAGTTTGTAAATTACTAAACTATGAGATTTATAAACAACTTCCAACCTGTAGCACAGAAAATAAAACACTGGAATTGGACAACAGAATACTTTTGTAGATCTCCATACCACAAAGTTTCCTAACATTTGTGTGATTTTAAGAATTAACAGTGCATAGTTTTTAAAAAAAAGCAAATAACATCTGCAGATTATGTACAAGAAGTCTGAACACTGTTTAAGTATGAAAAAAAAATATGAAGCGGAGTAAAGAATTTCCTGATCTTTCTAACAGCAAATAATTGGAAACAGATCTTAGTTTGAAGTACAGTAGTGACCAATTAATTACTTCGATCATTAGAATTTTAATAACATATCTGGATATATAAAATTCAGGCAGGACTCTAGGTGACTGTGACATACACACATATACTTGCTTAAATCAGTATTACACAGCTTTCAATATTTTCAGACTTTCTGAATTATTGAAAAACTGTTTTTATTAAATTGGGGCTTTTTTTTTTGCATTCTATCTGATAATAATATAAAAAAATCATCCCTGCCAGTCATATAAAATAGAGGAAACTTCTCTTGTTCTTCCACTCACATATTTGGAATGCTTTTAACATACCTCTGAAATTTCAGTCAACTTTGTAATTACATCACACACAGAAGCAAATAACAATCATGGAGGTTCCTCAGAACTGCTCACAAACTGCACTTTAGGACAAAGCTATGTTTATATTCACTTTATTCAGGACCAGCAAACTAAAGGAAAGTGTGTTCGGCAAATGGGCCAAGGCCCCACGTGAAGTCCACACGAACTGGAGCAGGGATAGGCCCAGCCTTTCTTTATCCTCCTAAAAGAGCAGCATGTAACCATCAGTCAGGTCTTTAAGCAAAAATATTCCAAGAGCAGTACAGTTGTACAGGGAACTGCTATGTCTATGTCTCACAGTCCAGGGATCGAGGTTTTGGAGCTCTCATCCCAGGCTATAGTTTACAGGACATTAGGCTCTACTTCTTGCCCTGATCCCCAGGTAATAAATACAGATGTAAGTCTATACACACACATACATATAAGAGCCTACATACAGACATGTGCATGTATGCCACCACGTCAGCATGATGTTTTAACAAAACAAAACTATCAACCCTTGGAAAAACCCAGAGCTGTTCCACCTAATAAGAGGGAACACCTTCACAAATATTCAGTATAAAACCAAACACTAGAATTTTTAAACAATTAATGCAAAAAGCCGGTAAATGCTCCCCAGCATTTACTACCACAGGCATGGGGAGCCTCAAGGGCTGGACTATGTGACTTAGTACATCTTGGGTCACTTAATGTGCTGGGGCTTGTCACAGCACTAGATGTTTCCAGAGCAGTCAGATATCAGGGACCATAATGCAGGCCCAGAGGGGACAGGACTGTGAACATCAGGCAACAAAAGATAATAGTGACAAATGACTTCAGTGAATCTTGAGCTCACATCAAAATGAACGGATTCTCAAGGACAACTATTTTCTTACTCTTTACTCATCTCACTCAAACCAGACTGTAAGATTTTGCTTCCCTCTCCATCCATGTCTCAGATACAGGTGGCACACATATACGCACTGGATACAAAACAAGAATAACATTTATTTCTCTGACAGAAGTGGAAGCAGTGGCTTGCCATTTAGTCATCCTTCAGTGCCCACCTCCTTTTTACCCGTGTGCTTCACTTCACCTCTGTCCCCTCATTTCCCACCCCACCAGCAGCAAGGTAAAGCATTGTTTCGCCTTCCTGACACTTATATGCAAACACAGGCATAGCAACTCTACATGGTCAAATATACCTTCAGGCAATTAATAAAGATAAATTTCTGGACATAATGTGGATGTATCTTCGCTGGAGAAAGCAAGTGCGGCTAATAGTTGTAGCAAGTGTATTCAAATTTGACTTAGAACAGTTCTTCAGGGTGTTATGAATATTACATAAACCTCTACAAGTCTGATAGGTATAGATGTCTTTGAACAGATAGAACAGTCTTACTCTAGTTCAGTTTCTATGCTTCATAAAGGTGGCTGTTACAAAATAATCATGAAATAATAAAGAATGAAATTCCTGACTGTAATTTCCTTCACGTCTTAGATACCCAGATTCTTAAGATGTTACCTGTGGCAACATAAAAATACCATTTTTCTAGTATCAAATTCTTCATATAATATAGAATGGAGAAAACAAACTAAAGACTGTGGTACATAACTTAAATTGTTGCCAATACAGTGCTGTACATCTGTAAAAACTTGGGATTATATTTGAAGTATGAAATGGCATAATGACAATGCATGGTCCATCTTTCATTTATTGTTTAAAAACACCTGTTTCTATCCCAGTTTACTTATTTTTAGCTTGCAGTGTTCTTTATTTGAAGGTGAAAACAAGTGCCAGCTAATTCTCTGCCAGCTTAAGTGACTTTTTTCGTTTCAATACAGAGGAAGGTAGGTTTGTCCTTGTCATCATTTTAGCACAATGATATTCCTGTTTTTTGTTAAGTAACTTTCTACTAATTTAAATAACCCCCTGCATTTGTCCATTTTCTTCAGTAAGTGGCTGTTAAGCTCTATATACGCCACTGATATGCTGGTTTCATGGTTGGTAGGTCTCAACACTTTTGGAAATGCAACAGGAATTTTCTACGGTTTACTTTCAATCTATACGTTACGTTGACACAAATGATTTCTACAAATAGTTATCAAATTAATCTGTTTTTAAAAAGACTCGTTCACAATCAATTCTTTCCAACTCAAAGCAAATCTTAATATTATTTATTTACTATTATTTACAATATCATGTTGGACTACATTCATAATGCACTGCAGATCTTGTGGCATTGCCAGATCCAACTTCTATAAGCTGTTATGGAAATTCTTCCAAGAGTCCAAGCACAAATACAGCTGTAAATAGTCATTAATATTTTAAAATATTTGTAGCAAAACTCTAGCTGCCAAAACCACAATTGGATTTCTTAAACTGATATCACAACTATTTTATAATAGTATTTGTGTGTTAATTTTTTTATTAATTATATAAACCTTACTAAAAAAAAGCTTTAATAAATAAATTGCTAAGCAATTACAAGCTACTTTGAAAATTGATATATTGATGAAATGTAATTTGTACTATTAGAAAACAAGGTGGATAAGAATCAGTTTATGGCCCCTTTTTTCGTGTGCCCATGTCCTGTGGTTTGAAGGATTCTACAAACTGATTTTCAAAACAACGATGAAAAGTATAGAGGGTATGTTACCTTTGCAAGTTTATAACTGGGATGCCCCCATCACTCAAAGGACAACAATAGTCACAGAATCCCAGAGAAGAAAACAAGGCATTTACCCTGAGTTCTTTCTAGGAATTCCTTCCATAAGCTGCTACATTTTAGCATAGTCCATAAACTATATTTGTTACTCTTACAGGTACATGGGCTTTGACCAAGGTCCATTTCCTCTGCCTGTTATGTAATCATATAAAAGCTATTATGCCGAATGATTTGAAGTTAAATACATCTTTCACTCCCAAATACAGGCAGTCTCTCTAAATCCTATGCCAGAAAAATCTAGTTGTCCTTATAGATGATTTTTTAAAAAAATAAATGGATATGTGTCAATTGATCAATATGAGAAAAAAAACTGACTGAAACACTTTGGTATACAAGAACTCTAGGAAATGAATGGAACTTATGCTCCTTCAGGATAAACCAAAGAGGATTTTGGTTTTTTGAAGATGACGTTTTCATTGTTTCAATGCTTTGTGAAAACTTCACAAGGGCAAGACAGGTAAACAGAAGCCAGGCAATGACATAATGGCAATGAGCTCCAACTCTGTGCATTCTGGCAAAATTCCATTCCTAGCAAAAGTGGAAATCCAAGAGATTAAGGACAGATGAACTGCTATTGAAGTATCTGCAGGAAATGACTGTCAATTCAACATGGTGTGATCTGTCAGCAGCGAGGAGCCTGCAGTAGATGGCCTGGATGGTCTGCTCTAGAAGTCCTACTGACCAATTTATTTATGACACAAGTTATTTTAATAGTAGACCTACTTTCACCTTCCTCACAGCTTATCCTTTGTCAATAGCTGACTTCAGCTATGCTCAAACATCCTTATGGATCATGTTTTGCACCGGATTCTGTTTAAATGTCTTTGCAAATAAAACAAATCCTGCTAAAAGGAAATGTCTCCACACAGAATTACGGAAGGCACTCACCCAACAGTAAGGTTAACTAGTAGCAGAGTGAAACTTCTGAAGGCAAATCCTATTTACCATAATACCACTCAACCCATAAAATCAGGGAATACAGAGGCAGTGGCCTAATGCATTATTTCTACTTCCTTCTCAGGATAACATTACCAATTAAAGTCAAGTAGAGTGATTTTATTTATTGAGAATACTGAAACTGTACCTCAGGCTGCTACTGCTGTATGAAAAGGGTTTTTAAAAATTACTTTTTGTTTATGTTTTTATAAAGAGCTTCAAAGGGGAGAAATGTGTTATATTTTTTCTCCTCCAACTCAACACAAAACAAAGTTCTTTGAGTTACATTTTACTGTTTATACACAAGCATTAAACTACCTCTATATAGCATTAACAGAACAATTGAAACCAACTTTCAGAACATTACAAGATTTCATAACAAGTCCAATGCACTGGCTATAAATCATTCTCAACAGACTACCAGTACATTTTCAAGTTGTATATACCCTTATAATGTGGGTTGAGAGGAAAAGTTAATGACCTCTTTGTGCATGCAAACTGCACAATAAAGGTCATTTGTTAACATAAAATAGCATCTGTTAGTTATACTGAAATGTTTTCAATGAACTGAACTCAGATCACAATTTGAATCTGACAGACTGTATTTATGCCCCCATCTTTATGTTACTGTAATAAGAAATGTTGTAAATTTTAACCAAAATGATAATTTCTGCTTTTTGGCTTGAATGAATGTAAAGGTCTATAAATATATATATGAAAAGAAATATATCATAATAACAAATTGTTTGGAAAAAAATGAGTGAAAGATCTGAAAATCTAACTCCTGATTCTGTTTTCTTGTGCATTTTAAGACACATTTCAGGATTAATGAACTTTATCAATTTTTCACTGCATGAAATGAAACCCATTAGCCAATGGTAACTCACCCTTTTCTGTTCTTTAATATATTCCATCAGTTCCTCTCTTGTCCTTTTCACTGCTTCTTCCATTGCCTTTTCACTTCGTTTCTGCTCCTCCATTAATGCTTCCTTGACAATTTCCTTTTTAAAAGAAAAACATTTAACTGTAAATGTAACAAGTCTTTCACAAATGTAATAAGGGTCATCTCTTTTCTTCCTACTAAAATTATTATCACCTCCACTCTCCTTCTTCAATAATAGTCATCCTAAATATATGCAGAATCTTTTAAAAAAAATTACAAATTCAGTATTTTAAATACCAAAGGGCAAAATAAATGAGGAAAAAAGAGAGAAATAATAATTTTAAAACTGTATTAATAGATGCATAATGTTCCCTGAGAGCAGAAAAAAATAAAGCACTACAGGTATTACTTTCCAACAGAAGCAGGGATGGCAGGGATGTACTAGCTGCTGTTACTAGACCAGACTATTTCAGCTGGAAGAGACCTACAAGATCATCTGGTCCAACTGTCTGAGCCCTTCAGGGCTGATCAGAGATTTTCTAAATGCCTCTGACACACTGACAGGCCTGGGGCACCGACCACCTCTCTGGGAGCCTGTTCCAGTGTCTGACCACCTTCTCACAAAGAAATGCTTCATGATGTTCAGCCTGAACATCCCCTGATGCAGCTTTGAAACATTCCCACAACACCAAAGTTTGTTTCAAAACTATAACCAGAAAGTTTGTGTCCAAGTTTTGGGAATTACCAGGGACATTCTGTACACAGCAGTAAAAAAACCAACAAAGGATACCCACCCAGCCTTGCCTCTAAATTAGCATTACTCTACATCAAAAGCATTACAGTAGAGAAAACCAGGAGCCACTTCTTAAAACATCTCTATCACCTGCAGCACAGCTTATCTGGTTATCAACTCAGGAAACAAATTCCTGCTCTAAAGTCACTGCCCCAAAACTTAAGTCCCAGGTTCCCAGAGCCACTCATGAAATAAGTAACATTATTGAGCCAAAGTGTTCTGCTTCCAAGATTCAGGAGAACAAAGTGACAAACTGAGGTTCCTATAAATCCTGAAAATCTAACATTCTCAGAAACTATAAACATTCAGTAAAAATAGTACCACATAGTATTAAATGATTTGTCAGGGAGATTCTTGAGACAGGGAGATGGAGAGTGTCTCAGAAATCAGGCAGTGGCCTTGGCAATTCCTATGCTTTTGTCCTAGATATTCAAAATTGGAAGTAGCAGAAGCACAAGAGGTGCACCTGCAGAATTAAGGAGGAAATGATGGAAAACCCCCAACGGTTAAAAAAAGGATCACAACAGGACTTCTAGTGTATTTATTCACACATATTTAATTTTTTTTTAAATCAAAACTTGCAGAAAATGAGAGGTAAATATACATGGATTCCTTATTACTCTTCACTGATTAGATATAACACTGTTACCCATAAGTTTGTTTATAGGTTTGCTTGACTGCAGAGTAATATAGACATTTTATGACACATATTTACAACTTTGATTTGTGGGAGGGAGGAAGGTTGGCTGGAGAACAGCTGGAATTCTAAGGTTTTGGAAGTAGAAGATATTTAGGAAGTTACATAATTCATCTGTACATTTAAGATCAGAATTTTACAATATGCTATTCGTGTACAAGATGAAGAATATCACCATTGAATTGTATAAAACTCCATTTCTAAAAGAAGTCTCTTCAGTCGAAGCCTTTCAACTGAAAAAGAAAGCTCTTTTTCTTACCTTTAGCTGTTTGCTCCTTTTCAGCCAAAACGGAATAGTTTCTGCAAAACTACACTTTTGCTATTTTTATAACAGAAATAGTCTAAAATCCCAAATTTAAAATAAGAAACTATGTAGTCCCCACTGTTCTGGAATCCAGCACATATGAAAACCATAGTTGTGAAAGGTGATTATAATTTTTTTCTATTTTAATTCAGTTTACCAAATAAAAGTCCTGAGAAAAAGGTTTCTTTCACTACAGAACTCTGGCAAGACTAACAAAAAAAGTACAGAAGGTTACATATTACAGAAATATGCTGTTCTTGCAATTATATTCTCCTGCCAGTTTAATTTGTCAAAATGTCCCAAAATACTGTCTTGTATTAGAATGTAAAAAAATCCCATCATGTATCCCATTAAAGTCTTCAATGCCCATTAAAGAACTGATAAGGTGCTGCTTAATATATAGAAAATTTTACATTAATAAAATACTTACAATCAATTAAAGTATCCTTGATATGATAAAAAAGGTATCCTTAATATGATACTTGAAACACTATATTGTCCAAATAGATATTTGGACTATAAAATCCAAATAAAAATACAATTAAATTCTACAAGTCTATTAACAAAATGCAAGAAAACAGAAACCACTAGCAATACCTTTACAGAAGACTAGTCTATTACAGCAAGAAAAAAATAAAACTGGAAAGAATTCTTTTCCATGTCCAATGACAAGTTCCTAAAATTAAGACCAGTATTAAAACTCTGAAAAACACAGACCTATGGATAACAGTGAAAGCAAAGTTGTATAACATCCTGTGGAGGCAATGAGCAAGGCATACCAGAATTATGTTAATTTTTACTCTTTGTTATCATTTTTTATTTCTAGAGTAAGAAGTCGATAAAAAAATGTTATTTTCTAATATCATATATCTTTACTTGTTTTACCATTAATAAAACATTACTGATTACTTCTGTAGTGTTAAATAAAGAAGTTGCCTTAACTTTTTAATTTCTTTTTTTTCCTTTGGCAAATTCAGAATACTTAGAAAATCTTATAGTAGGGTTTTATAATAAGGAGATCTAAAGGTTCGCTTCCCAAAAAATTCCAAAGAATTGAAGATTTAAGAATTCAGACAAGTCCCTCATGGTTTTTCAGTGCCTCACTCTACAGCATAAATATTAGATTTTTCTATATATTCCCATCATCCAGCAGTTCAGAAAAGTTTGAATAATCCATCACACTTGAAAAGTCACAGTGCTCAGGTGACTCAGATGCTCCAGTGACTAGAATTGGGAAGCATCATTCCTATTTTCAAAGAGGGCAGAAAGGAAGACTTGGGGAACTACAGACCAGTGAGCCTCACCTCTGTTCCTGGGAAGGTCATGGAACAGATCCTCATGGAAGCAATGCTAAGGCACCTGGAAGACAAGGAGGGGATCCGAGACAGCCAGCACAGCTTCACTAAGGGCAGGTTGTGCCTGACCAGTCTGGTGGCCTTTTATGATGGAGCAACTGTACTGGTTAACAAGGGAAGATTAACTGATGTCATCTAACCAGACTTCTGTAAGGTCTTTGACACGGTCCTCCATGACATCCTTATCTCCAAACTGGAAAGACATGGATTTGAAGGGTGGATAAGGAATTGGCTGGAAGTCCAAGTACAAGGTACTACACCTGGGCCAGGCTCAACACCAGACATAAGTACAGACTGGGAGAAATCCTGCCGAAGGCTCTGGACAGGCTGGGGGTGCTGGTGACAGCAGCTGGACGTGAGCCCAGGTGTGCCCAGGGGGGCAAGAGGCACCTGGCTTGGATCAGCAATAGTGTGGCAGCAGGACCAGTGCAGGGATTGTCCCTCTGTACTGGGCACTGGCGAGGCCACACCTCAAATCCTGTGTCCAGTTCTGGGCCTTTCACTGCTGGAATGACATTGAGGGGCTGAAATGTGTCCAGAGAAGGGAATGGAGCTGGGGAAGGGTCTGGAGAAAAAGTCCTGTGAGCAGCAGCTGAAGGAGCTGGTGGGGCTCAGCCTGAAGAAAGGGAGGCTCAGTGAGGACCTTCTCACTCTCTACAACTCCCTGACAGGTGGGGGTCAGTCTCTTCTCCCAGGTAACAAGAGACAGGACAAGAGAAAACAACCTCAAGTTGTGTCAGGGGAGGTTTAGATTGAATATTGGGAAAAATTACCAGAAGAGTTGTCAAGCATTGGCACAGGCTGCCCAAGCAAGTTGTGGAGTCACCATCCCTAGAGGTATTTAAAAGATGTGTAGATGTGGTACGTAGGGTCATGGTTTAGTGGTGGACTTGGCATGTGGTGGATCTTAAGGGATCATGGTTTAGTGGTGGATCTTAAGGGTTTTTTCTGTAGGGAGAGGTACAATTTTGGAAGAATTCGTGATGGAAAGCTAGAATTTGATTTTGTTTAGGAAGACTGTAAAATGCCTTCTCAAATGGGTTAGATGGCTTTTTTTTTCCTTCCTTCTGCATTTCAGGGAGGGCTATGAGCAAGCCATCTCCCTGGTATGCAGAGAGGTAAAATATTTGCAGACACGTACAAGGCTTCCTCGGGCCAGACATGGTGGGGGAGGAGAGAGAGAAGATACAAAAAGCTTTGGAGAAGTCAGGGCCTTGCCTTTTTCCCCTGGGGCCTGGTGTGCAGGGCAGCATTGTTAAAAAGTGGTCGTTCCATCTAAAATAAACCTTTTTTTTATTCCTTCCACTGCCTTGGCATTCTTGGGAAGAATACATGCATATGTTATACCTTACATTTCCAACCTAAATGACTCGATGATTCATCTACCACATTCCAGTTAACCAAAAAAAATACTGATATATCTTCCAAATATATAAGCATTTCACTGTTTCAGATACTGACTACCTATATTTACCATCTGAAAATCATCCCAGCAGTTACTGTCAACAGACAGATCATGCAGCCATCAGACTGGGCACTCTCATAGGACTGCAGAAAAAGACTCGTCCTTTAGTGGGCTTCATCCCAACACTTGTATTTCCCAGCCTGCTGGCAATTCTCCCCAACACTTTTTTTTTTTGGTGATTAAACTTCACATTCTAGGATGAATCATGTGGATCTATTTCTCTGTGATTTGAATGTCTGTTTCTCGTCTGAGTATAAACGTTACCCTGCTTGCTAAATTCAGGAGAAATGAAACACTACCATAAAACATACAGCCTTCTTCCAGGATATGTCTTAAAAAACAGGTACTAGAACACCTGACAACACTACTGAACTGCCTGACTCGGTTTGGACCGTCCCTTACTTGCAGTTCAAAATGGGCAAACATTGACTCCTGTGCAACAATGACAGACCCCTCAAGATTATCAAAAGACAACTTTGCTTTGATATCAACAAACTGGAAAGAAAACTCCTTTATCCCTTTCATCCAGTTTTCAGAAGGCTTCAAAGCACAACCATCATACAACACCCAGTTCCCTAGTCAGCTCATTTAGGTACTTCTGACCTTAATCAGTGATATTAGTTTTTCCTTCTGTGAAAAGAACCCTCACTCCTTCTTCTATATAATATTTCACAAAGTACTCTTCTCTAAGTACTCAAAGTCACTGTCTTTGCTCTATTTCTGCCATTAAATATCAACTATATAAAGGTATTTAAACTTGAATATTACCTATTACTACTGTTCAACAGTCTTCACTGCATGTATACCCATCAGCATGTGCTTACTTTTACTTCAACTCTTTCTTTGTTCTTTCCTATTCTGCTATATTTACCTTTAGATTTTATCCTAAAAGATTTCAGTTGTAAAGGTAAAAATTGGCCCTTACTTCATCTTTAACTAAAGAGGGTATAGCATTATTTGAGGCTGTTAGTGAGAGTCCAGGAAATGGGAAAACCCCATTTCCCATAAGAAGGTGGGGAAGAGCACTCCACAAGCTGCACTTGAGGTGTAACTGAGGTGCAATTCTTTCCTCCCCACACCCTGTTTTTTTTTAGTATTTGATCAGAGGTTGGAGTACTAAATGATAGTCACAAAGTTAGCTGCTTTACATGACTCTGTATATATGTGCTTGACATGACACCAGTTAGAAGATTAGAATACCTAATAAAAAATAAAATACTCAAGTATTTTTTCAAGTACTCAATTGATAAATCATATTCAACCATATATTAGGAATGACAACCACACAATCACAATATATAAATCTGCAGGAAGACAGAAAGAAAAAAGCACTGTACTGTATATACCAGAAAACTCCAGTCAGTATATAAAAATAAAGCAAGCCATATATTGGTTTGCAATTTATAGGAAAATTCTTTTGTTTCCACACAAGGATCAGGTGGCAGTACTAAATTTTATCTAGGAAATGCAGCCACAGACTGCAATGTTTGTGGTTTTTCAGAAAATAGTAACCCTCAAATTATAACGTCTGTGGTTATAACTACTACAATCTACTTCTGAAGTCAGACATGGTTAAAGTCTGCATGCAGTGAACTATGCCTTTTCCAGACTTCGCAAGCATATTAAAAAATAAACTCATCTAATGGCAGGGATCTCTTTCCACTCAGTGCTACTAAGTTGTGCCATTCCTCACACACTCAAGATTACACAACATTTTCGTTTAAAGTGTCTCCATAAACACTGGCCACACTAATGTTTCTGCAAGAAGGCAGAAAAACCAAGAAGAAAGTGAAACTGGAAATAATGGTTGGCTATCCTCTCGAGAGAAATGTAAGCAAATGCTCCCACTGAAAGGTGAACAATATGTAAAGGCAGTAGGAATTGGAGATGTCCTTTGAAGAGCAAGTTCTTCTCCAGCACATCATTTGATTATCGACTGACTATTTGGGCAGGAATCAAGATACAGAGAAAAAACCCAACAACTTCTTGTATGAATCCACTAGATATCAGACATGAAGAGCAATGTTACAATAGTCCAAGCCTGTTGCTGAAAAAATACCTTTTCTTCTTCCAAAGATTAACACTCTCCCACCCCATCAAAATACTACAAAGTCTAAAAAAGTTGTTCCTGGAATTACATTACAAAATATGTAATTTTTCTGGGTATTTCAGAAACAGAATAAATGGAGTATTTCAATCTGACTCCTCCATCAGCTTCTACAACCCTTGTAAAAGATGGAAGAAATAACAAATGGACAAAGAGACACTGATAAACTATTTTGTATTCACTTAACTGGCAATGTCCTCAAATCTCTGTATATCACAGATGCAAAGAGAAGGAAATGAAATTAATACTGTGTGTTACATGGAAATCCTCCCAAGTCAAAAGGCATCACAGAAGAAGGGCAAGCAATGACAATATCATGAATATTTTATGGGTAAAAGTTGGTTTTCTGGTAACAAATGCTATAAATATAGTGACTAATGATGAGAAAGAGACTACAAACCCTGAAGCAGAGAAAAAAAGCAGTTTATAGACTATTTAACAATGAAAGAGTGATGAAGTAAAGGGATGGAAAGTTATAACTATAATTATGGCAGTATTTTGAAAGGAAAACCTATAGTTAGGAGAGAAAAAAAAAGATGCATTAATAAAAATATAGGAAAAGTGGGAGCTTGGATGAAAACTGTACCTATGTTTTTAGATATGATATGTCATCTCCTACATATTTGATGCTTAAATACCCAGCACCCTGTAAACAATTATATTTACAATTAGATCTGAAACAAAACTACTGTGTACAACAAACAAAAAAAATTAAGACAAATAAGTAGATACACAATATGGAATTAATTCACAGATTTCAAAATCAGGAAAGGTGCATGAACTTGCAAGCCATGTTCTCTATTTTTTTAAGATAATGAGTCTGTGGGGGCAATAAACAAAATTCCATAGTTTTGACACCTAAAAAATGATATGACAGGGAATCTATCAGCAAAAGTAGTTTTACTGGAAAATAAAAAGTCAAGACAAATGTATAGTCCCCATATATTTTATTTTTTCCCTTATACTATCCACCAAAATATTCCATATATACTTACTGATTTGATGCAGGAAAAAAAGAGAAGTGTTTTTTACACATTATAGGGCTAAGAAAGGGCCATTCTGCAGCTAATAAATCTGACTGAAAGCTGGAGTGGGAAATAACTTCATAGAAAAACTTTTTTATTTATTTGTTCTTACAACCTTCTCAACCTTTCTCAATGAGGGAAAATATTTAGACAAATAATAATTTTCAAGAAAAATTTGACAGTTAATTTTAGCACTAGCAGAAAAGAAACAAAGCCCAGTTCTTAAGGTATAACAACAGCTTCGTGTTTTCACTTACATATCTTTTATTCCCTTACATATGACTGGGTGTGGAAATCCTTAAAACCTTCAATACAATTGATTCAGGCTTGCCAAAACTATCAAGAGAAGCACTCCCTCAAGCAGATGAGCATAAGAACCAAAAAGGTTTTAATAATGTAGCAGGTAAGGAGCCATTCATCCTTTAAGATTAAGCACCAGGTGTTCTAGATGTTTTGCTTTTACCTTCTAAGCAATGGCATATACTGGTATTCATAAATTCATAAAAAACATTAAACATATTTTAAAGAATATTTTTTTCAACTACCTATGTGTTTACCATTAAAATTTTATTAATACATTCCAAGTTCATAAATTCCAAATTTATTTTTCCGCTAAAAACACCACCACCTGAACCTTCAGAAGTGTGAACATATTCAATTGTCTTTAATGCTTAGAGATTTACTCAGCATAGACTTTGGGAAGTTCATTTCTTTTTTCCCCTTTTTTTCATAGGCCTTTTAGTTAACTTTTCTTGCAGAAATATTTTTTCCTTGTATATCTCAGTATATCTCAGTTGTGGCTTGGCTGGATGTAACACCGCAGCCTCAGTTTTCCTGAAGTACTTTCCCATTGGTAAGATCATTTTGCCTTAGTGCTTTTGCTCATGTCCAAGAGGAAGCAGAGTTTATGTTAGTTCTTTTAATAAATTAAAGGTTCTTTTTTTTTTCCCCCTAAATATTTGCAGCCTTCAGAACACTTGAGTCTCTAATGGATCTGCTGTGTGGATTATGGCAATGATGAACTCAGGCTCTTTTCCCCCTGAGAATTAGGGTAAACTACACTAGATTATCTACAGTATTTTAAATTCAAGCCTTCAGGAAATGACAAAGGTGATTCTTTGCTTCAACTGCCTTAGCAGAATTATTAATTTCAAGCTATGAGATAGACTTAAATTTCTAGGGATCACCCTGCAGCTGCCAGCTTTCATTTTACTTTTAATGAATTTATTTTAAAACAAATACAGTGGTGCTTTAGCTTCTTTTGTTAATTCTCTCCCCCACCACCATCAATTTTACCTCCTTTATGTAACTGAGTATTTAGTTTTGTAAAACGATAACTGCCATGCAGAGAGCTCTGTGCATTACAGCTATGGGAGGTACAGCTACTCTGCACTGCCCACAAATTATAAATACAATATAGCATCCTTCTACTTTATTCAAAATTGTATGGATCTCATCTTCCTATAACCCCAAAGAATTTTTGGATTTTAGCTTTTTCAAAGAGTAAAAAAAAAAGTAAAGTAGATGACAATAGAGAGCATTGTCCATTGTTTTTTCACTGAAGTTTATAGTTGCACCCCAGGAGCTTCCCTGCAATTTTGAATTCTGTGGGGAAATGCTTCTGCCTCAGTCAAACTACCTTTCATACTTTTTCCTTATCTAGAGGATATCCACTGTTTATTCAAATAAGTGTTCTAGAAAAAAACATCCTATTGGAAGAATTTCCCCAGGTATTCCTCTCAACGCTGACAACTACCAGACATATTAAACTCTCTTTGCAGAGAAGTTGCCACTGTAAAAAACACAATACATTGTATGGAAAACAGAAAACACACTACTGGAGACATGCCAGGTTACATCTGCCCTGCTGAATAGATGAGTTCCTAATCTGTAATGAGTTTCCAATGTGTTGGAAAAGGATCATGAGGATCCTGTGCAAAAGAACATTATCTTTAATTAAAAGACTACTCATTTCTATCAAGGAGAGCTTATTCCTCCTGATTTAAAACGCAAGCCCACCTTTCCCAAACCTAAGAATACTCTTCTAAATTAAAAAAAAAAAAAAACCAAACCACCAAATAACTCTTTAATAAAGGCACAAAGCACCTGAATAGCACGTGTATAAAACCTGAAGATGCTGCCAGTCTCATGGAAAAGGAAAGTAATCTGGACTTTTAATACCTTCCAGCCTCATGAGAGTGCTCTAAAAAAATTTTGCCATTTCCCTGGTGATGTAAAATATCCCATTTATCCCTTCAGACCTGAAAGGCTTCAAAAATAATACCTTCAACTTAATTAAAAATCCTATGTCTCTAAGTAAAGAGCCCAAGTCACTGAAACAGTCAAAGCTTTCATGAGAACAAATGCAATATTCATGTTACTCTAATCCTTTAATTTCTTAAAGAAAAAAAAAGAAGGGGGTATGTCAAGGTTGTTCCATCAAGTTGAAATATTAACTCAGTATGTCTTAGTTCCTACTTTCACTGTAAATTTATCTTTATTCTGCTTTTTCATATTGGTAAAAAAAATATTTTATATTCATCATGATTTAGTTATTAAACTGTCTCCAAGTCCCCAGAATTTTCTCTGGTAATGTTCAATTAAGAAAATAAATCTTGCGTGGAAGTAGCATCTCCTTATCTGCAGACTTGACCTCCATCTGACTAAGGACAAACACTTCTTTTAGGACAATGTTTTGTCAAGCATGAATATCTAACAGGTAGAAGTAATCCGCATAAACTTCCAGATTTGCATCCACTATTGTTCTCCTTCCTGGCCACTCTGCAACAACACCACAAGAAAAAAGTCTAAAAAAAATGCCTGTATCATCCCTGCAAGGTAGATTCATCTTTTCTTCTTTTAAATACATTATTTAAACGATGAAGGGAAATTTCACTACCTGATTCTGCACAAGTGTGACCTTGAAAGATTTATTGCTCTTATGCTAAAATTGCCTGACCTAAGAAACGCTACCTACCATATTTAATGTGGGTTTTTTGTCCTTTTGCTTTCTCATATATAACCATATAACTTCCAGCGACTGTTTTTAAAAACTGGCGAAAAAACCCAAAATGTTTTATTTTATAAAGGAAATTAGTGGATAGTAAATTACTTCTTTAGAACAAAGAATCAAAACTCCTAATCATGTTTTCCTGGTCTAGGAAGTAAAGGAGAAGTCAACAAATTAATTCCATTATAACACAGATTTTTATATTCCCTTGTGTTCGTAATTTAAATGTTCTGCAGATATACAATGGTGCTGTAGTCTTTAAAATATGTCTTCTATCAACTCTTGCCCCATGCATATGACAGTGCCCTTTTCTTTAATGGGTTTGCACCTCAAAGAAAATAATAAAATTTTGAATGTTTTCAATTTTTTCCATTAATTATTGCTAGAGTTAATTATGGGCACTGTGACTGAAAGCCATCCTGCCACACCCGTTTGCAGAAGACTACACTGACGCTTTGTGATCTTTCAATGTCACAGACTTAACAGTATTAGCAAAGGAAAAGTCTTTAATAATATGCTTAATTTCTTTGGTTTAGTTCAAATCAGTAAAGCAAATCTCTTCGGATTAATTTATAGCAAAATAAAATTTTAATCTAGGTTTCTATGACAATTACTCGTGTGATACAAGACAGAGAAGTCAACATAAAAATATCTTTTCTTTCTCACACAGATTATTTCCCCTGGTGATAAACTGAAGATAAACTAAAAGAAGAGACACTTTATTAAAAACGAGTCAGGCTTCCCTTTCCTAGTGTAAATTTCCAAAATCATGGCTTAGTCAGAAAATTCTCTTGAAATAAAAATACTTCTCTTAAACCTCTTTTTATATGTCTGATACCATAAAGATTATTTTGCACGTTCACGTCGATTCAATAGCACTAAGTTGTTGCATTAGTTGGTACTAAACATAATGACAGTATGGGGTGACAATACTGAAGCAGGAACCATAAAGAATTACACAGCAGAGCATAAAGAATTAAATGAGGCATAATTTTATATTGCATTGTCTAAAATGTTAGACAACTGCAAGAGAGTCAAGAATGCACTTACAGCTCCAGAAAGAGAAATCTTATAGAAAACAAAATATAAGAGTGTAACTTCATATATACTATACATATATGTGAAAGAATTCTGGAAATTTTAAGAAAAATCTGCCTTTTTCCCTAATTAAAAATAGGTTAGGTATTTGAAAAATGAACCTAACTCAAAGGAGAAACTTTTTTTAATTCTTTTTTAATTTATTTTACTTTTTTTTAATTACAGCTGAATAAGAGAAAGTATTCCTGTTACAATCAAAGTTGTCAGAGCTATTCAGTATTAAAAGAAATGGAACTAATGATGGTATTAATGACACAAGACTACATAAAGCACAAGATATTTACAGGACAACTAATCCCAACATTCTCCAACACTTTCACGTTGCTACATCAACATAGTCTGTGTCTCTCCTGCCCCTGGGACACTTAACAGGACTCCAGAAATATGGAACCCTGGCTGAAGTCCTGCACCCAGCTATGGGACTCCTTCACCAAAAAGCTTCAGGATCTATCAAAACCCTTCTCAAGCTTCATTACCAAAGTCATCCTCATGTTAATCTCCTCATTTTCCAGAAAAATCACTGTCTTTTTTTTTACTGTAGTAAAAAACTGCTTTATTGCTCTCCCTTCTATCAACAGGTTCTCTGCACCACTGGTATCAATTCTCACTCTGGAGAGTCAAAGTGATTTGTATCTAACTAAACCCCAAGCAATTGTTCCCAGCTCGAATTTATCTTTGAAATCAGCTGTTTACCTTTCTGTCCTAAAGAAGAGTTTGAGTGCCTGAAGGCTTACTGGAAGTCTTAAAAACTGACATCTTACCACCTGATACCTTTACATTCAAAAAAAGTAAAGAAGCCATATAAAAAGTAAAATCACTCTATTTCCATTAGAAATGTAGCAAAACAGATATAATATTGGCATAGCAGCAAAAAGAACTTTTTTGTGCAGCTGATTATGTAGAGTTAATAATTCTGTTTAACACAGGAAAGGGAAATGGGATCAGTTTCCAAGAACTTAATTTTTAAGTTTGTGTGATATGCTATTTTACTTCTATTTTACTTCAAATTCTAAACTTTTATTTTGTTTTGTTTGTTTGTTTGTTTTTCTTATTCAGGACATAAAATATAGCCATGTCAAATTCCAACACGTGAATGAAACAAAAATTCTTTACAATTCTGATGACTGCAACATTCAAGTATGTCACCAAGAAATCAGTGAATTTACAGGCTGTTCCTCCAAACATTTCCAGCATCAGAGACTTAGAAAATCAACTTTTGGAATAGTAATTTAACTGCTATTATAACATATTTCATTTGCAATTCCTGCTAAAAGCAATGTTGGGAATGTCCCTCCCATTTTGTATTAGGTGACATCCAATTATCCCTGTAGAAGCACCTCTCTAATGAGTAGCTCTAGAAATTCTGGTTCATTACTGGCTTAGGCTTCGGATTTTTATAACCCTCTCCTTATTTTGTACCTGTTCTATAAGGAACACATGTAACATCTTTACTCTTGCACAGGTATAAAAAGTCACCTAAACGGTTTACAGCACAAATGCCACTCTCTGAGTTGGTTCCTTTTGAAGTCAGGGGACAAAACCAGGCACTTAGAGGGCATGATTTATCTCATTTCAATCTGTGTGCCTCTAAGTGTCCCAGGAATTTTATTCTTCACGTGTCAGCCTCTCTCCATACAACAGTCTAGATGAAAATAAACTAAAAAGATTGCTGTGCATTGCAGAGATCGACTATGTGCACTGATGAATGACAAGATGTCACAAGAAAATCTACCACAACATTTGGAAGACACTGAAATGCAAAAATAAAATACATAAAGCAGGTCCACTGGAAGGGTAAAATATACCAACCTGATTCTGCTTTCTTTGTTCCTCCATGGCTTCTGAAACAGCCTGGGCAATCTTCTCCTTATGACTATCACGTTCTGCTTCCCACATTTTTCTTTCTTCTGCACGAATCTTCTCCATATTCCTCCTCTCCTCCTCTACTGCTTTCAGAACAGCTTCCTGCACTGCTTCTTTCTCAGCCTTTCAAACAAATGAGGCACAACGAGATGACCAACACACCCAACACAAGTGCCTTACTCAAATATATTACCTTCTCCTAATGAGATCTACGAGCTGATAAGATATTGGACATGAGCATTTTCACTTCTGAACTATGAACTTAAATTTGTCTGAAGTAGGTATTACCTCCAGACAATGACTTGCGTAGTTACAGAAAGGAAAAGGAAGTTACAAGTAGAGCTCTTAAATTCCCCTCTACTGTAGTATCTCATAACTAGTTTGCTTAGCACAAAAATCACGCAGCAAAACCCACATAAAAGTAGGCACATCATGGGCCTGCCATGATATTCCTGTGTAGGAGATATTCCTGTTCTTACCTACAAACATCTGAAGTCCCAAAAGTCTGAGCATTTTCTGTGGCAAAGTAGCCACACAGATATATCTATCAGCATGATAACTACTGCATAATATCTACAAATAAATAATGGCAAACTGAAGTTCAAAATAAGCAAATATGGGCCAAACCCCCACATTTGCAAACCCCTCAATTTTAATAATCTTACGGGTCATTCCAATGCCCCTTGGAGGTGATTATAGATCTGTGTAAGTGAAGTCAAAAATGGCAAAAAATATGATGTTCATCAGATACCTCCACTTACAAATAAAGCTGTTTCTTGCATTCACTGGCACTTGATTTTTCACTTAGATTTTTAAAAATATAATATTTTGTTTTTAAAAAGCCCTATTAAATGAAGGTATTCTACTATACACATTTTCCTGTAGATGTCAACCATGTAACAAATGTTTCTTGTGTTATCGAATGTTATTCAGAGGTGCTCAGCTAGTGTGCATATAATACACATAAAAATATACAGAAAATTCTAATATAGCCTTATGAGCTGCACTAGGTAATATACATTACTAGTTTTCCCAGATCATTACATGCAACTGGATTCTACAACAGTATTAGAAATGAAAGACAGCTTCACATCTACAAGATTACTGTCCTAACACCAATGCACTTACTAATGAAGCAGACAGAAGAAATCATATTTTAAAAACTGAATACTCACTTTTAGTCAAACATCCACTTAAATAAAATAATTGAAAACCTGTTAAAATGTCCCTGTTTTAATGATTTATGAAATAGTTCTCTGCTCATTGAAAACAACCATATTTAACAAAAGTTAAGTAAGACACAATGCTAATTGTCTTAGTAAGATGAACACTTGACCTCCTACCCAGCTCTTCAAATCGAGATGCAATGATGTTGAAAGACCACAAAGCCAGATATTTCAGTGATGGCAATACCTGAAATGCAATATTGTGACTTCTTGTCATAAACAACTGAGAGGTTATCCCCCACAGAATTTACACTGACTCTCTGTATCAAGGCATAGGATATAGCAGGTATGTTCATGATTAACGGAATTAGCTTCTCTTAAACACAGAGAAGAACGCAGAGTTTGATAAATCTGGTTATGAAATAAAAACGAGTAGCTGAACTTGGTGTTTCTAATGACACACGTGGGATCCACATTGCACATCTACTAAATTAACAAGAGATACCTTGGCAGCAGCTGCCACAGCCTCCTTACTTCTTTGTCTTTCTTCATCCAAACATTTGTCCAGCACTTCCTGCAAATGTTACAAAAAATTAAACTGCAATACACAACAGAGGAGTGGCTTAAAATAATTTCAAACTGTCAAAGTGCTTAAGAAAGTTTCCTCTTCCTGTCAATAAGTGTGACAGGATCATTCCCAATGATCTCCATGGTGCTGATCAGATCGCTCTTTTTTTGTTGTAAACAAAAGCAATACCTTGTGCTTTTGTGACTGCTGCATCAAAGCTTCTTCTGTCTTTTCTGATAACACTTCCTTCTCTGCTTCCAGAATGTCAAGGAGTCGCTGATGCTATTGGGAGAAAACATTCATATTATTGTAACCACAGTCTGCTACTAAAACAGATGCAAAAAACTCATCCAAGGTTTCTCAGTTGCTTACAAAATGCCTTTCAATGTAGACTCAGTTAAATTACATTAACAGCACTCCTTTAAATGATTTCATGTAAAGAAAAAAACCACAATAATAAGAAATGTGTAGCTTCCTGAATATCTAATATATTCTCTAAGTCTGAAGAGTATTAGGAAAGAAGTCGAAAAAAGCAACTTACCCAAATGATACAGATGGTTTAAGCAACACCAAACTTTAAATATTTTAAACAGCTGCAGAATTTAAATCACGCTTTTACTACATCTCAGTTATATGTATAGAGAGCAGAAGACAAATGTATTCTTTTCAACCATTTGTGATATTATGAACTTTGAAAACCAGGGAGAAAATGGACACTGAAATAAAGTGACCATGTAGTCTATATCACAACTCACTTATTTGGTTTTTTTCACCATATAAAGTAGAGCATTTGAAAGATACAGGTTCTGTCTGTAAGAGCAAAGCTGTTTTTCAAAACTAAAAATTATTACTGGAAATGATTGATGCTAGGTATTTGTCATGAGAGAATTTCTAGCAAGTCAGTACACTTTTTTACATGTTATTTAAGAGATGATATATCATAACCTTAAAGTACAGCATCATTACACAATAATATTTTACAAGATCACCAAAAGGAAAGTGTTACAGTAGAGTTCTTATTAAAATAAGTGTACATAAAGAACATAAATTTTTTACACAAACGCTTATGCAGGCAAATACCCCTTTCACCAGAATTTCTAATAAACAGTCATTTCTGTTTTACAAATTTTATTATTTTTTAATTTTAAGTGTCTCTAATGGCAGTTAGAAATACATTACCAAACTGCACTACTATGTTCTGAAAAATATTTTTTCATTTGAAGAATAGAAAACTTCTAGACTGCTTTATAAAATAAAACACCTATCTGCCTTTCCAGGATAAACATGTAAAGAGGTATTTCCTTGTGAATTTACTTAAAATAGGTCTGAATGTGGCAGACATATTCTAATGGAAAACACCTGTGGAAGGAATAGTGAAAGTCATGGTTCTACTTAATGATGTGTAGCTCACTTTTCTTGTGGACACAGTATTTTCAGACATTACCTTGAACTATCAGAGCACTTACAGAAATTGCTTTTTTCCAGTAATTCAAAGGTGAAAAAATGAATGGATTTTATTACCTGAATGATCTCCACGACTCTTCACTTGACTAACTGCACGAATGTGTTATTTCACAATGACACAATATAAAACAAACATATGCAAATATTTTCTCAGATATATCCACAAAGCTTACTAACGTTAAGTAAAAGACTGAATCTTTATTTGCTTGTCAAGAATCAGCATGGGAGTTTCTAAGGAGAGCTTGTCAGAGAAAATCACCTCTATCCTTAAAGCCCCTTCAAAAGAACAGCAGTCAGCTTGTTCAAGTACGATGAGAGTTTCTAGACTAAGCCTATCAGCCAGATAATTCCAGTTTGACTCTGACCATCAGATTTCTAGGTTAGATATGAAGACTGTAGCCACATTTCAAGTTGCCACAGTGGGCCAGCTACGAGATGTATTTCACAACATTCTCAATGGGACCACAATTTTCAGCTTTTAAACTTCAGGGCAGTTTTAAAGTTTTATTTTATGTGTATGTATAAGAAGACATCCAAGCCCATCCTGGAAGTCCTGAAACAATGTAGACATTTGCATTAATACAATATAGAATATTTATACATGGCCAATGGAGAAAACTAATATTAATCCTCCTTGCTGATAAAAATAGTTTTATGACTACAGCCGTTCATGTCACTGCACAGCAGTTCACTTTTCATAAGCCTGTGGGAGACCTACAAACCTGAAAAATGCAGATATTGGGATCAAAACTTTTTATCATACAGACACCTGAAAAATCCTGATCTCCCTTGCTGCAAAGAGAATGCACAACTAAATCACAGAATGGTTTGGGTTGGAAGGGACCCTAAAGCTCCCCCCTGCCATGGGCAGGGACACCTTCCACTAGACCAGGTTGCTTCAAGTCCCATCCAAACTGGCCTTGAATACTTCCAGGGATGGGGCAGCCACAGCTTCTTTGACCAACTTCTGCCAGTTCTGACCACCCCACAGTAAAGAATCTTTAAAATTCAATATACTGCTTTTGCTTGAGACTTCTAACTACAAAAAAGTTGCACAGTAAGTAAACAATGACCATAAAAATGAAGGCTGCTGTGACTGTATTGTGATTAGTTTGACTGAGCAAGGCTCTCCTATCCCCTTGGTAGATTAGATCTGTATGGTATCACATTTGGAGATCTGTGGAATTCACTGACATTCAGTAAGAACTTTACTAAGAATTGTATCTGTTTATAAAAACACGCTAGTTCATATTTTTCAAGATAATAGAGGTAAGTACTCGTGAGCATATTTAGAGTGCTTTCAAAAGAACAATTTACTTTACATTAAATAGCATCCCTACTTCTCATGGAAATACAAAATTTAGAATTTCACAACTGTAAGTCTCTTGTGAAAAGCTCGGCATGTCCTTTCCTATTACAATATAAATGCTTATTCATGTGGAATAATCCTCCCATAGATGATTGCCTTCATATCTGAACTTCCAAAAGTTCATGTATCATCTCAAATATTGCAACAGCTGTCCATAAAACCTCGTAAAGCACAATCTCTTTTATTAGACCTACACAAATACCCGGAAGAACTGTTTATTCAGCTTCAGAATCTCTATTTGGTCAGTTTTGCTTTTCAGAGAGAAGCATACCTTAAGCTATTAAATTATATAAATTAGATGAAAAAATAAGTAACCAGAAACAGAGAAAATGGAATAAAATATTGCACAAACTGCTCGTCCCTGAAACAGGTCTTGAGTCCAGAAAGCCTATGTGGCATAGACAGCATGGATATGACATAAAAGCTTCCATTCTGCATGTAATTAATATGCAATTTAATTACTTATCAAGCACTTTTTTCCCAAGGTACTATGCCCCACAGTTTTATCAGCCTTCATAGGGAGCCATAGAATCTCCTTGAAAGTTGTGTTTACAAAAATGATGTAAAGCAAGCTTGGTGGTATTATTAACCCATGTTCTAGAAAAGGATGCACCTCAATGCATCTGAATTCCTCATTACAAAGCACAGTTCTTTCAAAGGCATGTTCAGGGATCTTGGTTATGTATATCACTTGAGCAGGAAATCTGGGAAATTATGGACAGTAAAGGTTTCTGTGCCTTCCCTCTTCTGACAACGAGAGAAATTTTAGTATTTCTGTATAATGACAGCAGTTTGACAGACTTAGGAAAAAAGCAGTAATTCTAGGAAATGATTAATGAATGTATGAACAGAATTCCAAGCTCTTAGTTTAAATGTCTCTGCATAGCAAATTATTGTAGCCCCTCTGGAACTATTCTTTAATTAGGGCAACCAGCTTTGCTTTCAGATTTTAAAGTAATCTATATACCCTCCAAGAAGAAGTTATTATACCATAGAATCATGTGGTAGGTTACATTTTTAGATGTATGAAGAATGACTTTGGAGTCTGGGACTTAATGGTCACAACGAACTTTATATACAGTCAGTGCTTCCTCAGTTGGTTTTTCAGATGACTTTCATTAAAGGGAGTTGAAGGTTAAAAACAAACAGAAGGTGACGGTTTCACTTCAGCACTTACACATTTGAGACCTTTCAAGTGCCTTTGTATTTCTAGCTAACAGGAATAGGATGTTTTAGGTTCATTTACTTGGCTTGTAGATTTTTGTTGAACTATAGTAAAGGCCTCTTAACCACAGAAACCATTGCCGAAATAAAGATCGTACACACAGAATTAAACGCCTACAGCTAAGCAGACTTATCTCATAACCCACTCCCCTTCTCATCACTAATTAAAGCCAATGATATGAGATGGACCAATCTCATTCAGCATTTCCAGTTTCCACAGGTAAGAATTATGAACATGTTCCTCTCTCTGTTAGACAGTATTAAAGGAATAAAGGAAGAGCTTTGAGACTTTAAGTACCACTCTGAGCTACCTATACACTGAATTTTGATTCCCAAGCATTGGAGAGGCCACTTTCTCTTAGGCTTATCTGGGCATCCACGCTGGAGGTCTCCTGGTAATTGTGCCTGGATAGGCACAATTGACAAATGTGTCAAGAGAATATTGCCTATGCTTCAAAAAGTAAACCTAACAAAAGCTTTAAAGAAAGATTGATCTGCCTCCTGTAAGCAGAATATTGAGTTCATCAGACCTAACAGTCCTACGAAAAACATCCAAGTCTCTTCCAGGTTTCCTATGAAAGCTGTGATGAGGACCTACTCATGGAGCCTTCCATTTTGAAAAAAGCACCTAACCTGTGCAGATTGTCAGACACTGTCCACGAAGTTTATAAATGGGAGGTGAATTGAGGGTTTTCTTTATCAATCAACAATCCAAGAACCAGAAAGCAGGTAAAAAAAAATTTTAAAAATGGAAACTGATAAAAAGTTATGGCTACAGATGAAAAATAAAAAAATGTCCTGAACTGGAAATATGATGCAGAAATCAGTATGAGACCAAAATAAACCTCAGTGAAAACTCCAGAGCAACAAGAAAGTTTTCATCCAGTGCAATTTTGCAAGGCTGCACATTCCCACTGTTGTCTGTAAGGCCCAGCAGACAGTGGAATGTTATGTAGAGATAGTCAGAGAGATGTAAAAAACCTTTAGCTTAGGTACAAAAAATTGTATAGCTCTTTAATGCATGACTTTACCTGATTTCCATACCATAGCACTCTTATTCTTCTTTCTTAAAAAGCTATGTTACCTCCTTTTATCCCTTAGTTAGGGAGTATAGGGTTAAGAGTGCAAAATTCTGAGCTGTAAAAAATTCTGAAGAGCAAATTCTACTGGGACATCATGACCCGGTGAGACATAGGAGATTTCCAAAAAAAAAAAAAAAAAACCCAACCAAAAAAACCCAACCCCAAACTTTTCTAAAAACTGGTATTCCAAAGTGGAGAGAAATACTAGTGTTTCTAACCTACTCACTGGAAAGTAGCATGAGAGGGTCAAGAAGAGTCTTGTGAAAATTAACTTAAAACAAAAGGCATTCAAAAATAGGTTATAATGTTTTCCTCCCTGCAAGAAGTTCTCTAGGCAATGGTTCCAAATGAAAATCGTTTGATGTAGATTCAAATATAAATACAGAGGTCCTGTGGTTTTTCTTGATTCCTGTAAAAAAGAAATCAAAAAAATCTTTCTTTTTTTTTCCTGGAATGTGAGTCACAGAAGACATTGTAAACAGATTTAATCACAATAGCAACTAGTCAGTCTATTTTGTTATTTTTATATATTCAATTTATTTCTGAAGAATCGTGACATTTTTCTTTCAGGTAAGTAGAATTTGAAGGATCACAAAGTATATATTTTAAGAACTCAAGGAGTGAATGAAATAATGCATGAGATGAGTTGTTTTACAAGTAAAATGCTGCATTAAAGCTATTAATACTAAATTCTACTTTAGTACAGTTATAATTCCTTCCATATCTCTATTAATCCTTAACTACAAATTTAAAGTTAAACAGAAAATAGGGTGCCTTGCATGAACTGAAATGCTTTCTTAAAATATAGTTTCTGGGTCCTGTACTGTTTCATTTAAAAGGAAATGTGTATAGGATTTCATCCACAAACAAGGATACAATTATTTTGCTAAAATAATGGGCATCCAATTTATGTTTCTGCAGATTGGTTCCTTTTTATATTGAGTAAATCACCATGCATGGATCACCAAATTCTGCATGGATAAAATCATTTTTTTAGTTGCTATTCATAGCTTATAGTAGTCAGTTAGATAATAATTCAAAAACAAACCAGCAAAGAACATCACAGAACAACCAGAGTTAATATGAATATCCTTATACTAAACAGGACCAAAATATCTTGCACTATTTGTAGTATCATTGCAACAAATTAATGGTGTTTCCCTCTTTCACAGATCTTTCATCTGAGGAAACAATTTTCACACACTAATGAAATGACACTTGGAACCTTCTTTTAATGACATCATGACAAAAACCAGTATGTTGGGACATTGATGTGTCCAATTCACCCTCAGTGAATGACCAGTTTATCTTGTCACAAATATCTACTGAACTTTTTAATCTAATGAAACTGCACTGTAGTAGTTTAATAGAAAAAAAAACAGGCATAATCTCACCTCCAGTATTTCATTTTTTTTGGTACCTTCATTACATATGAACATAGAACTATCCCCGTCCCTCAAGACGTGGGAAAAATTATCTTCAGAAACGTTTAGCAGATGTTTCATCACTTCATTCACCAGCAGGAATAACAAACCACTGGATGGGGCTTTTTAAGAACTCACCAATTCAAATCCGTTCACCTATTTTAACAAAGTCCTACTTTTATTTCTGTCTCTCCTGAAGGAACCTAACAGCAGGAAGAAATAACACAGGTCATGGGAAACAGTATTATCGGGGTGAGAGGAAGGTGATGCAACAAAAACACGCAGTTAGAGCATCATGATGTTGCAATGTTATCAAAATATTCCCGCTTCTACATCCTATCCAAAATATTATCCTGAGGAAAAAAAGATGACCTTATTTAAACACCTTTCTGCTCCTCTAAAAAGACTGGCTACATTTAGCAGCATATTCTTTTATACTGCACCTTTTCTTCCCCACTGCTAAACTCTGTCTAAGTCAAATGACAAGATCTGGTAACTGTAACTGGTTTTTTACACTGTCCTCACTATCTGTGGCATCTGAGTGTTTGGCAGTGCAAGGTGGAAAATCTGCCTGAAGAATTCCAACATCTGTTACATATTTCCACTTCCTCAAATTATAACTTATTACTGCATGGTTGAACTGTATCTTTTTGCCAGTTTGAGGTCCAAGGGGCCAACAAAGCAGCAAAGCTTTTCTAAGAGAAAGCTCAAGAATCAGCAAAACATTATTAAACCAGAGAAGTTAAAACAATAGTGAACATAAAGAAAAATTATAATAACAGTAAAAAAATAATTAAGAATATACTCGTACTCAGGGTTCCACTCAGCATCATAAAGAGAGTGTGTAAACTGTACAATTTGAGGCACATCAGAGGTTGAAACTAAGCTCAAAACATTTTGCTGCATAAGTGCTTCATTGTTTTTATAAATAAAGCAAGAAGCTATATAAAGGCATCTAATAATGAAAATACTTTTTTTGGAAAGAGTACACAGTAATAGAGACTATTAAAAAACCCACAAACTTTGAGGTCCTGAGGATACAGAGATAAGGAACTTCATAAGAATATGAAAAAGAATAAAAAGTATCAACTACTCCTTCTATTTTGTTATCTAATTCATTTCACAGCCTGTATGACTTCTCACCAAACTGGTCCATCTATCAGGAAACTTAAAGCAAAGGAACTCCTAAAATACAAGCAATATAAACAGCAAAATGTTCAGTAATGGAAGACAGCAAAACAGAAGAAAAACAATTATTTTTTTTTTCAAAAACAGCTGACAGAAAAATAGTTGAGGAGAAAAGTCATACTAATATTACTTAGCTGTTCAGTATTGACAAGAGCTGATGGTTTACATTCATAACAAGTAATGAAGGTTTCAGGGTAGCTAGTTATATAAGCAAAAGACAGAGAGGGGAGAAAAAAAATCACTCTAAAGAGTTATTCTCAAGTGCAACTTGACAAATCCAAGAAAGCAAATGTAATTTCCAAATAAGATTTTTGGTCAAGACTCTGAAAGTATCCTTGGCTGAGTTAACACAGCAAAGGGACTGCAATATCATTCTCCAACTAGCATGTGATAATGGGCATATTGAGATGAAGTTAAAGGACCCTGTTAAGGGTTTACATTTTTTTTTTTTTTTTATAAAAATAGATATGCGTTTTTGGACCTCAGCAATGTGATTTTTACTTTGGGAGGTAAATTCTGAGCAATACTGGATACAAAGTCAACACATATACAAAGAAAACACAGAGCAAAGATACATCAGACTTTTTATTTTAATTCTCTCTATATACGACGGTACATTGAGGTATTATGAATTTAGGAATAAATTACTCAAATTGGGAACAGGATTCTAATAAATAATACATAATCAGGAACTACCAGAGAAGTTCTGAGAAAGTGTAACTTTGCTCTTGGCAGAAGAGCAGCCGACCTGGAAAGACACATCTTGATGAATTATGTGGAAGTGAGTTTGATGAAAACGTAACAGGAATGACTGATAGGAACTACTTGGTTTTGAAGGGAATGAATAAACAGATATTTCCACAGCAGCAAACTATGAGATTTCTGAGAACTGAGAGGAAATGTCCAAAGAAGGGGACATGTTAAGTACTCTCAAGAATTTCCAAACCTATCATAGTTGGCACTAATGAACCAGAAAGGTTATGCCCACCACAGTCCTCATTTTTTCAGTCTGCAAGTCTGGATTTACTACTCTCACTGTAAAAATTGGCTAATGTCTCCTAAAAGAGCAAATATTCATAATTCTCTAAGAATCTAGTTTGCATATGCTCCCTTCAAGATCAGGCATTAAATAGATTCCACAATTACTACCTACAGATGGGAAAAATATAGAATCTCTTTTGTTTACAAGAGGACAAAAAAAAAAAAAAATCCAAGTTCATAAAAGTTCATCATAAACTTTAAAAAACTGAGTTCCAGCAAATGGAACTTCTATTCTGACTGACCTTTCAGCAAATTGTTTTCAAATTGAAGATAAACCAGTACTTCTCTAAGTGTGCCTCAAAAAAAGGGCAAAAGATTTCATGCACCATCCAACAGATTTTGAACTACTATTTGTCATACAAATGACAGACAGCTTCATGATAGTGTGGAAAAGAATTAAAGACATGGGGGTAACTACTTATCTACAAACCCAGGATTTGTTTCACAGCACAACATAAAATCATCACGAAAAATACCAATGTGCAAAAGTGCAGAGGAAGCATTTAACTGAGTTCCTGAGTACTTTCCTTTTTGTGTGACACTCCCAGTACTGTTCTGTCTCAGCAATTACACTCCTTTGGCTTCTTAAACCACAGAAAAGAATTCAGCACATAATATATACATATGCTCTATACTCTATACAGAGGAAAACTGCAGGTCACACATCCTGAAGGCAAAATCTTAAGGGTTAACCAAGAAGAAAAAAAGCAGCTCAGCCCAAGATGCAACTGAACTACAGAATTAAATACTTCTAGTCTTTGTCTTTCTTCATTCTTCTTTTATATGAATCAAAATGGAAAATATGAGACCAACATAACTAAGGACCACAGTAAAATATATCCCCCTTAACTACAGTCAAGCATGAAAACACTATACAGAATGTCCATTTGCACTTCTGATTAATATTGTTTAGTCAGGAAGACATAGAGGAAATCAGGAATATTGTCAAGTCATAACTTAAGATGGAAATGTGTGCTCTGAGACTCACTTCACATACATTTTAATCCCTCCCCATCCAAGAACTCCTGTTTCACACTGTTTAGAAGACAGTAAGGAAAGAGACCATCAAGAAAAGTGCAAGATAAATAAAGGGAAAATGATTTATCATAAATGTGATTTTGTGCAGGTATTTAACGCTTTATTTTACTTTAATACACAGATCATTGACTGCTTTAAGAAGAATAAAAAAATCTATCTCAAAATCTACCTTCATATAGTCCCATTTTTAACATCATCTACTTTGAATAGTGAGAGAAATTTCTGAGTATTAAAAAACAATTAAAAAGTTTTATGATCGTGTTTTTCAGCATGTGTTTTCACATAGCACATGAGTTAAACCACAAAATCAAAGTTGGTGTTATTTTCAGAAGGCAACATCAAATGTTTGTGTCCCAGAAAAAAAATAAGGATGAAATGTGTGACTTCCCAATTTGTAATAAACTCATATGGGTTTTCCAATGACATTTTTTGATATCCTCAAAAGCTAGAAATGTAAAACTGACATGCATAGCTTTCCTAAAAATTCAGTGTATGACATTAATTTTTGGCACAGAGGAGAAGAGTTCTCTTGTCCTATTCATTGATTAAGGATATTAGGACACTGGAGCCCTTGAATAAGTCACAAGAATGCCTGGTTTGCTTTTTCAAATGTTGGCATCATAGAATCACCAAATGGCCTGGGTTGGAAGGAACCTTAAAGATCATCCATTTCCAACACCCCTGCCACAGGCAGGGACACCTTCTACTATCCCAGGTTGCTCAGAGCCCCATCCAACCCGCCCTTGGGCACTTTCAGGGATGGGGCAGCCACAGCTTCTCTGGGCAACCTGTGCCAGGGCCTCCCCACCCTCACGGGGAAGAATTTCTTCCTGATATCCAATCTAAACCTGCTCTCTGGCAGTTTGAAGCCATTCCTCCTTGTCCTTGAAAAGGACCTTTACAGGCCCTTGGAAATAGTCTCTCTCCATCTTTCTTGTGGGCTCCCTTCAGGTCCTGGAAGGCCACAATTGGGTCACCCCAAAGGCTTCTCTTCTCCAGGCTGAACAATCCCAACTCTCTCAGCCTTTCCTCAAAGCAGAGCTGCTCCATCCCTCTGATCATTTTGGTGCTTTCTCTGCACTCGCTCCAGCAGTTCCATGTCCTTGCTGTGCTGGGCCCCCAGAGCTGGAGGCAGCACTGCAGGGGGGACTCCCCAGAGCAGGGCAGAGGAGCAGAATCCCCCCCTGCCCTGTTGCCCACGCTGCTTTTGATATAAGAGTGTATTTCCTTGAAAAAACCAGCAGCCCTGGAGATTGTTCCCTGGGAAGCATCCATTCCAGTGATCATCATCCATAATGTTACCTGTAATTAGCCAGTGTGCTGCCAAGCCTCACACATAACAATCCCAGATGAATTGCAGGTATTTGCCCTGCAGGAAACTGGAATAGAACCACAGAACCAGGCCTTTCACTTTTCCCTGTCATGGAAAACATGGCCCTGTATGCTGAACGTATTGGCAGGATGGTACCTCTCTAGGCAGGATTTTAACCTGCATCTCCACCACAGGCACAACACCCTGATAAAATAAATCTTCAAAAATCAGAAACTTCAATTAACTCCAACAAGAGTTTAAAGACAAGAGGAGAAAAACAGCCTTTCCTCGTTCTCGAAGACACTTTTGGGAGGGAGAGATATGGGAATTTAGGGAGAAAATGAGATTAGGAAGAAGCATGAGAAAGGATTTATCACATGAGATAAAACAGCAGGAAATTTAAAAGGAATAGGAAATGAGGACAAAAAACTATGTGGGTTGACAAAGTTTTACATGGGCTTTAAACTTGGAAGGCAAAATACTGCTTGTAAGGCAAGAGCATTAGAAGGGAACAAAAAAAAAACGTGATGTTTGCTTAGAGAAGATACTTGCAGTGTGTGACTTCTGCTCCACCAAAAAATAATCTTTACAATGATACAAATATTCATAACTCTCCATGTAAAGGTGGCTATGCATGTACAATCCCATAACAGAATATTAAGCTATTTGGTGTGTAAACATTAGCAGTAATGTCATCAATCTCAAATCACCTAACAAAGTGATTTGAACAAAAAGAAATGTTAAACAAGCACCAAAACATACAATTAAGAATAGATGTATTCAAAAAGAATAAAACCATACTACCCATTTCTCAGATTTCTTCCAACAAAGATTCATGAGTGAACAAAATTTGCCAGTATAAATCCCACTTACCTGATAGTTCTACCACTGGTACCCACACTTGTCTATTTGATTAGGTTTCAAAATCCCAACCTCATGTAACAATTAAATGTGAAAAACCTTAAATTAGTTGAATGAGAAATTACTTGGAAGCTTGCGAACAAAATTTAAACATATTCTGAGATTCAAAGGGGTGTTAAATGTTGACATGATGTGAACTGGGCACTCTGTTATGTCATAACTACTCTCCCATCCTAAGACCACAACAGTTCCTTTACATTGCTGGGTTCTCTCCAGGTAAATCTGAATCTCTTGTACATGTTTACACATTTCTGTGGCTCTTTTGGGTTTTGATGCAAATGTAACAGATCATGGGTGCAAATTTTTGCTCAATCTGTATGTGCACTCTCAAAAGTCTTCCTATGACACTTCCAGATTTCATGAGATTCACAGCTTTTTAACACTCAGAAAGTGATATCAAACCAGTAAATGATATGTTCATTTCAATACCACAAAACATTTTCCTAAAATTAATTTTTACTTGCTTTTAAGGTATAGCATTTAATAACTGTAATTCTGTGCAATAAACTCCTCATTCACAAAGGAGTAGATTTCCCCAGATTATTACATCTTTCCTTAAAACAGTTTACACAGATGCTTTTATATTTAATACATGTTTGCATTAGAAGTTAATTGGTATGGTCAGAACAGTCGAATGGTCTTAAAACACTTTTGGAAATGGTGGAGTGCTTCAAATGGACTTTTGATGCATTTAGATCTGATATATCCCAAGAAAATAGAAAAAAATATTATCCGTTGTATTTTTAGCTGAACTGTTGCTAACAGTACTTAAAAGGTAACTGTGAACTGCAATGTAAACAACTTCAGGGTGCTATTAGAATATTAGCTTTTTCTTTCTTTTAAACTTCTATACTAATGGTCATTATTATTTTGATTCAAGAGCTGTACTTAAGTCAAACCAAGATCCTATTGACAACAAAACAGGTTTACACTGTTCAGATACTCAACAGCAATTGATGTGATTTCAAATACTTGCTATGCAGTGTATTTTTACTCAAGCCATGGTAAGTGAACCAATTTACGCTTAATATATAGAGAGAATATAGTATTTCTGGATATTATATAATTCCTCATAGCTAGTTTTTTTATTTTTTAGATAAGATTTCTATGAAATAAAAATAGGGGTGGGGACAACAGATGTTTGTGTCTATCACCAAAGGACTATCAAAAAATTCGAATCAAAAATTCCTGCAAATCCCAATTAAATCCTGCATTTTAACTACATAAATTAAAAATGACTGCATGGTTTCTCTAAGACTACAGAAAATGGCAGCTGTTAAAGGAGTAAGTATTAAGTTGATCTGAAACTTTTTCTCAGTGCTAAAAATTTTTGAATCTCCTCTAAGCAGGTTTCAGTGATACAGATGAAGAGTCCTTATTTATTTTGCATTTTTAAATACTTGTGTTTACTGGTAGGCTGAGGACTCGAGGCAAAAGATTGATTATTTTCTTTGGGGATCATATATGTTAATATTTTTTTCAAACAGAAAAGAGCTGAAACTAAGAGAAAATCATGAAGGTTTTTGCATGTGCACATCCATACCTGAGCATTAAGAAGCTCTTCACATTTGTGAGAGTGTTTTTCAATTGCAAGTATATACTGCTTTTCAATAGCTGCTTCTTGCTGCTGAACTGTAGATTGTAGCAGTGCCTGCAAAAAGAAAGTACAGAATATTCAAGAAAGATATAACTGGGATGTTTATTGGTAACTGCAGATCCACTAAGACTTGTCCATAACCAGAATGTGGAATGCTGTTATAAATTTGGAATGTGCAACTATTAAAGTACCTTTCTGTGTAACACTACCTTATTTTCAGTCAGGACTAACATTTTTTGGATCTCAGATTTCTTATACAGACTGCCTAAAAGACAGCAGCACACAGAAGATAGAGAGGGAGAGTATTTCTGTTAAATATACTCAGTTTAGTGGGACCACACAAGAAGAGAAGCATATGAAAGCTGCTGAAGAAAAAAAAAAAAAGCCAGACATATTTCCCTGGCTGACAAAACTCCACATCCTCTCGGCACTGTGTAAGATCCCATGGGCCAAGCATGATCTTCACAACCACAAGTCAAGTAAAAGCAGATGGAAATTCTGAGTAACTCAAAACATAAAAGAACGCCCCCCCAGGATGTTCACACTCAAATGTGAAGCAGTGGAAGTCGAAGTGTGGAAAGTCAAAGTACCAAGACAGTAACAAAGACATGCTACGATCAGGAACTCTGTGTGTGAGCACGTGTGTGTGCACATGTGTGCATTCACACACGCCTGGCTCAACTCTGCAGAACTTCTGAAAGCAAAAAGAGAGAGACAAAAATTTAAGACACGCGAAAAACCAAGTTACTGTTTGTGAGGAATTACGCTCACGGTGCTGTTCTAACGCGGGACTTACTTAACTCGTGCTACACAAGTCTTTTTCCCTAATATTATAAAATATCCATGCCACTTTTCAAATATTCTTCAGGCTATTTATACACAACATAGCAAACTATTTTTAACTAGTAATCCATACAGAGAAGTAGTCAAAATGACTGTGTAAGTTAAAACAGACGTAAGTTTTGCAGAAAACAGACCTTTGGCCTAAATGCAGATGAAGAAAAAAAATCCCATCTTTCAGATAGTCTTTATTTTAGAGATATGTTTCATTCACGGAACACAAGACACACATTAAATAAAATTTTGAATACTTTAAAATAAAACCCAGAAATGTATAAAAAAATTAAAATCTTGTGACAATTTTTGAACTAACTTTTCAAATTTTCCACAAACTGTCCTCTTATGCTGTTCTTCAGTCATGTTATAGCATGGCAGCAGTTTTCAGCACAAGTTCAGTGATTTAAAAGGCTAAAAATTGTGCTTAACATATGCTTTAATCAAAGTGTAAGAATACACTTACTGGTGTTTGCATGGGATTTCTCTAACCATAGGTTTACTTTCAAAAAAAGCCAATTTATTTCCAACTAAATTTATTTCTTTTATTGATAGAAATTCAAGCAATAGGAATAAACTCACTTCTCAAAGAAGTACAACTTCTATATATGAAACTTTATATACTAAATCTCACTCAGTATAAAATAGAATTGCCACATATCACTGGCACAAATTAAACCTGTACTTTGGGGTATGGGTTCTTTTTTTGCCAAAACTATTGTGGCAAGACACGTTTCATGTAACTGGCACAAAAGAAAATAAAAAATTCTGATATTAGGTAAAACAGTAACAGAATTGTCATTAAGCTGCAATGGCATTTCTTGCTCATGCCAAGGGTTGAGTCACTTTCTGCACTTTGCTCTGTAAACTTTACTGGCAACTGTTAAAATCCTATTAAATGGCATAAAGAACTTTCAGTTTTCAAGGAAATAATTATTATTCATTGGATGGCATGTAGAGGCTGTTAAATTTTTAAATTTAATTTATTATTATTATTTTTCTTCTTAGAAACAAAAGCCTTCTTTTTCTATCATACACACTAGTAACACAGTTTAAATAGTACCACAGGACCGATCCTTTATTTGACTATTCCACTTGTTGGCCAAGTAAGGAAAAGGAGAGAAAACTCCTCCTATGTAGCACAGTACTTCCAAGAATCAGGTTTCTTGATGAGAAATACAGAAGAGGGGCAAGATATCCATCCAAAGCCTTGGAAAATTTCAAGATAATCAACTACTCAAATTACTAATTAAAAAAAATAATTTAATGATTTACTCACTGAACTAAAACATACATTTGGCTACTCGATGATAGGCATCTCTAACTTTCTTCAGTACAATGACACTAAAATTTTGTCATTAATTGCTATTCTGGGCAACTATTCTTATCAATGCTGAAGAACCACTTTCTTCCTTAATTAACTACATGACTACCCTGGTGGGCTGATGTTCCACAAACCTATGGCCAGTGACCTGATATCAAGCTGGCATTCTTGAAGCAGACTCCTTTTAATGGCTCACTGAATCATTTCAATAAGGTTACAGCAGAATGTAGCCCATGGCACCTGTTGCATGAAGTTAAAAGGTAGGATTTCAATATGGGTGCTCTTGTTAATTAATTAATCCTTCTGTGTATTGTGCAATGAACTTCCTTGACACTGGGTGGCAAGGGTCATCACAGAATCACAGAATCATGGAATGTTAAGGGTTGGAAAGGACCTTAAAGATCATCTCACTCCAACCCCCTGACATGAGCAGGGACACCTTCCACTAGACCAGGTTTTTCAGAGCCCAGTCCAACCTGGCCTTGGACACTTCCAGAGACGGGGAAGTCATAATATGCTCCTCTCATCTTAACAGGACTAATGCCTATTGAATTTAACAAAAAAGAAAAATTAGGAGCCTTCATACTGCCTCGGTCCTGACTTTCACAAAGCTCTCAAACCATTACAGATGAAGCCAAACTAAAATTTCAGAGATTAGTTGATTATAGTTCTCAGTCTAATATCCATATCCTGTGGGTTTTGTCAGTTAAGCAGCCTTTACAGTGCAGTGAATGACAATATTTGAATTGTAGAATGTGTTAGAACCTTGTAGATCCTTGCAGGAGAGGGAGGTAGAACATGTTCTAGTGTCTGTAAACAATATGTTTTAGTTGTATGACAAAGTAATCTAAATGCTAGAATTTATTTGGGAGAATTTCTACGTTCTACTTGCTATTGTGCCACTTGGAAATTATTCATATTCCCAATGCACATTATACTCCATCATCAGACTGTCTTAGGTTTTCTGTTCATTGTTTCTGGACATATATTCATGACCAACTCTGGGGAGGTTTTTAAATTCACATTGTCAGCGGGAAAGCTAAGGAGTAACACGTGGATGCTCATATTTAACAGGAACAGTGTGGCTGCTCCCAGAGAATGGCCCAAATAACAGGACTTGTAGGACAACAATGACAGCAAATCAAGTCGTCTTCTACAGCTTCGACTATCAGAAACATTTTTAACCACTCAAGAAATCCTGCTTCTTCCCCACTCTCTGATCTCTCTCCTAACCCAAAAAAGTTATCAGAGAATTGATCCTGCTTTTCCTTCGATACTCAAAAACGCCTGGTGGCTTCTCACAGAACAAAGAAACTGAAACAACTTAAGAATAAGCTCTCTACAGTCTTCATATTCATTTTAGTTTCATGTATGATGGGTTATAAAAATCACAGAAACCATTATTTCCTCAAACTGTTAGAAAAATCTTCCCAGATTTAAATGACAGTACAAAATATTTTTAAATTAAACCAAGCAAACTTAGTAAATTAGTCTGAACCTGTTTGAGCTCAGATAAAGAACTAACCTTAGCTTTAAGTTTCATACCTTAGAATAATTTTAGAAGACCCTGAATTGAAACTAGATCCAGCCCTCATAATAAGATCCATAATCACCTTGGGGTATCCTCAAGGGCATAAACATCTTTTAATTACATGCTTTAGCAATGATCAGAGAATTAAGTAGCCCTGGAATGTAATTCACAGCACACTACCTGTATGGTGGGAATACTGGAGAACTGTATCCCTGCCTGCAGACCAGAGACTAAAACATTGTACTGTACCCAATATGAGACCAAAAGTTTAAATATTAGAAAAGACAACTGATCACAAAAATTTATCCCATATTTCTACAGGCTGTGTTATGTATCGGGTACTAGATCATCTCCAAAATTTGTCCTCATACTTGAAAAGGCAGAAGTGCAATGACTGTGGTTTTGCTGAAACCATGACACAGACCCTCCAGCCCACTTTTAATACAACCCTATTTGCACAGCCCTAGTGCATACTGTCTTCATTCTACTGGGAATTGAAACCACAGCTACTTACCCAGAGTTTGTTGTATGGTCAGAAGCTACAATTTATGAGAATCCTTCTTGAATTAAATAGCCAAAATAGAGACTGCTACCCCCAATTCTTCCCAAATTCCCTAAGAGCAACAAATTACCAAATCTCTTTCTTTGATCTCCCTCTTTTTATTGGAGAAAAAAGCTAGTGAGGAAAAAAAGTCAAGAAGAAAAACAAAGTAGATTTTATTACCCCCTCTTATCTGTTCTGAAAAACAGTATAAAAGTAACTCTGACCCATGCAAAACACAGGCCTCCCAGATGCACAGCACTGTTTGAAAAACCGACATGTAACATCAGTATGAAACCAGTATCGTGATGTACATGCTGTTGGATTATGTTCTAGAATGCTACTTAAAAGCACTGCATCAAAACCCTTAGTCAACTCAAAAGAATATCCTGCTCAAGCATCATTAAGTTGCTTAAATAACTAAATACAAGCCAGTATATCCAACATCTTCTTTACTTCAAAACTGCTGAGTCAGGGCGACCAAAACAAGTTGTCTTTAAAAATGAAATTACTAATGAGAAGTAAAGTTACTATACTGCATCAAACATATGAACTATTCTAAATGTCAGCATTAGCTTCAGTACATAAGAATTTTTATGCTTCATATCTAATTCAGCAACCTGTCTCCACCAGTAATTACTTTCTACTTTATTTAAGGGTGAAATGCAGTTAACCACTTGTTGAATGAGAAAACAGAGCAGAGGACACAACTGAAATTCTTTCCTGACCTGTAGAAAAGATACATTACCTCAATAAAAAATGTACACTTAACTAGTTGTGTTATAATTCAGCTATGAGCTACGATACAGACTACATAAATAAAACTATTTAAAAGATTCTCAAAAATGTCTTTTTCGACAGAATTCAACTTATCCACTTCATCCCAAGATATTGCACATTTTCACCATTGGGCTATTTCCAGGTGAGACTCCCTTCAAGTGATAATGAAACATGTACATTAAGGTGCTATGGATTAAAGGGGGTAAAATACAAGAAAAAGGCAATGTGTTTTTTGCAAAGTGGTACAAAAATCTCAGCTTCATTTTCAACTGCTTGTGGTATCCCAGTAAGGATCAGCAGCTCACACTTTGAATATTATGATGGGCTTATCTACATAGCTCAGCTTTACTGACATATGAGTGTAAAGGATTTATTTACCACAAAACACTGTTCTCACAGACTCCTGACAGAAACAAACCGCAAACTCACTCTTAATCAAACTTTTCTATTATTATATTATTTAACACTGTATTTATTGTTCCGTAGTCATAAACACATATTAAAGTCATCCTTACTAAAAGGGGAGGGAGAGATTTCTTGCAATTTTTATAACTACTTTGAAAATACAAAGATGTTTCGATCTATAATAAAATATTTTTGGTAGCCAGATCTTTGGAAGAGTAAGATTTGATTGCACCTCACTTTTATCTGAATTCTGTAGAGAGACTTTCATAGTACATCACTGATATACATGAGTACTCCCATACTGTAAAAATCACAAGGAATCTCTCCTTTTCCAGTCATCAGCTCTTCATGACAAAAAACAATGTTGTTTTATATTCAAGGCTCACTTGAATTCTAGTGTGACTTGCACATGAACAAGCTTAGAAGTTGGAAGTGAAATACAAACCCTTGCAACAACTTTTGAATTTATCCTTTTATTCATGTGTCAGTACTTTCTGAGCCAGGATGTCAACTTGGAAACTTAATAAACTAAGCTAATGTTTTAAAGAGCTGAGAACTGGCCACATTTCAGAGCTTTCCCTCACTAGGGATAAACTATGTCTAAAAAAAGATATCCTGATTCTAGATTAACTTCTTTTGTAATGAAATCTTTTTAAATTTCCTTTGTTTATTAGAGGGTAACCTTTCAGTTCAGAGGTCTATTATTGACACAAATATTTTCGAAAGACAATCTGATTGCCCCCACATATTCCATACTTTGCAAATCTGGAAATCTGAAAAATCCCCACCACCTAACACTGAAAACTGACAGACAAAACTCTTACTGCAGCAAGGGTTGGAAGGAACTTTGCATCTTAAAGTTAATTTCTGTAAAAGGAAACACACATCTGATTCATGCAAGCAGTCTTTCAGAAAACTAATAATTGCCTAAAATAATCTAAGGAAATAAAAATCATCTAATAAATACACTTCCCTGTAAACTCATATTCTTTAGAGCTTACATTAGAGGATATTTTATTTGGTGAGAAATATAAACAAAACAGATTAAAACTCTTAACTCCTCTATTTACAGAATTATGACAATTTCAGAACAAAAGCCTGACTAAACAAGCACAGAAGAAATTCTTATGTTGCTTGTGGTAAATATCTTAAAATGTGACATGATCCCACAAGCATAATTTCCAAGATCTACATTTACTTTTCTTTACTGTGGTTAATTACCAGGGATAAAAGTTTAAAAAAATAATGACATGAAGGACAGAAATTAAACAAAGTTAGGTAAACATGAAAAGGGGAAACCTGGCCTACACAGAACATTGAGTTAATTTTAATTGTTTTTCTGTGTTTTTAATACAAATTTTGTGACTACGTTGTAAGTGGTTTATTTGTTGAAAGAAAGATAAGAATGTGAGATGTTTAACAATAGCCAAGGCTTTTGAGGGTTTGTGCTACAAAACATCTCATGGTCTCTGTTAGTGGATTTCCCAATACACTGAGCAAGTGAATATTCCAAAGACAACTGCAATAATTCTAAGGGCTTTGGTATATCCAGGTCCTTGAAACAAGATCGTTCCGTGTTTGACTGCTTGTGTAAGCTGCATTTTCTACACTGCTGTCATGTCAAGAAGGACCTACAGCAAGGGTAGGAATTGAGAGCATTTGGTCTCAAACTTGAGTGCCTGATCTGCCTGGGGATGCCATACCAGTGAAAGATCTGTGTGGAGAAATCCTGTTCCTTTTACAACAAATCACTGCCCAAAATACAAAGAAGTTACTATCAGAAAGTGTGACCCATTTTCAAACACAGAAAGATACATCAACATCAGAAGTCTGCTGCACTATGCCTGTAAGGAGTGCAATCAGCTCTAAAGGGAAGAAAACTGTGACTTTCTGGTTACTAACTCGGTAACCTTGCACACAGAAGTGAAACAATAGCAACCCTCTTTTCCTTTGTATACCAAAGTAAAGGCGCTTTCACAAATCTACCAGCAGTAACACTTGTCTATGCCAAGAACACAGAAAACCCAAGTCAGACAACTTTTTTCCACTGTTGTTCAAGTCAAAGTTTCAATACCTAAATTAGAGGATTTGGAGTTTAAGGGATTCTGGGGATTCTTTCCTGGGGCTAATGATGAGCAGTTCATGTTTTTACACAGTTCATGTTTAACCAATGCTGGGCAGTACATTCAGTCAACTCTGCTTGGAGAAGAATTACAAAAGTATAATTGACTGGTATCAGAGAGGATTAGTCAGAATTCCAACAGTCATGACTGCAACAGAACCTAATTTGGGCCTGAGCAATCCCTTGATTGGAATAATCTGCATCAGTTCATTTTACCAAACCCCAAGGAATGCAAAATAAGACTGTGTTCATCATAGGCAAGATGTTCCTTTCTGTACCTTTTAAACAATTCAGTGGACTTGCTTAGGTGAATTTCTACACTCAAGGTAATTTTGGGAATCATTAAGTAGTACATACAAAATCTACCAAAAATGGAAATCACTTCTGCTTATAAATGATACGTATTAGTGTAACACAGCCTTAAATCCTAAAGAAGACATATTTTGGCATAAAATTAAGTATGGCGAATCATTAGTAAATTAAAAGAGTCAGTGAATCTCACAATTATGTATTTCACTGCAAGGACTAATCAGATTAACTTTACATTCTTAAACAAATGCTACATGTAGGACTCCTTACTTGGTTATCTAACTAACTGCCAACATGTCTGAAAAACAGCATAAATTCCTAAAGACATAAGCAGTTAAAAAGTCCCATAAATGCAAACTATTATTTTTATAATTACAAAAAGACATTTGAATGATTTATTTAAGGGGAAAAAAAAATCTTAACTGTGTTCCACATTGAAATATTAACCATGTATTAACATTTTAAAAGCAACCACGAGATTATTTTCTCAAACAAAACTAGAGATCACTTTTTCCCTTCGGTGACTTCATTGATGATTCACTGCTATTTTTTTTTTTTAAGTACATGGTAAAGGGTTAATGAAAAGGTTATTAAAGTATAAACAACCAACGAAAAAAGCTTGGTTTTTTTTTTTTAAACCTAGCAATCTTTTTTGATTTTTCTTGCTCCCCTGAAGAATAAGTCGCTGCATGTTTGCAGAGAATATTGACTGCAGTAATTTACTTGGAGGTTGGTATATCTGATATTTCTCATCAGAGTGCTCAAAATATGGCAACTAACCACATGAGGCAACAGGAAGGCTTGTATGAAATATATTCATGTCATGGTTCCCTGGTATTAAAGAATGTCTTTATATAACTTGAATATAAACATTCTATGAGAAAAAACATACTAAATATAAATGTTGTTTAGAAACACAGTATTCAATTAACTTTCTAATATTTTGTGCTGAATCACTGAAATTGATAAACATAATCCTTATTTTCCAGATGGAATATCAGATCTTCCCAGCTGCTGCTGACTGGTAAAATAGTTTTCAAAAATCCATATGGCACATAAATATATTCCTTTACCCAACTACACATGAAGAAATTATTCCTTAAAAGGGTCAATATCAGCCATGCAAAACTCTTTGTTAGCTCACACAAAGGCGTTAAAATGGTGAAAAATCATATCTAGAAAACATTCAAAACTTTTATTCAATACTATAAAAATGTTGCATTTCACAATTTTTTTTGCATTTTCGGAAAAAAAAAAAAAAAAAGGAGGAAACATAGGTCCAGCAATTACCAATTGCTCACAGGCTTTTTCAAAATTCAAGTTCACAAGAAACAGTCAGATATTTTCTACACATCTGGCACAGAACAGACATGAAAAATGCTGATATTGAAGACGTTGAGTGGTCCATACAAAGTAGCACAGTCCAAAGAAAATTTCCCTTTGAGAACTTCTATTGCAAAATGGTCCCCAAAGAAGTAAGGTAAAAGAAACATTCTCTTAAGGAAAAGAACAATTCTCTTCAAGAAGTGAAAGGAGGGAGGTATGGAGAAGTGGGACACCACCATTGGCCATGCTTAAATTTTCTCAGGAATGGAAACTTTCGAAGCCTTTTTCTGGACAGATTCCCTTTAGATGAAATTAGTATAAGTTGCGTTAACGGACACATATTTGTGGAATTCTTACTAGATAGTTTCCATAACAGAAGACAGGGATTTATCCATGCTAACACCCAGTTCATTTATGTCACTAGCTGACAGGAACCAGAAACAACATGAAAGAATTACACATTCAGCCTTATTCCATCCATAACTCCTTCTCTTAGTGCTGCATTGATAAAAACCTGCTGAATTGCTCTGTGATGCTGCTTTCCTGAAAGTGCAGCTCTTGGGACTGAAGAGATCCAACATGTGGATTTGTGATAAGCAATCCAAACCAAAGTTCACCACAATTGACAGCATTTTTGGTTTGTTCTGGTTTTAAGTTTCCTTACTGAAAATGGCTAACCAACTTTAGCTGAAGTTTCCCAAAGTGCAGGCTGAGAAAACATGTCATGCAAGATTTCAGACCAAACAGTCTAAATTGAAACAGAAAAGACAGTCTCAAAGTGAAAGAGGTTGAGCAACCAGAACAAGCAGAGTATACTAATAAGTTTGTACTGTAGGAAGTCATATATATTATTAGAATAACATTATTTGAAAATTGTGTTAGCTTGGCAACTCATTTACCTTGAATTCTTCAACAATAATACTCAAGGCTTCATGTCCAGCTTTTCTCATGTCTTCTAATTCCTGCTTATGCTTTTCCTGTACAAAAACATGGAGAAGATTATATACAACATAAGCACCTGACATAACAATTATAACTAGGAGAGTAAATACCAATTATTTTTCTCATTTTTTGGTATCTTTCACGAAGAAATGAACACAGCTTGACTCTTTAGATATATATATGCTAAATTCAAGTAGGTCCCAGTATTAAACATATTTTTATTTCTTAATTTTAAGAAAGGAATCAAACAGGAGTTAAGAAGTAAAACCATCTTCAGAGGACTTCCACCCTCCTCTTGTGCCTTTTGATGGACAGAATATCACACAGAACACTGACAGTAATTTAACATAAGCTTGGAATTAATTTAACATAAGCATCCCAAAGAGAATGAGGCATTGTGTGCACACAGTCAGAAAGCAACAGGTAATTAATTGCTCAATAGTTATCAATGTTCCAATAGTTTTGATTTAGTGACTCTTACATGAGAAAACATGTCATTGCAAACAATTTATTCAAAAAAATACATGCTCTAATTGCTACCAAATGCATGTACCTTCAGAGATGTATCAAATAAAAACTTAAATTAGAAGGATGAGAAGATGGCATTGAACTTTCAAAATTTTCTTACAATCTAAAATTCAAGTGACTCCAGACTTCACTTTTCTTCTGTTAGACCCCTGTGAACCAAACCACTGCAGAGGCAGATGGATCCAAATGCCTGGTGAGTTCCTGAGAGGAGCAGTTCCCAAGGACACCATGGGGCAGAGAAACCTTGTGACAGCAGGAAAGGTTACAGAGCACCCTCCCTCCAGCTTGCCACTGCCTGACAACAGCCTCAGCACTCTTATATCTTTTATTTGAATCATTTTGATCTAAGTGAGCCTTTGTTAGTACAGACATTTTAAACAGGGTTCTTAATTAACATCCAACATTTCAGCAGAAATGCCAGGCATGAGTCTGCATGTACTGGGAAGTGTAGGGGCAACACCTCTCAGCAGAGATCCACAGTAGAGGATTTGTGAGGTCTGATTGGGGAAGAAGACAGTAAAGATCTCAAACTTAAGTTTATTTGATTATATTTGCTCACTCTTAAGCTGACACCTCTTTCTGCAACCTTTTAAGAAGTAGATTGTCTTGAATTGTTGGGGGAAAATGCGCTCCATGCACAAACTCTGAACAGATTCCCCACCAACCTTCTGCTCTGGCACGCCTGCATGGCACACAGATTGTAACAGCAATAAATGAAACCACACACAAAACCAGAAAAAAGGGTACTCACTGTCTCACTTTCTCCTCAGTTAATTTAAAGCAACTGCATTATCTAAAGTGGATGCTTAGAAAAATTATTTTGCGTCACTGTCCCAACACGTGCCAAAAACGGCATCAAAAGTGTCTTGATACTACAAATTAGGGCAAACAACCACAGCTACCTGAAAAGAAAGCGAGTGGCTGCATATCAAAGTATCTTTTGTTAATTATTATATTGGACTCTCATTACAATGAGATTTTCATCTCCACAAAATCATCTTTCTTTCAAAGTATCATTTAAAAAAATTGTAACAGTCAGCATCATAATGACTCTGTTAATCATTATGATTAACATATCAACTGAAGATATATATATTTCCTCCAATTCATGCAAGTATAGACAAAAAATAATAATACTGAATGCAACAGAACTAAATCAATGAAAAACTGAGTTAAACATACTGACAATCAGCCCATAATGGCTAATTAATATACACACTAGAGTGTGCTATTGTATATAAAATACAGATTGGTCACTATTTCTATTCACGTGAAATAAGAATGTGAGCTCTCCAGAACTAAAACACAGGGGTGTCTCCAGGTCTACAGCAAAGCAAATATTTTCACTTTGGTCATATCATCAATATCCTAGTGAAAGATACAGTTAAGAACTTAAGGACAAACACAGGAAGGAAAGAAAGATTTCCGATTTCCCTACATAACCAAAAGCATGCAGTATGTAAAACCTTAAGCTCACCACAGGAACCAAGGAGGTAGTATGATTTACTTTATACAAGTAAGTATCATTTATACCTGGACTATAACAATGGAAGACTTTGAAGTGAATAATGAAGTGGGGTAGCAAACAAACTTTCATGAGCAACTGCCTCACATAGTGGTGAAGACATTTCCTGCTGAGTTAGATCTCGGTTGAGCCAGAGTTGAGTGACTGTGAACACACCAGTTTGCTGGGAGATATTATGACTGATTAAATGTGAAAAACTGTGCAAAGGAAATAGTACAGAAGAGCCTGTACATGCCCCAAACTGAAACATAATTATAGTTCCCATACCACTCTTCAAGTATTTGCAGTATATAACACGGCTCTCTACCCTATCATATTTAAGACACTAATATTCTATGAAGAAAAAATATAATTAAAATCTGCTTGTTTTTTTCTACAGGATGTGAATAGAGACTCTTCACTGAAGAGGACATTAAATAAGAAAAACAAGAGCTAAAACACATGCAGAACAATCTGTTAATTAATACTCAGTGTTCTTACTATTAATATACATTTTGCTAGCAAAACTGTATGATATGGTAAATAGCACAGGGCACTTGGCTCAGAAGCTTTCTCTATCTGCCTTCAAGTTTCAAAAATATTATACAGATATTTACTTCTTTGGGATAAAGTTGCCAGGGCAACTTAGGCCCTGGATGCTTTCCTACTTTCCCATATAATCTAAATGGTGGGACATGATAGCAAAAGAAAGTAAGGAAGAAAGAGTGAACAGGAGAGCAATCCCAGGGAAGCTGACAGGAGAATGCTTCCATTAAACAACCCAATAAGCATGAAAGGAATTCTTGCCTTCACTAGGATATTCTCACATCTCTTATCTGAAAAGCATCAGTTTTTCAGATCAAATTAAATTCCACCATTGTTCATAAAGAACAAAATATTAATTTGGAAAGGGTTGCCAGCTGCCATCAATAGCTACTGATAGTGAAGCCAGTTACAATACCCAACACAATTTTATATACTGCATGTATTTAAAAATATGTCAGTATGTATGCAGTTCTCTACTACAGTATACTTTATTACTATATATAAATATGTATGAAAAAACTACACTAGGAGAGTTTTCCTTCTTCCTATAAAAAGGAGACCAGTCAGAAACCAGCGGTGTACCCAAGATGTAAATGCTAGGTCTGATTCTGTTCAATACCTTCATCTGGATGATGAGGCAATGTATATTGTATTTTCATAGAGGTGTACTATTTGTAACATAATGATGTTCGTAGTACATTCCTAGAGGACACCTTCAGCTCTTTTAAAGTGTTTAAAAACCCAAGACAACTACAGAGAAACTTGAAACTCAGTCCAGTATCTTCAAAAGTATGCAGGCAGAAATGTTATTTAAGCATGAATAAAAGCTTCCTAGGATTTAATTCCAGAAGACATAAAACAAGAACTCAAAGCCTCATTGTATGTAAATACTCATTGTAAGACTGTAAGATTAACATATCTTTGAAATTTTTCCAATGTAAGAAAAGAATGAATTGTTTTCCTCCTTCCTTGTTTTTGCAATATAGAAAATTAGTTTAATTATAACAGAAACAGTCCTATTTAGCAAAAAATCAACAGAAAGAGAAGTTATATCTTTACATTTGAATCTCCTTTTCATTTTCAATATCTGAACTATTTTCTTTGGCTGCCTCTTGATACAAAACTCCAGAAGCAAACAGTGGTGCTATAGTTACCTCTTCTTGAATTTTCTTTTTCTGGTTTGTAAATACATTTTGGAACACTAAAAACATTCCAAAGCAGACATGCTATCTGAAAACTAAATGATCAACAGCTATTTTCCCATCAAAGCACAAGCAAAGCATCTTCAACACAAAGTGGCTGCCATGTTTATTCAAGGCTTCAAATGCTTTTTTTGTTTGTTTCCTGAACACAAGGGATGATATGCAAGCTGAAAAAAAACTGACAGAGCCTGCAGGACAACCAGAGACAGAAGTAATCATCTTTTCATTAAGTTGCTGTATTTGCTCCATTAGAAATGTGACAAGAATTTAGACCAGAAGACAAAATAATCAACAAACTGAGCATCAAATCAAGGCTAGGTTTCATAGTACAAGCTCCTGTTCTAACATGGCAGATACATTTAAAACAATCAAAAATGTTATATTCCATACAACAGTGATTTAGATTTACAGTAACTGAATTTCTGACTAGTTTAACATTTCAAATACTGCATTAATCAGATTTTGGTTCAGGCATTCCTGACCCTGCCCTTAATTGGCAATGAGGTAGGCCAGTTTGGAGTAAAATGTTCCAAATAATTCAGCTTGGGGAATATCCCCTGGATTGGAGTTATGACTTTAGTGACTAGGAGTGGGATATTTATTTTTCTCAGTTTATGACCAAAGTATTAAATCACAAAATCACACAATCATTCAAGTTGGAAGGGATCTCTTAAGGTCATCTAGTTTAACCTTCTTCTGAAAGCAAGACCAACACTGAATTCAAACCAGATTGTTTAGATTCTTGTCCAGTCAGACCTTGAAAAACTCCAAGGATGGAGATTTCACAACCTCACTGGTTAAGACATCCCAGTGCTTATCTTCATCATTAAATATTTTTTTCCTTATACCAAGTTGCAACTTCCCATGTTTGAATTTATCACCATTTCCTCTACCCATCTCTGCAGAGCCTGCCTAGCTCTATTTTTCTGTAGGAATTGGACATCTGCTATTAGGTTCCCTCTAAGTCTTCTCTTCTGCAGATCAAGTTATACAATGTACACTGCATTCCTCTCATCCACTCTCGAGGTGTTTCATCACAGAAGACAATCAGCTGGGTCAGGCATAATTTATGTTTTGGTAAATCCATGTTGGCTATTCGCAGTCACCTTGTTCATGTGCCCAGAAATGAACAAGAGCACTTCCACCATGATATTCCCAAAGACCAAAAGGCTGGCAAGCCTGGATCCATCCATCACCCTCCTTGTCTTTTTCCAGTAATCAGAGACTTCCCTCAGAGTCTCTCATAGTGACACAGAACTCTCTCGCAGTGACAGCCAGCTCTCTCATCACTCCTGGACTCTGGGGTCTGAAGCTGCTCATTGTTATAAACGACAACTCTTTTCTTCCATGGCTTTTTAATGAGCTAATACTCATCTGTACTAAAGATCCAGCCACACAACATACCCCAACACATCCCAGTTACTTCAATGATGTCAAATATAACACAGCTCCAGCTCCCCCTCCTTGCTTCCCAGACTCCATGTATTTGCATATGCACAGTTGAGAGGGACCCCTGAAATCAATTCAATTGTTGTGCTGGTTGACACATGAGAGCCTGGTTTGGCTTATTTCTTTTACTACCTCCCATCTCTGAGGTGACTAAACTCACACTTCATACAAATAAATAATGTTAAACTCGCAGGTGAGAGAAGAAAGTCTTGCTTGACTCCTTTTCAAGCAACATGTAAGATGGACCATACAAGATGACAGTATTTAATTCTTAAATGTGTGTTAAAAAACTTTGGCTTGATTAGCAAAGACGATGACAACATCTAATTGCCTGTCAGCAACGAAGTTCCAGTCCTACAGTATTTGTAACAAACAACACACTGAAGTCCCCCCCACAAAACCCTCCTCATACTTTGGAGCCTAGATGTGAACCTGGACACCTAAGAGCATTCCCACGTGAAAACTCTAACATGCATTTATTTATTTCTCTATTTCACTTTCCATGAAACATGGATGCTACTGAACTAAAAGCAAAACTTACTCCAGAGGAGAAAAGCTTTGTTTCTGGGGGTGGGGTAGGTGGAAAATCTAACCAACCTCTTAAAAGGATGATATATTTAACCTATTCTCTTCCTCAAAGAAAAGCAGTCTCACCAAAATCCCAAAGTCAAAAATCACCAAAAATTAACCTTTTTTTTTTTTAATTATTTAAGCCAGAAAATATCAGATGTAACATTACAAAAGAGTCAGCAAGATTGATAACACCTAAAGTTACTTAGAGGTAACTAAAAGTTATGTTGGATTTTAATTGGGTTTTGGTGTTTTGTTGGGTTTTTGTTTGTTTGTTGGGTTTTAATTTAATTTAATTGCAATTTGAAAAACAGACTGGTTAGATTTTAAAAATTATAGATCATTAAGCCATGTCATCTATTTTTAACAAGTCCTACTATTGGTCACTATAGGCAAATGAATTCATACAGACAAATATTCAAAATTCTAAAGCTATAGTGTAAACAACAAAAATAGACATATACCTGTGCTTTTTCAAAAATACTCCATGAAGAATACAACTAGAGATTCTCAACAGTGATGTGGCTGTTTAATTTATTTTATATACTCCATTTACTTATTGATCTTGATGGTATTAACACTTAAAAAAAGAAATTGTAAGAAAGATTGACAAATGCATAAATTTGAGACAGGGACTGACTTTTCCGTTGCTGTATCTAACACTTACTCACTCCCTAGATCTTTTTCACGTTGCCATTACATCATTTCTAGAACACACTCTTCCACCCCTCACTCTGTCCTTTCCTTCAATGACGGTAAAACCACGGTTCTCATCTTTGAATTTTTTTATTTTGAACAACAGGAACTCCATAGCTTCGTCTTTAATCTATTCAATATGCTCCAGTTAAAAAACAAAAAAAAAAAATCCAACCTCCCCTCGCCAAAAAAAAAAAACCCAAACCAAAAAATCCCACCAAATATCCCACAGTAGAAAAAACCCTGCCCCCCAGTAAGAACCCTCTTGATGCTGAAAGAGCGCAAGGGAGAAGCAGAGGGGTTCTAATTTGGACACAAATATTATTTCCTCTAACTTCACAAACCAAGACCTTACAAACACCGCCCCTTCTGAGAGTCCCTCGGTTTCTTTTCAGCCAAGCCAGCTGGCAAGGATGCAGAAACAAACTCAGTCTGTCTTTGTTGTATGTGAGAAATTAAAATGTAAATACATCTTAAAAGGCTGTAGCATTAAGACTGAATTTGACAGAAAGCTTTAGCTGTATTTTAACTTGGTTTGAAGCTTCTGAGTTTTTTATACTACGTCAGACCTCCCACAAATTGGCTAATCCAGATGAGAAAAACCATGATTAAGGCACATTCTTGTTCTGAGCAGCTCCCCTCTTCAGAGGGGCACAAACATCGCTTACAGTAAGGTTCTTGGCTAAAAGTCTTTTCAAAAAGGGAAAGCAAATCCTGTTGGAATATAGCCTTCCTCAACTGGATATACGCAGATTTATTAAGCATATGTAAAGGTGTTTGAAGGACTGGAGGTCACATTTAAAATTGTAAAGTAGTGCAGCAGCAATTAAGAATACAAAACATCAAAAAAGAACCCAAACAAAAATTTGATTCTTCCTTAAAAAATATTGTTTCTGTTTGTGCAATGGAAGATTTGTCAGCTATGGCAGTGATTGGTATATGATAATTTAATTGGTGGTGACAGAAAAGGACAGTGTTGAAAGTTGATAAAATACTGTCACCGGAATTGCAACATGCCTCAAAGAGTTGCTATTTTTATTTAATAAATAATCAGTTCTCAAAGAATGTGCAAGTAAAGACAAACGATGTAAGAAGGAGGGCAAGTGCCACTAGACCCTTATCCATGTGAGAACTCTCTAATGAAAATATTATGGGAAATATCAGATTTCTTCAGACTATTCCTGTAGTCTTTGTTAGCTACAGTATCCTTTTTCGCCCTGCACGTGAGATGTCCACTGCATTTTTGGCTGAATATCATAACGGCCTGAATAATTTTCCTCACTTAACAACTGTCACCATATTCAGAGTAAATAACAGTATAGGATATGTAGAACCAGCTCAATCTATCTTAAAACAATAACAGTGGACGTGTTAAAGTGACACAGAGCTAAAATGCACCTTTATAAGCGATGAGTCCAAGTCCCATTCACTTAAGGAACTTCTCACCACTCCAGCTGAAATGCAGCTGCTTTCCGACGGGTCACCGGGGCTTTCTGCGCAGGTAAGGGAACTCCCAGGGGGCAGAGATACAATCACACTCCACGTGAAACCCAGGGATTGTCCTCTCTAGTGACCTCTTTTCAGGGTTGTACTGTATTTAATTCTTTAAACCAAATATTTCACAAAACACTGCCACAAAAGCAGGCATCAAACACTGTCTGAAATGATGGTTTAGCTCAGAAACGTGGAAACGGATATCTCCTTAAAGAGCCAATCATAAACCATTTACTTCTAATCATAAAAAGTACTTTTTCAGTTTACAGTTTGAATGTAAGGGAGGTTCAGAATGTTTTACATTATATGTTGCTTATGAACAAAAACTAAGTTTTCCTTCTGAGCTTGCCTGAATTAACAAAAATTTATTTCAAATTTTCTACCTATCAGATCAATGGGAATTTGCTTTTCAATGACATGTTCACTTCTTACTTATCTCAAAAGTCAGACTACAAACTCAGGCCCTTGAAAACACAGTACAAACTTGGATTGTTCTCTCTAAATAGAAATTAAGTACATTAAGTGCACACTTAATAGTAGAAATTATTGTTAGAATATAAAGAAAATTATAGTACATGAAAAAAATTCAAAATTTCTCTCAGCCCTTTATTGCAGTATGTTACACTATTTTTAAGCATTACTCAGACTTCCATTTTCATAATTCCAATATGATATTTATTTCTGGAAATTAATGTTGATCATCCTAAACGATTATTTGCCTGAGAATGCTTAGATTTGTAAGGTGCATCCAAAACCAAAATATTGTATCTGTTTAGCAATACATTTGAATAATAGATTTATTTTTAAGGAACTAGGAAAGTCTGTTTTATTTCAATATCCTTCAGGTTTAAGAACAGATATTCTAGTTTTGCCTGAATTAACCAATTAATTAATATCAGTTTTCTTTCAGTGATAAACCTTCAGCCAAGAATAGTAAAAAAAGTTCTCATTAGTTTAAGTACATGATTATTTTACATGTCACATGCTGTTCTGGACCCTTTAAGCCTTTAATGAGGAAAAAACTTCTAAAACAGCAAAACCTTGTTTATTTATTAATTTAAGAGCAGTGACAGTAAAGTAACTAAAAATAATTTGTGTCACTATGGCTATCTGTAAACAAAACCAAAAATAATCACTGTAAGAATATACACTAGAAAACTGCTTTGACCTTATAAACATGCATTTTTACTTGAAGGAAAAAAAAAAAAGGAACAGTAGTTTAGTTATGTTGATATATGACTAGAACTGAATTACACCTTTTCTTATCTGTATCACTTCCCAAACATTCTTTTATTGTTCTTTTAAAGCTTCTCATAATCAGACGGTAGTTTCAAACCTTGATGCTACATTTATATTCTATTGTGCTCACTGCAATAACTAATACTTTACCACTGGAACTGCTTTCTTAACATCAGGAGCTATATAGGAGTGACCTGTTAGATGTCTTTGCAGTAGTTTAAAATACTAGTTATTTGTTGTCATTTTGCCTATATATTAACATTTGGGCAGTTTACTCAAGTAAAAAGTGCCTAATACTTAAAGACATAATTAATAAGTAAGTTTCCAAGGTAACTGAGAATGTAAGAATAAATTTAACTTTGATATGTAAGTCACAAGAATTTGATGGTTGTGTAATAACTTCCAGTGTGTGAATTAGTTAGATTAGAATACGTTTATACAAATAAATTTGATTAATAATTGGCAAATTATACATTTCAACGGATCACTCTGTTTCAACAGCAAATTTAATACAGATTGAAGAACTCAAAGGTGTAACAGGTTAATTAGGCAATAAAATGTTCAGCAATATAGTCAGCTGCATTCTGCAGCCATTCAAAGTTTATTAATGAACTATGAACCAAATCAGATGATTTAACAGTTAAAGGGCAATGAAGAGACAATTCTTCAAAATTCTCCCAAAATATCAACTTAATATTTGCTGTGCATCTTACTTCTTCCAAGTATATAAACACTGAATACAAAAATGCCATTAAAGGTATTAAATAATTTTGACTAATTTGGCAAAGATTTACTATTTTCATAGTAAGCAGTGGTCAAGTACTCACAATAATTACAATGTGTCAGATGACTTACATTGAACACAAACAGGACTTGAGTGGATCCAGGGACATGGAGTTGCTTTGGAACTGTTCCTGACATTTTTAAAGGAAGTTTATACCAAGTAACAGGTATTTGGTCTACAAGCATTGCCTTAAGAGTACCATTATCCAAGTTTTACTCTACACAGGTTTCTTAATTTTGAGTGCATTTTACCACATTTTCATTATTCCCTCAAAAATCCAGTAAGACACTATTCCTACAAAAGCTAGATCTTGCTGAGACAAGCTTTTTGGTAAAGAACTCCGACTGGTCAGTGTTACATATACCTGGACATTTCACAACTGTTTTAATTAGAATTTCCATATTAAATAGAAAAAAAAGAAAAATATTAATCATCCTGAACACACTTGCTGTGAATGTGCAAATGGAGATGGGCAGTAGCTGTTACAGACTTGTGACACACTAAACATAAATTAGCAAAGGCATTCAAAGAAATCAAGGATACACTGGCATAAAACAGGTCAGGACAGGTAGAAAGCAGTCACGACACAAAAACTGATTCCAAAAAAAAAAAATGTTTTACTTATACCTACTTGCACATCAGGAAAATGAAAGTTGTTTAAGCCCAATTTCTTGAATATCTTTAAAATCAGGGAGTGAAAGGAGGCACATAAGTGTAAAAGTATAAATGCTAGGCACATTTCATGACTGTAACTGAAAACTAGATTATAAGGCAAGTCAGGGATCCCAAAACTGTTAAGTAAAAGCACAACAGCATAAGAGAGGTATATTTGAACACATTTTTTTTAATTTTTAAATTTAATATTTTAAAAACAAAGTCACTATGCTTAGTCTTATAACCAATCTTCTAATAATTCTGAAACAAACCAACAAAATACTTAATAAAAGAAGAATTGAAGTTTAAGAGGAAAACATAAAGGCAAGAGAGCAGAATCTTTTCCTAAGAGAAATAAAAAGTTATTTTTCCTCATATTTGGAAAAATAATTTTGAGGAAAGAAGACATCAAAATTGGGGGGAAAAAAACAGGCCAAAAGATAAACAGCTCTGAAATTACTAATAAATAAAGACTTTGAATAAAAATGAGTGTCTGAAAGAAGAGTACATAGAGTAATATTAAAAAAAATTAAAGGTGAATAAATAAACGTGAGGTATCTGGCACTCACTTGAAAAAGAGGTGGGCAAGGGATTGTTGCCATATCCATAAATACCTTTCCCGGTTCAGCAAAAAGATGCACTGCTATCTGTTAAAGTGTCTTTTCTGAAATTCCCTCTTTTTCTGTGTTCCATAATTTTAAACCCTGCTGTGACCCATGAAATTTCCTGGAATCTCATTTATAAATTTGTTTGCAGGTACAGTACATAAACTTTTTTTTCACACCTATTTTTTGTTATTAGCATTCTGTCTCCTCTATGTCTGCACCTAAAACCAACCTAAATATTTTCTTAGAAGATGGTGTTTAACAGGATGTAAGTCATATATTAGTTTTGTAAGAAAACATACATTTTCTAGTACTGCAGCCATAAAAACCACCTACCTCCAAGACCTGTTTCCAATCTCCTGCAGAACACCTTTTCCAGAATCATAAATGCACTCATCTGGAAGGAAAGACTAGGAAGGCGACGACAGGGTGTTGCCTCTTATGTGACAGGGGAGTTGGAATGCCTGGAGCTCTGTTTTGGGGTGAGGGATCAGGGAAGAACTTAGGGAGCAGGAAGGAGCCTCACATTCCCTGGTCCTGGTCCTCAGGAGGAATGTCATCAACCCCACTATTTGCTGAAGGGACAACACGGAGATCCAGGAGATTCCTGGGGCATACTGACAACAACTTCCTAACACAGCAATTTCCAAGGCACTCCATTGAACCTGATCCTTAGAAACACGGAAGGACTGCCTGGGAATGTGAAGATCGATGGCAGCCTGCCTTGGCTTCAGTGACCATGAGAGGGTGGAGTTCAGGAGAGGGGGAGGAACGAGGCAAAAAGCAGGATCACAATGTTGGACTTCAGGAAAGAAGTCTGTTTGTGGGACTGCTTGGGACATGGGACACAATCCTAGAAAGAAGGTTCCAAAAGAGCTGGTTCCTATCAGGGATTATCTCCTCCAACCTCAACAATGGTTCATTGTGACAAGCAGGAAGTCAAGCAAAGGCAGCAGGAGGCCTGCATGGGTGAACAAGAAGCTCCTCACTAAACTCCAACATAAAAAGGATGTGGAAGCATCATCTTCAAAAACAAGGAGGCAGACACACCCAAGTATGCATCCTGGTGTATATGAATTAGTGTGATATATGGGTCCAATATATTAAAAAAAACCCCCAAAGTAACATGCAATATTAATCACAATAAAAATAAATTCCCTCCAAATTAAGAGGGAAGAAACAAGCCCAAACCCTCACGTTTACCTTTCCTGTCTTTATGTAACTGCACTTTAAGTCTTTTCCTCATAATTTGAATCTGTACAATTTAAATGTGACATTTGTACAGCTACTCATATAAAAAGTTCCCCAAATATCAACAGTTACAGAAATAAATGTAATAACACCTAACACAGCAATGATTTTATTTAAGTTATCATTCCCTTTAATCCCAGCTGGGTGTTATTGCATGACCTAGCGAAGTTTCTTTGGATCATTATGTGCTGATCTGTCAATGTTTTCTTCAGTATAAGCTTCCTCTCTTACCTTTCTAAAACACCACTTAAAAAAGAAGCCTATCTGACCTGCTTTCTTACACCCAAAACTGTATTTGAAGTGAAATTACAGTACGAACCTAATTCATTTCCATTCACGACTCTCTGTAATAACAGTAATAGTGCTAAATATAATAAGTACATTAAAGTAATTTTTTCAATAAAAATTTAGAAGATTTTTCCCTAAAAAAAAATGGCAGAACAGAAACAAAGGTTTCCAAACGAAAATGTTTTTGGTGTTTTTAAAGCAACTATAGATTTGTTAAGTTAGAAGAAGTCAGTTCCCAAAAGAAAAAAAAAAAAAGAGTTTATTTCAAAAAGAAGGATCACACCACATCAACAACATTGTTCTTTAAAAAACCAGCCTGCTTAAGTTCCAGAAAGGGATGATGATGGGAAAAAATGTGTATAACCACAACTAGAATTTTCCAGCAGCAATGCAGTATTTCTTCAAATGTGACTGTGTGGTAAATCAGAGAAACAGCAGAGGAAAAGTATGATCCAATTCTTAGTGAATCATCCAAACCAGTTGTCTGCAGATAGACCAAACATCAGAAGTCTTATCAGCTTAATAATCTGTCCAAAGAATTATGTTCCTACTCAGAGCATCAGAACCCAGTCACAATCTTCCCTTCACAAATTAAGTGTTCCCTCACTGTTCTGCAAATAAGAGAACATCACCTACTAAGCAGGAATGTTCATTTCACTATTGATGGATTTTCACTGTAGTAAAAATTGGGGTTTAGTAGTTTTAAAATGCAGCCTTTGTTCATTTCTATAACATATTGTAATGTGGCTACAGCAAAATTTCAGACTTACAGGATTAAAATGACCACTAATTCTGCTTTATAGTCAAAAACATTTATTACCTACTAGCTCTAAATATCTTGAAAATACGCAGCACCTCACATCTAGAGGAGCTGGTGTTAAAAGTTGGGATGAACATATATATATGACCATGTGATCAAAAAAGCGACTGACACACCAACAAAGAAAACAAAAAAGTCAGACATACATTTGCACCTGCTTCTTTCCTGTCTAAAACAAGCAAAGAATTATAAGGCTAACACAGCAACTTTATGGTTGCAACACTGCACACAAGTCAAAACCCCTAAAATTACACTTCCCACAGCAATTTTAACTCAGCTCCAATTCGTAAGCAAAGAAGTTAGAAATAAAGTATGTTATTTTGCCTCTTAAATATTACAAACACTGAATCAGGAATGTGGGAATCATAACTCCAATTTTATTAGCTTATATGAATTCAGGATCTCAAAGAGACCATTGCATTAAATATCCAAATAACTCTGTAATACTAGTTAATACCAAATTGTTTATTCTATTTATGAACCCACTGCTGCCCCTTTACTGTCTCTGGTTGTTGTAGTAACATATGGAAACAACATTAAGAATGTGAAAATACTATGTGGTCTGTTCAATCCTGATTTTTTAAAAGCTAATTTTATTTAGATGAAACACAGAACTTTTTACTTTTCGGTTTTACACAAGTACAAATGTGGCAATGCTCTATTGTCATCCATTGGTTAAATGTTAACACTATACCAAAGACTTGGAATTCTGCCTCTCATGATTAGGAATAATAATTATCACTATTAGTTACAACTCTTCCAACTCAAGCCATTCTCTGATTCTATGATTCTATATCAAAAAAACCCTAAAAGCATATTTTATTGAAGCAATTTTGTGACAACAAAACCCTGAAAACACAGTTGTCATCCTTGACTGAGGCAGAAATCAGTAGAAAAAGATGAAAAAAAATTACTGGCTTAGTTGACAAAGATTAATGAAATCTTCTCTCAGAACTAAGCATAATAAATTCACAAAAAAGAAAAGAGTCTTATCTAAATATGAGACCTTGTTAAAAATGCAATTAACTGACTGGCTCTATTACCTCCAAAGCAGCTTTTGAGAATTCCCTTTGTCACAAGTGTTGGAAGTCAGTTAATTAGTAAATATAAAGGTGAATGAAATAATGAATGTTCATGTAAAAGCCAGTTAGAACCATCTCCTGAGGCCTTTGTTTTATTCATTATACTCAAATATTAACATACCAATTTCATTTAAAAGGAATTAAGTCAGTGCACACCTACAGCTTTGGATGCCAGAATCAGTTCTGTTGGAAACCCTGTCCTGAGAGTTCCCAAAGCCATGCCAGAGTCACCATTGCAGTCTGCTTTTAAGCTTTTCAAGTCAACAGCACTAATATCCAGCTGTTTCTACTGGGAAAGGAAAAGCCAGCAAGACAGACATCTGTACTAGGGAGCTGCCAGATCTGCTCAGTGTGTGGCCACAGGTGCTGACCCTTGTGTTGCAGGAGCCAAAGGAGCAAGACAAAAGAAACTTCAAGCTGTACTAAAAGAAGACATCCAATATTCAGGTCTCATGAAAGCAACTTTAACAGTCAGCTCTCAGAAGCATGACTAACTTTCCTGCTCTGATTTGATTCTGTCTGTATCCAGGAGGCAACAAGAGGAAGCGCTTGAGCATTCCTACAGAGTAAGTTAAAGGTTATGACTCTTTTATTGCTGTTTTTGAAAACTGCAGTACCTGACTCAAAGAGTTATGACAGACTGATACTTGTAAACCTCAGTAACATATCCACTATTCAAGTACTTCTGCTTGAAAAGCAGAGTAAAAGCATTAAAACATCATTAAAACATTCTATTGTTCGTGATGATCAAAAACATTAGCCAGTATCAGCAGGTTTTTAAGAAAAATCAGGAGGTTTTTAAGCAAACCTTACTTTTATATCATAGCTAAGCAAACATTTCTTTCTGTAAGATGTTACATATATAAAATGAAAAATCAGTACTACATGATTTTATTACTGTAAATCCTAAGATGTACTGCCACCAGCAATTCAATACTAATTACTAGAGCAACCCAAAAGTAGAAAAAGGAAACAATGTAGTAGCAATTAAAAACCATCCCCAGCAGCAAAACAAATTAAGTGAAGCTGAATTACCAACAGAAACTTCTGAAATGTTGAAATTTTGTTTGACCTGCTATAACACTGGGAGATGACTGAAAATTTCAATGGAAAATCTGTCTTGTATGTGAGATTTCACACATGTATTTAATGAATGATGTTAACTTTAACAATGGAAGCAATTTTAATTACATCGTCTAGCATCTAATTACACTTTACAGGTTTTTATTATGCAACACAAACTGGTCCATATTCAGGTTAGGTGACACATCACAAATAATTGGCTACTTCAGAACACCCTAAGTCATGCTGTTAAACACATTCATCATACAAAGTGTTTTTCTTTTCATCCATTTTATGAAATGTATCATAAGAAGGATGAGTGATCCCAGTTACAATAATGTACTTAGGCAAGAGAGGTTTTAAACCTATATTCCCAGTATTGCCAAGAATCACACTCTGATCTTAAAACCTTAGAAATTCTTTAAATTCAAAGGGCTTTGGAGCAGGCCTATAGATACTTAAAAAAATATTTGTTGGACATAAACATACTCTATACAAAACCCCCCTGAAAAACAAAGTAAGATACTACAAGAAAGAAATTACCTGGAGTGTCTTGTAATGATCTTGATGTGGTACTTTTTCTTTTTTTTCCTTCAGGAAATCCATTTCTAAAACACTATGTTTTTCCAGCAAATATTCTAGTTCCTATAATGTTTGCAAAATAAAATACATGAAATTACAAACATTTGAGGATTGTGAAAACACAGATTCAGTTAATAAATCCAACTAATTTAATTTCTGAAGTGCTGTGACACTTTATATCATAATTTACACAGAGATTAAGGGTTGTGCAAGAAAACTATCATTGCAGTTTTTAGATTCAGACAATATTTTAAAGAAATTTAAGGTATTTAAAAGCCAAGGCATGTCCTATGTATGAGGAATGTCCTGTGGGAAGCGGCCAAGGTCACTGGGATTGTCTGGGAGAGGAGATTAAAAGGTGTCCTCCTCACCCTCCACAGCTTCCTGAGGAGAGGAAGTGGAGAGGGAGGTGCTGGTCTCTTCTCCCTGGTATCCAGTGACAGGATGTATGGGATTGGCTCAAACTGGCATCAGGTGAGTTTTAGACTGAACACTGTGAAGCATTTCTTTACCAACAGGTGGCCAAGCACTGGAACAGGGTTCCAGAGATGTGGTCAATGCCCCAGGCCTGTAAATGTTTCAGAGGCATTTGGACAACGCCCTTAATAACTTTTGGTCAGCCCTGAAGGCTAAAGGCAGCTGGAACTGTTGTTATAGACCCCTTCCCATTGCAACTATTCTATTCTAGTCCAATTATTTCCACATTTTTAGTATCTTGCTCTATCTTTCTGCACTTGAAAAACAGTATATTAAATGTACTATCAGTAAATGTTTTCACTAAAAAGGCAGAAATCCTATGGCATACACAGATCTCTATCTCCAAAATTAATAAAATCTTAAAATATTCTGGCATCTTGCAGAGAGCCAATCTGGAAGCCTGCCCAACATGAACCAAGAGAGAGGAAGGAGAATAACACTGCTGACAATAAACTTCAAAATTGTTCACTATACAAAGAGCTAAAGATTTTTTATTTTTCCTTAATGCAGCCATTGTTCCCACTAAACTCATTCCTATTATACATAAGTCGTTGGTACTCTTTCAATTGCTCCAGAACAACTTCTTGAAGCCGTGCAGGAAGCCAGTATAGAAACAAACGACCTCCAGGCCACAGCACAGCTATTCAAACAAAGGCACAACTGAGAGGGTCATAAGTAGGACACAAAGAGCAGGTCTGCTTAGTTCAACCCTGCTTTGGGCCAAAATCATAAAAACAGTTCAAGAGATTATAAGTCTCTGATTCCACTGTAGAGATAGAAACAGATTATGGAATACCTCTTCAATTCAGAGTTTAGCTCTCAACCTATCTCCTCCTACAGTCTGTATTCATCCTTCCCTCCCAACTTCCCTCTACACACTTAATTCCTAGCAAAACCAGCCCATTGCAGTCCTCCTCATCTTTGGCTCCAGTTCCTCAACCTCACTGTCATTTCCAAGAAGTTGTTTCCTCCTTCCCCAGCAAACCTTGAGAGCTATCAAGAAACAGTATTAAGAATGGCAGAAACTAAACTCACTCTCCCATGCCTCAGTGACCTTTTGCCAACTCAGATGTGTCAGACATAACACTGTTTGGTGCTCTTATTATATTCCTGTTGGAAGGAATATGAAGAATTAAGCTACCAGAGCTCCCAGAAAAAAAAAAAAATCAAAACAAAACCACATGGCTCCATGCTAAGAACACTTGTCCTTTTTTTTCTTTTATTTTTTTATCCGTCAAAGAAAAAAAAATAAAATCTTGAAACTTTAGAAAAATTTAGCCTAAAATAGACACCAGACATGAAAAAAAAAGGAGGTCTTATGTTCAGTTCTGGCCAGTCTCTGGAGCATGTCCGGGGACAGGCAATGGAGATGGGGAAGGGTCTGGAGCACAAGTCCTCCGAGGAGCAGCTGAGGAAGCTGGGGGGGCTCAGCCTGGAGAAAAGGAGGCTCAGGGAGACCTTCTCACTCTCTGCAACTCCCTGACAGGAGGCTGTAGCCACGTGGGGGTCGGGCTCTGCTCCCAGGGAACAAGTGACAGGATGAGAGGAAACGGCCTCAAGCTGTGCCAGGGGAGGTTCAGGTTGGACATTAAGAAGAATTCCCTCACGGAAAGGGTGGTCATGCATTGGAAGGGGCTGTCCAGGGGGGTGAAAGCATCACCATCCCTGGAGTTGGTAAAGGAACAACTGGCACTCAGTGCTCTGGTCTAGTTGACAAGGTGGTGTTTGGTTAAAGGTTGGACTCGATGATCTTGGAGGTCTTTTCCAATTTTAATAATTCTATGATTACATGATTCTAAATTGGGTCAATTTCTCTGGATTTTGGCTAATTTCTACCAAAAAATGAATTTCAAATCTCTGCCAGCTCCAACCATATTTTAATCCCATACAAATGCCAACTGTTCTAATTAAAAAGAAACTATTCATACCTTTTTAATTTTCAATTTTTCTTCTTCAGCAGTGCAAAGCTTGATTTCTAGGTTTGCAACAGCTTGTTGAAGGCAGCTCTTCGCTTCATTTGTTCTCTGTGTCTCAACATCAATCAAAGCAGTGGTTGATGCAACTAAAGTCTTGCCTTCAATTACATTTGAAGAGGTGACTGGAATATCTGCTTGAATCTAATTCACAGGAGAAAAGTGAGTAATTTCAGTACATCAGGTTTACAGGGAAACAAACTCTCCTTGGATAAGTCACTCCATGCTTTCACCCAATGCAGGCTGCAAACAGCAGTCACAGAAAGGGAATAAAAGGGGTTTTTATCTCATCTTGGGGATAGATTAACAAAATAAGAGTAATTGGGAGATGCTTACAACATTTAGTTAATGCTATTTCAGTAAACTGCAGAAGCACAAGAACTGAAACAGAGGTTTCTTGAATCCACAATGTAAACCAGATGAAACACTGATAATAAGCCTATATTTTCAGAAAAGCACAAAATAAATTAGGTGAGGTTCAAAATACTTTGTGGTATAATTAAAAAAAGCCAATGCTTTTTTTTTTCCCCTCTTAAAAAAAAATAATAAAAAGGAGGGGGCAAAAACTTGTTTATTTTGCAGCCAAGGAACTTCAAAGGAAAAAGCTGGTAAATTAATTCAGCTGCCACTTTTTCAACAATTTGAAAGCCAAACACACTTGAGATTTGGGTAAGGGTGGTGAAAGGAACATCTCAATGTGTTTATTAAAGAGAGGTTTGATTGATCTGATTTAATCCACCTCTCTAACACCTTTTATCCCACTCAGATAATGTACTGACTTTTCAATAAATAACTATCTCTCAAAGAATTCAAAGAAAGTAATAAACAAAAACAGCTGAGATCTTGACTGCACAGGAACACATAAGAAACTGCAGTTTGTGCTCTGAATTCTCCTTGGCAAAGAGAAGCCAAATGTGCTAATTCTATTTCCGAGTTTGGCATCGCCAAAAATTGTGAGCATAGAACCTAAAATGGTGAAGCTTTTTTATTACATGAAACCTCAAGAGGCCCTGGAGATACAGATATAAAAGAATACAGTTCTCCTAACATTGCCCTCGAACAGGTATAAGAATATTTTATCATAATTTTATGCCCACCGTTTTCCTTCTTGTTTAATCCTAAGTGCAAAGTCTGATCTCTAAAATAATATTAAAGGACATGCTCTCAACTCCTTTTCTCCCTTTAGTAAAACTTGTTAATATATTTTTTAGTCTGTACTATTTCCTGCACTAAAGAGAGACTTTATGGAACCATGGGTGTGTCAGTAGCTGAACAGAACAAGACAAGAAAAATTGAAACATGGCCTACAACTAGAATTTGTACAAATACTTAGTCAGAAGTAAAAAAGCGTATTTCTTATTTTTCCATAAGATTACCCAAGTAAGTTAATTTTTAGTTTTAAAAAATAAATCTTAGTATTCTGGAATATCCCAAGTGCTCTTTCCAGAGAACACAAAAGCTAAAATTGTGGCCAAGCTCAAAGAAGAGAGGATGCAAGTTATTCACTGTTAGCCAAAATCAAAAAGGGTAGGACTAGGACCTGTGGTGGCTAAAGGAAAGCATATCTTGGTCATTCTACCAGTAATAGAAATTTACTGATCCAAACTCTGTCAGAGAGGCAGAAGAAGAGCCTTCAACACAGAAAATTACTGTGGCTGGTATCAGTCAAAAAATAAAGTAAACGCTCCTTCCTCTCAAGAAAAAAATCCACAACTTTTGGATTTCTAAGAAAATTTCTTTGACATCATTTGCATCTGGGCACATCTCTTTGCTTTTTATAGGCTTTCCCCAGAACATTAGGCTGGGAACAAATACAAAACAGTAACTAATTCATTCCTAAGACTGGACGATTGGAGCTGTACTAGCCACAGTCTTTCTGGAAATGTAAACATACAGATGCTACTCAAAGGAGAAAAAAAAAACTCGGTTTAAGCAAAACAAGTATTTTGTACAAGTTCTCTGTATAGTTCTAAAGAAATGCTTATAGATGGTCAGACAATGGAAATCTGATTTAACGGTGAAATTCAGTTTTCACCATGAGTAGCCCTAGACTTGATGAGACTACTTGAAGAATAAGAAACAAAGGAAGGTTTGCAAACTAGCCCAAAGTATTGATTAGTTCACAATGAGGCAAAAGCACTTTCTAATTCAAGTATGTACTACTATACATCCTGAAACGAGGAAGTTTATAATCAATAAACTTGTTCAAATAGGTGCCACTGCAATCAATGGCAATGAAAGATTCACTTGAGAGGGTAAATCTATATAATTCCCATCTGCAGCAATCCAGCATTCCTCTGCTAATCTCCAGGTAAAACTTTTTTTTCCCTTCCATGCTCATCTAATAGTTTAGTCAAAAACTAATACACTTTTACCCCCAAAAAAGAAACAAAGACAATTTTTCAGCAGTAGTGCAGCCACAAGGATAGATTAAGATTGCACAACTAGGATAATGTCAGATCACACAAAAAAATATTAAAAAAATCAACTTTAAAAGTGATGGGGGAAAAATAAATTAAAATAAAATAAAAATAAATTTAATTATAAGTAAGTAAAGATTAAATGTTAATTCTCTAATCCTAAAGTCACAAGAAAACATACAAGTATGGCATATATGTACAGCTATAATCTTTACAGTTTTAACAGGAACAAACTTTTTTGAAAGAACCTTCCTAGTATTGTTTCCTACATGCATGCCTAGCACTATCAGCATGCCTGTAAGTTTTAATAACTCTAATACACTTGTCTCTCTTACAGTTCATACCAAAGCACAGTGCAGTGTCTCCCAGTTGTAGGTCTTATAAACAATTATAAAATTATTTTACTTCAAAGTCTTCATCACAGAAATCCAAGGAGCTTTTGCCCTCAGAAGGCATTTCAACCTAAATGTGCACAGAAGAGATACAGTGCTAACATATTAAATACGTGAGTTCCCATGCTGAAGCTCAAAAGTTGTGGGTTTACCTGTTCTTCAAGAACAGCTGGATTTATCACACTGTTGGCTGTTTGAACAGCTGTTGCCACATTATCACTTGACAAAATGAATGAGTCAGAAGGAGCCAGGCAGGAAGAAGGCACAGAGTGCTCCAGAAGAACATCAGGAGATCTGTGGACTTCAGGTACTAGAAATAGAAAGAACACACAGTATGAAGAAGCACTCAAAAATTAACTGTTTCTGGAGTCTATGCAACAAGTGTAGTAATACTAATGTAATGTTATGTACCTCATATAATCTAATTGCACTGAAGAATAATTCCATACAAAGTGCCTGTGGTTTTGAGTAGTATCAACTTGAGGACATTCAGAATCATAGTCACCCTAAATTTAGACTTGTAATTTACACAGAGGTTTTAGAAGACAACTGCTATCAAAAGGATCCATTTCAACTTTGTTTCTTTCAATTCACACAACCTTTCAGCTTCAGCATCATCTTTAATCAAAGTCAAGTGTAAAAACCATGCTTACAGTTTCCTAAGTTTCATAAATTCTGAAGTTAAAAAATCCCCAACTGTCTTAGAAGACACAAACAAAGACACACTTAAAAAAAACTTACCAAGACACATGATAAAGCAGTTTTATATGTTATAAGATATAAAAAGATAACAAGGTAAATAACTCTCTAGCTAATAAACTTCAGTGGAATTAATACCGGACTGAGAGCTCTTCCATACCAATTTCCAGTTATGCCATAAAAATCCTGAACAGTGGATCATCATTATCAACCCAGTACAACAGAAACCTGAGTGCTCTTATGAAGGACATAAACTAAATAGACTAAATAAACAGAAAGGAGAAAAGAAAGCTTGGCATACATTTTTAATTTAACAGCAAAGTCCTGCAAACTTTGATATGTTCAGCTACAGGTGTGCCTTTGCAGAAGGCAAAAAAAGTATATGCAATTGTTTTAGGAAAAGCAGCTCACATCATCAATACAACTCTGGTAAAATGTAGAAGATGCCACTAGCCAGGACAAGGCTCAACCTCCCCATATCACTGTTGAATGCTGCACAAGTACACAGCACAAACATTGGCCTAAAGGACAATTCAAAAGGACACATCAATCTGTGGATCCAGTCCTATCTTCTTTACTCTCCAATTCTAGGATTCAGGTATAACATAGAGGAACATGCAAACCTCGCCTACTAAAAAGAAAGAAAATGGACTGTAAGGCAGAAAAATATCAGTATGCTAATTGCAGTGATAGCAGATTGGGACATATGGCCAAAAAAAAAAAAATCAAAAAAAACCCACCAAAAAATCACAGTGCAGCAGAAAATGGAAACTTGGCTGAAAGGCCTAGAGGACAGTACAGCAAACAGAAGAGGAACCAATTTTGGTAACCAGAACCAAAAAACAGATCTGGGACACAACTGCACCTTTAACAGAAAACTCTTCCTCAGAATTGGAAATGGGACTTTTTCAGCTTCCTTTATGCACTATATCAGTAAAACTCCCCTCCCAATCCAAATGTCTGCTTTTAAAGGCAGCTTCTCATAACAGTTACCTACTCTGTTAGTTCAAGTGGCAGTGAAGTGACATAGAGAATCTTTTTGTTTCTAAACAAACAGTAAAGTCTCTGTTTTATGCTATCATTTAATACCCTGAATCTCAATTTTAAATCAATCCCCATCTGATGGAAAAACAACTAAAATAATGTACCAGGCAATTTCTCACTGAGCAGGCAAGCGATTCTCTTACTAAAACTGTCAACTCACGTGGAAACCTGACATGACACTGTTCCTTTGGATGTCAGTGTTCACCCTTTAGTGAGGATCACCATAGCTCAGGCATAGTTCACATATAAATAATTTATCACAAAAGTAAAAACAGAAACTGAGACTGGGTACATATGAATAATGGAGACTCACTGAAATTAAAACTTTTGGTATTCACACATTTTGGGGTATCCAATACTAGACATAAGACTCCATTTTTCAGGTAATAATCTGGAATCTTCTAGAATCAAATTGAGCTTTCAGGGATTCTAGTTATAGCAATGAATACTTGGCAACTTGACGGGAAAAGAAAGAAACAAAATCTCCACCTCTTAAGTTGTCAAAATGAAGCCTAGGAAATGAGAAGTAACAACTGGTGACCACCTCTGAACATGGTGGTTTAAAATTTTAAACTAAATACATGACCTTGCAGAAGACAAGAAAAGGTGGCAACTCTCCATGGTATCAATCAAACATCTTTTTTACAAATCCTTCTTTTCATTTTTCAGCAATGTTAAATATTCATAAATTAGACATTCCTAGAATTACACGTGCTAGGGCTATAATTCAAGCTCTCTTAATTCATTCCTCTTGTGTATATACTGGTGAATTGCATTAGCATTTTAGTACAGCTCAAAATTCGCTTATAGAGACGAACCCTAAGTCATTCCTGCTCACCACACCTTAGTGGTTCACATATGGAACAGGTTCACAACCCCTGAAAAAAAAACTTGCCTCTGATGAAACTACCTGATTGACTCCAACAGCTACTGGGAGTTCAAGCCCACAGGACCAGGCTAACACCACTCTGAAACAACACTCCTGAAGCACATCCAACATGGATATTGGCTTTTCAGAACCACTTACAGGATCCTCTCCTCTTCAGTGCTGCTCCACTGCTATGACACACAGTCATTCTGATCATAACAACAAAATACTCTTACACAGTACCCTGCCCTGGTGTGATATATCTCCTCTAACTTCTTCAGTAAGCAAGTCAAAGTCTGATAGTCCTGAGGAAATTCCAAATAAACTTATTGTTCATCGGTCAAATTGGCCTTAGAAATAATCTCTGATTTCTGCCTGCACACTGAAAAATACTGCCACAGGCTTCAGTGCTTTGGTTTTTAACTCAGAAACATCAGATATGTAGGAAAGTCATGAGATGAGTAATGTACTCCTCTTCCAGAGAGCTCACAACATCTTGTGTGTATATAATGGCATCACACCTCGAATTTATCAAAATCATCTCAATGGCACCATAATACATTTGAATTTTTCAGCAAACTTTACCGAGAAATTTCTGGGGTAAGACAAGAACATCTCGTATATAAATAGCTTGGGCAGACAATTCAGTTATTTCTGTTACTAAAAACATTAATTTACAAGTCAATGCCTAAGAAGCATTTCGACCAAGACTATTAAAATCTTGCCTCTTGCAATAAAGTAGTTTATTCACAGCAACATTTGCATGAAAAAGTCATCTAAAGATTTTGCAGTAATAAAATATTCTGAATAGAGGTGTTTTTCTTTTAATTTTGACAAACTTAAAATATCTTGGTATAACTTACCTTAAGACTTCTCTGTCACCTACAATCATACAAAAAACTTCTGTGTCAGTACAAATCATCTGAATTCTACACACCTTATAAGATTTAAAATAGACTTCATGAGGCAGACACTGCACAGTTATATTGGATTTAATTTACTAAGCACATCCAAATATGCTACTGAATTTAAGAAGTAATAATAGTCAAAATGACAAGATGAGCTATTTGAAAAAATATAATTTAATTATTATATGTTTTCCTTTATTTCAATGACACATAAAGGCAATTATTCTGTAACGGATGAAAGCCAGTAGTGCCAGAAATAAATCAATAAAAACATTCTAAGAACATGACTTATGGAGAACTCATATTGAGAAAAATTCGTGCCTTACTTCGTATAATTTATTCTGCGTAATAATGCAATAGCAGGCACAAATCTTTAGTTCCTGAACAAATAATAAACTGTGTTGGTTTTCCCCCTAATGCTGCTAAAGTGATGTTTCTCTTTGTGAAAACAGCAAAATCTAGACCACAACAAAATCAACTGCCAATCAGTAACATCTCCTCAATCTTCTAGTTCTACTGATATTGTACATCAATGAACTTACATTAATTTCTTAAAATCCACATGGGTCACAGGCATTTGTATAAATTAATACAAGTAGTTCCATAATGTTTCTACTTCTCCTTGAGACAAAGGTTATGTAATACATTTTTTAACTTTATAAACTGCTTAAGTGAAAAAGACGATTCTCATCCGTCCCCCCTTCCCCAAAGAACGTAGAAGACTCTATCATAGTCCTATTTTCAAGTTTACTTTTTGTGGGTTTTTCCACAATTTGCAACAGATCTTCCACTCACCAAAGTAAAGGATATCCTTTGAATAAAGAAGATCTGTTTCTTTTCAGCTGGATAAACTGTACTTCTCCTTCATTCCTCAAGAAAACTTTACTTTGAGAAGTGCAGCTGCCCAAAATAATTACTCAGGAACATTCTCATGCTCAACTTTTCACTTCTGGTTATTCTTTTATTGTGTATAGACACCCTTCTGGGCACTAGTTTTTACAGTGAATACATAAGAACAGCAATACAATATTAAGATTTTTTTACAGTGATTTTATCAATACCTGTAGGAAATGCTGCCCAAGCAATAGCAGGGGATGTGGTCTGCTTTTCACCATTTCCAAACTCATAACTCTCTGCTGCCTAGGAACAAGAAGAAATTATTAGAAAAATTTTACAAAACATTTACAATCATTTACAATCAATTTCCATATAAATAGTTAAAAATAAGCTTTATTTCAAAATAAAGTAATTCAAATAACATACCTCAAATCCTCCAAAGTCATCATCATCCATCTTTCAACTGGTACTAGAATATAGAAGAAATGCTGATTTAAAAAGAGGAAAAAAAACCCCATTATGTTGCTATATTGCCTTTACTTGTAAAATAGCAATAAAAGCTTCGTAAAACCAAAGGTATGGTGTTAGTTTTAAAGGACAGACATGGGTAAAACAAGTCAGTGTGATCAAACCCTAAAAGCCCAGCTGTACAAAGCAATAGAGGGTTCCACACAGCAGGAAAGTGGGTATATTTCACTGGCCAGTCTTGTAAGAGAGATGTGCTGATTTTATGATCAACCAGCAGTCAAAAGACAAAATGACTTATCTACTTGTACTTCAGCTACATGACAGATGAAAAAAGACCTTCACTTGGATCCAACTGCTACCTTGCTCATCTATATGTTTTGCATAACCACCTCATCATCCACTCATTTAGAAGTGAATACAGTCCTTCATCCACGTCCTCATCTCCACACATTACCTGAAGTCTTCATAATTTACAAGTCCTACAACACACCAAGGGACCTAAATAAGAACTTTTTCACACAGGGGATGCAAGGGCTAGAGCTGGAAGATCTCAGTTAAGAAGTTTTGTTGTTTTTTTTTTAATTGATCAAGTTAAATGCAAAAAAATGGGTATTTTATGATAGAATTTGACTGTCTTCAAGGGTAAACATAAGCACTGCCCACTGTCAAACATCTTTTGAAAGCAAAAATGAAGTAAAAGCTTTCTAATATAAGAAAATAGAAAGATGGTCCTTTAAAAGCTATATCTATTGATCTCAAGTACAGCAGTCAAGTTCCCAGGACCTCAACAGATCAGCAAATATTCTAGTTTGGATATATATTAAAAAAAAAAAAAATGTCTAGGAAGTAGGATTCTGACCACCAGATTCCAAAATCAAGGGTTATCTTCATTCATGATGAAGACAACCCGATTTAATGCAAATATGATCTATCATGTACCTTGTATAATTTTGTGTTTCTGATTTAAAATATAAAAATATTTTCCATTGTGAAGTTGCTTTTCCAAATCAGCATTGTGATTAAATCCAAAAAGATTTCCTGCCTTTCCCATCTCTTAGCTGTCTGGCAACATCAGAACAAACTGCAACTTGGAAAAAGACTGTGGTGAATTTCTGGAAATTCTTCTGCTACCACAGAGGTCCTTCCCTAGGTTTCATGGAGGGTCTGATTTAGATTTTACAAACTGATCAGCATTTTTGACTTGTAGCCCTGAATTCTGTGGCATTTTGATATATTTATAGTCAAATTGCAGTTCCTTTTACAAAAATGCGGGCTAAGTTACTCAGCTAATGAAAGTAACTCAAGATATACAAAGCTTTTCAAAGAAAGGTATTATATATTTAACTGTACACTTACATATATATATATGTGAATGAAGGATGAGCCAAAAAACCTTTATGGTCTTTACAGAATGTTAAAATGTTTATAAAACTAACTGACTTCAGTTAAAGCAGACTATAGGCTGGATAAACTTTTATTACTAAGAAAACAAATGCTCAGAAACAGAAGAATTCAAAGGATCTGGAGGAAATCTCCAAATGGATATATTAGAATGCCAGAAGGGGACACTTTCAGTTCACATCCACTGCTGAAATTCACTACCAAGACTGATTTCAATTCAAACATCTTCCAAAGCTTAACTAATTAATTCCCAAGTTTTCACTGATGAACTTAGAAGGCTTCAGGGTGACCCAATTGTGGCCTTCCAGGACCTGAAGGGAGCCCACAAGAAAGATGGAGAGAGACGATTTCCAAGGGCCTGGAGCGACAGGACAAGGGGGAATGGCTTCACACTGACAGAGAGGAGGTTCTTCCCTCTGAGGGTGGTGAGGCCCTGGCACAGGTTGCTCAGAGAAGCCTGTGACTGCCCCATCCCTGGAAGTGTCCAAGGCCAGGTTGGATGGGGCTCTGAGCAACCCGGGACAGTGGAAGGTGTCCCTGCCCATGGCAAGGAGTTGAAACTAGATGATCTTTCAGGTCACTTCCAACCCAATCTCTTCTACGATTCTATGAAAAATCATCACTATCACTGTGTTAGCAGACAGATTTGGTCAAATTAAAGAAAAGTATTGTTCAATACTCATATTGTGGTATAAAAGTTAAGAATCGTTTTAGGGACTAACAAGGAAATTTTGGCTTTGTGTTGGTTGAATTTTGCGCTGGTAAATTTTTCAAGAGAGAAAGAAGGTAGTTGGGTATTTTTCCCACCAATGTTAAGGTTAATTGGTCAAACATTCATACACTCCGTTAACATGAAGAACTTTCACATATAACAAAAAAATAGCACTTGGGTACACAAATGATAGTGATGGAAGTTGTACAAACAGAACATGACTGCTGAAGCAGACAGCAATGCACAAGTTGAGAATGTCAATGTATTCATGCCACCTACCACTAAATACCACCCAAACCAGGCTGGTGATTTATATAATTATTGCAAAACACAGTGTTCAAGTAGCAATCAGAGCAGTCAGGTGGAGAAAGTGAGCCTTTAGAAAGGCAAACAGGTACTTTATACACTACGTATCACATCAACAGGTCTTACAGGCTCTACACAAAGTTCCTTCAAAGTACATTTTCTCCACAATGCCCAAGAGACATTATCCCCATCATCTCAGACCTGGTTATGTCTCAACCAGAGAAAATACATTCAGCACTGTGTTTTAAAAACACAAACTGGAGCAAGTTTAGAGGAGTACAACAGGAATCAAAGCAATTTTGGAAAGGCATGCTAAGATAGAGAGACTTCAAAAATTTTTTTGAAGGAAAAAATATAAAATATGAAAAATCATGTTCTAAGAAGCGATTAACTATTTTGATTTTTTTTCAAATACAACACTGACATAAGGCAACAAAGGACAGCAAGCCCTGTAAGCAAACTATATGCTAAATACTTGTATTTCCATTTCCTCTACAAGAAAATTTAGAAGAACCTGTGTATAAATAAAACAGAACTTTTGATAGAGAAAAATGATGTAGGGCAGAAGAAAAACTGGAGAACAACCTTTTACCGAATCTATCATCTTTTTTATTGCATTTCAAACAAAGTTTTCATAAATCTGGTAACAATCCTAAGGCTATTTTGACATCAGATTACCTTACTTCACAAATTTTAAACGCAGACTTTTCGTGACTGTAACAACATGAATAATTTATTAATTATTCCACCTATCACTTAAATGGAACAAAAGAGAAACAGGTTCCAATCAAGTCTCTGTAGTATCAATGGTGTTTTCACACCTAACTGTTAATCCTCCAATTTCCAGTTCTTCAGAAATCCCACAGGAATTCTAGACTAAGGAATCCTCAACCAGTTAGGTTATAAATGTTATACATACACAAATAGCAAACATTAATTCATGTACACACACCTCTGATTTCAAAGACAGAGCTCAGTTTCTACTCTACCAAAATGAAATCTTGATTTGAAATCTAAAAATACCAGAATCTGGCAAATTAGCATGAATCACAAATAAGCAGGCAGCAGATTAGGATAGAATGCATGGATTAAATCCTGAGGGATGTTAATATAAGGCATTTCAAAAACTCATAGGTTGAAGTGTTCTCTCCAAAAAGTGTTAGCGCAAGAGTTCTTACTAGATGTCTTTCCAAAATTATGATACCTTCTTGCATAAAAAGGGTGCCTTCTGCAAGGAGAAGGGAAAAGGGCCACACCAATGTTAAAAGAACTGTTTTGAAAAAAAAAGTGAATCAAGCCTATTTTTAAATAGGATGCTTTCAGAGCCCTCAAAAGCACATGTGCATTTAGACTTAAAAATATTTGAATAATTAATTATAAATTTAACATGATAAATTTAACAATCCTGAAAATACAACCAAATACATAATTTCTCGATTCTACCTCTTATTCTCATGATGGAAATGCATTTCTGATATGAATAAATAACAAAACTAGCCTAACACCGCACATGAGAACTACAACAATTTTAGGAGCAAGTTCTTTTAATCAATCATCTATTCCAAAACGGGTAATCAGACTTTTCTTTCCTCACAAACTTGGAACATTATTTGTGGCACTGGAATAGGAAAGAATACATTAAGTGCTGACAATCTTCAGGATTTAAAAAATAACAGAAGAAGACAAAACAACCCACACAGTCTTACCATGACTAAATGTGGTCTCTTGAAATATGCCTGATACTGGAATTAAGTAACTGTAAAATTGGGCAACAAGAAGTCAACCTCAAAATTACAGAGTCAGAAATTCTGGTTGGAAAAGGCACAGTAGGTCATCCAGTCCCGGTCATTTTCAAAATATTACAGTTCTCAGACAGTTGTGTCCAAAAACACTCGAGATCTCCAGTCACACTCTGGGAAAAGGAGGAGATTTTCCATGGCTAATGACTAGGCAGGCCACTGCATTTTGCATAGATTTTATCAACGAGTTTGTATTCACACAATGCAACAATAATTTATACCAAAATTCAGACCAACAGGTCATCCAACCAAAGCTCCCGACCAAAGCGGGGTCAACACCACATTCAAATGAGGTTGCTCAAGACTTCTCTCTGCATGGCTGGTAAGGCTGCAGGATGAATGGATTCAGATAGCTGGGCATATTTGGGAAGCCTGCAAGCTTTTCTATGCAAAATGCAGTCACAAAAGTCTGACTAGCAGCTTAACACAGATCATGAGATGTAAAAGGCACACCAAAATCATATTTTTATATGCAGGAAAATCAAGAGTGATTCACAATGAATAAGACAGAAAAATGTAAGCTGGGGGAAGAAAAGCCCCTCTTCCCCATGTTCCCTCTTCCAACTGTTAGGGGGAGATGGAATGCTGTAATCCCACCAGAAATCCCAGTATTCTCTATATCCAAAAGGTAAAAGTGGTGGACAGACCAAATGTTGAAGTAGAATTCTTCATTCATGTCTACCTCTGGTTAGTGAGAAATCAAATTAATCAAGTCCTGATCTTTTATTTGATAATCAAGTCTAAATTTGTCTTGGTAATAAAAAGCACTGATTTTTCCAGGTACAATCAACTGAATGCTGCATCACTTGGCCTGTAAGTTTGAGTATGAAGCAAACTTACAGGCAGAATTTTGTACATTTTAAAGGAACAACTTACAGAGCATATTGCTGTTTGTTTTGTCAGAATAGTGTGTGTGGAGCTGGCATTTGCATTTGCATTTCTGGCAAAGCCCATGGGTGGGTAACCCCTACCTATGACTACTTATCAGTTTTACTTCTATGTTCATCCTTATTAAATACTTCATTCAAAGTGTTCAATCTAGGAGATGCTTATTAGCTGTTTCTTCACTGGACGTGACATAGACCACAGCATTTGAAGAATAAATCTTTGGCTGAAACTGCAGGCTCCAAAGAGTCTACCCAAGATAAGTATGAGATTAAAAAAAAACCCCAAAAACAATAAAATAAAATGAAGTAAAATAAAATTAAACAAAATAAAATGAAACAAAATAAAACAAAATGAAACAAAACAAAATAAAATAAAATAGTAGTGATTTAGAAAGTGTGTATACTGGCAATACCTCTGTGATAAAGAGTAGAACAGATGATAAATCTCTGTTTCACCAAGTTCTAACCTGCTCACATGTACTTTTCCTCATGGGTCTCCCACTAAAACTTCAAGCACCTCTTAGAAATTTTAAGACAGGTACAAACTTTCTTCTTTTTACCCAGCTGATACAGACCTTTCTCCTGATCTATATCAATTACAGCTGCAGGATAAGCATTTGGCATATTAAAAACTTACAGTAGCTACTAAGTCATTAATTAGAAAATTTTATTACAGCATACATATATCCCAAACGTTACACAGACCAAGAAAGACCAGAATATGAATGTAGAGCATAATGGAAATTAAAATTAATTTAGAACATGTCAGCTCCCATGGTGAAAGGCACAGTGATATGGCAAGCAGCAACCTTTATTTGAATACATGACAGAAACATTCCCAACCACATACTAAAGGAAGATACTTCAAGGTTGTGGGGGAAAAGAAGGCAAGGCAGAACATGTCATGGCGATTTTTTCCTGGAAGTGAGGCTGGTTCATCTAGCCTGGAGAAAAGGACCTTCGGGGGGGACTCTCTCGCTCCCTACAACTCCCTGACAGAAGGTTGTAGCCAGGAGGAGGTCGGGCTCTGCTCCCAGGGAACGAGGGACAGGATAAGAAGAAATGACCTCAAGTTGCACCAGAGGAGGTTTAGATTAAATATTAGGAAGAATTTCTTCACTGGAAGGGTTGTCAGGCATTGGAACAGGCTGCCCAGGGCCGTGGTTAAATCACCATTCCTGGAGGTATTTAAAAGATGTGTAGATGTGGCACTTGGGGACATGGCTTAGTGGTGGGCTTGGCGGTGTGAGGTTAATGGCTGGACTCCATAATCTTAAAGTTCTTTTCCAAACTAAATTATTTTATGATTTCAATGCCAGTACTGACTTAATAAACACTTACTAAATTCTAATAATACTAAAACCTTTCTAATAAAATCAAAGAAAGCAGATGCAAATCCAACTATTTTACAGCAGTAGTTGCTTATATTACCATTGATTCAACTGAAAGCTATGGTACTTTTAAGAAAAATGAAAGTCTGGCCCTTGGTAACTGATTTTCTTTCCCAGCCCAAATAAACCAATACAACATCCAAGAAATCACAGAACAAAATTTAGTTTGGAAAGCACCTCAGGACACCTTACACAACCCAACCTGAAATTAAAAAAACAAAACCAAACCAAAAAAGAAACAAACCAATAACATTTTTTTTACCACTTAGTCCTTTTCTCAAGAGACACCCCCCAGACCAAAAGATCCAAAACCTGGAAGAAGCATGTAAGATTCTATATCCTATGACATGATATTCCACACACAGCACCATCAGTAATTTCAAAATAATTTAACTCTACTTTTACATACCAGTGTTGTAAGTAGCAAAACAGTACCAGCAAAAACTGTGGCCTTTGTACCAATTTCATATAACAAGACCATCTTATGCAATCTGTAAGACTTCTGTAACTGCCTTTCCACTGTTATTTTAAAAAGCCTTTTTTCAAAGGACAAAGAATCATAGCATATTATTAAACACTAATAAACACACCTTTTTCTTCAGCTGTATATAGCCTTTATTAAAGAAATTAGAATAAAAATAATTTTTACAAATAATATTCTTGTCTGAAAAGTACTGAATTTATATGACAAAAAATCCAAGAAATTCCACAAAAACTGGTATTAAGATAATCTTCAAAACCAATGCCACAAAAATTTGTGGTTTAGAAGCTGAGGGTGCTCTTCTTCAGTAAACACTATTGTCTTTTTTAAACAGTGCTTAAATCAGGAAAGAAACAACAACATGCAGATTCCAAGTCCACTTCACTTTTGTAGTTCAGACACAGCTATTCAAAAAAGAAAGCAAGAGTTCCACTTCTACCCACAAGAGGAAAATGGGCTCTGAGAGCCTCTACAGAGAAGGTAGGTACCAGTATTCAAATTCACTTCAGACATAGGAGAGAAAAAAAAAAAAACCCCACCACCACAGCCTTGTGTGGAAAATGTGTTCAAGACCTGGCACCTCCCCAGAGATATCCTAGAAGAAACTAACTCATAAAACTAGAAAAACCACATTCTGTGAAAACTGTATATATGTAAAATCATCAAACACATGGTGTACAATTATGCACAGGAAAGAATGAATATAAATTGGGAGACACATGCTTTCTCCTGGATCAAATAATCAGGTGTGAACCCGAGGCCAACGTCTGAAATGCTGCTCCGCTTGTGATTCAGCAGTAATTGCAGAGGGCAACTGCAGAGTATTTCCTGAGGTGGGAATCCACCACATGCATGGACCATTTTCGTCTCTCCACCAGACCACAACCCATGGACCACATGGGGATTCCCTGTGTAACCGTCAGTGTCATCCAGCAGGAAAGACTTTCCAAGTATCGCAGTGGTACTTTTAGCACATATTTTCAGTTTAAAGGCTGAATAGAGGAAAGGTTTGTATACTTTGGCTTCCAACGTTTTGGTCACTGAGATCCATCCATGGCCAGGGGAAAGAAACAAAATAAAATCTCTAATAAGACAAATATGGATTTAATTTCAGAGGGTTACCTATTGACATAAGTAATTAGAGTAACGAATGCACTTCTTGACTGAGGATCTTTTTTAAATTTTAGCCCATGATTCTTTGTCAGCTTCTCACAACTTTAAGAATCATCTTCTTAGAAAATGCGAACTTATTCTTTCTAGATGAGTTCAAATAATATCAACTCCAGCAGAAGTTTAAAAATATGGTATTATTCAGCATATTTCTTTTTTTTGCACAATCTATAGACACTTTTTCAAGACAATTCTAACAACCTCATTAACTCAAGATTTTATATAGAGTCCTTCCTACATCTTCAGTCTTCACCATAATTGGTTTCTTGTGACCAGAACACAGAAAGGCTAGTTTTTGCTTCATTACGAAAATAATCACACAGAAAACTAATTTTTAAATTTCTCTAATGGCCCTCATTAAGTTTTCCATATCACAAAGATCTTTTTACTTCCAAAGCAACACATTCTTACAAAACGTACATAAACTGCTGTGGGAATTCTGATGAAGTTGATATAATTCAAACATATTATGCCTTGGAGGAAAACCCCCTTCTCTCACAAAGCCTTCTCTCCATACACCTCCAAAAAAACCTCAGAAAGTAGCTTGAATTCAACTGGAATTAAACTGGAATTAAACATTTCTGTTATGTACAGCCAGGCAATACTTATAATTAATCAAGTCCAGATCAACAATCTCTGAAATCCTGGTTCCAGATCAGAAGCCCTGGAAATTAGTTTGTGTTTGTATTCTACACCCAAAAAAAAAAAAAAATGGTAAGAAAAGCATGACTTGTCATATGCTAGGTCAGAGAGATCAGACAACAAAGGCAAATGCCTGAGCACTGGTAGAGTGAAAACTCTCATATTTTAAGTATTCTCATTGTATTAGAAAGCATAAATTGAGCACAATCCCCTAAAAGACAGAGCCAAGCTGTTCTCATATCCCACAGGGATTAGGACAAAATCCATAGGACAGAAGTTGGAATAGTGAAAATTCTGACCAGATATTGGAACAGGCTGCCCAGAGACAGGGTGGACTCTTCATCCCTGAAGATAATCAGAAAGAATTCAACTTGACAGGGCACTGAGCCACCTGCTCTAACCGGACCTGCTTTAAGCAGAAGTTTGGATTAGAAAACCTCCAAATGTCCCTTCCATGGATGTTTCAATGGAGCAGGTGCAGAGAAGAGCAAGGAGGCTGGTGAAGGGACTCGAGTACAAGTCCTATAAGGAGAGGCTGAGGGAGCTGGGACTGTTCAGCCTGGAGAAGAGGAGGCTCAGGGGAGACCTCATCACTCTCTACAACTCCCTGACAGGAGGTTGTAGCCAGGTGGGGGTTGGTCTCTTTTCCCAGGCAGCGATCAGCAAGACAAGAGGGCATGGTCTTGAGCTCTGCCAGGGGAGGTTTAGGTTGGATATTAGGAAGAAATTCTTCACAGAGAGAGTAATCAGGCATTGGAATGGGCTGCCCAGGGAAGTGATGGATTCTCCGTCCCCGGAGGTTTTTAAGATGAGACTGAATGTGGCATCAGTGCCATGGTCTGGTAACCACGGTGGTGTTGGATCAAGGGTTGGACTTGATGATCTCAGAGGTCCTTTCCAACCCAGCTGATTCTATGATTCAGTTTTATCTAGAACAGTATAATTAAAAAAACCCAAGTGATCCATCTTTGAGATTGTTCTTCAGCTGAACTGTACTAAGAACTATCGACATCTGTCCCAGATCATTTACGATTGGGTTTGTTAACAACAAATGAACCAACTTCAAAAGAGAAGCATGAAAGGGAAAGAGAACCTCTAGGATCTTCACTGTTGCAGGGACCAAAATAGAAGAAGCCTAGTGAAATGTACCTGAAGGGAGCCTACAAGAAAGATGGAGAGGAACTATTCACATACAAGGGTCTGGAGTGACAGGATAAGGGGCAATGGCTTCAAACTGATAGAGAGGAGGTTTAGATTGGATATCAGGAAGAAATTCTTCCCTGTGAGGGTGGTGAGGAACAGGTTGCTCAGAGAAGCTGTGGCTGCCCCATCCCTGGAAGTGTTGAAGGCCAGGCTGGATGGGGGCTCTGAGCAACCTGAGATAGTGGAAGGGGTCCCTGCCCATGGCAGGGAGGTTGAAATGAGATCTTTGAGGGCCCTTCCAACCCAAACCATTCTGTGATTCTATAATTCTATGATATATTTTCATCCTGATTTTAAAGAAAAAAATGTTTTACTCTCTGTACTCAACAGAAATGTTTCTTGAAGAATGCTGAGGTGAACTTCTAGCATTAAAAAAAAATCTTGACAAGAAAAAAACTGCATGGGGATATTTCTTCTTTGGAAGTAATAAAATACTTCGTTAATTCATTCAAAACCCTCCCTAAGAGTCATTAAATGGTACAATTTGACTGTGAATATATGAAGATATCTACAAATAACAATTTTTTTTCAAAGAGAAAAGTCTAACATTTCATAATGAATGAATGGCTCTTTGAGAGAGCTTCAGTAGTCTCAGTCTGTATCTTCCTCTTGGCTTGACAGATACAGTGCTTTGCTATTTATTGCTTCGCTACTTATTGCCTCCCTCTCATAAGAGCTAGATATCAGTTCCAAGCAGTTCATACAAGTGAGCCCTCCAACTGTATGCTTAATTTTTGTACAGTGCTTATTCATGAACACAATCTTTTTACTTAGAAGCAAATAAATAAACGGCACAGAAACACCTACTGTTAAGGATTGGGGAATGCTAGGTAAAAAAGTGGTCTTTCTTCTATAGTTCGTATTTGATAAACTTAAGAAATGGAGGATTTAAAAGTAAAATAGAAGCATCATAGGTATTTGAAATGCATTCCCATCTAAAATACTATTAAGCTTCAAGAATTCAGACTAACAACTGAAATACTTCTGCTTCTCCATTTTTTTCTGTTAATATCCAATGTTACTAAATGTAATTAATTCTTTTTACCTGCAAATCACTGTAATGTGTTTTAACAGAACATTAAAAGAGGTGTCTGTACAAGACAGAAGCTTTACAAGAGCAAAGGCCACCAAGTTCTGCCTCAAGGGAACTTTGTCACAGAACAGGTATGTGAAAATAGAAAGTTCGACACAATCTTAGTAACAGTAAGAGCATCATAGCAACACAATTTAATATAATAACATGTCAAACGAAAACATAAGTCTTTGAATACATGCTCATATGGATGTGTGGTAACTTGTACTAATAAATGTCATTAATGTTATTAAAAGAGCATCCAAGACCTTTCATATTAAGAAGAAATATATTCTTTATAGGAAAAGAAGAATTAGAAAACCCAACTAAACAAAGCACAGGATAATACCAGGGGTTTGGCATGATGCACTGCCTAGGAAAATCTGGTGCTGACTGAATCACTAATGCTAAAAATCAACACCACCAGAAAAAGAATCTTTCCCTTAGTTAAAAAGAAAATAAAATAGTAAAGGTCCAATGATAAAGGATGCTCAGTAGACCTGATAGTAAAATATTATGAAAAAAACTTTTTTTTTCCTTTAACTTGTGTATAGACAGTTCGCAAAAACTGCAAAATGTCAGTTTGTAGCATATTATTCTAACTTCATGTTAAAAATGGTGAGAGGTGACCACAGACACTTCGGGGGAAAAAAACAAACAAACAAACAAAAATTCCAAAAAAACTAGTTGCACATGGTACCTCTATCAAGAAAAACAGGATGTGATAGCAATTACACTCAGTAAAAATATACAGCATTCCTTTATTATTACTGTATGTCTCCTAATGGACAGGAAGACTCACTTTTCCAATTAAGAAAACTCCTCCCCTCACTTCCTCCAAACCCTGAAAGTACAGTAGATCTCATAGGAATATGGTACTAATTTGAGGCAAGAAAAAAAGATATTAAGCTATTTCTCTGAGGTGAGATGATATTATCAAAATTAATAAGAATTATGTCTCAGATTTACAAGCTTTAGTGATTTTATGACTCAGTTGCTAGTCTTGAAACAAAACACCTTAAATAACCATAATAATATTTGTTTCCCATCAATCACCCACTAGAAAATCAGATTCTGTGAAAGTTAAATCCAAAAAATTAAACAAAACATGACTGGTCATTTAAAAAACCCTTCTAATCCTTTGTTCTGCAAGCTCTGGACATACTGTTAGAAGCAGAAAAGACCAGGCATTATCCATCCCATGCAGAAAGAAGAATGCACCATCACTGCACTTTTTTCTCCCTTTACTAATACTTAAAAAGAAGACTTATGACTTTTTGTTCACATATTGAGCAGATTAATTTGTTTTTTTCATACTCTCCTGAAGATATGGTTCAATTCATGGAGAACCAACTCAAGATGTGATTTGAAATGCATTTCCATATGATTCTTATGAAGCAAATTGAAAAGGTTTTACATTGTCCAACTCGCAACTCATAAACAAGTAAAATGAAAATGCTAATGTGCTTTCCAACAGAAAACATTACTGCCAGAATGTCTGTGCACATTACTTTTCTTTTTTTTCTTCTTCATTTTTGGTCTACTCCTAAGCTTGCAGCACAACACTTTCATCACATGACCTTTGACCAAACAGATGTTATCATAATTACATGTCTGCGGCAATAAAAAAACACCAAATATTTACTTCTCACATCTATGCCTTTGTTATACACTGAGGAAGCTGAGAGCAGGGATCCCAGATCAGGCCAGCATGAAAATGGGATTAGGGCTCAACACCTAAATCCTTTTCTTTTAATCAGAACACAATGCTTTAAAATAATTTCTTTCTCCAGGCTGATTCTTTATACCTACTACGCATTTCTAGAATATTCTTCCTCTCTAGTCCTAAAGTTTCTGACAAGGACATGTAAGCACTACCACGCCCATTTCAGAAAGAGGAAGACACTTTCTAAGAGGTCCCAGCAAGTTACCAGCAAGTTACCAGCACCAAATATGTGAGGAGGGCACTGATATCAAGGATATTACACATCAGTTAACAATCAAGAAAAAGTTTTTTCTCATTCAAAAAGAGTTAAACTCCCCACACCCCCAAACAAACAGACAACAAGATACCAGCCAGATTCTCCACCCATTCTATCATCCCTTTAATTTTGTATCCTTCCCCAGCTGGCCTACAGACCCAGGCAGGGAACATGCCAAGCATGCTGTAGAAGCAACAATTTTTTTCCAAGATCTGCACAATTTCTCCTCATTTTTATTATCAGTTACAGTATCATCATATAACAAGGCTTAGCAAGCAGATCCTTCCAGAAATAGGAAAAAAATGCCCATATTCTGCTATGTCATTAAGCAGACATTGATCAACTCCAAAGTGCTGCTGCCTTCTCCAGGAACTGCTCTGTGCAGCAATGATGGCATTGATGGCAAAGTGGGTTCTGGATGAGTAAGAACGTCCATCCCCATATTACAGTACCATGCACACACCCCAAAAGCCTGAAATAATTCATAAAACATACACTGCCTCACGGCTAAGATGCAGAACAAATTGGATGCACAAAGTTTATGAAGGTAAGCACCATACGCCGTCAGGGTGGGCCTAATTCAAAATGCCTCATGTCTTCCCAGTCTAACAGAAACCAATTGTTCCTTCTCCCTTGCAATTTATTCTAAATCACAATTTTTCATACCCTCCAAGACATTTGTTAAACTGGAAATAAATGTATATGACTAACACATATCCATCCTAAAGTATAAAACTGCCATGCATGTAGAATACATTTAAAAGAACAAAATAATAACAAACTGGGGAGGACATTTACTTATTTATATATGCACATAGTGAAACTGGAAATATTTGAGAATGCATGGAATTATTTAAGGTAACAAGGGCCTTATATATTCACAGATCTTAATGGCTTTTGAAACCAGCACTGTTTAAAAAGAACTACTGAAAATTATCCAGAAATCACTATGCAAAAGTATCCCTTCTGGCACTGCTGAGAAAATCAGGAGAACATTCAAGTTTCACAGTGTAAGCTACATGTAGAGTGATATCTTTTAACTACATTAATTACTGTGCAATTACACAGTCCTCAGTCAGCAAAATTCCCAATGAAAGCAACTTTTGCTTGGCTGAAGTCAGCAAGAAAAAACTTGAATATTTGAACAATAACCATTAATACCCTACACTTACACTGAATAGCAATTAAAAATAGCATTTGGCAATTAAAAGTTTCAGGTGATAACTATAATTTTCTGTAGAGACTTTGAGGAAAAAAAATCTATGTGAATGGACAACTTCAGCTGATCCAGTCACCTTCCAAAATATACAATTATTAAAAAAAAAAATCATCTGAAACAATCACATCTTCCGTCACATACGAGTAGTGTGTTAGATTACTCCTATAATCAAATTATTATTGTCTCCAGGACAAATATTGCCAACTGCACAACTTATACAGAAAATTACTATCATAAAACATAAAACTAAATAGGAACAAAGAAAATCCTTCTTTTAATACAAAATGCCAAATTAATTTTAAGAAATCCAAGCCCATTTCATGAGAGCAGCTGCTCAGAAAGAGCCTGGCTTGGTGGCACCAGGATCCTGAACAGGAGGTGCAGTCTGCCTGAAGACTTAGAACTAAATTCAACTCTGTAAACTTTTGGTCTTCTTTCACCCTTCCCTCACTTTTTTATTTACTGCGTGGTTCTATAGTTCAAACCTAATGGAGGAACCAGGACAGGATTAATAAGTAGCCCCTGCTGTAAGAAAGACACTGTCAGTGTTCTGTCCTTACCAGTTACTAACTCCATGTGTTCCAAGGTCATGGAGAGTTAAACCAGGTTAAATGCACATGTGCTCATTTTTTCACGGGATTCAACGCTGATATAAAATTTAAAATTAAAAAATGCTTTTTTAAAAATAAAACCTCTTATTTTTTATCTAGACTTCTAAACTAGGCACTGTAATCAGATCACAGTGCATTTTACACTACGAGGAAATCTGAACAATTTAAGCACAGCTGTTACCAGAAGATGACCGTTTAAAACTAAAATCCATTCTGCTTTTGCAACAACTTTGTTAACTTTTTTCTTTTTTTTAATAAAAAATATTCAAGTATATTAGAAAGAGAATCACTCAGTTTCTGACTGTGTTTTACATATACCATGTAGATCAGCAGTAATAAAAAGTGACTTAATTTTTTTATAACTATTTTTGAGCATTCTCGCTTCTCAGTATTCATCCATTTTACTAAAAACATGTCTTTAATACGGTTCACATCACAAGAACTAGATAAAGTAACCTACTAAATCCTTCCTAAACACAGAATCTTCCCAAATACATTTTGGCACTCTAGCAGGTCAGTATCTTTACCCTTGTAAAAACATTTTGAAACCTTTTACTAATAAGTTCATGTTCTAACAGTGTTCCCTTGGCCCCTTTCAAATGCATGACAAAGGTGGTTTACTCCTAAAAGTGTGCACTGAAAATACTAAGCATTTATACTACATCATTTCTGCCTGCTATAATAAAAAAAGAAAGAAAACCAAACACAAAACAAAACCCAAAAGTCAACTTATTTGTTCAACAGTGCACACAGCACTAGGGCAACATACGTGTATGTACATATATATATATTAAGAGAGAAGCATGCACTTACATTTAGATAGTAAAACAAAAAGGATCTATATATGTATAGCAAAGTCTTCAGGGCATACAGTCAATTTAAATTTAATAGTTTCAAAAAAATAAATGTAATTTGCTAATTTACCTACGTTTTTGAATTTTCAAGCACATTAATTGCTCTCTGTTATCCTTTTAAAGAAAATGTGATTCTTAAACCAATATTGCTCTTTCAACCCCAATAAAGGGCAAGTTGGGCCTCTTTATAAACATTAAAGGCAGTTCATGAATTCATTTATAAGGACAACTTCATCAAATCTCAGGTACCTTTAATATCAATAAAGTTAAATGGCTGTAAGCACCCAATAACTAGAAAAAAATCTATTCCCAAAAATCCTAAAGCAGAAACTATTTTTTATTTTCTAATGACAAAATTAATCTGATCCTGGAGTATAAACATCTCATTTTATCATTCATAATACTAAATTTCTGTAGGAATCATTTCTAAGTGGATTAAACAAAAGTGGTTCTAAACTCGGTTTCTGAGACCCTTTCCACAGTCAATTTACAACGCTGCTGTACATCAGTGCTAATCAAATGTCCAGGAAGAAAATAGAAAAAATAGAGAAAACCCCAAAACCTGAAAAGAAGTAAACCAAACTTTCCCATGAGAAAAAACATGAGAACCCACAAGCAGAACACATCATAGGGCACAAGACTTTACTGAAAACCAAGATTTCTCACACATGTGGAGGGCTGCAATGGATGGCTACAAACTCATCATAAGGGACAGGCACGGCAGGAGAGGTGTTGGGGTAGCCCTGTATGTCAGATTGTCTAGAGCTCCATGATTCTGTGATAGGGTTGAGTGTTTTGGGTAAGAATCAGAGGGAAGGCCAACAAGGCAGATATCCTGGTGGGAGTCTCTTATAGCCCACCCAGCCAGGACAAAGAGGCAGATGAAATACTCTATAAAGGACTGGGAGAAGTCTCACCATCTTGCCGACGTTCTCATGAGGGACTTCAGCTTACCAGGTGTAAGTGGTAAATACTGGAAATATGATGCAGCAGAAAGGAAACAGTCCAGGAGGTTCCTGGAGCATGTGGAAGGGAACTTCCTGACACAACTGGTGAGGGAGCCAATTAGGGAAGACACCCCACTGGACCTGCTGTTCGTGAACAGAGAACTGGTGGGAGATGTGATGGTTGGAGGCACAGCAAGAAATGACAGAGTTCTCAATCCTTGGAGAAGTTAGGAGGGATGCCAGCAGAACTGCCACCATGGGCTTCCTGAGGGCAGGCTTTGGCCTGTTTAGGAGCCTGGTTGACAGAGTCCCTTGGGAGGCAGTCCTAAAGGGTGAAGGAGACCAGGAAGGTTAGACATTTTTCATGAGCAAAATCCTAAAGGCACAGGAAAAGGCCATCCCCGTGTGCCAAAAGATGAGTTGCTGGGGAAGAAGAGCAGCCTGGCTGAACAGGGAGCTTTAACTGGAACTGAGGGGGGAAAAAAGAGAGTTTATAAACTTAGGAAGAAGAGACAGGCCTCAGGAGGACTACAAGGATGTCATGAGGTTCTGCTGGGAGGAATTTAGGAGGACCAAAGCCCAACTAGAACTTAATCTGGCTGCTGCCATAAAAGACAATACAAAAAGGATTTTATAAACACATCAGCAACGAAAGGAGGGCTAAATCTCCATCTTTTATCAGATGCAGGAGGAAACATAGTGACAAGGGATGAGGAAAAGGCTGAGGTGCTTCATGCCTTCTCTGCCCCAGTCTTCAATAGCAAGACTAGTTGTCCTCAGGGTACGCAGCCCCCTCAGGTGGAAGACAGGGAGAGGAAGCAGAATGAAACCCCCACAATCTAAAAGAATGGTCAGTGACCTGCTATGCCACTTAGACACACACGAGTCTATGGGGCTGCATGGGATCCACCTGTGGGTACTGAGGAAGCTGGTGAAAGAGCTCACAGAGCCACTTTCAATCATTTATCAGCAGTACTGGGTAATTATGCTAATTAAGCTTTTAACGTGTTAACTGGACATCAGCAAATGTACCTCCCATCTAAAAATAGGGATGGAAGGGGGGTCTGACCTGATCTCTTTCCGTGACAAGGTGACCCCCTTAGTGGAGGAGGGAAAGGCTGTGGATGTTGTTTACCTGGGCTCTAGTAACATCATTCACACCATTTCCCACAGCATTCTCCTGGAGAAACTGGCTACTCATGGCTTGGACAGGTGCACTCTTTGCTGGGTAAAGGAACTGCCTGGATGGCTGGGCCCAAAATGCTGGTGAATGGAGTGGCTGAGGGAACTGAGAATGCTTAGCCTGGAGAAAAGGAGGCTCAGGGGTGACAACACTCTCTACAACTCCCTGAAAGGAGGCTGTAGCCAGGTAGGGATCAGGCTCTTCTCCCAGGTAAGAAGTGACAGGACAAGAGGAAATGGTCTCAAGTTGCACCAGGGGAGGTTTGTGCTGGATATTAGGGGAAAAAATTATTCTAGAAAAGCATTGTCAAGCACTGACTGCCCAGGGCACTCACCAACCTGGGAGGTATTTAAAAGACATGTAGATGTGGCACTCAGGGACATGGTTTAGTGGTGAACATGGCAGTGCTGGGTTAACAGCTGCACTCAACAAGCTTAGAGGTCTTTTCCAACCCTAACAACTCCATGATTTCAAACTAAGTACAACTGTTCTTCAATCTATGGTTGATCAGGCCAAGGTACTGATTTTTCACTCTGGCAGCTTATAAACTAAAAGCAAGTCGACTGTGGCATACATCACATGGAAACCTCTTCAGAAGCTCATTATTATACTATTTCAGAAGTTGCACCCCATGGAAAGTCCTTTCAAAAGCTTAACTGGCAAATGTATGCTAAAATATTTTGTTTTCCATCTAAAACTACACTAAATTCCAATCCTCAGAGACAGGATTTCCAGTTTATTTCTCTCTATACACACACACTAAGCTCAGGAACGGTAACATAGTAAAGTGTTGTTAAAGTTTTGAGAAAAGCAAGCCTAGCACAAAGAAGTTGACTGTAGATCTCTTTTCCTCAGAAATTTAAAAAAATTCCCAAACATCCCTGTCCTGTGTTCTGCAATAAATGAAACATATTTAAGTAAAAATGTAGGTATTTAATATAAATGGATACTAAAACAAGTCCAAAGTAATACAATTCCAATATTTCTCTCGAGCCCACCTCAAGATAAAAATAAATCAATTCTAGCAGTGTGTTCTGGCAAAGTATTTAATGAGGAAAAATTTCAGCTGTAAAGAACTACAAGACCAAGTTTTGGCAGCAATGCACAGAATACTGGATAGCTTTTACCTTTGTTCACCTTATTCAGAAACCTTAGGGAGACACAGAATGAACTTATATTTACTTATTTACAAGCTAAGAGAAGTTCAAAATCTAGAGCATGTACAGAAAGCTTTGTCAGCAACAAAATGTCTTCATGATATTAAATGACAGGTTTCAAACAGATCAAACTTTTTCTAATTATTTTTTTACATATATTTATTAGTGTCCCTCATTCTATGAAGACGTCAACTGTAGTTAAAATAAGAAAAAATAGTTCTTTCTTATTCTTCTCCTCACAATTTGTTGTCTTTGAAACTAATTTACAGCCAAATACTACTCTAAATAAAAGGCTCTCTCATTGGCATCATGGTTCAAAACCACCTTCTTATTTACCAAACAGCCAATGCTGTGCAAGACATTACTGTAGCAAAAACAAAAGTAAATACAATTAGGAACAAGCACCGCATACAAGTTGTCTACTGTCTTCTTTGGCTCTGAAACATTATAAAATAAACCATTCCATAGGACCTCTAACAGAAAGCAGGACAGGAGTGGCTTAAGAGTGAATTTAGCATTTATTTTTACTTATCAAGGGGATCTATACATATTTACATAGACATCAAGGCAATTTCAAAAGTGTATTGTTAATCTGGGCTTCTAAATCAATGTTCAAAACACTTCAGTTTTGGTTTAGCAGTTCTGCACTTTAATCTAAGTTTTCCACTGCAAACTAAGTTAAGGACTTGCTATCATATGAATGACCACTAAATAACCTCTAGGTACAAATTATCTCAGACGGTTTTCAGAATATTAACAGAAAATCACAGTCAGTGTTCTTTTCCACTGTATAAAAAGCTGCCTTTTTGCAGGCCTGGAAGAGAAAAGAATTGACTAGCAATGAATAAGTACTATTTTTATGTCCCCTATTTGAAGTTCAAATTTGGTCCCTCAGCTATCTACAACAACCTGGCATCACAAAACCATTTCCAAATCTTTGGAAGTTTTGTATTTTGAATCTTCAAATTTAATGCTGAATTACTTCAGTAGAATAAAAACCCAAGAAAAGGAGAAAAAAAAAATTACTTATGAAATTCTAATTTTAAGGCTAGTAACATTGTTACAGAGAATCCTTTCATAATCTTGTCTATTGAGCGCAAACTGTTTATGAGTTGCTAGAAGGCATGGTTAGTTTCTGCTTCTCAGATGAATGGGGTTTGTTCAGTTTATTTTTTAAATGCTAAACTACTTTCAAGGTGAGGTTAAGCAACCTGCTTCACTGTAGGGAATTATATTCACTTTTTGCAGTTGATTTAAGAGTAGCCACCATTAACCAAACATGGACTGCTGCTGTTTAAAGAATAGAAAGGCATAAAACACATTTCAAAGGGGTACCAACTGCCCTCATACTTTTCTTTGATCCGTGTTTGACGACACAGGATCTTTATCTTATTGAAAAAGTCATTAAAAAAAATAAGCTGTCAATAGTGAGTATATTTTCTAAATTCATCTTAGCAAACACTTCTCTAAAGTCAGTCTGTAATTCCCCTAGAAGTGAAGCATAGAAAGTTTTCCTCGCCACACAGAAGACTGGCATTTTTATAACAGGACTGTCATTGGCCACAAATTCCTACCACACCAGAGATCAAATCCTTTCCATTTTTTTACTACTATTCACACAGTAATTGCAAATCTAATATGGAAAAGGAATGAAAACTGACTTCCAAAGATCTGAGGGAAAAACACTGCCCTTCTGAAATCCAGATGTTCCAAACAAGGGGTAATGAACCAAACAAGACAAAATATACACTTACAAGAAAATAAAGAACGGTCTCAACAACAGATACAACCCAATCTGGAAATCTAGTTATAAAATCATAGTATAATCTGTTCTCAGTTTATGCATAAAGTATTTGTTTATATTGTTTAACTTATATTTAACTATTTTCTTTACATTTAACCATTTTCTTTATATTTACACCAGCAAATAATTCATTCTATTCCATAAAAAGAGAACTTCTATTTGATTGAGAGATATTTATACCTTCTGCAGCAACATTTATCTGATTTTTAATATTGTGAACATTTTCATTACAACCATATTATAAAAACTTGATGAGCATCAAAAATAGAAAAAAATAAACTTAAAAAACAAAGTCTCTCAGAACAACTTCAGTCATGGAATCATAGAATGGTTTGGGTTGGAAGGGACCTTAAAGATCATCTCTTTCCAACCCCCTGCCATGGACAGGGACACCTTCTGCTATCCCAGGTTGCTCAGAGCCCCATCCAGCCTGGCCTTGGGCACTTTCAGGGATGGGGCAGCCACAGCTTCTCTGGGCAAACTGTGCCAGAGCCTCCCCACCCTCACAGGGAAGAATTTCTTCCTAATATCCAATCTAAACCTGCTCTCTGTCAGTGTGAAGTCATTCCCCTTTGTTCTGTCACTCCAGGCCCTTGCAAATAGTCTCTCTCTGTCTTCCTTTTGGGCTCCCTTCAGGCACTGGAAGGTCACAATTAGGTCACCCTGAAGCCTTCTCTTTTCCGGGATGAACAATCTCAATTCTCTCAGCCTTTCCTCAATGATGATATGATCCTACTAATGCTTTCTTGTATCTCCACAGGCAGTTAAAAGCAAATTACAGTCCATATCCTGCTTCTCTATAACATGAGTGGTCCTGTAAGTTTTAACGAAACAGTCAACTGGTGAAACGTTTTTAAATTTACTTTTTTTTTTTTTTACGTTTAGTTAAAAAAATATAAAATTTAATAAAAAATAATAAAAAATTTACATTTTTTGATTTAACATTTCATTACTTCATTAGTAGTAACATTAATGATACATAAACACATTAGCAAAGCATACTGGGAACACTGACAGAAAGTGCATATTCTACACTAACAAACTGAAAACTGAGATCCACCAGTCTCAGGAAACAACTACTGACTCTGTGGGACTCCACAACCCATTTCTAAAATGGAGTCAGCTTATCTCAGAATGTATTTGTGTGGGAGGAAAAAAAAAAATTGCCTCCATTAAATTTTACCTAATGCTTTACCCTATAGCTTGAATCAAACTGGGATCAGTTTATATAATCATGTACTGCAGAATTGTGTTGACTTCATGTTACCATTCCGTTAAATGCTGACCTAAAAGCCAAAAGAAAGCCCACTTATCCATTGAAATTTCCAAAGCTTTCATCAGCACTGCAGCAGACACGTCTCATGTGGATGGAGAATTCAGAAGCCCAATTCTTCATTTGTGGGAGGCACCTACATGCCATAATCTTGAAGAATATGCTTTGCCCAACAAAGGCATAGGGCAACCCCTGAGCAGTTTCCAGAACTTTAAAAGTAGTTGTTCCTGACAGAGAGACCCCCTTGTACATAACTAAAAGCCCTCAGCAGGGAGGGCAGAAAGCAAGTACCTATTCTGGATATGTAACAACAGATGAAGCATCTCTAAACCTGCCCATCTTCTTACATATTTCTTCTGCCATCACTCAGTTTGCCCAAAAGGACATGTGCAACAGCAAGTACATCTACAGCAGTTATTTTCTTGAAAACAGCTTAGGGCAAGTATCTGTCAACCCTTTCAGCTCATACTTATTCAGTGTCCTCACCTACAGCTGCATCTCTTCTCCAGAGTGTTCATAGAACAGAATAATTACAGCAAGAAGGGACGCACAACAATCATCTGGTCCAACTGTCTGAGCCCTGAAGGGCTCAGAAAAAGTTAGAGCACATGAAGGGCATTGTCTAAACGCCTCTGGAACACTGACAGGCCCAAGGCATTGACCACCTCTCTGGGAGCCTGTTCCAGTGTCTGACCACCCTCTCAGTACAGAAATGCTTCCTAATGTTCATTCTAAAACTCCCCTGATGCAGCTTAGAGCCATTCCCACACATCCTGTCACTGGATATCCTGGAGAAGAGACCAGCACCACTTTCCCCATTTTTCCGCCTCAGGAAGATGTGGAGAGCAAGGAGGGCACCCCTCAGCCTCCCCTTCTCCAGAGTGGACAAACCCAAAGTCCCTGGCTGCTCCTCATAGCACATGCCTTTCAGCTCATAATGATCATACTGAAATAAATACAAAATTTTCACTCCATTTTCATACATATTTATTGTTACTTGAATGAGATGACTGCAAACTGTGTATTTTTCTGCTTTTATTCAGATTAAAAGACTACAATGCCTTGGTATGGCTGTGCTGTCACACAAGAGCTCTCAAGAATGCAATACTTCATAATCAGAGTACAATTTCTTCAATATATACAAAACCTGAAACACAACCAGTCAGCATATTCAAACATTGATAGTGATGCCGCTGTGAATTGCTTTTCTAGAAAAAACATAGCACATTAAACCCCTTTGTTGGAGTAAAATCAACAGCTCTAGTAACAGATCCAAGGCTACAATTACTACTGGAATAATTTGAGTTTGGATGTTTTGTACCTTAACATGTGCTTGCACACCCTATATCCTTACTCTCCAAAGGAAATAGTTTTAAATGCTGTCAGCCCTTAGTGCCAGATTCCAGCTGTATTCCATGGATTACAAATAATCCACCCTTCTGTACAGATTGCTTTGTCCTGTACACATCTGCTACAGCCTTATAATCCAAAGGAAAGATGAATAGAAGCAAAAGTCAAAATTTGGAACCACCCTTTAAACCAGCATAATTATTTTAATTACTTTTTTCCTAAAACAAACAAACAAAAAGGCCCAACCACTTCTGTTGCATAGTCACCTAAAATCAGTTTTTATATATGCACAAAAATTTGCCATCTTTTCTAAAAGGGCTGCACTAAAATGAGAGACAATATTCCTGGAGTCTATCTGAAGGTGGAAAAATTGGTCAAGACTTGACCAACATTTCACTGCAACTGCAAACGTACCTAACTAGTTAATATTTGAATATTATGGTCAGATAGGGAGATTCACAAAGATTAGGTAAAACATTCAAATTTGGTTCTTTGGTCAAGAAAAGTGCTAAAGAGGTGAAAACTATTACCAGAGTTGCTAGTGGGAACCCTAAAAATCAGAATTTAGCCTTATATAATTTTCAGTAAGTGAGGGTTTTTAAAGACCTCAGAATTCCATAAAATGCCTGAGACTTTAGATCTTTTTATTGGTACTATTAGCACTATAGTTTAGACATACTTGATTTTCTTAAAACTTTGTGCAAATGTAATAGAAGAGACATTTTATACTGACTAGAATCAACAACTTAAACTCATGTCATTTCCCAGTTCTTCTCTGAAAGATACACAAAACCTGAATTTTTATCACTTCAATGACAAATAGCAAAACCTGCTTTTCTTTTATTGGCATTATACAGGTAGGATAAATATTTCTCTTTCTGAGGATTCAAAATGGCTTTATAAATATTATGCCCATTTATCTAGCTCTGATTCAAAGGATTGGAAAGTTTACTAGACAGTGTCTGTAACAATGTGATCACAGGAACTATTAGTGTCATGTATGCAAACAAACTTAAGGCAGACACAGATGTCACATCCAGGTGCTGGAAAACCGCAGAAGAGTTCAATGAAAATGACATCCCTAAAAATATCTTTAGAAATATCAATCACCACTTGTACATGTAAAGTAAAAAAATCAATTCACTTTTTTCTTAATTCGAAAGGTCCTCTGTGATTGCTTAGAAAGAAATTTATGGGTAATTCTGCTTCTTCTAGCATACTCTATGATGGAATTTACATTTTTAATGGTTTAATGGTTTCATTGAAAGATTGGACAGAACTCCCAGAATTCATTTAATTCTCATCTGTAAAAGTAGCACCACTTTTGGAGACTCAGGTCTGGAGAGCAGGTATCTTTGCTTAAGGGATGCAAAGGGATAAGGGAAGACTGGGGTTGCAATAGGACTTATCAGAAAAGCTAAATCCATCCCTCAAATTTAAGGTATTTAATTTTACTAACACAAGCAAGGATTATTTCCACATAAATCTTAAGTTCTTAGAAGTACAAGAGAGACAAAACAGAAAAACAACCCCTGCACTTTGAATTTCTGGTGCATTTTTACAATTATAAATATCACAGTAACAAAGTAATGAAGGGTAGGGTGATAAAATACGTCTGAAAGTTACCCTGCAACACTTAGATAATCTGCCACTTACACTGCACTTAAATGTCTTAAGTGTCTAATGTTTTTAGTCTGCATGACTTAAAATTTAGTCTGCAGCCCGAAACCTCAAGTGTGCTGGGGGAAAAGCCCAACACAGAAGAAAAAACATAGCTGAAAACATATCAAGATTGGTTTAAGAAGATTTTTTTTTTCCCTTCATTATTATGATCAAATCAGTTTTACATAAGCAGAAAGAACTTTCTTGTAAAGGGCATTCAAGCATCAAACATTGCACAACTGGACAACAGCAGATTACAAAACACACCCAAGCATATCAGACACAAACCTTGTGTACCTGGATGGACTCAAATGAACATGGACAAGAAGGTGGTGTGAACCTCACATTTAAAGGTTCACGAAAAGCTTGTTTCCATCATACCACAAACATTTTTCCATTTGGTGTTGCAAGCTTTCCTGGAAGTTGGGGTTTCAGTAAGCCAGGAGGAACCCAGCCAACTGCTCAGATAGACACCATACTTAGATGTCTCAGCAGTTCTGTAAACATTTGGAGAATGCCAGTTATTGCCCTTAAGATTGCAATTCGATTGTTCCTCTGGACCAGAAATATGCTTTCCAGCATATTTTGGAAACATATTTTGGCACTTCCAAATCAATGTAGCTATCATCAGCCTGACACCACAGAAACAGCCAACAGTGTCTAGGCAGCAATATTCTTCACCAAACTCTCGCAGTAGTTGTGTCACTTGGAAAGAAACATGAAGTTGGCCTGACAGTCCCTGGTGTCAAAGACATGTAGAAAACAGTGAAGGAGCCTGTAGTTAATATAAAGAACTTGAACTGAATTGAGAGTTCTAGTGAGGCCTGGACTGATCAATGTCTCCAAATCACGGAATCAGAGAATATCCTGAGTTGGAAAAGACCCACAAGGATCATCAAGTCCAGCTCCTGAGTCTCCACAGGACCATCCCCAACAATCCCACCATGTGCCTGAGAGTATTGTTCAAACACTCCTTTAGCTCTGTCAGCCTTGGTGCTGTGACCACTGCCCTGGGGAGCCTGTTCAGTGCCCAACCACCCTCTGGGGGAAGAACCTTTTTCTAATATCCAACTTAAACCTCCCCTGACCCAACTTCAGGCCATTCCCTCATGTTCTGTCACTGGTCCCCACAGACCAGAGATCAGTGCCTGCCCCTCCACTTCCCCTCAGGAGGAAGTTGTAACTGCAGTGAGGTCTCCCCTCAGTCTCCTCCAGCTGAACAGACCAAGTGCCCTCAGCTGCTCCTCACACGGCTTCCCCTCAAGGGCCTTGAAGAAGTTTATGTATGACCATGACAGAAGCAAATGTGTCCCCAGGTATGCTCAGTTTTCAATAATTCTATGTAGAATGAAACTTGAAGGAAGCCTTAAACTTAACTATAGCAATGATCAGTTAACGATTTGGATAAAAACATATCCAAAGGTGACGGATCCTATTTTGATGCTCGTTGTCTCAACGTGGTGTGTACACAATCCACCTACCTCCTCAACTCAGCTACAGTAAGACACCCTCTCAGCTTTATGGTAATGTCCCAGGCTAACAGCAGAAGGCATTATTGGTGCAGTTCTTCACAAAGACGTACTGAGGCACAGAGGACATAGATTAATCTCCTAGTCTCCTCTATTTAATTGTCTCCCTTTCAAAATAGCACCAGACTCTCAAGAATCTCTTTAGGAGGTTCTGAAAAAGGCTCTGGGATTATCTACTATCCATTGAGCATTCAGGCATCACCTGTTTGAACAGTACTGTGATTTTGTTATTTCAAGTCCTACCAGCAGGAAGACCACCACTGCACTTAACAGACATTGTCTGTCCTGCAAACTGTGAGAACGGTCAGCAGACCATTAGGGACTGAGGAACTGACAGTAAAGTATTTACAACAGCACCACCATTTACTTTAGACATTCAATCCATGGATGTGGAGGTACTCAGAACAAAGTCACACGTTTTAAAAATGTACATGGAAGAGCAGAAAGAAAAACAGCCAGAAAGCAAAATGACCAGAAAGCAACGAGAGCAAAAATAATTAAGCAAGTCTATTGAGAGAGGTGTTCAAGCACTGTGACAAAAACTACCCAAAGCTCCATTAAAATACTGCAGTGAGGTGTCAAAAGATGCACTCACAATGTGCAGTTCATAGGCAAAAAAGGAATTGCTAAGATAGGAAAGGAAAATTGCTTATAAACTGTAGGGTCCTGAGAAGAACCAAAGCTGCAGTAAGAGTTCAAGAGTATCCCACTGAAGCCTCTCCTCAGGTGCCGAGGGATCAGGAAGACACAGTCCACCCTACCATACATATCAGAAGCCTCAAAAATTAATCTGTTTAAAGACCAGATTTGTAGAAAGTGTTTTAGATGCCTGAAGATTCAGAGAGATCTTCAGGAATACTTCAACACCTAACTTCATTTATAGTAACAGATATTAGGCACCTCTGAAAAATCAGACTAGATAGTTCGCCACAATGATTCTGGACAATGTTTGAAAACTTGGCCATGTACAATTCAGTCTTGGAAAGTGAAGAAACAGAGAACTCACAGCCAGGACTTCCCGACCTCTGGGCTAGAGAACTAATCACAGGGTTCGTCTTCCTGTTGACAGGGATACCAGTTTTCTGGTGCAGGGAAAGCAGGCAGGCCCCTGCTACTCCTCTAAACTACTTCTAAAATCCCCTTTTGCAGTGACCCTTACGCCAGATCACTAAGAACAACCACCACCGCACATGGGTATCTGTGCTGGCTTGGAGGAGTCAGGCAAGTGAAGGCAGGTGGAGGCAGGTGGAGGAGGATGAAGGTAAAGCCAGGGGAAAGCAGGTGAAGGCAGACGGCAGGGGGAGGCAGGTGGAGGCAAGTGAAGGCAAGTGAAGGAGGGGGAAGCAGGTGATGGCAGGTGAAGGCAGAGGAAGGCAGGTGAAAGAGGGGGAGGTAGGTGATGGCAGGGGAAGGCAGGTGGAGGCAGGTGAAGTCGGACCTGGCCGGGATCACCACCCGCACCCCCTCTCCGGCCGGGCTGTAGCGCCCGCTGCACGCCCCCAGCTCCGTTCCCGCATCCCCGGGGCGGGCAGGGCGGGGATCCCGCCGGGAGCAGCGCCTGCCCCGGTCCGGGCTGCCGGGCGGCCCCTGCGGAGGCGACGGGGGGCGATTCCCGCTGCCCCTCCCGGCGGTCCCGGCGCTCCTCACCCGGATGTGCATTCGCGCCGCTCCCCGCCCGCCTCCCGAGCCGGGGTCACCTTGGTGCCTTCGAGCTGAATTGGCTGTCCCCGGGATGGATTTTCTCACCTTCTGTAAACGTAACCGATGTCGTCAGATAACTTCTACAATAGGAGTTGCTTAATGAAGGAAAGAACCTTGTGTTTCGGGCATTGCGTAAGATTACATCACCCAAATAAATATGCATTAGGTAGGCGGGGAATACGTATTAGATAGGCGGGATTATGTGAATTTCACTGGATAAGTGGTGCAACTTTTTACCCGTTGACGTGCTTGAGCTGGGGAAACCTTCACCTTGCACGCTGGGCAGAATAAATAATGTCTCTTTTCTAAACTAGACTCTGTTTCCGTGTTTTGAGAGCTCCTAAAATCGGCAACAACCTCCGCACCCCGGCGCAGGGTCGCGGGGAAGGGCTGCTCGTCCCCGGCCGGGTCGGGGCCGCCCCCGCTCCTCATTGTCCCGTCCAGGGACAGCCAAGGAAACCCGACGCCGCTGGAATCACCGCCTGGCGCCGGTGTCGGAGCAGCCCCGGCCCTGGATGGAACCTTTGCCCCTTTGGTTCTCGGGCGGTGGTTGCTCACCCAGCCTGGCCTTAGGCTCGGTGCCTGGCACGCAGCGGTCAGTGCGGGCAGCACCGGCTGCCTGCCTTCCGTGTCATCCTGGAAAACAGTCACAGAATCCGTAGGGTTGGAAGGGACCTCTGGATATTGTTTTGTCCAAACCCCCCTGCCAAGGCAGGGTCACCTGGAGCAGGTGACACAGGAACGCGTCCAGGTGGTTTTTGAATGTCTCCAGAGAGGCAGAACCCGTGCCCTCCCTGGGAAGCTGGCCAGTGCTCTGCCACCCTCAATGTAAAGAAGTTGAGATAAAACGTCCTGTGCTTTAGCTTATGGCTACTGCTCCTTGTCCTGCCGCTGGGCACAACTGAAGGGAATCTGGCACCATCCTCTTGGTACCTGCCTTTGAGACATTTATATGCATTAGTGAGATCCTCTCTCAGCCTTTAGACTAACCAGGCCCAGCTCCCACAGTCTTTCCTCATTAGAGTAGTGCTCCAGACCCCTTATTATCTTTGTGACCCTTTGTTGACCCTCTCCAGTAGCTCCATGTCTTTCTTGTACTGAGAAATATTGAAACAAATCAGGAGCAGGCTGGGCAGTGAAGATCACCCCAGCCCCGGGGCTGGGCAGGAGGAGATAAGCCTTTGTGTCCTCTGAGCAGTTGCTGCAAAGTGCTGAGAGGTCATGGCATAAAGTGGCCAAAATAAGGGGAAGCAACCAAGTCATGAATGACACACCACACTGGGATGAACCGGGGAAACAACTGGTTCATTTCACTACTGAATCTGTCTTGTGAACAGAACGCTGTCATACCTAACAGAATACTTACTTAATGAGCAGTACACTAAAAGGCATAGAATGAAAAAAGTTTAGAATTATGGTGCTGGAACAGTATCCTGCAGCAATTTTCGTATTCCATACTTTGTGAAGAAACTTAAGATCACAGGATGACAGAATCACAGAATGGTTTGGGTTGGAAGGGACTTCAAAGATCATCCAGTTCCAACCCCCTACCATGGACAGGGACACCTTTCGCTAGACCAGGTTGCTCAGGGTCCCATCCAATCTAGTCTCAAACATTTCCAGGGATGGGAAATCCACAGCTTCTCTGGGCAACCTGTGCCAGTGCCTCACCAAAATATTAGTAAAAAATAAAAAGATATGATGACGTAGGCTCTGTGTCCCATTACATCTGACTGCAGAGTTCCCAAAATTGCTATAGAATGTGATTTTTTTCATAATAACATCCATCCTTATATCTTTTTCCAAGCTATGCTATGCAAAAAAAAAAAAAAAAAAAGAACCAAAACTTGTGCCTAGACATTACGAAATTTGGCAGTTTGATGGAAGTTTCTGAAATATTCATCCTCAGCAACCAAAAACAATTAAGGGCTTGTCTTCTGCATTAGTTAATCTTCTACTGAAGTATTATCCCAGCTAAAGACCATTATATAGGTCAACCAGATGGTAGAATTTCTTCTTGGTTGTAAAAGGGGAAAAAAATCTCACTAAGAAAAACTTTTCAATGTTTTATATTAATAATGTCATTAATAATAATTCAAGAAGTTCTATAAAGTTTTAGTCAGTAGTTATCTGGTTGGTTTCTGTAATACTGAAAGTGATCCTTCAGATTCTCAGAACTTCAGAAGATTCTTTCTGAGATGGTTTTCAAACACACTCTGAGGCCAGAGGACCTGCTCTCATTTTGTCACTAGACGAAAGATTTCACTTTTTTGACTATCAAGATATTATTCACTTTGTACAGATTAATGCAAATTTCTCTTACTGAACGCAGTAATCCTAAAGTATGTTACATTTATAGTCAATGTATTCTGTTTTTCAACTCTGTAATGTGTTCCTTTTTTATTTTAGAGTTTGCTATACTGTTTTTGCAGAAGGAATAAATGTTTTCTGGGCAAAAAGCCAAGAAAAAGTAGCTCTTACCAAGCTAAATTAGGTAATTACAATTTCACTACTGTGTCTTTAAAGCTCAGCTGTGTCTTTTGGGTTGTGAGAATTAGTATATAATACGCCTAACTTTACACTTTTCTTCATATATAAAGGAAAACGTCCCCTCAAGATGCAGACCCATCTAAATACCCCATTTTCTCCATTTTGAAGTGAAAGTAGATGCATTTATTATTATTATTATTTCTGAGTTTAATGTTTTATAGTGGCAATTATCAGACTTCTCTTACTTTTTCTGTGTCAGAATTTGGTAGGTGAGAAAAAAATAAAAACAATTCTGTTTTGATTTTCCACGAAAACAATTGCATTAATTTTGTATCTCAGCACTTTTCAATGCTGTTTTAGTGACAGGTAATAGGTATCAATGAAAGACGACATAGAGTTACTCTATCCTTAATTCATGTATCAGCAGCATGAGAGCAAAGTGTCTGTGCTATACTAAAACAGTTCCAGAAAGAATCCAAATATTAAGGATTTTCATGTACAATAATGTTTAGCTTGTCCAAAAATCAGTTCCAACATCTCTTCTGCACAATTTAGATTTTTGTAACACAGACCTCTATCTCTGGTTGGGTTTTTTTGCTTGATTGGTTTTTTTAAGCCTATAATTTTCTAAATATCTGTATTTTTGGTTTCCTTGGGGTCTGATGTGGTTTTGTTTTGGTAATCATCTTCCCTGCAGAGTTGCCACACTGTAGCCCTTGAAATAAGCTGCTGGTGGTGAATCTACTTTGACTTTTCTTCAGCTGACCTGTCGCAAGGCCCACATCAGTTCACTTTGAAAATCTACCTGGGTAATGCTCCTTATATTTTGAGAGTATTTCCTACTGTTCTGCACCCCAATTAAATAGACCTAAATTTTCTTACTAACTACAACATTTTCTTGGTAACGTTGCAGGTCATTGAATGCCCCAATTTGAACTGACCATCTCTATAAATTAGTGATATTTTTCCAAAGCAGAACTGATTCTTGACAGCCACCATATTGAAAAACTAAAAGGTAAAGAAACAAACAAAACCAGAAAAATTTGTCTCTCTCAGACTCATTCCTTGAAGCCTGAGTTTGACAATTTAATAAGTGTAAATTCGGCAAGTAAAGAAAAAGTAGTAGGAGGAAACACATTGCACACTGATTGCAACTTTTAAAAGGCATTGGGAAGAAGAAACTGTATGGGAGGTTTGTATTTTGACTTAAGCTTGAATGTTACAATTAGCAAAAGATTGATTGTTTTTGTTTGGTAGCTGTACTCAACTTCAAGCTATGTTCCTCTCTAGAGCTTTATGAATTATGAAAAAGACCTTTCATAATACTTCGATTACTGAAAAACAGAAGGCCTAGTATAATTGCACCCAGAATAGTTTGAACCAATTTAAGACCAAAAAACTTTTTAATTTGGGCTGAATGTTATTGTTATGTCTCCTAGAGAGCAAAGTTTATAGAGATTCCTGTCAGTTCTGGAACTTTTTTGAAATTCTTTCAGCCTCACATGGCAGCATTGTGTGGTGATAAATAGATGGGTAATACCTCCCTTCAGTCGAGCAGTTTGTGTGGTATGAAGCCAGTCATATTTGTGGGTCTTCCAGAGGAAACAATGGTTGTAATGCTGTTGGACTGGGGGGCTTTTTTAAAATCTTAGTGGAGAAATAAGAAACACTGCTGAACAAGCATGATTTATAAAGTAGATATGGATTGATTTACCATTATTAAATGCTATAATTAACCTAAATAGCTGACTTCCTTACTGAAGGAAATTGGTAATATAACACAGCAAAATGAAGCATTCACTTTTCTTATGCTGAAGCAGATTGAAATAATGGGACATAGGACAGTAAGATTCTTAATGTGAAAGATTAGCACTGGTTTTTTCAAATACAGTCAAGGCTTATAGCATCTAAAGTCGTTATGACCTGTTGTTTGGTAATCCAAAGGAAAGAATGGACCAAGTTCAGCTTGTTACCACACTACCATTTCCATAATGAGGACCAATCTACACTCATTCTTGTGGTTGTTATTAGGAGCAAGATTCAAAAGAATGGACAGGAGAAAAAAAACTGTGTCAATACTGAAAGTAGCCATGTGTAGAACAATTGAGTCTGTTTCATTACCTTAAATCTCTGATTTCTGCCATATTAAGGTCACTACTGGCATTGCCACCTACTTCAGTCCTCACTTGTATTACCACAATTGGCAATAAAGCATATTTGTTGCTAGACTACAATCTGCCTACTTAGAAAAATTCTACCACCTTTTTCCACCACTAAAAAGCATACTACACTCGTTTGCCTTTTAGGGTTTTATAGGAAAAATCATGGTATAGAAATCATTGCAATTTCCTTTCAAGAAAATTTACGAAAAAGTAGACATTTAAAACTCTTGCTCTTAAACAAAAACCTGCTGTAGAGCATCTTTATTCCCCTAACTATTATAATATATTTCTCCTTTTAGATGACAATAGCAGAACCCAGAGGCCACATTCTAAAGTGGTTTTTTTCCCGTTTATAGAATCCGTTTATTGGCAGAAATGATGAGTTTTATCCAGGTTCATCAAGTACACATTCTGATAATGTGTTGTACTGTATCAGCCACCTCAAGTCATGCAGTCTTGTCTGTGCAGTGTATTAGTGGTATCCACTTTACTAACTTTCTTTAGCTGTCACAGTTTTGTGCATCTACACAGACACTGTACTGAGTGACTTGATATTTTCTGGGTTGGGTGTTTTTAAGTATTTGATCCTGCTGGTTTTTACATCACATGGAAGTACTTTTAAATTTGCAATCAGTGATCTATTTTTCAGCTACCTTTTTCCAGGTTTAATTGATTTGCATGTTAAGTGCATTTGTATAAGCAGCAGTGCTACACTGGAGGCTTCTTTGTGAAATCATGTAAAAAGGTTTAAGACAGATTTTTGGTTCATAGGGCAACTTTTTTTGAATCAGTTTCTGCATACATCTGCAAGAGCAATTTATGAACAGTGCTCTTACTTCAAGTAGTATTTTCTTATGGTATTTTACTTTCCCTTATTTGAAGTTAAAATAAATAAATATTTGAGTTCATAGAAATTCTAGAGTAAACAATAGTGCACAAAGAAATCACCTAGTTAATCACAGAAACTGTGCAAGTGCTGGAAGTATGGTTAAGCTGTGAGGGAAATATCCAAGTGGTCCCTTTTAAAGCCATTATGAGCATACTTGCAGCATTTAAAATCAGTCAAACCTCGTCAACAAGAACTGGATCTACGTTCTTCATCTGGTAGCTACTGTACACACATTTTGTGGGAATTTGAAAGAGTGGACAAACAAGGTCCATAAATTCTCTCAACACCAAGTGTAAGAACTCTGAACTTTACCCAAGACAAATAGTTTCTGAGGACAAAAGTATTGCCATTTGAAAATAATTCTGTTTTCACACTTTCTTAGAATTTCAGGATTCAAGACTTGTATGGATCACTCTGAAACATAATTTTATTTGTAACATAATCAGTACCTTCTCCGCAATGTTGCTGAAATACATAAAGTTAAGCCTATGTTATGAGTTAATGCCCAGTAGGAGATAAATTCAATGGGCCAAAAGTTTTCTTAAAGCTTTTGGTCCTCTTCCTAATATTTTGCTGTGGTTTTGTATTTTTGTGTTTATTTTAAATTTTAATACATACATAAAAAGGACAAGTTTTGTGGTTCTACTGGATTTATCCTATCAGCTTGGTTTTGTGGAGACTACTTCAAGGAATGAGAGAGCATCCAAATCATGCTACTCCACTTACATTTAGTACCTCTACTCAGAGTACCAATATTCAAAAGATAGAGCTTTATCAAAAGAACTGTGGTTGTTTATTAATATTTTGATAAAGTCATTGAGAAAAGGTATAATAAGTCTGATGTTAAGAGTAATAACTTGATACGGGCATTAGGTAATCTAGGAAGTCATGCAGTCAGTCCTGAACTTCCTTCAGCAGGAACTGGCACAGCTCTGTCTAAGCCATGGAAATCCAGAGCTGAGTCTCAGAATCTCCAGGTAGATGATCAAACAACTAAAAGCTTGGTGCAGAATTTACCAGAGAACCCGAGTGAGCAACTGCTCCAATTATTGAGTCAAGGGGTGAGCCGGAAGGCTCAAAAGACAGGATTTTGTAAACAAGGTCATAATCTGCACCCCAAAGAAGGACAAATACTCGTGTTTTGGAACAGCTGCTTGGAATTGCGTGTCCTACCATGCAAAGCATGACTCTAGTTCCGTAGTTGAACCAGATGCAGTGCCACATTAGTCAGTCCTGGAATCCTCTCTGACCAAATTTGCTGGAACCAGGTACTGCTTCAGATTGTTCAGTATATTAGTATATCATTCCTTGTATCTTAATATCCACTCTTAAAAATAGCTTGCAGTAAGACCTAATTGTATGGCAGATGAACTCCAAAAATTACTCCAAGAAAGTTCTAGCTATGTCACGTTAAAATCTTCAAGGCAGCCTCTTCACAATCCTGGAGTTATTTATAATCACCTATGAATCTGTTATGTTTGAGACAGATGCAGGCAAACAGCCAGAAAGGTCCTGGGACAAAAATTCCTCTATTAGTTCTCTTTGTAGAAAGTGTGGATCCTTTCCTGAGACCTGGACTTTGTCAGCAGGTCACCCGTTGTTGTTGGACAGCTCTTACACAGGGAATGACATTCCTTCCACCAGCAGTCAGAGGAACTGACCATTCCATTCTTCAGCAGTAATCCAGCAATGTCAGGCAGTTGCATCAAATGGGAGCCCTGAAGGAATGTTGTATCCATGTCTAGATATAGCCAAAGATGGAGTTAGAAATTACGATACTTAAAGGAACATACATATTTCTGTTCCATTCCTGTTGCCTGAATGAAGACGTATTTTTTCTGTCTCTTCACATTAAAGTTTAGGGAGACTAATCTGTCTCTGGAATTAGAAGCCATCAATCATCTCTGCTGGTTGACCACATGCAAAACACCTTCAGTAGGGATTTGTTCATATTAGGGTTCGGAATAACTTATTTAAAAATGCAGGTAATAGAAATGTAGCAATGGACAAATACATTTCTCTTTTAATCCTGGATAAATTAATTAATTAGCTTTAATGCTGCTAACTGAGGTGGTTTAGCCAAGAACTTATGTAACCGATGTAGCTTTGTTTCATTAGGGAAGGAAAAAAATTGTAGAATGAATATCTGAAATAATAATTATCTTTAATGTTACTGTCTGATACAGAAAAATCATGCCAGGCACATAGCAAATGTTTTGCATAATTTTTTTTTTCTGTACAACATGTGATCCTTTTTTTTTTTCTGGAACATGTAGCATTGTAGTAATAATTATCAGACAAATAGGTGATTACTGTCCAAATCCTGCTTATTCGTTCATCTACTGGAGCTTGTTTTTCCATTAGCAGCACTCTGAAGTAATCCAGCTGCTACGCAAAAATTCAATTAAAAACATAAAAAGATAGTTTGACTAGATATTTTTATTGAAAAGAAGTAAAGTATCAAATGTTTGCTAATGTGGAAGGGTAACAGAGAAACTGCCTGATGAGCAAAGAAATACAAGTAGCATTGGAGACTTTTGATATCCATAAATTACATTATCACATTGGGGAAATTAGTACAAGAAGACACCTCCATTTTTTTTCTTTTTGAAAAAAATTTCATTGGGCAAACCTGGGAAGTTGCTGAGCAGGTTATAAGTGCTACCAACTCTTACTGCTTTCAGTGGAAAAAACTGGCTGTTAAACTGGCTGTTAAATAAATTAATAGAATCACAGAATTGTCTGGATTGGAAGGCACCTTAAATATCATCTCATTCCAATTCTCCTGCCATGGGCAGGGACTCCTTTCACTAGCCCAGGTTGCTCAGAGCCCCATCCAACCTGGCCTTAGACACTTCCAGGCATCCAGGGGCAGCCACAGCTTCTCTGGGCAACCTGTGCCAGGGCCTCACCACCCCCAGAGGGAAGAATTTCTTCTTGATATCTAATCTAAATCTACCCTTTTTTAGTTTGAAACCATTCCTCATGTCCTATCACTATACTATATGATAAATATTTGAGCCCCATCATTCCTGATAGCCCCCTTCAAGTACTGATAGGTGGCAATAAAGTCTCCACAGAGCCTTCTCTTCCCCAGTCCCAAAAATCCAAACTCTCTCAGCCTTTCCTCACAGCAGAGCTGCTCCATCCCTTTGATCATCTTGGTGCCTCCTCTGGACTCGCTCCAGCAGCTCCATGTCCTTGCTGTGCTGGGCCCCCAGAGTGGAGGCAGCACTGCAGGGGGGTCTCCCCAGAGCAGGGCAGAAGGGCAGAATGCCCCTCTCCCTGTTGACCATTAAACAAGTGAAAAGACAAGATAAAATGTTTCCTATGCTATATACTAAGACTTGCTTGCATCTTATCCTCAAAACTGCCAATTAGAAATTAATCTCTACTCATAACCTGCCAGTGGTAATTTAAATACTTGGCAGTTATTTTTACCAAAACAAGCAGTTAAAAACGGGACTGTTGGCCTTCTGGGGAGATGTTTCAGCAGGCAAAATTTAATGGTCACTACTGTTGGTGGGTTTCATTAATCAACATTTTCATTTTATTAATGAGCAAAGGAATATTCACATTGGAAATGCATTCACAGCACCAGAAAGATTCCCATATATTGCATTATCATACCCATTAAAATCATAGAATCATAGAATGGTTTAGGTTGGAAGGGACCTTAAAGATCGTCTGTTTCTAACCCCTCAGCCATGGGCAGTATTAGTTGCATGGAATTACTTTGGGCAATCAAGGAACTTGTGAGAAAGTACTGAACACCTGATATGGCTTGAAATGTTACAGACTCTGAAACTTCACTTACGAGATGCTTGTGAAACAACTTATACATATATCCAAAATTTGCATTTCTCAGTTGCACAAAATATTATTAAGCTTTTAAAGTAGTGGAAACATCTGTCTTTTTGAAAATACGTATTAAGAAATGTGTCCACATGTTGAAAAAATCAGATGAATGCTTACAAAATTACTCAGGAGAATTTTGACCTTAATCCGTTTATCCACATTTTAGTGTACTATGTACATTAAAAATAACATTATTTATTAGCATATTATAATGGAATATCATACCAGTATATTATTTGCATGAGTGAAGAAAGCAAAAGCATTAATTCCAAAACTGAAGGTTTTCTGATTTATTGTGAGTTGCTATGTATAAGGGAGAGAAATTTGATTTACATTTAAATAATTTGGATAAAACACATACCTTTCTTAAACGTGGAGAAGTCAGGCACGTATTGACTTTCTTTACCAGATTGTATATTTGTTTAGAAATAGGACTTTTATTTGGTAGGACAGGGAACTGACATTGTACTAAATGTTACTAATTTTGAAAAATTAATTTATGTACTATGAGTATCTTTGTAAGATACCAATTTTGGAAAAAAACACAAATAACTGAGAAGTATCCTGTAGGTATGTCCATATTAACACATCAGTTTAGATCAGGAGTGTGCTTTGGAAGGGAATCTCTCAACTGTCCCCACTTACAGTACTTCAGGTACCATTGTGGAATAGTCGTGGAACACTAGAGCTGAATTCCTTTGGAACAAAACTAGACTGGAAGATGCCAGGTAGTGCACCTAATATCCCCAGTTGTTAATATTTGTTTGGTGTATAAGACCAGATAGATCTAGGCATAGAATCATAGAAGCATAGAATTATTTAGGTTGGAAAAGGCCTCTAAGGTCATCAAGTCCAACCATTAACCTCACACTGCCAAGCCACCACTTACCCGTGTCCCCAAGTGGCACATCTACAGGTTTTTTGAACACTTCCAGGGATGGTGACTCAGCCACTTCCCTGGGCAGCATGTTCCAATGCCTCATAACCGTATCTGTGAAGAAATTTTTCCTAATATCCAATCTAAACCTCTCCTGGTGCAACCTGTTATTTGGGAGAAGAGGCCAATCCTCACCTTCCTACAACCCCCTTCAGGTTGTTGTAGAGAGCAGTAAGGTCTCCCTTGTACCTCCTTTTCATCAGGCTAAAGAACCCCAGCTCCCTCAGCCCCTCCTCATCAGACTTGTTCTGTCATGGTTTTGCACCTCTTGCCTGTACTCTTAAACAAGAGTCTCGGTGAAGCAGTTGTGCTGGAAAAGACATGGGAGTTCTGGTGGACAACAAATTGAACATAAGCCAAGAGTAGGCTCTTGTGGGGAAAGAGGCCAACTGCAAGAGTGTTGCAAGTAGCTTGAGGGGCACAAATCTGATTTTATTAATTGGGATTTATGAAATCACTGGGAAGTTTCATATTATGGTGATCTCAGACCATAGAAAAAGACTGTGCTAGCTGCTACTGCTGACACGCAGCAGGTACTTTTATGTTATGTAGACTACGAGCTAAATAATAGGACAACCCTGAAGTTTTCTTCATTGTGACAGAATGACTCCACTGCTCTCTTTTGCAGCTGTGTATGGAAGATTTCTTCTTCCAATGCCCCTAAGCAAGTAATACAGAACAGCGGTTTTGTGGCCTATGCTGAGATGGAAACAGGACTTGGGTTTTAAATACAACAGAATCAGATCTTATAACACATAATCACCTCAAATACTTAATTACTATCAAATGTCTATGTATTGCTAAAGGAAGGGGATTTCTACTCATTTGTTAGAGAATGAATGAATGACTCTATTGTTAATTAGAATCAGATTGCAAAAGGTGTTTGCATTTGTATGAAGAAACTTCAATTTGAAAAGTCACTGTTCAGTCTTGCCCACAGTTTTTGCACACATACTTTTTAAAATCAGCAAGTGTTGGCTGGAATTGGAGCAGATAAATGACACATCCATGTGTGTCTAGGGGCAAGATTGACCCCACAGGCTGTAAGACTTGACACCACCTAACTTTTCACATTCCATAGACATGGTGTGGATAAACCTAATTCACACTATTAAGCGTGCCTCTACATTTTAAAATTCTGATAACATTATTATAAACTGTTTTCTACATAGTTTACACACCTCTTTATAAAGCAAAATGTGACTTCCTATTCTATGCTGATTTTCTATTCACTCACCTTTACTTTGTGATGGTTTTTACTTAATAATGGTATTCTAACTAGATTTATAGAGAATTCATTTTCAGTCATGTCAAGGAAATTACCAAATGTATGTAAGATAGGAATTTTTACCAGATAGCTGCTTAAATGCCTGGTTTCTATAGTATGATACCTATTGCCTTGTACTTTACCATTCTAACGTGTCTTTACTTTTGTGTTTCGCAGAGATATGAAAGATCTGCAAAGGCACAGCCTCAGGAGTTGTGCACAGACTGACCCCACAGCTTATGTTTAGACTCATCCTGGGCTCAAACAGTTGGAGAATTTTCACAGTGAGATCTTGGACTTGCCAGTTATGTCATATGTGCTGCGCCTTTTGTGACAGATCTTCCATCTGTACCCACCACTGTGGGTACCCACAAACATCTACATTATGCCTGTGTAGTCAGCAAGAGTTGATCTACAAGACCTTCAGTAATGGTCTGCAACTGAAGCATGTGTAAGATACACAACTGTGGCAGTGGGATTTCCAAAATCCACCTCTTGTTAGGGGCCAATGCCCTGTGTACTCACACCTTGAATGCATCATGAAGGCTGTGGCCTAACCTGTCTAGTTCATTTGCAGTCATGCAAGTGAATCCCAGGTGTTCAAGAATTACATCATCTAGATTAAATCCAGTCTGCTTTCCATGGAACAGGCAAGTGTGTCCCTGCAGGGCCAGCTAAGGTTGAGGTTCCATATGTACAAATATAAATTCTTAGTTTTTTAATCTTGTAGTTGTATTCTCCTGATGCATCCAGATCAGAATCATATTCCCTCTGTGGCTTTCTTTGTTTGCTGGTTAGAGATTTGTTAGAAGAAAACTTTGTGTTCCTCTAAATATTTCCAGAAATTTTATTTTCCTCCTAGGCCCTTACAGTTCACTTGTATATTGTTATTTACTAACCCGTTTCATGTAATAACTATGTGATCATATAAATAGTCCCTCAGGGAGCAAAAATGTGTTTCAGGCCTAGGAGATTTTTAATAGAACACTGGGATTACGTTGGCACTGAGTCATGGCGGAAGGACATGGCAAACTGATACGGTTGTGGAGGATCGGCGCCAGGACAAATTAATTCAGCCATGCCCGTTACCTCCTCTAACAATAGAGCTGAATCATAAATCAGATCCCAATCCTTTGTTCTTGCTCCTTCTCCAGCACAGAGTTTCTCTGCCTGTGGCATCGTGGTATATGCTAAAGTTGAGTCTGAACATGCATTAACACGCAGATAATAAAGGTGTTGCAGAAACCTAATCTTAATCTTGAGATTGTGCACATATGACTGTGCAGATGTATCCCAAGGAAGCAGGAAAGTTTATGCTCCTCTACAGGGGCTACTGACAGCAAACACGCTTTATTTGGGAGATGACTGTCATTCTGAAGTCCACTGACACATTTCAGACCTACTGCTTTGTTTTAGCAGGTATTGTAAAAAGCCATGAGAGTAATTATGTGCTACTGATAGAATCTATCCAGCTTGAGGAACACAGGACCAAACCTGTTCTTAGTTTTGGGAAGGGATTCATTCTCATGGATTCCGTTTTGTTTAGGGTGGGTTGGTTTTGGCTTTACTCCAATAAATATCCTGAGGTTTGACTGAAGTCAAAATTTACTTTTTTTTTTCAAAAAAGCACATTTATTAAGCACATTCTTTTGAAACTAATGTTGAGACTACCTCAACACTGCCAGTTTTGATTCTTTTGTGAAACAGATATGAAATAAGAGAGGAAAACCCTCATGAATCATGTGTAGACAGTGTCTGGTTGTGAAAGATTGGCAGTGGCAGTCATGGCTTCTTATCAGGGCTTTGAAAGGAGTGGAATTATCAAGTTATGATAGTCATACCATGGACATTCCCAGAAAATTGTCAAAGGCAGGGTTTTTAGTGGGAAATTACATATGGTTTCCAGAAATGGGTAGTAATCTTACTCTGCTGAAACTGGAGATTCTTCAAATTATTCATGTTCTGTATTTTTGCTTATCTATAATTTAGCTTCTTCTTTTTTTTTTTTTTGGTTATTACAGGTCTGGGTAGTTGAAAGAGTCCTTTCTGATTACAGAAAAGCAAATATCCTGCCCACAATCTTTCAAAAGATGCTCTTCTTCCATGTAAGTCTTAAAAATAGGATAAGACATTTGTAGGACAAGCAAGTGGTGGCTAATGATAACAGAACTGCTGTTTTTCTACAAGTGGTTTGTCTTACCAGCATGGAACTCAGATATCATTAATAACGATTAATTAACGATGAGCTGATTATGCTACCCTGCTCAACCTGAACTATCAGTGGTTTAGCAGCAAATAACATAGTGCTGTAATAATGATTATATCTACCTAAAGTTCAAAATATTTGTTTCCTGTTAGGTATGTTTCCCTTACAAATTACTTTTAAGGTGTGTTATTCCCATAGATGGCCAGAAAAGGAAACATTTGATATGTGGGTATGGGTGTACCATAATAATGGTATTTGATATTATTAGACCATTCCCTAAGGAAACTCCAGGGGTTTTGAGCCTAATGAAAGTAGATAATAAAATATGCTGCTGTAACAGTAGTAAAATAAGTTCCTTTTTTTTTTCAAAAGGAAGGGAAATGCTATTATACTAAAAAGAAGTATACTGTTATTCATATTGCATTTAACATTATTCGTGTGTAATTGCTTTCCTTGATTGCTTCTACAAGTCTTTCAGGGAGCAGCAAAAGAGAAAAACATTGTCAAAACATGGTTATGAATCATTATATATAACTACTAGGATTTCAAGTTCATTCTAGAAGCACATTGAATTTCATTCAGTTTTGTGCATGGCACATTTAGCTTTTCGTTTCCTCGGGAAGACAAAATGATCAGGCTGTTTGTGAAATGTTTTTAAAACAAATCTGAATTGCAGTTCCCTTTTCTGAACCCATTTTGTATTTTCAATGGATGTGTTATCAAGTTACATTTCATTTTGGATGCATGAAAACAATTTTAGCAACTACTTTCTACCCAAATAAAGAGCAGTAGAGGTAATTTGTCACAGAATTATCTACTTAGCCCACGTTGTTGTCTGTGTAGAAGATGTGTCTGAAGGGCTTCCGTAGAGCTTGAGAATGCAGCATTTGCCTGCAAATATTTTAGTTGAGGTTTTAATTGAATATAAACATGAACTACATGGACTTTGGCACTTGAAGGACTCCTGAGAGAAAGCTATCACTGGGATATAGGACTGTAAGTGCTCATGTACTGTAAGGACATTGCATCAAAGCTGTCACTTGGTAAGCAAATCAGCCTTTCACTTCTGTCTTAGAAGCCAACAGGATGCTATCTAAGTGTGTTTAGCCAGCTGAAAGCTATCAGAGAGCTCCTCCAAACAAACATTGTTTGAATTAATACGTTATTTCCAAATGAGTTACATTGGCAAGGTATAAGGTAACATGTGGTTTAGAAAAATAAACCTAAATAAAACGAAAACAGAAGCAGCAGAAACTCTGTTTGAGTCCTGTATGAACTCTATGTGGATTTTATCTCATATGGCAAATGACCGAAAAATGGAAGTAATATTCTAAAGAGGAAAGGTCAAGACACAAATGGAAAATTTAAATATAGTGGAAGCACCCATTAAACCTTAGCTAAGTGTGGAAGTGTGCATTTGGTAACATGTCAGTGACATTGCTATACCTTATTATAGAGGTGTTTTTCAGTACTCATGACACTAATGGCATCGGTTTAAACACATTTCCCTTATATTTGAGACCCTATCCAAAGGCCACCAATGTCCATGGGCCAATTACCATTTCTGTGAAGATTTGGAGAGCTGGGAGTATTGACTGTAGATCAAGACTGACTGATGTCAACCAGATGAGACTGCAGCCTGGTCACCCTGGTCCTCTGCAGATTCTCCTGTCTTTCAGCTTTGTGAGTTGCAAGGTATTCTCTGATAAAACACTCATTGATCAGAGACTACTCATGCTGGTAGCTGTGAGATATGAAAAAAATGGGACTGTGATAGTAACAGGAAATTACTTAAGTGCAGATTACAGGGTTTTTTTCTTTTTTAGAAAGCTCATCACCATGGAATTGGATCATCCTCAAGATCTATTCTCAGAACAGTCTTTAAGTTAAGAAGTGCTGCCTGTATTTTTCAAACGGAGGGACAAGGCTTGTGGAAAAATGGGGAGGATGCTGATAGGTGAGGTTTGGGCGTAACTGGGGAATGAATCTACAAGTTCACATTTGCTTCAAGCTACTGTTTGTTTGTGCTCTGATTTTTTGAAGTGCAACTTGCAGAATCAAATCAGTAAGTAGTCCAAGAAGTATGGGAAGTGAAAAATATGACATATCTCCCTTTCTTACGTAAAGGAATATGGGAGAGGTTAATGGAGTGAGAAATTTTAATAGACTTAACTGATTTTCTATTTGCATGTAAACTCACATTATTACTAAACGTTAATTGTAATACTTATACAAATACTTAAACTTTGAAAGGTTCACTGAAAATAATTCATATTCTCTGAAAGTCACTACTCATTTATTTTTCAGAAAATGATATCACTTAAGAATTTTTCATTTGATGGAACCTGTTGATCAATGGCAAGACATTGTTAGCATTCAATACATGCCAGTGTTCAGTTGCTGATAAATATATAAAAGCGTATTTGTCAAGAACAAAGCACAGCTTGGTCTTCAGGGTCTTTTTGGGTTTCAATTATATCTAGTAAGTCACAAAATTTTGCTCCTCTCCATTTCTTGAAGAATTACATTTTTTTTCATGGCCATGAAAGTCACAATGCAGACAAATCCTCAAAACAATCTGTAAAAAACATCTATTAAAAAAAAATAAATTGTGTTTGTATTCTTAATTCACAGACACATACATACCAAATGGATATTTATCGTTTTTTGAAACACCTTTGCTCTTCTCCATATAGCATCTCCTACCACAAATAGATGACATTTAGAAACAAAGTTTTTCCACAAATTATTTAGATCCCTTGATGACAACTTGTGTTTTAACATTCTTAAACTATTAAAATCTATTGTAATGTGTTTAATCTGTTGACTAAAAATAGCTTCTTTTCTCTATAATGAAATCCAAGCAGTGAAAATATGTTTTAGTTTATTTGGTTTGTTCTTTAAGTAATCTTCCTTGTTTGATAATACCATGAACTGGTAAAGTATTAGTCAAAAAAGGCTGAGAGAACAATTCAAATAAACAATGAAGAAAGAGTTTTAAAGTTTTATAATCCATTTTCCTTAAAGTTGTTTAAACACTAAAGGTGCCTATTTGGAGTTATACAGCAGGTACTAGAGAGGACCGACCCCTCAGCTTCTGATTTGCACTCACCTTTAGGCCAAACTAAAGTCTAGGGGGAGCTCAAGTTTTGTTTTGTTATTCCCTTGATTGACCTTATCTGTATTTATCTACAGAATATCTTATTGTCCAGGTTGTAGCCATGATGCTTCCTTTCTCTGCAACATTTTTCCTCCTGAAATCATAGGAGTTCAAATTCATTGGATAAACATGTATGCTCAATAAATTTTCAATGGAACTGTCCTTGGGAACACTCTTAGTGTAAATTACTGTCAGAGGCATAAGAGAACATATTTCCAGTGTCCCTTTATCCTGCCAGAGCATACCTCCATTATATTTTATACTTTCAGTCTTAAAATATCTCTTTTGTGTACAGACTAGATAGCATGATCTACTGAAGAAGCCAATTGGATGCTTCACAAGATGAGAAAACCCAGGTAATTACGAAGAAGGCTGTTCTTTGTCAATGTTGTAATTATTTATCCAAGCCTTATAGGCATGATTGTATGTCCACACAGATTTTGCATACCACTGTTTTCATACCATCTTCATGAGAATTTAAGAATTCTCTGATAAATAATTGTAAACAATTTATCAAGCATGGCAAGTTTATAAAATCTTCTTTTATTCTGGCCTGTATTCAGTGTTCATTCGCTTTCATCTCCTGTTAGAAATTAAATTTCGGAGAAATTTAGATCAACCAGGTAAATTCAATTAAAATTTCCAGCATCTTCTTTCTAGATGATCTGTTTAATCCTGTTGCACATTATAGTCTGTTACTGTGGAGTGATAAGTGTACAGGTAATTCCATGTCATCTAGTACATGTACTCTGGTAACAATGTGCATCTAACATTAAAAAAATAAAATCATTAGTCTTTTTCTGCATATGCACAAGTACCCTGAAGATCTTTAGGAACTGCATGTATGTAAGCCAATTTTTTATGTTAAATGCTTATCTCTGTATTTAAAGAGGTTGAAAGGACCTTGGAATGAATGACCAGAATAATTATAATTGTACTCAGCAACTAAAATTGTAGCCAATCTTTAATTTGTAGTCAAAAATTGTGAAAACTTCAGTTTGAATGTGATATTTCACTGCTCTGTCCTACTTTTCAGAATGCTGGTTTGATTCACATCCTTCTTTTTTAGTCAAATAAAACTTATTACATGTTGGAATCCACATATTTAAGCATATTGCTGCCATCATATGGTTATATACTTATTTGTCAGAATAGTATAATGAAAACAGTTCTCCATTTTAAAAGAAAAGTTTTTATGTAAGGAAGTAAAAAGTTGCACAGTGAAGTAGTAATGAGGGTAATAAAGCTTCTAATCCTTTCTCATGTTTAGGCTGTAACAGCTCTACCTGTCTCTGAGTATGAAATATGTTGTCTCCCCAAGCCAGATGAGTAAGATTATGGTCTGCGTGATCCGTACAAGGTGACATAAAGATAATGTACATACATATTAGTCAGAAAATGTACTGTGGGAGAGAAGTTAGTGGGACTTTTGCCTGAATAAAAAAAGTGAATAAAAAATAGGAAAAGCTGTCAGAACTTACCCCAGGTGGTTACAAAATTAATCATGTGAGTGTGTTACAGTGTGTTAAATCAAATTCACTCTTTCTCCTTTTGTCTCTGCTCATCCACTTATTAGAGTTTCTCATGCAACTTTCATCAATTCATATGTTGGCAGTCCTTGACTGGTTTTTAAAAATGAAATAAATTGTCTTCTCAAACTCAGGCCCGTATTTGTGCTGGCAGGCACAAGTCATGTCGAAGCAAACACAATTTTCCCTTCTCCATATTTGTCCCATAGAGATCATAAGCCTGTCCAATCTGGCAAACACACAGTAACAGTGTGGCTAGTAAGAAAAAAAAAAAAGAAAGGATGGGATAGGAAGAATATACCCTGATGAATATATTATGTAAAAACTTTACTTGGGTAGGGGAAACTAGTGCCAAAATTAGTGCAATTTTGGAACATTTTTGGAAAGAGTAAGTATCGGTATGAACAAAAACTGTCGGTATTTGAAGAAAAATGTCACCTCTTAACTTTCAGTAGTATAAAATTTCCCATGATCAGACCTGTTCAACTTCCCTCAAATCATCTACCCCACATTAATTCCTATGAAATACTTCTTATTTTGAAATAATTCTACAGGAAGTGACACACTTAGGGTTAAAATAAATGATTCATAGTGTTGTAGGAAATATAACTAAGACAACTTAGTCATCATAAAATGGATTCTGACTCTATAATCATAATAGAGGAAAACAGCAGAAGAAAAAGTGATAGAAAGGACCATAATTAAATATTTTTGTCCGTCAGTGTAATGAACTTTATCAAAAAAATGTCTAACTTCCCCAGCTATAAAATTAGGATGCATCATTTCCAGGTGAGCTGCTTTGTATTGGTCCAGAATTTTAGAGCAAAACAGTATATTCAAAGGAGATTTTAATCTGCCAGACTGCACTAGACAACAAAGATAAACCCAGTTCTCATATATAGTGGAAACAGATGTTGAAAGGATATAAGAGTTTTACAAATACAAGTTTGAAATTACTACATGGCTCATAAGTGATGAAATGACAAGTGCAGATTCTCATAACTGTGCAGGGTTTTATTGATCCAAAGGAAGGAATGACAGGAGAAAAAAATATATCTTTTCCTATAGAATCATTCCTATAGAATGGTTTCTTTCACCTTTTTTTTTTTTTTTTAATGCATGAGGTTGAAATCTGAATCTGGTTTTGCATCTTCCGTTGCCTGAGAACGTCCATTTAGTGGTGCAGGCCAGAAGTTTTCTGCCTTACAGGTATCTTTAACAATTTTGTTTAGTAAGCCACAGAAAAGCAAAAGAGGAAGACTATGAAGTCTCTGGCTATCCCTGCCATATACAACTAAAAGTGAAGTCCCGAATCTCCCTTGAAATTCCACTCCTGTGGCAGTCAAGTGTGCACTGCTTCTAGCGTACAATGTGGGTCAGTGGAAGAGAAAAGCAGGTCTTCCCAAAGCTCAGGCATGCAAACAGAGGATACTCTGTGGGTAACCACCTGTCTTGCAAGTCAAAAAGGATTTTCTAAGAGTATTTCTACTGAGACAACCTTTGGTGACTTGGCCCAAAAATACACAGTGTGTTTACTCAGGCCACAGGCACTCAGGACTCACAACCGATACCTTAGAGCCAAAATCAATTTCTTATATTACAATTAGGACTCATTCCTCAGCAAGGAACACCAGGGGTATATATTGCTGCTAACAGAAGCAGCTCTTCTTTTGGTATGCTGCATTTTGTAAGATTTTGGATTGTACCCCATATAGTTGACTTTGAAATAATCCAGTCCTGAGGTATGAAAGCAAGGATCTCAGCAGGAAATTTCAGTCAAAGGTAATGTTTCAGGCATAGGCAGTGCAGCATTTTTGGTAGCTTCTGCTACATGACCAGAGAGCAGCTGGTATCCAACATAACTACAGAATTGCAAACGTAAGTAAGAAATAGTGAAACAATGAAGGATTTAGTGGTTTTACAATTCAGTTGCAATGCCCAGCCGTGCCATCAATTTAATCCCTGTTGCAGTGGATGAATCAGCAAGATTTCATTCTTCTGCAGTTTTCCCAGACTTTTGGCAAGACACTACTACACTGATTGTTAGAGGAGTGATAAAATTGTGATAACATCCTAGAAACAATACCTGGATCCTATTGCTCCCTCTCACCCAACACACTCTAATACAATTGAACAGGAAAGGTGACAAGGCAGATCTCCAATGTAGTCCTCCCTCAGAGTGACTTAAGGGGAAGGAAATGACTTTTACTCAAGACATTCTGGGAAAAGCAAATTAGGGGAGAAGACACCAATTTAAAAGCAGTGTTCCTTGACTGTTGTGTAGTATGAAAGTTAGTGAAACTTGGAAGAGAGGTCTCATAGTATTACTTTAGTCATGCACTCATAATTCAGTCTCAGACCGATGGAACCAGTGCAATTTCCGTCCCATCCCTTTGCAAATAAAGGAACTGAGAAGGATCAAGGGGCCCTGAGATAAGTACATCTTTGGGAATTTTATTTGTCACAAGTTTTGATGTGATTTTAATGGAAAATAGAATGCAAAAGTAGGTTGATCATTAATCAAGGCACTCAGTATCAAGTGTTCATTGTTCTTTTTTACAAAAACGGTTATTTCGAATGTCTCAAACAGGTAAAATTGATTTAAAAGGCTTAAAAGATCATGTAGGATGGTGAAATCATAAAGTACTCAAACTAAGGGAATGTCAAAACTTGGGTCACCTTTTGAATATCCACTGAAATCGTGAGATTAAAGACTTTATTGTTTTTTACTTTCTCCAGGGGAATCTCTGTCTCACTGAGTACACAAGGTGGACAGACTTCAGTTGATGAACAGATGTGGAGCATCTATAATAGAGAGTTTCTCCAGCAAGTGATTTCGTTTATTGGAACCTGTTGGATCCATGATATGAAAAGAGAGTTAGTTATTTCTCTCTCGCTTTTCATTTAATATTCATGCCTACAGTTTATGAATGCTTCACAAATATTGTGGTATAATTTTCACAAGACAGTGTCAGGGAACTCAGTATTATAGGTAGAGAACAGAAGCACAGAGATCTCAAGGTCAAAAGTTTTCCCTGGTTCTGTGTGTCAGATCTTGCATGCCTAGGAATAGATCTTTTCAGAATGTAAAGAACTGTCTATGACAATGTGTTCAAAGAACGACTCCCATACATATCAAACAGGGTCTTGAGCTTTAGGCATTTCTATAAGTCAAGCAGACACCTGAAAAATTGAGAATATACTTGCAGATCATCGGGGAGAGACAGATTTAAGTCAGTTGTCTGATATTAAATGGGAAGTAGTACAGTCTGGAAGAGAATCCTCTAGGTCAGTATCTGATAGTCATTAAGACATTCTTTCTCTTACACTGTGTTCTCTGCCTTATGACTTCCTTTGCCTTAGACTTGTACTTCACCTAAAGTTTTCTTCATTATACTCAAAAAACCCTGGAATCTTGTGTGTAAATAACTCTTCAGCTATGTAATTAAATATGATAGTGCAACTATGTATTTGGTGACCAAATGAAGGTTGCATAAATAACTCTAGTTTGGGCTTTTCATAAATGTTAACATTTGACATTATGACCATAATGCATAATTGCCATGTAATGTTTTATTTCTTCTTAATTTTTTTAAGAAATGAACTGGAAAAAAGTACTGTATTCTGGCAGCATGTGAAATGTCAGCAGGATTGGAACCTAGATCCACTGTACTGCTTTGCCCTGAATAAACTGACAGAATAATTGATTGCAGGGTGACTAACCATTGTCTAGGTGAACCAGCATAAACAGAAATTATACATTTTTTCTACCACAGTAAGAACATGATGCCTGGTAATTTCTGGTTCCTCTCAGGAGCAGTCTCTTTGCCTTCCTTTGGGATTTTTCTATTCCAGACTGAGTTTCCTTTTATGTCTTCTGAAAGACCCAGCTGATATTCACTGGACAGTTGTGCAGCTCTTCTTTCTCCTCTCACTCTTGCTTGCCTTCATCCAGTACACTGGGAACATCTAAGCCCAGCTTTCCTCCTGAGCACTTTAGTTGTAGCTTCAGTCAGTTCCGGTTCTAAGTTGATGGGAATGACTGCTTATCAATCCCTTCTTCTCCTGTGCCCAGACCTCACCAGTGCCTGTTTCCTTCCTGTCAAAGGCCAGTTCAATATTATATCCTCCTCCAAGCTTTCAGAACTCAATGCCTCTTCTTTTTCTCACTATGTATTCAAACATCTTCCTTCCCTCTTGTGCCTTTCCTTGCTAAAGGGACAAAATATTTCAAAATGTCTCTTCAGGTGCCTGAACCTGACCTGTGTGGCTGACACAAAGCAATCATGGCAAATGGAAGAATCTGGCCACTGGTTTTCGTTCCAGCACATCTCTGTTTCTCACAAGCTCTGTAAATAGATAATCATAGGTTTGGGGTTGTTTGTTGCTGTTGTTGTTGTTGTTTTCCCCTCCTGTGCATTTTGATCAGCTGATTTATTGTTTTACTGCAGTCAGCACTATTTTGGCTTATCTGTTTTCAGATGTGTACAGAACATTTACTGTGCTGTGGAGTAAAAATGCATCCTCAACTAGATATAATCAAAGTTTGATTTCTGCCTCATGCTGAAAGTTTGAGCAGGACTGGTTCTATCAGTCCTTCTAGTCTCCACCTTTACTGCAAGAGAATAAGATTTTACATGCAGAATAATAGTGTTAAGTTAGAGGCAATGGAATGTTTTGCTGTTATGGGATTATGTTTATAAGGAGGTGCGAAGAACCCCCACAGACAAAATCTGGTGATTAATTGGGTATTGTGGGTGCTTGATGTTTTGAATTTAGGCTTTTAGAGATTAATAAGCCCTGCCACCCTATGCTAAATAATCTTTCTTTATCACAAAATAGTAAATATTCATAGCTTTTTAGCCTGTATACTGCTTAATTATATAATTAAAACAAAAGAAATCTTGGTCTCGTTAATTGGGAGCATTAGCCATTGCATTTATTCCAATTTTCAACACAACTGCATTGGATAACTCTCCTTACCTGATATTATTATTATTGTTGTTGTTGTTATTATTATTATTATTATTATTATTATTATTATTTTAAGTGAATGTGATATTATTCATCTGGTTTGAAATCCTGTATGTTGTTAAGTGGCTACATTTCAGTGGACTTGCTTTATGAACTCAGTTTCTTTCCCACAGCAAAAGTCTATGAACAGCTGGTTCACAGCCACAGGAAGGCCTTTTGGAGAAAGCTGGGGGCAGAGAATGGGAAGCGATGTCAAAGGTACTCAGAGGAGTTTTCCTCTGCTCCAGGGGACCGGCCAACTCATCCTTGAAATTGCTCAGCAGAGTGAGAAAGTGTCCCAATTTACTGTACATCCTGGGCAGTCTTGGCCAGAGCAGGTTCTCTGGGACCCCACCCCTTTCTTTGTTCATGGTAACATTTCATTTGCTTTTGATTGCCTTTCCACATTAAGCAGATGTTTTTATTAAGCTCTCCAAGGTGACACACAGGTCATTTTCTTGGGTGGTTACTGTTAATTCAGAATTCAACAATGTGTGTTAGTAATATCCTTCCAACACACCTTATTTTGAATTTTCCATCATGAACTTCCTCTGCCATTGTGCTGCCTAATTGCTGAGGTTTGTCTTGACTAACTTAAATAACTGCTCAGTTAAATAATTATTACTGGTTAAAAAAATAGTTCCATGGCAAGTTGTGCCACCATGCTGATTAAGCCCTTTTCCAGAACATTAATGAATATAGTGAAGTTCTCTTAATCTTACACTGTTCTGCTGCTAACCATTGCCATATTGAAAACTGATCTTTTTATTCTATCCAGTTCTCTTTCAGCCATTTTGTGATCAAAACACAACTACAACCCCCACCTTACAAACTCCTAGTTTCCTTACTAGCCTCTTGTGAGGTATATTGTCAAAAGTGCTTTAAAAATCCTAGTAAATTATGTCAGTGAAACAATTCTTGTTCCTCATCCAGCTGAATTCTCACAAATGTTCTCTGAAAACTCTCAAAATGCACTAATCTAATTCAGAAAAAGAGTCAGGAATGCTAGTAAATCATGGTTGACTTGCTTGTTTTTAGTAGTTGGCAGTAACTGTATTGATGCTGTGTCTGGCTCTAAGCCACTTATATTCCTGTCAGAAAAATTAGTAGCATTAATTGTTGCTCTGGGATTCCCTGAATCCCAAACAGTTTCCGGTACCAAAGGGAGCTCTCACTGCACACCTGGTCTGTCTGGGAACTCCATGTTCTGGGCAGCAGTAGCAATGGTGATGCTGGGCTGGAGGTCAAAGAGCACTTTGAGAAACTGGATTAGGTCAAAACTCTGTGTGAAGCGAGTCCCATCACGTCCCACAGTGTCTGCCTTCCTGCTGCCAGAAAGCTTTAATTGATTCCATGGAAGCCCTCTTACAGCTGACCTAAACTCTTCACTGCCAGTTTTGTATGTCTGGGGGACAGGAAGTATTTTTGGCAGGGAGAAGGCAGAGAACATGCTGAAGGTAGTAGAGAGAAAGTGCAGTCAAAAAGGGATGAAATTATTTTATTGGAGTTTTTAAATTGATGGAGGGGGGGAGTAGAAAGGAAATGAATCAGATTCTCAAAAGATAAGATAGGAATGATGGTATAATCTTATGGCTAAGAGACAGAGTAATCTTTATGGAGAATGCCTTTTACTGTCTATGAGACTAAGTTCCATTCAGCCTTTCAGTTTGCAGTATTGAATTGACATTGCACACCTCCCTCAAAGATCTGGCCTGGAATATCTGCATCAGATCAGAGTGAGCTGAAGAAACAATCACAGCTCTTTTAAAATTTCATTGTCACTCATCAGTCTGCACATTTGCTAATAAACTTTCCTAGCTGCACCAAATACATATATTCTAAGCAAACCTCAAAAGGGAATAACTTAATATCATGGAAATAATTACCAGCAAGTCATATTATGCTTCCTGCCAGTTCACAAAGAACCCTGTTTTTCCAAAATGTGAATGTTATATTGCTGCTTAATAGAGTCTAAACTTCAAAAGAAATGGTGAAATTTTCTCTTTTATCTTGGCAGAGAAGAACAGGAGCACTGCCACACTCCTCAGATACAATCTAGAACTGCTTTAAAGTTAATGTGTGATCCAAACACTGTTAAAAACTGTAAGGTGAAAACTGGCTAGACTGGGAAGCTCTTTCCATATACCTGTAGTTTTGCTGATACCAGGAAACACTGCTCTCACATTTCAGATATTTGCAGTTCCTATTAAGTAAATTTTCCCACAGATTTAAAATTATCTTTTATTTAACATAAAGTTGGTTGCTACACTGGTCAAGTTTCGTCTCTTTAGGTCTCATGGAAGCAGTTAAAAATATAGGGGTTAAAGTCTGTCCTCTCTTATGCTGAGGGGAGTTGCACCATCAATTTCTTTTGAAATGCTGTTTATCAGGGGATCAGACTTTGAGTGGTTCTTGTGCAGTGATGTCAAGCAGGAGCAATGCCATTGAGGATCTTAACGTGGTGCCAAAGCAAAGTGGATGAAAACCACTGCAAAGCACAGCTGTTGACTCAGTGGCATTTGTTTTCTTTACTAAGACATCTGCAGTTTTGTCAATAAGAAGTATGATAAATTAGTGTTTGTTGAAATATTTGTTGCCCTATGTTACAAATTACTGGCAGAGAAGCTGAAGTGCCACTAGTTCTTACTGCAGGGCTGTTTCAAACCAGCTTGGGAACACCTCTGTCATGCTGCAGGCAATGGCTATGATGGATTGTCGAATGTCCTTTATCTCTTTTATTCTTGTTTTAACACAGACTTCTTTCATGGCCCACAGATGGCACCTGAAAGTACAATATCTGTTCCAAAAGAAATTCCAGGCTCTTTTTTTTCCCCTCATCTTCTTCCAAGAGAAAAAAAGTACACATACTTTTTGTGTGTTATGGCCTTATGTGGGACACCACCCACAACCTCACCCTTTTTTCCCCTTCCATGGATAATCTTTTCACAGGGTGGAGAGGGGATGGGATGGGATGGGAAAAAAAGAGTTGCTTTCATGTTTTCTAGCAATGATTTTGTCTACAACTATTTCCTTCTTGACTTCTTACTCACTGTTTATGAAATCTCCCTGTACTTTAACAATAGTATTGTTGCCACAGCTGCACTGATTATATTTCCCTAACTTCTCTCATTTTGGGGCTTGGAGTCAGTGTGGTTTGTTTTCATACATGGTAACTTGGAACAGCCTATAATAACATTACAGAAAGCCCTGATAATATAATTGTAATGTGCACACACACTACTTTCTCTGCTCTTTTGTCTACAGGATCAAATACTTAATTTGTTGGTTTTTTTTTTAATATTCTGTCTACAATAAAAAGCAAAGAGCTGATTTCAGATAGGAACAAAAAATGTAGATCATTTACAAGGATATTAATAAGGGGTCGGTGTATTTAATTGTACAGCCACGTATCTCCACATGTGGGGTTTTTGTTGTGGTGGCTTATTTTTAATTTGTTTAATCTGCTTTATCCATTCTCCTCTTTAAAATAAAATAAAATAAAAAAAAGCACAAGAAAACCATTCAAAATGTGTAATTTATTTTGATTATTTTTATTTTAAGTTATTAAAAAAATCTTATGGCCTTCCCAGATGATACTCAAAGATTAGTTTCTTGTTTGTGCTAGAGCCTATGTGAACACTTTGGCGAGGCAAAAGATCCTGGCAGTGCAAAGTTCAACCCCACACTACTGAAGTTCAGCCTTTGAACTTCAGGACAAGTGTCCCTTTGCTGGAACACCAGTGTTCTTGATGTCCTTAAATAAGAAGCATGTATATTAAATATGTCAGATTAAAAAGTCCTTCACTTGCTGGATTATCACCTGGAGGAATATAGGTGTATGCAATGAACAGCTACTGCAATCAGCAGTTCCCCAGCATAAAAATATGGGTTATGGGACATTCATTTAGACATATTATTAGGTAATTAGGACTGTCTCACCTTTAGATTGCATCAGATACCTGTGCAAGTCCTAACACACCATATACTTTCCATTGTTTCCAGGGCTGATTGGTGCTGACAGAAGATGGCTCACTCTCAGTCAGGGACACAAACACTTCCCTAACCTGCAAAAGCCAGACAGGATGAAATGTGGAAGTCAGGACATCACCCTGCTTTGCTGCACAGACACCGTCAGAGAGTTTTAAGGGGTTGGGGCAGAGCATGAGCGGAGTGCACATGTTCTGAGCTGCCCTGCTCCAAGCCTGGCCCTGAAATGGGCACTCAGTGACGAAAATCTTGGGCAAGCTGGGCAGGCCCCTTGTTGCTTACAGGCAAGACAGAAGAAATTCTAGCATTGTACTCCATGAAGAAGTTCTCTTCTGAACACTAATGGCACATAGAAAAGCAAAAGGAAGTAGACACTAATGGTATTCCCTTGTTACCTCTGAATCAACCAATCTCAAACAAGCATCTTAGAAGCAAAGCAGACTGGTGTTTTTTTTAATTATTCCATCAATTATTCCATTCCTCATGTTTTACATAATCCATCCCAATTACAATATTTTTCCTAGCATGTGGGATATAAATAAGGTAGTTATTAAATCCAGAGTCGATGAACAGTTTGCTTGGCACCATTTGCTGTTATAGATGCTCCCCATATGACGACTTCTAATGAACTTGAATTGCAGAATTCACAGTTGCTTTTCCTGGTGTCAATGCATATAACTGATAAGAAGCAGGAGGCAGCATGCTCAGATTCCTGATACATTAAAGGAGAAAGTGAATTTAGAATCCAGAAGACAAGGTTTTTTTGCATCTCGATAGTAATTGCTCTTTGGCAAATTATATTTGAAAGAAGAGCCAAAAACTCTTTAGAACCAGCCCTGGGAAACAAGTATATTTCAAGGTTAATCAATGCTCTCATCATCAAATGCTCTCATGTGTTGTCTGGCAGAGCCCGAAAACCCTTAACACAATTAAAAAGTAGGATTGCCTGCAAAGGCCAAAATAGGTTTTTCTCTCAAATAAGTAGATGGTTAAAAAAAAATAAGTGATGTTGAAAGAAAATGTTTGCACCAAACAAATTAGAGAGGTCATCAGTCAAGACTCTTTAATACCAGTCAAAATAGCACCGTTGCAATAAACTGGCAAATTGAACAGCACTTTAAATTATCTTTTGTTGTAAGCATGCATATGCCTAAGGGAGTCTGTTGCAATTTGCATATGCTTAAATCTGTTTCAGGTGATGTTTTCATTTTATTTTATGAACAGATATTTCTGTTTCAAGACTAACTTGCCTCTTACCTTATCAAACATGTTTGTAAGCTGCCAGATGCAAGTCTGAAAAGAACCCGTGCTGGTGACTGCAAGCTCAAGCCAGATGATAAACTTCTTGTGAAATCAGTGCAAGTTTAAGGGATATCTTACACAGAGTTGCTTGATTTTTACTGAAGTCAAGAGCTTTCTTTTAGTAATTGCATCAAAGGTTACAATTGTGCATTGAATGCACAACTGTTGTTACTCCAGTGGAAAAAATTGCCAAGTGCCACCTGTATTTTACACTTGTAATTTAAGTATCAGCCAGTTGTCTTGAGGTTTGAGCATGGCCTCAGTCCAACAATGGACTCTGAGAAATTCATTTCCATATTTTTCTTGTTGATCCCTATTTTTGCAAGCATCCATGCTTCCACCTAGTATAAGAATCAGAAATACTGAGATGCACTGGAACACTGCAGAGGAGGCAATCCTACCAATTTGTGTGGAAAAATTACTAATTTTTTTTCCCCCTAACATTTCAAAACTGCCTGCCCAAGATATTTGGGAAATGTGTACTTGCTTAAATTCTTCCCTGAACCTAGACTACCAAACTCTGACACTGACCAATTGTAGTAATGTAGGAGAATTCATCTGGTAGAGGTGTTCTTGCAGAGGTTAAGGTGAATGAAGGTCTCAGTCCTGTTGCTTCCTCTTCTGATGTGCTGAAGAGAAACATGTGTGATATCTCTAGGCTGTGTTCTATAACCTTGATGTTGACAAGTCAGGGAACTATTGCAAAATAAGGTAAGGCTCAGTGTGAATCAAAGGGCATCAGGAAGTTTCTCTTTACCAGTACATTTTTAAAGGCATCCTGGCACTTTGAGTCATTGGAAATTAGGTACCTTTGTCCCTTTTGTACTCCCCAGTGTGCCCCTCTGAATTTTTGGGTAACTAAACCACTTAAAAGAAAACACTGATATCTTAGATTTTGGGGCTGTAAGTATTTCTGCATGTGCTGAGCTTTAAGCACGGGAATTATTACCTGATCAGCACATTTATGTTACCTGATCCCAGATCTAGGTTTATGCAACTCAGAGGTTTATGCAAAAATATAAATATTTGAAGGTCAGGAGCTTTATTTTCCCAAAATCAAAAGATATTTAAGGAGTTGGGGGGTGTTGGGAGTTATGGATTAATGTGGTGAATGAAGGTGTGATGTGATCCATACTCACAGAATCAACATCATTTGGTGTAGCTCTTACACACAGGACTCAAATTTGTATTCAGAGGTTCTACATAAAATGATAACAACTTCTGCTATTCTGTGCTTCTGCTTAATATTAAGCAATTAATTGTAATGATTTATATCTACAATGGTTTTCTTGATGAGGAAGACCCAGTTTGCTAGGCAGTCTTAAAGGAATATTCTCCATATTTGTTTCTTTTGGTATATTAAAATAGTTGCAACATGATAACAGGATTGCCAGTTTTAGAATGAAAATAACTACTACTGTCCTTCTTAATCTGTATTAGCTCTGAGTCAGTCTAATCTATGGCATAAAATGTCTCATGCTCATATAAGTGACTTGTCTGGGAAAATATCCTCCTGCTCACATTACAGAACTTTATCAAGAGAAATAAAAGGTTACTTAATATGTCATTTGAAGATCAAGTCAAGATGTTCCAAGTGTATCGGTATTTTTCCACTGAAAAGGAGTTCTTGAGTTATTAGATAATTATCCCTTCCTATGCTGTTTTGGCACTTTATTCAATATTAGTTGCACATTTTGTTTTCTCCAAAAAATACATTTATAAATTTTAGATCTGTTTTCTCTATAGCTGTAAAAATTGCACAACTTGACTTTGTAAAACAGTAAAGTAGTGCTTTGCATCTTTTAGTGCTTTACCTCTGTACCTGAAGATATCCTTAAGAAAGACAGTTGTGCAGTCTACATTCCTGCAATTACTGAATGTTATATTTAATTGGAAAGAAACAATCTACTGCTTATTTAAAACAGCTATTAGACACTTTGTCAGGTTATTTTGAGCCCAATCAGAGAGAGGTTGCAATTTTAACTTTTTTAAATTTAAATTGTAAAGACAGAGAATGGCATTTTCACTAAAAGATAGGTGTTAGTTCCCCAGGAGAACTCTGAAATTGCTATCAAAAACTTTAGCCTTAAGTAGTAGTCACAATGAGTAAGATGGCTTTTGCTTTGCAAAACATGGGGAAGCAGGTGATGTTCAGGCAGGGTAGGAAAAAGGAATTAAAATACAACATCCCTGAGAGAGAATAATTGCATTTTAGAGAAGTTTCTGCAGAAAAAGGAAAGACCTGAACTGAATTTATTGTATGCTTCTGGGAGGACACTATAGCTGCTGCTGGCAGCCTATGGGAAGCTTAACAGTCACCTTAATCATCGTTCCTCTGTGTTTCACTATTCAGACATCCGGGCTTCGTCAGGAGAATGTTATGACTCCTTTGCTCCATCGTTACCTTTGCCAGACTTTCTTCTATCAATCTATCTGGTTGTTGGTTTTTTTTTACACTGAAGGAAGACAAAAGCCAGGGATGAGTCTAGTCACTAGAAATCTATTTTACTAATCTCTAGCTTGTTTGAACAGGAATTTGCTTTCCAATAATGTTACCACTGGGTCTGGTTTTTTCATGTCACTTATGTTGCCCGTGGCAAAGAATATACTAGAATTTAGACATACCACAGAGGTAGGTCTCTCAGAGCAACTTGCAATACACTAAATCACAAAATAATCTAGAGTCACTACTTTAGAGCATGCTTCTTCTTGGAGAAAAACATCATTCTTCTGTGCTGTCTTTATGAAGTTAAGGACTGTAAAGCCTACTGGTGTTCTGATAGCTATATTTTTCCTTCTTTGTCCAAAACAACATGGTTAAAAGTTTCATTTTACCTTCACCCTTCATTCAGTGATGATAAAAGAGTACTGGGGGATCTAGGGTGGTCAGGCAGGGTAGTGATTATATTTTCATATGCCATCAATAAGCATTAGCTCTTTTTTTCTGGAAAAAGAAAGATGGTGCATATTGGACATGTCAAGAAAACTTAAATACTCCAGTAGTACTGAAAGTCTCCTCAGACATGTTGAATCGAAAAAACATATGAAGAGAGGGCATTACTCAGCCCAAACATTATCAGCCTGTCTGCTGCCTTGCAGAGAGCCAGATCACCATCAGTAAGTGAGGGCTTAGCTTTCTCCTGAAGTCATCAGTTGCCATTACACATGGACAGGAATGTTACTTAAATGGGCTTAATGATTTTTTTCCTACCTGGAGAAATAGTTAATAAGAAGAAGTGTCTCTGAGAGATTTTGGCACCTACCTCAAAAGGGTTTGACGAGAACCATTGAGAGACCAGACCTTTTCCACATGCGCATCCTTCCTGCTCCGTATCTGGCAGAGATCTCACCTTGGCCACATCAGATGAAAGAAGACAAAAGACTGTATCTCCCTCACTGTCTGTTTGTGTTCTAATCTAACTGGCTACCCCAATGAAAGGATAGCTGGCAGAGAAGCTGTGAATGAAGGCCTTCTCCATGCCCTGGGTACCAGCCAAGTGGCTTCCTCACAGACAGCCAATAGCAGCTGGAAAATTAGGGTATTTGTTCATTTGCACATGGCATACAGTGAGGACTCCCACCTGCTCTACAGGACTTGCTTTGAACATACCTAAGGCTGTGATTTCAGGTGGGAAATACCAAATACATGGGTTTAGTTTGAAGAAAGAGATTATTCTTAAGAAGCAATGCAAGCGATGCAGTCTAGTGATTTCAAGGTGTTTTTTATTTTTAACTCCAGATCTAGTTCAGATATGTTTATAGTACTGATGGAGTAGGGTGATATCTGAAGAGACTCATCTTTGTTTCCACATCTCCTGGCAGCAATCAGATTTTCAAGAGTTCCTGTTCCAGCACTGTCAACATTGGCATCACTTTCAAGTTGTTTTTTTTGTCCTTGTTATCCCTTCATGATGATCATGGAATATACTACTCGCTCTGTGGGAGGAAGAGTGAAATCAGAACAACAAAGACCAAAGTGGTGTGCAACAGAGATGTAATGCTAGGATAGAGTGAGGAGAAAAAGTAGAGCAAATGGTGAATGCAAGAAACTTTCACAGCAGAGTGGGAAAAAAGACATTTGGAGTATTTGAGGATGTAAGAAATTATATTCTTATAATTATCATAAGGAAAACAAACCCAAATGGGTGAAAAAAAAAAAAACCTAAAAACCCACCTCTCTTCAAAAAAAAAAATGCAAGGACAAATAACACAGTGAGAGTAGGTTATTTATATCTGTCATGCCATGTAAGTTGTGCTGTGTACCTTAACTTGCATTTAATATTTAAGAAATTGTGCTACTTTCTAACCCACAACAATTTCCTCCTCTGCTTCAAGGGGATGAGTGTTCTATGGCCACTCATCGCTTCAGATCTGAATTGTTTCTGAACAGAATGAAAAGCAATAGTGAAATTCATAGATTTTCTGACACGTGCTTAGAGTTCTAAGGTAAACTGAACCCCTTTTTTGGATACAAATTTTACTTTTCCCACACAACTTTTAAATTTAAGTGAGGATATGCAACATGTTTGTACGACCTCACCTCCTTTTTTGGCTGCAGATATTAATATTTTTCATTAGTTATTCTATTACAGCAGTTCTTTGATGGCCCTTTCTGTGAGACACTTCATGAACACAGAGCCCTTGTCCTAAACAACTTCCAAGCACTGGATATTTGGACTAACCCCAAGTAGCAAGGAAATAATACCACCACTTATAACGCTGAAGAAATTCAGGGTGGGAGCACTGGTTTAGAGTTGTTATCAGATTTTGCCCCAAGCCTGCACATATACCCAGTTACATTCAAATACTCTTAAATGATACGAACTTCTATAAAATAAAATCTGGCAGGAGCTTTTTTTTCAAATGGAATTAGGAACCCTCCAATACTAACATGTCTAGCATGCCTGTATCTTGACAAGTATCTTTCATGATTGGTGTACAAAAAAAGAGCTTTCATGTTGCCCAGAGCACCTCAAACAAGGGGGACATCAGAAAATAATAGTAGACTTGTTCGTATTAGGGCAGAATATATAAACCACAGTATCTTTGTGAGGAAATAGACTTCCTGTCTGCTGGTTTTGTATGTCTAATTAAGTACAGATTTTTTGGCTACTAAAACATTTTTCCAGAGCTACCAAGAAATAAAACCTAAACAAATCCAGTAAAGCCATGAATGGATAAATACTGTGGGACTCTTTCACAGTAAACCTTGAAACATGCAGGTGAGGCCAGATCTTCTAACATGGCTATTTTTCAGCCATGATATTTCTAACAAGCTCTTACTTAGCTCTCCTGAAAAAAACAGCTCTTAGCAAGTGTTGTTTTCACTTTCATGTGCTCAAGAAAACCACTGTAATTCATATTTTGATCTTGCAACTGTCTCCATTTATTTTTTTTTTCCAAGCAGGCGATCATGCAAGTGTCTCTCAAATCACCTTGCTGCTAAAAGAGAAAGAAGGGATAGAAATGGGCAGAGAGGATGGATGGAGCAGAGAATTGAGATCCACAGCACTGCAGATTGAGGTTCTGCCTCACTTTGTGAATTCCTTGCCAGGGCTCCATGGCAGCAACTACACTCACATTTGCCCTCTTTAATTGACTGACCTCCTCAAGACTGTACTCCTTGACTCCTGTGAGAGCTATGAAGGGTGCAGTGTTACCTGGTAAATCCTTACAAGTCCTGGTGCACTTTTGACAGTAGGACTTTGACTGCACACCACACTCCTGTAGCACTTCTGCACATGTGTTTTGATCCCTGAGTAAGGATAATCATGTAATCTCACAGCAGAACTTTATGCAAGTCTGTTCCTCTGGGGGATCTGTCTGTGGCCCCCAGGCACATCTGACTTACAGATGAGGTTGGGCAGTATATGCAGAGATTTTCAGTGAAGAGAAAATGGCACTGTTTCTTTATGGAGATGTGGGAAGCAGAAGTGTTTCCAGGAGAGCACAGATGACATAAACTGAAGGAAACAGTTTACAGACATTTTAAGAGTACTATGAAACTTGGGAACTCTCCTACCAATCCTGACCACTGTCCTCTAGCAACTTATCTGTTCCATTTCACAGACAGAGTTTACAGACTCCCTTTTCTGTCAAACAGGTAACCGCCTTCAATCCCTTCAAAATGTTTGAAATGCTTTTTATGCTGTTTTCCCTGCCCTCTCACCATGCAACAAGGACACCTTTAAGGTAAGAAAAACTCAGTGAACAGGTCTCCAAAAGCTGATGACCACCACTGGCTGATATTTCTTATGGAAGGAAATGATGCAGCGAAGTGGCTCAGAAAACATCTGACCTGACTGGGACCTTTTACAGGAACTCACACACAATCCAAAGTAAAAAGGCTTAAAATACTGGTAATGGCAGTAGAAAGCCCAGTCTTGGGAGGCTCTTACCAGAGTTTCCAAGGGGAAGAAGCTTAGCAACTAGGTTGGGCTTGATTCTCAGGAGGAATCTGGGAAGTGAAACGTGCAGAACCTCAGACAGCTGACAGAATTCTTTAATCCAAATGGTATAAGGGCTATTTGGAGAGTTTATGAAAAGCTGGCAGGTCAGGGAGGCACTTAGTGCTTATGATAAGAATTCAAAGGATGCTGTTGTAAAGAAGGAAATTACACCAAGTTAATTTTCTTGCTAGTAATCCACCTTGCAATGTTGTGGGATATCCCTACAGCCCTTGTCACAGCAGCCCAGGGATTTATGCTGCTGCACAGTTTCACAGGGGTCAGGCACTACTGTTGCTCCTTAATGAAATGTAATAAAAGGTAGCTGCTTATTAACTCTTACATTTCCAGATCCAATTTATTGGGAATACAAAGGGCGTTAACACGAATCTTTAACAAGATTTTCACTACTGGCTAGAAGACCAAGTTCTCACATGAAAGTTTGCCTCACTTGCTCTGTTGATGGACTGAGAACTTCATCATATCTCCAGCTCTCAGTCTTTACAAATGGGAAAACTGTAAATAAGTACCTTATCCTGAAACTTGGAATTTATCTATTCTGCATCCAGAGAATATCAGCAGGACAGTAGTCATAACAGTCAAGCTACTAATTTCATTTTCAGATAGGAGTAATTTGAGAAGCTGGATACAAAAATATGGGATTTTGAATAAGTGTGTTTAGTGCAAGAGTGAAATAAGATCAAAGGTTCATCTTATTCATCTTAATAAATGCAGGGAAAGCCACAAATGGTATTCTCATGTTCTTTTGTTTTTGAGCCACAGGCCTAAAGGGTATTTTTAATGCAGAGGAACTTAATCATGCTTGTTCAATGTATTTTCCATCAGCTTGAAGTTATATATCACTGTGCACATTTACATGTATTGAATCTTTCTGCTGTATCTTTGTGGCTGATAGCCAGTGGGATTAATGGAATGTAAAAAATACCAGAGAAACTGTGTAGATTGAATACCAAAAACAAAAGCTGAAAGACAGGGTGGTCCTCTGAGTTCAGTTTTCACTTAATCTACTGAGTCATTTAGCGACCTTGGGCAAGCAAACTGACCTTCTGGCACCATGATGAGGCCAAGTGTAAAGCAGTGTAAAACCAAACATGGAAGATTAATTGCTGCAAAAAAAGGAACTGAGTCAGTATGGTCAGATAGTACCCCCTAAGCACCCCTGCTGCTCATCAGAAAAATCCTAGATAATATGTTAATTCATGTTTGCTTGTTCCTCTAGTGATGAAATTTGGAAAAATAGTTATTCTTTGAAGGTATTTGCCAAACCTTACAAAGCTACTTCCTCTCTGTGCACTGTTTCTTTTCTAGACTTCTTCATTATGAGATTGGGTTATAGGCTCAGTGCAAAAAAAAAAGATGCATATCTGCCACCAGGCCTTTTGATGATTCCAATTTTTCCAAACTTGGGAATCAGAAAAGCATTTTGGAGGAAGTTAATCACTAGTTTCTGAGCCTATTCTGAAAGCAAAATTTTGAGGTTTGAAGGGTCCGTCCAGTTTTACTTGTTTTTGGTTTTGATTTTTAATGCGTGTGAGGTGAGCCCAAGGCCAAACTGAGGATTGCATCAGGAAAATGGAAAGATGAAGAGAAAAGAGAAAGAATGGCCTCAACCCTAAAATAGCATTGTAAAGGGCGTTTTACTTGGAACTTTGTTTCAGCTGACATCAGTCAGAGTAAGAAAAAGATATTAGTTCAAAAGTGTAAAGCTAAAACAGAGATTTAAGGCCGGATGTAACACTCATATCCATTTGGTGTTGTGGAAGAAAAAAAAAAAAGGTGTTCCACCTGGACCAGAAGCTTAATGTTTTTTTCAACTTCAGAAACATTTGGTTTGTTTTGATGTCTTTGACCCTGGATAAGACAAAGGCAGTACACAACTAGAGACACACTCAGAAAAAATAAAAGGAACTGAAGTGCAACAGCAGCTATTGGCTTTTTTTTTTTTCTTTTATTTCTGGTGAGCTGGAAATTTCAGGAAAAGCTAGTTTAGAACAGTGGGTTTTTAAGCCAGGCTTCTGATAATCTCTGATGTTTAAAGTCAATGCCAGTGGGAATTTTCTGGCAAAGCCAACAACACTGAAATTTTTCAGTGTAATGTATAAACAAGAGACTATTTTCTTTTCATCCAAAAGCTACAGTTTCATCCATGGAGCTCTTTTAGCCACAACTTGTAAACCAAAGCAGGTTTTTATGCATATTTTCACTATGCAAGACAACACAGTAGGCCTTGGAGTTACTAAGGCTGTGCTTTTCATCAGGAAATAGGTTTGTCTGAATCAATATTTGCAATGGTGCCTCTAAGGTCTACCCCAGACTCAGAGAATTCAGTGAAATTATCATGTTACACAGGCAAAGTAATCCCTTTCTTCCATCAAATTGTTCTGTCACAGATTGAGATTGTGGTGCATCAAACTTAACAGCAAGCAACTTGCACATGAATTTTCACCTAAATTTCAGCAGTGAACATCCTTTTGCCATCTACAGAAGTGGGTGGGGAAAGCAATGCCAGCATTATTTGCATAATGGGAAGAATAAAAGTAGGATCTTGGGCCAGGTGATGAGACTCCTCAGTGATGAGGAATAAGAGGATTGGTTACTTATTCATTCTGGCTTTTGTGTTTCTCATATGGTTTTATGCAACTAGAAATGGTTTTCAAGCCTCAGTAACTCTCAATAGCCTAACTCTAGCAGGAAAGGAATGCTGGAACAAGTGTTCTCAAAACAGTGCCAGCCATATAGCACAGCTTCTTATCATAAAAATTAATTCTATCTCCAAGAGATTGGCTTCTTTAATGAAGATAACTTGTGTGGATGAAGTGGTCCACTGGCAGGCAAAAAGTTTGATTATCTACTAATCACTATTCTAACCACTGTGCTACTTAAACTGTTTCATCTTTGTACTAACATTAGATAGAAAAGAAGGAGTGAGGGAAGAAGAAAAACAAGCCATTTCTCCAGGCAGGTTTGTACATGCTTAGCCAGCTTTTCTGTTCTGGTTTTAGGGCAAAAGAAAAAAAAAAACACTGAAACATAAAGCAGTGTGGATTGTATGGAAAATTTGACTCAGATCAAGTGCCTGGCCAACACCACAAAATGGACTGGAGACAAATCTGATAATTAGAAAAAGCAGTGAATAAAAAAATATTTTTGACTTATGCCATATCAGGCAGCCTCTGAAAACTCTCAGAGGCAAGAAAACAGGATTTCATTCCCTGCAGCTCATTACGGTTTTATGTAGAAGCAATGCCACTGATTGCAAACGCATAATACTGGTGTAAAACCAGAGCTGGCAACTAAGCCAAAACTCACCTTATCCTTCCATGACAGTTCATTTTCACAGCAATTTACTCAAATTGCACAAACAACCAGGTAAACCAGGAGTGACCAGACTTACATCAGTTTTGTACAACTGACATAAACAATATTAGAAATACTCCTGTTGTATTAATCTAATTTACAGTACCTAGGGTTTGATTTGTTTTGTTTTTAAACCAACTGGCCAGGGTAAACACATATGCTGAGCAGTACTCAGCAAGAGTGGGATAAACATAGTGACCATCTCACAAGGGATACCATATAGAGGTAAGTATTTCTCAATGCCTGTTTTTCATCTGGTACTGCCACTGCCAAGTCCAGCAGGTTGTGGAGGCTGGAGGGCACAGTGATAAGGGCTAGAAAAGAGAAATTTGCCAGAAAACAGTCAAATAAGAGCAAGAGAAGAGTAATGCCTGAGAAGGAGCCAGAGCACAAAACAAGGCCAATACTAGGTAAAAGAACCTAGGAAATAGCTGGAACAAGTGGTAAAGTGCAGAGATGAGGAAAGCCCAGTCCACTGGAGACATTTAGAGCTTGATTGTAGTGTCAACCCTGTAACAGCTTCCACCCTTTCCTATTTGTCCTAATATTCTCATTGTGATCCATGACTCTCAAGATTTCAGTCCTCAGCATGATGTGCCTACAACAATGTCAAGTTTCTTTTATCTGGACTAACTTGAGGTACATTTCTATCAAGTTAACTAATGACTGGGTGGTTACCACTAAAACAATCAAGATTTTCCATCAGCTGCCATAAAAGGATACTAGAAATGGATTTTTATTTCTACTTGCAATTATTCTTAGTTGTACTTAATACTTTTGTAAGTAATTTGCTTCTGTAGGATCTCTGTTAATATTCTAGATAATGAATCATATAGAATGTGCTGAGTTGGAAAGGACCTATCAGGATCATCCACTCCAACTCCTGGCCCTGCACAGGACGCCCCAAGAATCCACCATGTACCTAAGAGTGTTGTCCAAGCACTTCTTGAGCTCTGTCAGCCTTGGTGCTGTGACCACTGGCCTGGGGAGCCTGTTCAGTGCCCAACCACCCTCTGGGGGAAGAACCTTTTCCTGATAATACTGAATCATAAATTAAGAGAATTAAAACCATTTTTATCTCCATTTATGAAAATCATTCCCATTTCTCAGGGATACTGTTATCTACTGACTTCCTTAAACTGCACAAAGATTTATGGTTGAAAAACTGATTAAAAGAATACGCCTGTGGTTCCTTATTCCTAGAAGAGTCTCCTCAAATTTGGTAAATACTTTCTGAAATCTTTAAATTCATCATCCAGAAGATGGTCTAACACAGGCACATTCTGAAACAAATATTGTTTTCATGTCACTCTGTTATTCGAGAGTGCATTTAGGAATGTTTAACAAGCCAGAAAAATCTGCATCTGCAAAAGAGGCACAATGTTTGTTAGAATACCTTTTGCCATGAAAATAATTTGAAAACTTTAGCAAACAGGTATTCCATTTAAATAAAACCAGTTAACTCCAAAATTCATCTAGACTGTTCTCCTCATTTGTGATTTTGACACTTTTTGAATCTCTATCAACTTTTCAATAAGAAATTATCAAAATAAACAAATTTAAATCAGTATGAATAAATCTTGCATTCATTTGTTTGTATTTTCTACATTTTAATGTAATAATTCTTTTAATGACTCATCATTTTAATCCCTCCAATGTCTGTATCTTGGATGACCTTAGCTTCCTGATGTGTAGTAGTTGTATTCATCAAGCACTGACAAAATTACCAATATCATAGAATTAGCAAATCTGTTTGACTTCATTCTGATTTGGATCAGAAACTAAGCATCTGAAAATTCTACATGAAATGGAAACAAACTCTAAAAAAAGGTTATTGGAAAAAAAGTAAAATTTGAAATCTGAAAATCCTTTCTGAATTATATCCGTCCAGATTTATGCAATGAATGTTAGTCATGTAACATCCAAAGCTCACTGAAGTCACTGAAATGGTGGGAGTTTTTTCACTTATGTCACTAAAATTTGGATGACACCCATAACACTTTATTAGCATCTATAAAATGCTTTAAAAATAAATGATGTAAGAAAAATTGTTAGTTCAACTATGGAGCTTTTCTTCTCATACTTTGTGTCACAAATAAAGAATGTGTTTCTATGTTGAGAAGTGTTTTATTAATATATGTGAGAGGTAGATGAAAGTAAAGGTTTTAAAAAGCAAAGGAATTATACTATTCCCAAATCAGGAATTCCAGTACAGAAAGTGGTTCTTTTGTGACTGGATGGAAAAGTTGCACTAAATGGTCCAGTTCACTATGAGAAGCAATATTAGGCTAATTACCACTTGCGATTTGACATTTCAGGATCATAGGATCTTCTGAAAGAGGAAGCATTTTGCAAATATTCCTGCACTATTCAGATTCTTGAAATATGGTAGCCTGTTACACATTCATTTGTGTATTCCCAAAGCAGATAGAGAGCTTTCTAATCTGCAGCTACTGGCACATCACAGGTAAAACACATTTCCAGTGCCTTTTAGAGATCAGGTTTAATCAGGTCAAGTATATTTGGGCTTTTTAAGGTGTGTCTAGTGTATAAAGAAGCTGCTGAAATCTGATCTGTGACACTTCTGCTCTTGTGATCTTTAACCTTCACATGGTTTTGCTGAAGTGTCATGATTTTAACCAGCAGATAAATCAGCTGCCATTGAAGAGTCAGATACCACCCGTGGATTCTCAGATGGCTCTTTCTTACATTATAAAACAGAATCATGCAGTTTATACCAAAAATTATATACATATATGTATATACTACACATGTTACTACTACTTTTTCTGCACTTTATTTTTGCTGCTTGCTGCCATTTGGGTTACAATTCAGTGAAATGCTTTAAATGATGGTTCCATGTGCCCAGTTGTGAGAGAGTTATACAGTTACAGAGATGGAACCAGATGGAACCATTTATTTGTCCAAATAGTTAAAATTACTGGGCATGATTTTTTTTGTGTGTGCAGAAAGTCAAACCAAAACACTTTTCTAAAAATAATAGTAATTAAAAAAAAAATTAAAAAAATATAGAGTTTTCAATGTTCAAAACTTTGCCAGAAGGTACACATAAAGAAAAGAGGAAAAAGTATAAGATCTGTGTCACCTGCTACAAGATTTATGACAGTAATGTAATAGAGTCAAGATGCGTTTCAAGTTCACCTTCCTTGCTCCTTTAGCCACCATTCTATTTCACTAATGCCCAGCATTTACTGAATATCTTAGAAATTATACCTAATTACACAATTAAAAAATCTTAACATTGCTTACATTGCACTATTTACAGATGGTAATGTGACTGGAAAGGACAGTTATGATGATGTATAAAACTAAAGCTGGTAAAGTGAGAAACAAAAAGCTGAACATTTTTTATATCTATTTGCACAACCTCTATTCCTACTAGTTATTTCCAAGCTCTGGTTAAAGCACCTATTTTTATTTCAGCTTAGGGCTGACCTTTTTCCTGTACAGAGTTTGCCAAATGTGACAAACCATAAACTGTTTGTCAGCAATTTAGAACATGGTGAACACAGTGCTCCACGCTGAGTTTATGGGTGAGTTATGCTGACTGCTCTATTAAAGAAGTCTGTACTCAATCATTTAATCAATTGAAAAGAGAAACACTTTCAATTTTCATGTGATCAAGCCCACAGTTATGTCAGACTGACAGCAGCATTTGGCAAGAAACTCTTCCTTCCCTTTGGAGAACTGTAAAGGAAAAATGAAGTGAGTTGGAGAGCAGGGCTGTTTGCATTGTCAGTGAACAATGGAAAAACAAGGGTGAGTTCTGTGCCTGGGATACAAGAATGACCACGAGGGAGTTCTAGATGAAGATACTCTGCTTGCCTCAGCTAAGATTGGAAACGAGTTCTTAAATAATAGATTTAAAATCTACTTCTGGCATAGGGTGTACAGAGATCATGGGAGATGCAATCCATGAAGGATAGCCCTGTGATTTTTGTACTGGCACTGTTGGGACAGGTCTCTACCTGCAGTTTGCGACCACCCAGGACACACACTGTCAGTAGCACTGAGGTCTCAAATCTTTGTGTGCTGTTTTAAGGACACTCTCACAACTGGTGCTCTGCAAACAGCTTTAGTTCATTGACTGGTACAATACTGTGGCCTCCTAGGTTGCATAAGTAAGTACAGCTGCTTTACTGTAAAGCAAAAAAAAACCTGGAGAAGTCTTGGAACAAAACACCCTGAAGCTGAAAACCTTTCATCAGTTAGCAGTAATATTTTATACTGATGTTTTTAAAGTATTTATGTTTACCTGTCCAGCTCTTCACGTTACTCCACAATGCCCTTACAACTGACTTTCATTTTATGTTTCCAGTTACTCTCTGAGGTCAGAGCCTGATTTATTAGCTAGTCCTAAATAAAAATTGAAAACGTTTGGTGGCTGGAGCCTGTCAATTCACGATTATGGAATCAGCTACTTATTTATATTTGGAAATCAGAATCTGATTTCGTTTTTGAACCAGAACTGAAGAGGCATGTGTTTGTTGCTGGTTTTAATTAGGCCAGATCTGTGAAGTTTGCTGGGACTTTTTCTGAATGATGGTGTAGAAAAACTGTTATGAAAGATCATTACCTTCTTTTAATGATTAGGGCATTGTCAGACCTTTGAAAACATACCGGAACACAGAAATCTCATGCATTTATTTGAATAAAATTTATTTTATGCAGGAGGAGGTAGTGAAATGAGATACAAGAACTCTAATACATAAAAATTGCATGAAATATAGCCCCTTAGTACATAGATGGAAAAGTTTCTGTAATTCTGGGTCATTCTGACATGAAATTAGCCTACCTTCACAAATAAAACCAATACATCAAACCTTAGCAAAACCCTGTCCTAGATTCTTATCTTCTTGTTAGCTATCTCCAGCCTCTTTTCTCCTTAGAAGATTTCCTGGCCTCTTGTTTTTCTCCTCAACTTTCCTGTTTTTCTGTCAGTACAAAAATTGAGTATCATTTCTGTTGGTACAGAATAAATAATGTTGAACCACTGGAAAGTCTCATCTGTGAAACTGATTTGCAATTTCAGCATAACTTTTTTATCTTAGAATTCAGGTCACATGTCATTAGGATTAACTTTTTTGTTTGAGAGTTTTTCCATCCTTACTGGTTGGTGATCCTCAGTGTGGGAGTTGGTGGGATTTCAGAGGAGCAGACAGGAGAGAAAGGACAGCACTCACATGACCCCAACACTACCTCATGCCATTGGATAGACACTGAGTTGTCAAATAGATTTCCACAGGCTAACTAAAAATGATCAAACAGTGATAGTGAATAATTACTCTTTCTGCTGTGGAAGGGAATCTCCACCCAGCTTTGCAACTGCTGCAAGAGACTTGCCTCGAGCTTTCTGTCTTCTTGTAAGAGGGAAGTTGAGAAGTTAATGACTAATTCCAATAAAGTATTTACCTCCATTTCTGCTAACACATTTCCAGGCATTAAAGGCAAAACAAAACTTTCTTTTGGGGTGATATGCTTCTTTCTAGCTCTTTTTCAATGCAGGATTATTTTTTTTAGCCTGCAGAATAAATTCTTTAGCCCCTTTCAGAAAGCTGCTCCTCAAAAGAAAAGAGTGATTAGGCCTAACAGAGAACAATGTTGAATAGAAAAGTAACATGTAAAAAACAGATGATGGAAGAAACAGCTGTCACTGGGCTAGACTAAGTAAGTCCTTTCTAAAAGGCCTCAGGCAGGCTTTACTGGGAGTATATGAGGGTATAAACTGAGCTCACTGAATTGCCTCAATTACCCTTTCCTCCTCCACGAGAGAAATTGCCCATTGCAATCATCATTTGATGACAGCTGGTGGTAGCAGGGGGAAGAGGTAGAATGGGGAAGGAGCTTCTTCAGAGGGTGCATCATGTACTTTTGTTAAACTCAAGACTTCAGCTTTTCACCCCAGTGCTCTTTTTCAGCTGAAGAGAACAAACCTCATTGTTTCCAGGCTCTCATTTGGGTTTGGTGTAACTCAAAGACTGAAGTTTGTGCTTTCAAAAGAATATTTAATGTGTGTACTGTAGGCTGTTCTGTTCTGAAATAAAGTTACTCCTGAACACTGGTGTCCTCTCCTTATGCAGAAAATCATTGCTACAAATGCAACAGAAGCCTAGACAACACTAAAAACAGGGAAAAAGAGAAAAGGAAATCTCTTACATTCTACTACAAATTTCCAAGACCAATTCACCCACTAGAGGTGTGTTTATTTTCACCTCCTGTCTCAACAAGACCTACAGAAAAAAGTAGAATGAGACTGTAGGAATGCTGGAAGCGTTTGTTCATGGAAGAACTTCGTTGTTAACATTTTACGACGACTCCATGGAAGATGCTCTAGACTGAGCCATGTTTTAGTTTTGCTGAGCTCTGCATGCAGCTAGACCCAGCTGATAAAGTCAGTGTGCGTTCTGTTGTTCCAAGATGCCAGGAGCAATGGCAAAAGTACATTTTCCTCTTAGGAAACCATGATAGACAAGAGTTTATGAAAGATTTTTGCATAATTTCTCATTTAATAGCTTAGCGCTGCCAGTTGCTCAGGAACAGCTGAAGCCAGTGAGAGTCTGTCACTTCAGAAAAATCTACTGAGAAATCTGCTGAGCTTTGTCTTTCTCACTATCGTTTTTTGCCATAAGCTTTCTGGAAGGGAAGGGAAGAGGCAGCTCTCCCCAGCAGCAATGGCAACTCACTCCCTTGCAGTTAAGTGGCTGATGTTCCTTCTAACGCTTGTCACACATCTGATATATGCAAATCACATTGGAAACCATGGAAATTAGTGTGTATGCACTGTTTCTTTCAGTGTGTGTGTGCATGTTTAAAATATATGTAATACTTATATAAATGTATAAAACTATTGATAGTGAACTTCTGGACTGGAGTTAGCTGTGGCAAAAAACAGATCCCAAAAGCAGATTTGGCATCTTGAGGAAGGAGACTTAATCCCTTTGTCCCTTCTTGCCCTGAGCTTGCTGGAGTCAGAAGGATGTGCAGATTCAGGCATGTTATGATTCATTCTGTATGTGTCATCTGGTAGAACTTAGCTGTAAATGCAGCAGTCCAAATTACACGTAGTTTATAATATGGCCTAAAGTGCTGACCTATACTACTTTTACCCCTGCTTTTCCCCCCTTATGGCTTGTTACTGAAGTTTCTCTTGAGTCTGAGGAAGCCAGATGATCACTAAACCTACTAGAAGTAGGTAAGCAACTTAAGGTATGGGTATTATGCCACCTGTCAAAGTCTCAGTTTGTTTCCCATCAAGGACAGCTAAGATACAAAACCAGGTCAAAGATTTCTCAAAGGAACAAATGAATGCCCTGCCCTAATTCATCACAGGAAAATTACCCCATCTAATACTTCCTGTCATTCTGTTTCTCAAGGTCTTTGAAAAACAACAGTAGTCAGTCTACCAAGGTAGAGTACCTGTAGGATAAGAAAGAAAATTATTCACGATCACCCAACAAAATGAGCTCCTAAAGACAGCATGATCCTTTCCATGACTTGCTGGATGGGGAGTACTGTGGTGATATTCACATTCTCTTCAATACCTGGTCCTTTCTGGAGAATAAAAGGAAAATACTTGAACAAAATACTGCACAAAAGCACAGGGCAACTGTACCATTGACTCGGCCTCAAATTCTGCAGTTCACCTCAACTGCAGGATTAACACATGCCCTTAAAGTAGGAGATTGTTGTACTGTGGCTTGCTTTGAGGTCTCTGAGTTTGGCCTCACTTCCTGTTCCCTGGGGTACATTTGCAAGGATCAAAGAACAGTTCTTTTCCACTTGAGCTTTGGAAACCACAACCTAACCACAGGTAAACTTTGGAGCAGCCCACATTGTTCCTTAACTGGCTGGGTCTTCAAGTCTTCACCGATAGCTTTTGGCTCCTCCTGTAACTTTCAGACTTTGCCTTTTGACACCAGACTCAGGTGCTTTTAGATTCCTGCTTCGTTTGTTCCGTTTCCAGAGAAGAGCAATGGACTTGGGGAGGGGTAGAGAGAACAAGTCCTCTGAGAAGTGGCTGAGGTAGCTGGGGTTGTTTAGCCTGGAGAAAAGGAGCTTCAAGGGGACCTTATCACTCTCTACAACCACCTGAAAGGAGGTTGTAACAAAGTGAGTGTAACTCTCTGTTCCCAAGTAGCAAGTGACAGGACAAGAAGAAACTGCCTCAAGTTGTGCCAGGGGAGGTTTAGATTGGATATTAGGAAAAATTTCTTCACCAAATGGTCGTTAAGCACTGGAACAGCTGCTCGGAGAAGTGGTTGTGGCACCACCCCTGAAGGGATTTAAAAGATGCGTAGATGTGGCACTTGGGGACATGGTTTGGTGGTGGCCTTGGCAGTGTGAGGTTAATGGTTGGACTTGATGACCTTAGAGGTCTTTTCCAACCTAAACAATTCTATAATTCTATGATATTATGACTTTCTATTTCTGCCTTGACTCTGACCCTAGGTATTGTGAATTAAAGGGCTCTTCTTCCTTTCATGACTCATTTCTGTTGTTTTCCTTTCAGATGACACTTGTACGTGTGCGTTCTAATATTTCAAATCAGTTTTTGGTGTTTGCCAGGAGCCTTGGAAAAGCAGTCTATTTGCAGTGGTAGAAGACTTTTCATTAAAGCACTCTGGTACAGCAGTGGCAACAGGCCCAGGCTGTATTTTTATTGACTCACAGATATCCCTTGAGCAGAGAAACAGTGGAACTGTGCCTCAGAGAGCCTTGGGGGATTCGTTCAGTGTTAGTATCCACTTTAGGGAATGGAGATTGGCAATTTAAGCACTGATATTTCCGTGAGTTTTGCTAGAGAAAAATTGAGCTGATTCACGGTGAAAGAAGACCATCTGAGAATCCCAAGCTTTATGCTCACAGGAGCTGTGTGACACAGGGAGCAAAAGCATACACGCCCTCACCATTATTTTGACAATGCCCCTGTGACAGACCACATCCAAAGAGTAAAAGAGTCATTTATTCCCCTTGCTCATTAAATCATTGTTTTCTCTGAGGCTGCCTGAGGAGAAAATAGCCCATTTCAGCATAGATCATTTGATTTATGGTACAATCGACCTTGTACTAGAACTTGAATAACTTCTTGCAGGTTTCCAAATAGTTGTGAAGCAATACTTGATATGAGAAAGGGAGTATCAAAAAGGAGGTGAAAGTGCTCTGGTCTTTTGATAGACATAATAATCCATCATTTTCTGGTAGGTCCATGTAAATGATGTTTTAGATTCCTTTCTTCCTTGAATTCCTGATCGTACTACTCATTTCTAAATTAGACCGACATTTTTAAATTGGATAGTCTAAATCTGAAATACTTCAGATATCATTTTCAAGAGTGCAGTACTCAGCATCTTTGCAATGGTTCCATGAACTTCTAGAAAACTGATTTAAATCAGATGCCTGTCTCTATTTACATGTCTTAGGAAAGAAAAGTCACCTTGTTTACAATAAATAAGTAATGGCCAAGCACGAGTGTAACTGGGCTGCAACTAGTTAGAAGTCAAGAGTTGTTTGCACATAGATGTGACATGAACTTGAGCATTGCCATTTACAAGGTACAGTTCAGAGTTTACAAAAGTGCTGTTTGAAAAGGTAACATCCTCCTTGCTTTATCTGGAGATGTGATCTTGTAGTCACGTGGCCTCAGAGAGACACGAGGCACTCTCGTTCCTGAAAAATTGTTCCTTATGTTCATTCCGACAGGGAGAAGTCAGGTCTGATGTGTATCTTTAGAAGCTATGGTGAAAGCTTTTGATTGGTAGGACTAAGTACAACTTTGTAAACAGAACTTGTTCTTTCCTCTCTCGTAAATTCCTGATATTCTTACATTGCCTCTCAAATCATAGTATATAACAAACCTATTATTTCTGATAGCACACATAAATTTGCCCTTCCCTGTTAAATGTTTCTATTGACTCTCTGCGGAGATTTTTTGTGGCAGTATTTATTGAAAGAAAATGTGCTTTTTTAGTATTCTTAGCTTTAACCTCAAATCATTCTATAACAATATTATGGGTTAGCATGAATAAGCAAGTCTAGTTATAATTGTTTCTACTGTTGACACTAATATGTAGTTTACACATCCTGAAATAAAATGGTATATATTGCTTCAAGAAGTCATGCCAAGCACAAAAGTAAATTGTGTCACCCTTTTAGCCACAGTGATTCCAAGAAAGCACTTTTATGGATTTAACTTATGTGTCCAATTACCAGAAAAGTGCCCTAAAGGCCTGTGTGTCTAATAAACCCCAACCATTCTACTTAAAACTAAGGCTGCCATAAAAATGGCACAATATCCCACACCTTGCATAGGCTGTACTTATAGAATGATTTTACTTACGGTGATTTCATAATAAGAATCCATCTTATGCAAAGTAATTTTTTTAAAAAGTCCCTGATATTTCTTTCAAAATAAAAGTGCTTAAAGGCCTATTTATCTTCAAATGTGTTGAAGGTTTAAGGGTAGGTCCTGTTCCTGAAAACCTCTGCCCATGGGTGGTACTCCACAGTCTGAGAGATCCAGTAAAGTAAAAGAGTTTAGCCAAGCTGATCCACCAGCAAGTTAAATCATCAGCCACCACATCATAAACGTACATAATTTCTTGAATTTCCCACAAATACAGTTGACAACAACAGCAAAAGCTCTTTAGGGAACTCCATTAGGCACTGCCTCACCAGCCTGGGAGTGGGATTCCTTCTCAAGTTTCCAGGTGCACATGGGAATGGCAAGTTCACTGCTCTTACTGTTTTACTTGTACAGCTTACTCGACAATCTGTAAAGGACTAGCTCCACAGACTGACTCACAAGATAATCCCGATCAGAGTCACCTCTCTTCTGAACCACTATGGCTTTTCCTCAAGGATATGAAGTCCTCACAAAGAAGTCTTAGCTTGAGTATATCCTTTACAGCCACCTCTTTCCATCACTCAAAACAACAAAGCACGATCTGGTCCGCTTTTGAAAGATAAAAAAAATTATTTTAAAATTTTTTTTAAATATTAAAAAACTATATAGAGTGTGGAATTGGGTAAAATGTTGATGTAGTAACAATCTATGAAGAGTCAGAAATTTGTGAATAAAGTCATGGATACAGCTCCCATTTCTAGGATCTGAATGGTGCACGAAATACCTGATTTCTAATCTCTTGACTTGTGCTTGCACTTTCCAAATGTGAGGTTGTTTTAATTGTGAGAGGGAGAGGAGAGAAAGATTCCAAATTTGGAAAATGTGAAGATAAAGAAGAGGAGGATGGGAAATTCCCAAAGAACTATGTGGCAGTAACCCAGGGACACTTTCACAGAGTACCAGGATAGTTGAGGTTGGAAGTGACCTCTGAAAGTCTCAAGAATAACCTCCTGTTCAGACCAGGGCCTGTTTTGAAGCTAGATTCGGTTGCTCAGGGACTTGTCTAACTGAGTTTTAAAACTTTCACACATCTCATGCTCCATGGACTAAATGCAATATATCAACATTTTTTTTTGCATGGGAAGCCCACAACAGGACCTGATGCTTCAGGAGCTGCCCCACAGGGGCAAGGTAGAAAGGAGGAATCACTTCTGTTGGCCCTCTGGAAATACTCCTGCTAATACATCCCTGGATGTGTTTGGCTTTCATCATCATGAGAAACATCACCAGCCACAGTGGTAGTACCCCAGATTTAGTGTGGAGGAGGCACAATGTTTAGATACCTAATAAGGGATAAACACTTGAGCTATTCTATTGCTTAGAAAATTTGAGGCATCAAGAAGAACTAACAGAGGGCATTGTTACGGCCCTGTCAGCACACCTTTATCTTGTATGGCAGAAATATCAATTTCTCCAATCAAGTCAAACTGTACAGCAACGAAAATAGATGCCTTCTCTGCAGACACATGGGCATGTCTTTCTTCTGAGACAGATCAGTTTAAGACAGAGATTCCTCTCCAGTATCAGGAGGTAACAGTTAAATTCATTATTACCCTTCATGAGTTCCCTTTCCCCCATCCGGCTGCATAGGAATTATTTGTGCTGAGTCTGGTTATTCCATCCAAGTGTAAACCTTAAATTAGAATAACTGAAACTCAGGAAGGATGATTATTTCAGGCCACAAAAATAAACATTTCCAGCTTTATTGTTTTCAAACTTAACTCTAAGCTTTTCAAACACAAACACAATAACCCTGAGAGACCATATCTACCCTATAAACTAAAGGCTGTAGTGAATTATGTGTCTTTGCTTTGTTCTGCAGATGTTAGAAGAATTGCCCACAAAATGTGACAGGTTCAGTTAATTTTATCTTAGACAAATGTAATGAGCATCTGTTTTGATTTTTCTCAGTCATTGATATGATTCCTTTTAAACTTGATACCAGTTGGTTTATACAAGTGTGCAAAAGTTGTAAACAGCCAAAGATGAAGCTATTCCAACGCATCTATTCCTTCCACTGCTATCTTTATGCTAATAAATATAATACCAAATTAACACCAAAAAAACCCAGGAGTATTTCAAAACAGCAGGATATATATCTATAAATAGGGTCCTATTTACAGAAGAGTTTTATGTTTCTGTGTAAATACTATATACAGCATATGCATAAATATATGGATGGTGTTACCCTCATGGCAAGTTTAGAATCCTAAGATAAACTGCAGAACCATGCACTAAATTATATTTATTACATGGCTTCACAATTTATTAAGTGCTTCTGAAAACCTCATCTGGCCTTTCCCTACTAACCTGGCTCTTCTGGGACTCCTTCTACCATTCCATACTTCTCAGCACCTTCAAACAGCTGTTCTCTTCTCTCTGGGCAACCCACAGCAAAGAGGTGTTTGTTTCTCAGAAGATATATCTGCAGAACTGTGATTCCTGCCCCTCAGCTCGTTGAGGTGAGACAGGCAGGTGGCACTACTAAACTCTTCAGAGGTTTCTGAGCCCAAGTGCCAGCTCAGCCTACTTCTCTCATCACTCTTCCACTCACACACAGAGATGAAATCGCAGTGTCATCCCCACTGCCCAAGACTTGTCAGCACCCGGCAGCACACACACAGAAGGAAGTGGAGGGGCTATTTTTCATGTAGCCACAGAGTCTGGACTCTGCCTGGTTAGGGATGTGAAACACCACAGCAGGGCATGCTTTGTGCTACTGAATGTAGTACAGAAGGGTTTTGACATGATTCCAATCCCCCCACTAAAAACAAAACCCCAAACCTCCTATACTATTCAAACTGTGGGCTGAAAAATGCCTGTTCCACAATTATGAATCAACCAAATGTAAACTGAAATTTTTGGAACCCACAAAAGGCTCCTCCCTAACTCCGGATTTATCCTTCCAGGAAATTTTCAATCATACTGCGAAAGACAGAAATAATAAGATAATAAAAATGGGTTCAGCTTATGTGTGCCTGCATGCATGAAGGTGCAAAAGTAAACATCACACTTCTAACAGTACATACAGTGGGAAAAAGAAGCACTGAATAGCTTCCCAATGACTTGTGATGCAACATCAGCTCTTACATCAGATATTGCATTTGTTTGCCTAGAGTTTCAAAAGCTCCCAGTTAGAAATCTTGACCGCATAGCAATTTCCAAGTTCCTTTGTTGCATATCTTTGGGGTAAGGAAAGCTCATTAGGTTTCCTTGGATGCACTCAGCCGTTGTAACGAGGTACCATTTTTTTCCATATTTAAATTCCAGTGGATCTTGAGAATAGCTCAGAAGCAAAATGAAAGAGAAGACAGGGAGATGGACAACTTGTAGAAAGATGAAGATAATAGAGAGATCAAGGGTGCTAAACTTGTAATTCGGCCATGATCCTACTAAACTCCTGTATTTCATAAAAAACTTAGATGCAAAAATACTCTTGTGTAACATTAGTAGAAATACACAATGAAGCCACTTCAGGGAATGTATTTATACCTATAAAGGTCTTATCATTCTTACTATGATAAAGCCAAAGAGAACCCTCCATGGTTGAAGAACCACTTGGATTTATTTCTGCTTGCAAAACAATAAAAATAGACCCAGATACACCACAAACAAAATTTTTCTGATATATTATCAGATGTCTTAAAAAGCTACTTCAAATCATGTCTTTGTATTTAGTTGTGCAGTAAACACCTTTTGTAAAGGTGCTGCTTGCTTTCCTTGCTAAAATTACACAAACTAATTTAAGGTAAGGTGTTAGGATTGTTTTAAAATTATCTAGTAATTTGCTTTTTCCTTTGATGTTAATAGGCATAATTGGGATATTATTTATTTAGCAAAACAACTTTCAGCATATTCTCAGTTTCCTCCAGTTGAGGTAGATTTTCTTCTACATGTTTGTTGCATATGGCATGGAATTTGTTTGTTTGGGACAAGTACAGTCTCGCATAGGAAGGCAATTTGAATCAGTATTGGATCAAAGGGAAGGGATTGGGTAGTATTTATTTGTGTGTTTCTTAGGTTTAATTACTATGGCATTACTTTTAATCTGCATGGGTTTTTTCCTTTCTATTATACTTGGTATGTAATACCTGTCATCTATATAAGCCACAATTTGGCCCAGTAATTTTGCTTATTGCTGTGGAACAAGAAATATATAGATTGAAAGATCAACAGATTGATTGGCACAGATTAACTACCAGAAAAACACCTCTGGTCCTTTCTTCTGGTTTAACCACCTATGGGACAAAAGAAATATGTAATAGAATCTTATGTAATATACAATATATAATTCTCTCTATATAGGACAACACAAACAGTCACAATCCTCAATTTCATGTGTCATCATAATCAATTTAGATTCTCAAGGGGAAAACTACTATTTGTTTGTGATAAGATGATAAGATGATAAGATGATAATTCCTCAGAACTTTTATAGGCAAATATTTCTTTTCTCTCTCCCTGCAAAGCTTTTTTTCTTTAACTAAGTGTTGTAAATGGTCTTAAGTGATTACAGGGTGATATACCTATTAGCTGACTGTATACTTGACAGGAGCTTGAAAACTCTGGAATGTGAAATAATGGAGCTTCATTTTGGTAAAAATGTAAATACAGGTAGCTGAACAAAGATCCCAGCACTGCAATTAGGTCTATGCAGGTGGTCATGTGTTCCTAAAATGCTTTCATGTGAAAAAAAAAATAAAAAGAAATGGCTTTGCCATTCAAGTTCACAAGGCTCTTCAGACAAGGAGAACACTTGATGAAGAATAGAAATATATGATCAGATCTTATTCTAAGAATCAAGACAATTTTTCATTGTGTTTCATATGATCTCTCACTAATCTGTGATAAGATGTGGAACATAGGAATATATCTTGATTCTACTTGGACAAGGTTTAAGATTAATAAATGTTACTCTGATGGAAAAGCCTTTCATGCCTCACCTACGGACATATTCCCCCCCCGTACAGAATGAAAGCAGTTTGAAATAGTTCTGACTTACCAAAAATTTCAGGTTAACAATCAGATTAGTAAAAACCGTGGCGTTTTTAAGCTTCTGTTTTAATCACTGGCCTATGTTACCAGTAAACACTTTAAAACCCAACAGCTCTAAGAGCAGAGCGGTTACCACAGCTTTTTGTGATTTATCACTGTAGCAGTCCTGTTCCCAGAACAGGACTTATTTTAATAAAATGTAGCTTTCAGTTTCATACTGTAAAGCAATCAGCCTCTTCTATAAATTATAATTTTTTTTGGAATAGAGACTTATATTTCCTACAGGGGGTGTACTGAAGGAAACATATCTGGAAAAGGCATTCTCTTCCCTTTAGTGGCACTACATATGTGATGTTAATAAGAATGTAAATCTTTAGACAAGTTTAGCAAGCATATTCCACTTCTTTGCATTTATCTTCAGAGGCTGATAAAATAAGAAATGCTATAATATTGGTATTTCAAATTGCCACATGAAATGAGGAATGGGAAAGCAATATCCATCCCTCTCTCTCTTTGCAAGGATTTTTGACTGATCGTTATCCAATGATTTACACAATTCCATCCATAGATGTCTCTGATACACTGTTTATAAAATTCACACTCAATTTCCAGGCTTCAGTCATATTCAGTTTCATCACAATAAAATGCTGCCTTCAGGAGCATGTTCCCTCTATTAGCAAATATCTCCTTTCCATTTAGGTGCATACAATCTGTTAACAAGTCTTTCCATATCATTCTTCTTGGTAAACTGAGCAATAGGAGATCCTTTCTGTCAACCATTCATCATTCTTCTGTCTCCTGTTTGAAACACCTGATTTATCAGCATAGTTTTTATCCTCTGGCCCAGACATAGTGGCTGTTTCTGGCCTCCTCTGCTAGAATTGGCCTCTTAAAGAAACACTGTCAAAAGTATTGGCAAAAGCAGAGTATAATATGAATTTGTGAGAATGTGACTTTACAGAGTTAGATAGCAAGGTTCACTCTATTACTCACTACACAGGTTAAAGTATACAAGGAAAGACCAAATTAGAAGTAATTTGGATGATTTACGTGGAAGCTGGGAATACAAAAGAGTGCAAAGAATATGGATGCAAAGATAAGGGTACAGAAGAGTTTATTTAGCAGCACTTAATCATTGAGTACTTTACCATTTACAAAGGGATTCAATAGGGTTCACTACAATTGTAACAATGACTTGAGATAGTAACATTTATACTGTAATCAGTTCACAGGCACACAGGTAAAACAACGTGTAAATTTATTTCTGTGTGTGTAAAGGTACCTAACAGAAACTCCCCTGGGTTCAGTGAAATATTCATATTAAATTCCTTTGTGTTTCCCAACAGGCAAGGGTTTCACCCTGAGGACGATGGAGATGGGAAGGTGGAGGGTATCAGCCTGGACCTCGTGTCAGCACCAGTTCTTTGAGTATCACAAGCCTGAGGGTTTTTGTGAGCTCCAAGAGGCATCCCCACTCCAAGGGAGGTTCTGGCACAGCCTGCTGCAGTCCAGGAGAGCTCCAAGTGCTCCTCACAGATCAGAGGTATGGCAGCTGGGCACTGCCAGTCTATTTTGCTGTGATCATTATCAAAGTCTTGGTTGCCCCATGCTGGCAGGTCTGCCCATGAGTGACTGCTCATCAAGAGGATATCCTGACATTCAGCACTCTCAACTCTGCAGCAGTCTTAAACAATTCCTGTTTGCTGTATGTCAGAAGGGTCCCCAGATTAGTCTGACTATTGTAACAATGCCATCTTACCTCAGAGTCAGTGTCTGTGCATCTCAACAATCTGTGCTTCTCAATCACAACAGGCTGGCCCACCTTTCATATGGCATTCTCCCACCCCCATCCAATCCAATATCTATTTTACAAGAAAATCCAGCCCCCACTGTCAGTACCATGTTGCAAACCCTGTGGTTAGAGGTACCTGTATGTCTGCCAATCCCCTGCTACTTTTTGTTTGTGAGCTTACTGTAAAAACCCTGACACCAATATGTGATGCAGATTGATCCTCAACTTCTATTGACCTCTGAGTACACCTGTGGAGTCTCCAAGTGTAGCTGTTGCTTCCTACTTAATCAGCTGGACTCCAGCAGGGAGAGCACTGGTAGAACCACAGTGGCCTGTTTATCTTCTCTCTATAATCCAGATGAGGATGACAGCAAACCTGTTCAGCCTCCAAATACTGAAAGTCTGAGTGCTTTGGAGGCCCTCCACCCTACTGGCAGAGTTTCTGGGTATGTTGTCCTAGTAGATGTAGCTCTGCTCAATAAAGGGTTTTGCAATCTGTCCTCTATGTGCTGGGCTTTCCTGTGGGCTTTTCCTGTGGGCTTTCCTCTACCTTGCTGTCGTGGCCCTGTAATTTGGCTCTGCCTCACCTCTAGAGTATTTTTTTCTCCTTCTCCCTTCAGCAAACTTGCCCAAGCTTCTCCAGACTCAATCCTCCCATGCTATGATGTTGGGAAGCAGGTTAGTTGCTCTGCTCATGCCAGAGTTTCATGCTTCCTCCATCAAAATTCTTTCTGGTTTGAAAAACATGTGTCACCTTCTGGATTCCTAATACATACATAAAACTGGAGAAGAAGATTTTGCTTCTCATTGCCATCCCCAGCTCAGGGACCGTGCTTGACAACACATCACTCACAAGATTTGGCTACACCATCAGTGTAATTTTTTCCTGTCCTATCAGTGTAATTCTTTCAGGCATGCCTTCTTGGTAGTCATAACCATGGATAGGAGAAGGAAAAGCCGTGGCTCTGCTCCATGTTTAACATACCACAAGATAGGTAGTATCTTACGTATCTACCAGATCATAAAATCATTCCAGAGGGTGCTCTCTTCCTGCTTCTCAGTCACACAGAACTTGCATATTGATTAACTTTGCTTCTTATTTGAAAGTAAAGTTGTATACATTGATATTTTATTTCTGTTGTGTGGTTAGACCTGGGGTTTGGTTTTTTGTTTGTTTTTTTTTAATGAGAACTGTATTTCCTCAAAATCACCTTATTTCCCCCGAGAGAGAGTGGACAGCCTCCAGAGACATTCCCTGTCTGGCAGGTCCTTAACTTCTCATGGAGCAGGCACTAGTGGCAGGCACACCTGCTTCCAAAGAGGTCGAGGCAGGTCCTGCACTTCTCGAATGCCATTTTCCACGTGCCTCAAAATCAAAGAGCAAAGGATCTCCCCCTTTTCTCAGATCCAATAACACGGGTTTGGCACAGAGACTGCATCAGTCTTCATACTTACTGATGTGGATGTTCACAGATTAAGTTATGTGGGCAAATAAAGTTTTTTTGACTTCTCAAATATTTGCTTAAGTAGAGCTAGTGTATAGGTTTTAGTGAAAAGGAACTGCTCTGAGCTCAGCAATATGTGTTCCCATTCTTCAGTGAGGGCATCTCACTTCATACGAGTTCATAAGAAAGCCCATGATATCTCTGTAAATTTCATTAAGATACACTTTAAAAACTTTTCCTCCATAACACCTGCAGCCTCAGGTGTTTGCCTCACTCAGGAGTTGTTAAATTCTTAAACAAGAAACAGCAATTCCACAAATCAGTGGAACTTCTACAGATGGTCGGATGAAATCACCAGCAGCGCAATGTCACATGCTGGATCAAAGTACCTTCTAGGTGAAACTAGAAACTACATTTCTAGTTGCTACTAATTGCTTGAAAAGTGGAACAGATTAATCTGCTCGTAGGCCCATCTCCTACTGTGTTGTTCTTTTCTTCATACTGTCTTGCTCTCACTTTGTGTTGCAGGTCACCCCCCAGCATGGAGTTGTCAAAGACTATTTATAGAGCCCTTGTAGACACCAGCTAAGGAGTTCTGGTTCAGGAATTTCCACTCTGAAGATCTGCTTCCTCTATGTGAAACATCCCGAATGGTTATAAATGAAATTTATATTGCTTTACCTTTTTGGTCTTATTGGAAACAAGGTGTGATGAAAGTGGTAGCATTAAATGTCTTTTGCTATCGCACAATTAAATTTACAAACAATATGTATATTGCTTTACAATGCATACAACTATGCTCAGTTTTATACACTGGTGCTGCACAATAATGTACTGTTAAGTCTAAGAAATTCTAACAGTTGTGGAAAAGATCTTTCTTGCAACCCCTTTTCCAGATGACAATATAAACATTTGCAAAGAAAAACACATTTTGTAAGAGTCCATACTATTCATTTGCCATTAAGCAACACAATAATTATTATAATAAAGTGTGTCTTACACCAAGTGATATTGTGGTTCTTAAATGTCTGTCTTGCTTTAGTAGTTAGAGCCAAATTTTGCTCCCACAAAAATCAAGGGGGAATTCTGCAGACTTCAATGAGAAAGAGATGAGAGCCTTCATCAGCTGCAAAAGCTATTTCTTTGTGTATGGTAACTCTTCAAGTACCATCCCTTTCAGTTATACATGTAGGCAAATTTGTAGCTTTCTTAATCTTAGTCAAGCAGAAAACATTACCACAGAGGACTTAAAGATGCCTAATTAATTATCTTTGCTGTATTCTTACTCCTGAAGCAAATTTGAACCTCTCCATGGCTCAAAATGCAGTTTTAAGGCCTTTTATTGTGGGTTAGCAGCAACATCTAACTCTTGGTTCTTATCAGCTGCACTTAGCAGATTACTTTTCTAACACCAAGTTATTCATTGAAAGAGTCAAACTTTTATACTGCACCTGATGTGAAACAGAGGAGACTTTTTGTCTGGAGAGATGGCCCAAATTCAGCTATCTCAGTAGCAGCTCCTGTCTGCTGCTCTCCCTGAGGAATGATGATGGAACACACATCAGCATTGAGTTACACAACAGGAGCCCGATAAACCTTTCTACATTCTGTGATTTTCATACATTAATGAGAGGGTGATGATAAGGTGTTACATCATACATGTGCAAGACTGGGCACTGATTGTTACGACAGAAGGACTAACTAGATTCATTAGAAACAATCTAACCTCTCCCTACAAGCAGTGAGTTCTTAATTAGCATGATGTGCCCAAGTTTCAGTCACCACCTTGTAGATTTACAGACCCTGGCGCTTGTGCTGGTACAGTAGTAATTAAGATCCAGGCTTGCAAGCCGGGTAGTGTAACAAAGCCATACCACCTGCATTTCCAAAAAAGGAAATTTATAGTACAAAATCACCAGAATTAGAGGTCCATTTTTTCATCATCTGCAAGTGGAGTTAATATGTCTGTGTACTTTTCTTTGAGTTCAACAAGTGACAAAAAATGGCCTGGAATGTATTTCAGCTGAAATAAGATGTGTTGGCAAGTTAGGCAACTTTCTTCATGGGATTGAAACAGAGGGTTGGTAGCATCACATCCAGCTGTACTACTGTCCTTGGAGCTGGCTTTTCAAAAGCCAGTATTTACCAATGGGTGCTACTTTGAAGGCTTATTAGACCTATGATGGTGAACTTTGCTCTTTTTTCCACACTGTGATTAGCTTTGCCAAACATCTGACTCTGATCTGACCTGTGAATCAGCCTGTTTGTACCATTTTTCAGAGGGGTGACCAACCCTCTTATGACTGATTCCAAATCAGCTTTAGTCATCAGGTAGAGCACTAGTGCTTAGCATACTGCAATCTTACCAGGTACCCTAAAGGCTTCTTCTCTGGAAGAGGTGCTGCCACGGGGCCACAAACTCACATCAGAAAAACTTCCCTCTGCTCCTTCTGCAGGTGCATCAGTGGCATTCCCTGAGTGCGAGCAAAAAGAAATTGCACACGAGCAAAAATCTCACAAGGATGAGGGACTAGACTCTCTGAGCCAAGAAGCTTTCACATGAAAGAGGAAGCAGGGAGCAGTGGAGGGGAGGAGCACCAAATCCAGACGTTACCTCAGGCATTAACGCCCTGAGGGTAGCTAGAGGTACGTTAGTATGTTTATAGAGACAGATTAAAATCAGATTTCACACATTGTTATCTAGCACACCAAGGGTTATGAAAATCCTCCTCGACTGGTGAATACACAATAGAATAGTGGTTGGTTGCCCAGCAAACCTGAGGAAGCTTGGCTCTGGTCCATGCCAACAGACAATACAGAAACCACACAATGAACAACTGCTTTTGTACTGAACTCAGATCTTTCCCTCACTGGGGAAATCTTCTCAAGTGAAGGAGGACAAGATCTGAAAGGTAAGCTTGTAGTTACACAGATCCACCCTATCTTTTACGTACACCTCAGTAAACTATTACTCAGACTGTGAAACCAGGCATTCACCTCCTGTGCCTTTTCACAGCAAGTGTTACTTGTACTCAATCATTTCTTTAAGCCTTTGAGCATTCTGCTTTTTTTTTTCCCAGTGTCCTTCCAGGCAAGAGCCAGGATTGCATGTGCCTTGACCAGCTGCCAGCGCAACCTCCTTGCTCTCTGAGCTGCCTAGACCAGAGGCAGGCAGTGACCAGAATGTGGTTGGTGCTGAGCCCGAGCTAATGTTGCTGTGCCAAAGATAATAACACTTCTCTCCCAGCTGAGCTAATGGAAGCTTCATGGTGGCTCACAGTGTGGCCCAGGAAGACTATCATCAGCCTGGAAAATACCATGTAGAAAGACCCAGTGTGGCTTTCAAAGAAGGAAAGAAATATATGTGCTTATAGGCAGAAGAACAGGGTCTTCACATGGAACCCTTCTGTAAAGAAAATACAACAGGTCTGTGCATAGAAATTTGCAGCTCTGGTATATTAAAAGTAGGTCATAAAAGTGACTCCCCATAAGCCCCTGGCACTACCTGAGACCAATGCACTGTAAAGCATTTTATAGGAAAATTGTGAGGGGATTACACATCAAAATGTTAGTAAAATCATACAAAAGAAATTCTGGAAGAGGTCTCAGAGGATTATGTAGTTTGTCCTACTGCCCAAGATAGGACCAAGGCACTTAACCTTGAATGAGGCATCTCCAGTCTCTTCTCATGGTCTGTAAACTCCACAAGCAACTCTTCTTAATATTGGAAAGATTTTTCCTAATATGCAGTTTAGACACTCCCCTCTCCAGTTTGACCTATTACTTTTAGTCCTATCCAGCACAGACACAAGAAAAGAAGTTATTCCCTTTGCCTTTATAGCAACATTTGTACATATTTAGATGAGCTGCCTCATTTTTTTTCCTGGGGACTATTTATCCAAAATTAATTCAACATTACATTACCTTTTTTCTAAACCTCCAATCATTTTTTCTGCTGTCCTGTTGACTTTCTCAGCCTGTGTAAAACCAGAGTAGGAAATGTAACACACTGGTTCACACAACCTAGGAGGCCTTTTACCTTTTTGAGATTAAATTATTATTGACTTATTTTCAATTTGTAACCTATTATCTATAGTGCCTCTGTGATCCTTTCATATGCCAACTTTTTTTTTCATTCTTCGGAAACCATTCTGAAAATTTTCTCCTTTATTTTGAAAGTGTTGCAATAGATGCACTAATTTAATTTCAGCCACATAATTTGCTTCCAAAACAGTAATTCATCTTTTTAATATAGGAGATGGAAACCACAAAAAAATCTGATATTTTTGCAGGAGGCTCAGCTTGGGCAAGGTTCTGTCACAGGCCACAGCTTTTGTACCAACATGTACAAATATATAAATATATATAAACAGTTAATTATCTTGAAGTTTGATAAATTGAAGCCCTCCAGGGTTAGATAAGCAAACTTTATATCTTTTGGAAGGGGGAATTTCCCAGCATCCCAGTATAACACACAACTGTTGCTTCTAGCTATGTTAAGGCCCAAAATAAAACTAATTAAAGACCAATGTAAGTAAAATTCTTCTAAAAAATAGCCAAAAATAGCCTAGCCTGAAAGAAGTGTGTTATTTTATTCTGCTCTTGAGTTTCACGTGTATCTACAATAGATAGGCTATTATATGCTTGAAATAGAAGGAAAAAAACATATTTCAAAGCTTTTTAAAAATTAATTTTTGTAATTTGCACACATATTTACAATTATTTTAATTACTCAGCTGAGATTTTCTACACATTATTGTTTATTCTCCCTGATCCAACCTTTGATTCACCCTTGTACTTGATCATATACTCACGCCTGCAATTGATGTACAGGTAATTGATGTGCTATTTGTAAAATTTTCTGAAGTGCTTCAACATGAAGTTTTGAGTATTTGGAAAACATAATTCAGTAAGTTTCAACATGTGCTAATTGAAGTAACGTTTCTCTGTGGACTGATTCTTCTGGAAGTACTACAGCTAATTGTATATATCTTTTAACCTGTCTCATGCCAGACTAAGTATAAAATATTTCCAGTTTCTCTGATGTACCATTTTCACAACAGCCTTTATTATGGTCTGTGTCACTTCTGCACAAGCACTTCTTATTCATCCAGGTATGAAAATAATTAACAATCACATTACAATTTAATACCAAGCTGATCTTTTCCTCTGTGACATTTTAGGTCTTTACTTTCCACTTCTTTGCTTTCCTCTTATGGTAATTTTAGTAATTTATATAGCAGAACTGAGAATTTCCAGGTGCATTGTGTGTTAAAATTGGTTATCAAATTATACTAAAAAATAGGGTTTTATAAACAACAAAAGGTTTCTTTAGAACAGTGCATCTCCAGGTTTTGGAAGTACAGACTATATCAAAATATCTGTTTAGTAATTTCACTTTGCAACTGGTTAGTGTCCACAGATTTCAATAGGCACATGAGCATATTTTACAATCCTGAAAGAAATATTCGTGGACTTTAACTCATCTCAGGCAACTTCTTAGTCTCTTCTTTTTATTTCTTTCTACACATGAGTTTGAAAAGATGTGAGGAGGAAACAGAAGAGATGAGAGTGAAATCAAACCTTCAGCTTGAGTAGAATGTACTGAATTGCTTGTAACTTTTAGGTACAAAACAAAGATAAAGAATAAAACAAAGACCAGGATCATAGCAAATATTCTCTAAGCTCTGAGGTCTCCAGTTCCTGAGTTTGAGAAGCAGAACTAAAATTATTGAAGTCTTTCTGTTCACTCTTTCAGAGATCAGAAAAGGTGTTAACTTGGCTCGTTTGTTTTGAGAGTGTTTCCAGAGAAAGATGAAAATAGAAAAAAAGACAACCAACTATGAGGACAATTTATCTGAACCCTGGTGAACACCAGAGATGCAAATCGGTTCTTCTGTCTTTAGCAGTGTTTTAATACAGTGCTGATGAGTTCCCTAACGATTTGCTCATTCCAGTACAAAGAACATTTAGGGCCAATAACAGGCAGAGTTAATTACAGTAGGTCAAGTTTAGCAAACAGTTGCTCAAAGGCATCTCCAGAAACCTCTCAGATGGAAAGGAAGTGCACAACAGAAATGTGCTACCTTACTTCTGTCTATCCTGACACACACTGCGTTTGAGGTGGAGCTTCACTCACTCCTAGAAAAAAGACTTGACCTCAGAAGGTGATTTGGAAGATGAAAGAAATGGGAATCAATAAAGTTTAGTTGGACAGAGACCTGTCTCACACACATTATGTCTACAGGTTTAAACCCTTACTGAGAGATATTTGCATAGCAGGCAAGTATCAATCAATCTTCCTTCTCACCTTTCCACTTTGCTTCATTTTGTTCTCCCAGGTTTCAATAAGATAGAGCTTGAAACTGCTCCAATATGTTTTGAGAACTGCTTTGCTCACCAGTCACGACTTTCAAACTGAGACTGCAAGATCCAGAAGATCCCTGCTTTGCCTACTTCAGATCAACATCGTAAGCCTGGATCATCTGTCTGGTAGCAGCCATGTGATCCAAAGTGTCTCATTCTTCCAACCCCTTTTTGTTCTCCTTTCAATTTCTGAGAATTTGTTCCTGACTCGTATTTCCTCACAACTATGGACATCTTTTCATGGAAAGATGAACTTGAGCAGGTCAGCATTTTCCATAAACAATAAAATAAATAGTGTCAGATAATTCTGCTCTAGCTTTGTACATGTTTCTCTTGATATCTCTTTTTGGATAAAAGATGTTATCCCTGTGACTCCTTGGAGAGAAGCTTTGTGTTTAGTTCATATAATTAGTTGGAGCATGGAAGCAGAATTTGGCCCATGCAGCTGAGTGGAAAGGAATTCTGCAGCAAAATAATTGCTTCTCTTAAATAATGTGACTACAGCTTGGAATAAACAGTGCCTTCATTAACTGACAGGTCACACTTGTTCTTTCTCCTCAAACTTAAACAATGCCACAATGAAATATCCCTTATTGTCTTCTGCCTGCAAATTCCATGCAGAAAAGAGAAGTAGCAACAAATGGTGAACATACAGGTGAAGAAAAGCGGGGATTTTTTCTTTTTTTGATTGACAGGCTGGCAAGAGGCAGCGGCAGTGGCAGTGGCAGAGGAGGAAGAAGAGAAGGAAGTCTGGAAAGGGCAGCAAATCCTTGGGATTATATTCATCCAGTTCCGAGCAGGACTTACCTAATAGTACAGGAAATGTATTATCTAAAAATCCCATTTGATACACATACCAAAATGAAGTTGCGTCAGTTCTGAAATTTGCCATACCGCTATCCTGTACTCATTCAGAATAGCAGTGACCTCAGCCATTTTTTAAGAAATAGCCATCGTGATGTTTTAAGAGTTGGCAAGAGATTTTTGAAACCTTTCACTGTGGCAAATTTAAAGGGAAACTGGTTTACTTCAGAACACGCTAACCCTTCAATCTGTATTACAGCCACTTGAGCACTGGACGAAGTGGAAAATAAAAACAATTTTCAAGCCTTAATTTTTTAAGATAATTGTACTAATGCTTGGCCACAGTTTTAATTATGTTTTCCTAGTTATCTATCCCTAGGAAATACCCCTACACTTGGTTACTCAGTCCTGGATTTCAGTTATTTATCCTGCTAAGTCCTGTACTACAGGGGAAGAAAATAAAAAGAGGTTCTCTAAGTTTTGATTCCTACAGTTGTTTTCTCCCTTGATACTGCACAGAGGTGTTCTTAATGAACCACTGTGTGAGGCATAGATTAATGTTGTTTTATTCATTCAAGGAAATGGGCAACTCCATCTGCTCTGACTGAGATGAAGTGAAATGGTGAGAGCAAATCCATATTGCAAGACTATATTTTATTCCAGGGACCTGGAAGACATAAAATACAAAAAGGATAACAAACCTGCAAAAATCCATGACAGTTATGAACTCTGCCTATTATAAACATCCATTAAGCCTTTTTTTTTTTCCTTCTAGTCTCTGAACTCACCATGTACCACCTTGGTGAAGTGCAAGCACTTCACCAACATATTCTGACGGGAAAAATGAAAAAATAGGGGGCATGAAACAAAAATAATTTTTCTACTTTGTACCCCTACCTTGTTTTAAGGAATTAAAAGACTAAGCAACATGTTTAATGTGTAAGGAAATAACTTATTTGATTGACCTCCCTTGAAATATGATAGATGTCAATTAGATGTATTCTAGCCTACAGGATGATACATTTTATTCATTCACTACCAAACAAACTCAAGAGTTGAGAAGATATGAAAGAACATGTTTTGCAAAGCTAGCACAATCCCGTGTGAGGCTACTCTTTCCTAACAACCTTACAATGTTATCCAAACTGCCTAAGGTAAAGAATGAATATAAAGGGAGAAAACACATTATGTTTCACTAAAGAGAGTAGATGTTAATTTAATTAAATAAAAAGGCTTCATAGTGCTTTCAAAGTAACCACAAATGTAAACACATTTAATCCCTGGGAAAATGTCTATTATAGTAGATGGTACAGCTCATCTGGTGAAACTGCGATGGAAACATGACCAGAGCCTTCACATGGAAGCAATACTGACCCAAATCCCTCTTTGCAAAGTAAGATTTCTTTTGACACCAGCTTCTGGAGTTTAAAATGACCCCACTCATGTCTCTGCCACGACCACGGCTCACTGCCATTGTAATGCTTGGTAAAAACAGTCTCTCCTCAGTTACATGAGGCAAGTCCTACACATTAAAAGTTGGTTCTAATTAGCTCTTATGTGTCTGAAAGCCAAATATAACCATATATCTGTAACAGAGTAATGATACTTTTGTATGCCACAGAGCCAAACTGGTTCTAGAAATCTGGTAAATGTCCTTCAAGTTATATTCCAGTTGAGCAAAAATGATCCAACAATACCTGGGTGAAACAATGCATCAACATAATACATTTAAACTCCATTAAGTATTAAAATCCTTTGTTATGGTTAAAATACCTTTATTTAATGAGCCCCCTTTGTAGGGATTTAAGTAGGACTTATTAAGGAAGACCACAAGGGGAAACATAAATGTGACTGGGACAATCAGCCACAGCTTTTGCTCAGGTGTTCCCTTTCCCTTCTTTCTCCAAAACATTTTTAGTGTGATCAGCAAGGACCAGATTTCATTATCTTTACTACTGCCATCTCTAATTTGTTTGGGCCTACAGATTTTTTCAGCTGCAGAAAATAAATATTTCACAAGGTGCTCTGTACCCCTGCAGGGTCAGAAATGTAGTACTCTGCCTGCTTACACCCTTCCAGAAAGCTTTAATAAAAGAAAGTGCATGTGGACTTGCCTACACACACACATGATTGTGCTTGTTCCCATTGTCATAGCAGGATATAAGAAAAAGAGTTATTTTTCTGCCACTTCTTTAAGTTAAATCAGTAAAGTCACATGTGTCTATGGAATGTTAGGAAGAAAAACATGCTGATGACTAATAAAGCTCTTTAAGAATGGAAAAATATCCATTAAGAACTAACTACAGTGATTAGTAACAACCATATTGAAATTTCTAGGATTTTCTGACATGCAAACAAGGAAAGGCAGTTGTAGATCATCTTCAGCACTTTCAAAATGAATGATGGACAGCAAATTGTCATTACTATTTTCTGCACTGCATCACTTACAGTGGGCTTCTTCTTAATATCCAATCTAAACCTCGCCTGGTGCAACTTGAGGTTGTTTCCTCTTGTCCTGTCTCTTGTTACCTGGGAGGAGAGACCGACCCCCACCCGGCTACAACCTCCTGTCAGGGAGTTGTAGAGAGTGAGAAGGTCCACCCTGGCCCTCCTTTTCTTCAGGCTAAACATCCCCAGCTCCCTCAGTTGCTCTTCATAGGACTTGTGCTCCAGATCCTCTCCCAGCTCCGCTCCCTTCTCTGGACACCACCAGCCCCTCAATGTCATTCCAGCAGTGAGGGGCCCAAAACACAGGATTTGAGGTGTGGCCTCACCAGTGCCCAGCACAGGGGGACAATCCCTGTCCTGGTCCTGCTGCCACACTATTGTTGATCCAAGCCAGGTGCCATTGGCCTCTTGCCCCCCTGGGCACACCTGGGCTCACGTCCAACCGCTGTCACCAGCACCCCCAGGGCCTTTCCCAACGGGCACTTTCCAGACCCTCTGCCCCAGCCTGGAGCTGCAGGGGATTGTTGTGACCCAAGGGCAGGACCCAGAACTTGGCCTAGTTGAACCTCATCCCACTAGCCTTGGCCCAACAATCCAGCCTCTCCAGATCCCTCTGCAGAGCCTTCCTGCCCTCCAGCAGATCAACAACTCCTGCCCAGCTTGGTAAACTGACTGAGTGCCGTCGATCCTCTCATCCAAATCATGGATAAAGAATTAAACAGGACTGGCTCCAATATTGAACCCTGGGGAACACCACTACTGACCAGCTGCCAAGTGGATTCAACTCCATTTCCCACTCTCTTGGCCTGACCATCCAGTTAGTTTTTCACCCAGCAAACTGTACACCCATCCAAGCCATGAGCACCAGTTACTCCAGGAGAATGTCATGGGAAACAGTCAAAGGCTTTACTAAAGTCCAGGTAGACAATATCCACAGCTTTTCCCTCATCCACTCAATGGGTCATCTTGTCACAGAACAAGGTCAGGTCAGTCAAGCAGGACCTACCTTTTATAAACCCTGGGCTGGTTGAATGTGATGCCCAGTTGTCCTATATGAGTTATATGATGGCACTCAAGGTGATCTGCTCCATAATATGGTGTTTTGGACTCTCTTATAAGCTGGGCAACACAAATTTAGGCACTTTTTCAGCACCAGAGATAAAAAGCAATGAAAACTGAGAAATTACCCTTTTCCAAGAAGCTAAATTTTCTATTTGATCATGCTCTGAACTAAGTGTAACACAACTATTCCACCCTTCCCTGGAGGCAAGGAATTAAATGCTTCCTTTTGTCAAGTTTGATAAATGTCCATGTAAATCAGATTGGATGCCATCACATTGAGGGAAGTATTAATTGTCCTTTTCCTTCGAATTGGGAGATTTTGTACTCTGCAGTAAATGCAGTAAAGCATTGTTAGTGGAAGGGGGGACTGGGCACGGTTTCCTGAGGACTTGAGAGTCCTGAACTGATCTGAAGTCATGCTGAACTTCAAAAAAAAAAAAAAAAAAAAGAAAAGTGAGAAGGAAAAGGAAAAAAGGGAATGAAAAAAGGAAAATAATGAGTGAAAAAAGAGGAGAAAGTAAGAGCAAGGGACAATAGTGAGGAAAGGGATAAAGGGTGAGAAAAAATGAGGAAAGAGGACAAAAGGAAAGCAGGGAAATAGAGGGGGGAAGCAAGAAAGAGAGAAAAGGAATGTTAAAAGATGTTATAATTGGCATTTCAAGAGCATTCTTCACAAATTAACCATATAAGGACATGAGGGACATCCCCATATAAGGGGAGGGGAGCAGTGAAGTGAGAATTGTACAACTGAATCTAGATTTACCTTCTCCCACTCCTACTAATTTTCTTTTGTTCAAAGTATGGGGAGAAATGATCATACCAAAAATAAGCGAAACTAGCAACTGGTATGATGAAATGGCCACGGCAACATTCACTGGAATCCTATAATTTCACATTGTATTGAGGAGGTGTAAAATAATAGCGCAGACCTGGCATAATTATGACAATTGTTACTTCAGTCAAGTATTAATTCTGAGGTTTTTCACAAGGCTTTATTTTTTGAGCAGTGAGTAATGCCCCAGACCATACAACTCCTCTGTCTCCATCACCTCGTTAGACCAAAATTGCTGTTAGGACACAGTTTATATTTAACAATAATAATGTATATAGTCACAGGATTCCATGAATGAACATGGGCAGGCAAAGTTTTCCCTACAATCATACTTGCCTGGGCAAAGAACCTTAATGTAATAGAGCTACGTGAAATTCCTGTGCTACGTGTTGCTTGAAAGCCTTTTTTTTTTCAGCATAGAAAAGATGGCATGTGTAGATAGATATTTTTCAAACATACCCTCATTAAGACACCAAGAGTTAGTTGGAAATGGTTTCCCTCCCCTTATTCATCGTCTGTTATCGTGATATTTCACCCAAACCCCAGAAGACTGAGGAGTAGTGTTGGAAAATTCCCCTCCCCTTAAAGGTGTAGATTTCACTCTCTGCCAAATAAAATTAAAAACTAGTAATAATTTTTTTAAAAAGTAGCTTCATTCCTCACCCTGTACATCTGGATTGAGGATATTGGCAAATACTTCATAGGGATGCCAGTAGCCTGCTATTATATTCACAACAGCTGGAATTGCAGACCCTAATTTGAAGTAATAATGTAATACCATAAAGGCTTGTTTGGGTTTGGTTACTGCGCTTCACCTTTCACAACATCTGTCCCCACCCACACAGGAACAGTTTCATCTTACAAAAATGGGGGTAAGCCCTATTATCTGTATCATGGTGTCAGTAGACATGTACACGACTTACATTTCCAGGTTATGTTCTGGCAATAGTCCTTCCAGATGAAGTCCTGTCCCCTTCAAGGCCTAGCTGTAACTGCAGCAGCTCGCTTGTTAGGTCTCTTAGACAGTTTCCCTTCTAAGACCAGCTCTGTTCCTTGGCATCACTTCTCCTCTGTGACCCTGAGCTCCTTTCAATGGTTTGCTTTGCTACCCCAGTGGCCTCCATCCCTCCAGCACTAACTGACCCACAGTGACAGCAGACACGATCCTCCAGCGTGGGGACCATGTCTAACATGGCAGAGCAAACCCTTCTGATCTCAACATCACTTTCTTAACAAGGGGCCCTTTAGCACTTGAAAAAAAGGCCCAAACATTAAAAGCAAACAAACAAATATCTTCCTTGAAATGTTAATAGCTCACTTAGTGGTGGTGACAGATGTCAAGTTGACACCACAGGAGCAGACAGCTCTCAGTGATGCATGCACAGGTTCTGGTTAGGCACTGATAGTCCTTTTTGCCTGCTGTGCCACCCGCAGACCTCCCCTCATGAATACAACATGGTGCTGAAGCCATCACCTGCAGAGACCACCTTGAAGGGCAGTGTAATCCCCATGCCAAATTAATGCTTAGGTTCCGAGCTGACACTGACAAGAGAGGTGCCAGTCTTGATGGTCTTTTTAATGTAGATACCTGCCACCCACTGAGAGCCAGACTGAGAGACCATCAATTCACAAATTTATTCTATTTATTTTATGACATCACATCAATTAAACTTCTATTCCAAAACCTCGGGTTGTAGCTGCAAATACCTCCAGGCAATACCTTCGCATTTAAATTAAAAAAAATACCTCAATTCATCTGGCTACTTCTGTTCCTCCTTTCTCCTCATTGTAGCTCAGAAATGACATACAACAGATGAAGGAGTATGGAAACAAACTTAAAATCTCCATTTTAGACGTTATCCCAGCAGGTGTGCATGTTTTTCTTGGAATTTATGAGAAGTAGTAAATAGTGCTAACTCAGCTCTGCCCATCTTGCTGCAAACTGCAGCCAACTTATAAACACCATCCCATTGCCACTGGTGGCAGTGGACATGACTATCAGAATCCGCTATGGCAGACTCTAAAGATCTAACACGTTCTAGTATTTCCTCCCATTAATGCTTTAAAATTGTCATAAACCCTTTTTTTTTATTTTATCTGTTTGAATTAGCAATCAGCAGAGAAAAATCTCATGGCAAAGAAATGGTTTGGGCCCCTTTCTGTTCAGATGTGAATCACTTGGCCCAAATAAGCAGCCTGTCACTACTGAATTTCATTACTCATTTCCTGTCATTAAATTAGATGAGATTAATAAATAGAAACTGAGAAACAGTTGGACAAATTCAGCTCTCCGGTGAAACTCCTCCCCAAACAAAACTGTGAAGGGAGCCTAGTCATTCACTGTATGTACTATGGGGTGTTTCTTGTTCCTTGTAGATGCTCAGGTATAGTGGGATTGTTTTTCCTCATTTGTTTTGACGGGTGTTTTTAACCCCGTTTGTCCTAGACAGGCAACTCAGGCATATACCTGATAGAAAGTACTGCTAGATACCAGTCAGGTTTTGAAACAAATGGGAAGAGAATCCAGTCACACAGCAGAAGTGAGACTAGTTGATGACATTTCAATGAGACATGATAGTCACACTGTCCTAATGAGGCCAGAGAGGAGAAGATGCTCCCAAAGAGAAGCACCAAGCAGCCTACACAGCCTTCAAAGCTTCTTTCTCTGCAAAAGTATCCTATTCCACATGTCCCACTAGTGCCCATTCTTCTGAGGTGCTGACCTGAAACTGTCCCCGCATCACAGTCTCCCCAAGTTCCTCCACGAGATCAGACTGGTTGAGCAAAGTGAGCATGTGAGAAAAGCTGAAAGAGAAATAAAAGTCAGGCTGCAGTTGATACTTTGCCCTGAATCTGATCCTGTAGTGCCTGGGCATGGTGAGACAGATGAGACTGTTGTTGTAGTGGGAGCTGGCACCAGCCCCTGTATGTAAGTTGCTTAATGCTTTCCATCCTAAGATTATTTCGATCAATTTTTGAATAATGTTAACACCTCTATTGTTTGTCTTTGAAATCTGGCAGAAGAGGGGATTGCCTGAGGGCCAGTGTCGTGCCTTTCACTGGTACTCTTAATAAATTCAGATTTGAACAAGTAACAGACGCGTTGAAAATCACAAATTTTTAACTGTATTTTTCAGAACGCAGAGTTATATTGGCAGCTAACAAACACCCGCAGAGGTTTGATATATCTGCCTTCATGTTGCACCCTGAACATCTCCTTGAATGGCTGTGCCTTTTGCTGGTATAGACAAAATGCCTCTGCAAGTCCACCAAGTGTAATAGGCACAGAATTACAACAGCCAGTGTGGAGTCATGGGATGAAAGATCCAGAATGTGGGAGCAGTCAACAAAGAGAGAAGAATTAAATGCAAAGAAGAGGAAAGGTTGTGGGCAAATATATAATGAAGACACCACTTAAAAGTAAAATTAACTCTAAGAAATAAAACTCACTGTATAACTCCTTCAAATGTCCAGTTCACACAGAGAATAACGTTTTTTTAATGAACTGAACAGTCTCTTGCTGTTCGATGACACTTGTTTGAAAATTGCTTTCACTGTTACGCCTGAAGGTCAAATTTTATCATGGAGAATGATAAAGAACTGTTGGAGTAGAGCTCTTTTGTTACATTTATTAATTAAATGTCTGCAATTAATGTGAAATTACATACATGTAGCCAATGATAGTAGGCTGTTGTTAGACATGCTGATAGACAGCATTTCTCCTTAGATCATAAATGTGGTCATAGTTCCCTTCATTGGTTTACATTTTTGTGCTTAAAGTAGACCATCAAAACAGCAACAGAGGGAGAGAGGAAGGAAGAGAGCAGCACAAGGTAACTGGAAAGCAGTGAACTGTGGAGAGGTCCCATTGCTGATGGAAGGTGGAGGCAATGGCAAATCCACAAGGCATCATGAACAATGCCTAAGAAAAGCCCACACTTAGGAAAATAGGAAGCAGGGCTGAAATCTGGTTTGCTCTGAATTAGGCAGAACTGCTGCTTTTAGCTCAATCAACCACATAGCTAAACATCCCTGCACAGCCCTGGGGAATCACATTCACCTTCAGTCTGCATGCAGTTTTCTATCCTTTGTCTCCCCAACATCTGAACAAGCACTGAGGTTGTGCTCAGAGCGCTCCCAGGCCCAGCACTCTGACAGGCAGAGCTGGTCTGCTACTGTCTTCAAAACTCGGGAGCTCCAGGGCTTCAACTGCGTGGATCCAACTGCAGAGTCAGTTATGGAGTTGCTGTAACAGAAGTTATAATAATTGAGTGCTACATCTGGCTCAGTTGAGGTCTCTAGGTATGATGATAGCCTGCAGGAAGGTTTTTCTGTTGTTCAGCAGGGGCTAAACACAAAACACTCCAACAAGGCAGAAGTAGCAGTGGCCAGCTTTGGCAGGGGAGAGGAAAACACTATTCCTGTGGTTTCCATGTCATCTCTACACCCATTTTTATAAATATTCTCAAACTCAGCGTGATCCATCAGCACAGGTTCAAAGGCCATCTTGTGAGGACTTCTGAACTTGCAGAGTTTATCTAACAAAAGGGGGGAATTCTGCAAATAAGGGCCTGGAAATTAAGAATTCCTATTCTGGCTGACATTTAGGATTACCTCTGAGATTACCATTTACTCATTTCCCAGCAATGCTTATAGATTAATTATTTCAAGACAACATTCCAAACTTTTTTCGCAAGAGGCCCTGTTAATGTAACCTTCCTTAACTACTCTTTTGGTCAGCATACCCCAAATAAGGGTTGCACAAATATTTGAGGAGGCACAGGAAAGCTCTTTTGATATCTAAAATCCCGTAGTTCTTATAAGAGACTAGGAGAAGATAATATTCATGTCCCACTCAAATGTCTCTTGAAGCATTGGATTTTAATTCTGCTGCAGCTTTTGATGGGCGTTATGTTCTCTTACTGTGCGTATCTTCATGAAACATTATTGAGTACTGACATACGGTATTGAAATGCTTTTCAATACCATCCCATTTTAATAACTAATAAATTTATAGCATCTAGAGGGTATATAGGACCATCAAAGCTAATGGAAGTCATTCTTTGGACTTTAATGCAAACTCACATTACGATCTCCAAGTTATATTTTAAGTCTGCGCAATATTTTGGAAGTTCCTAGAAAGAAGGTGTTCCAGAAAGAGGAAAAATCACTGCAAGGTGTAGCTGTTCCTCCAGGATAAATTATTCTTCAAGGATAGAATATATTATGTAATTCTTATAAATTGTGTACAAGACTTCAAAAAACCCAACAAAACCCAATTTGTTAAAATACATGTTAATCACAGTTTCACAATCTAACAAAACAGCAACTTATATGATTTTCAATTAATACTTTCCATTTGAAAGTCAGAGCATAACAGGAGAATTGAATCAGTTATGACACGGAAATAATGCTCAGATAAATATATTTAAAGGAAAGGCTTGTTCGTCTCTGCATTAAATGTGGAATGATTAATACCTCAGCTATTGTTTTAATACCTAAAGGGCAACAACTACTATTTTCCCACTGAACTCCAGCACTGACTCAGCGTGCGGTTGTATGAGGTGTTCCTCTTTGGATGTGTCAACTGAAAAGAGAGACTCCTGCAACTGCAGCTCAGCTCTGAAGTCAGAGCAAATGGAAAGAGGCACATAGTCAGGACCCGACGATGCTGGTAGAAATATTTTTATTTTTTCTGTCAGTCTGCTTTCCCATTAAATGTCAGTTTGGTTTTAAGATTTTATTATTTAATCATACATTACAGTCACACCTGTTAATCTTACTGTATACTGCTAGGTGTGTGGTACACAGGGGGAAGCCAGGAAAACCTCACAATGGATGCTTTCTAGGTGCAGACGTGTAGTTTACACAAGTACAGTTTAGCATTTTGGATCGTAAAAGCTAAAGTTCATTTAAAGTGGATTGACTGAGAGAAAGGACTTTCAGCTCTCTCCAGTACACATTGGTTGCTGTGGTAAATGTTTCTCTACCACAAGATGCAGTCCCAGACATGAGGTTTCATAACCCCTTGCCAACCCTTTCTCACTAACCAGATCAGTCCCGAGTCCTTTCCTTCTACACGCATTTTTAATCTTGGATTTTCAGTTGCTTAAAACTGTCCCAAACCAATCCACTTTGGGTTGAAACACCCTGTGCCTACTTTCTACAAGAAAAGAATTTCTTCCTTAGCTTAGTTTCAGTCTGAGAAAATCTCATTTATGTATATCTGCACTCTCAAATCACATGCCTCCCACACGTTCCAAGTAAGGTCTTGCACTCACATAGCTAAAAATCACCACCAAAGCTGTACCTTTTGCATGTGGACACATGTAAACATTCCTGAGTCTCCTAGCAACATAAGTAATGCTATCAAATAATAGAATTATAGCTACAATTATAGCAACAAATTTCCAAGGGCATCTCAAGTAAATGGTGTAACTGATATCCACCCTAATGGGACAGAAGCTAGGAATAAAAGAATAACATAGGTTGAGCCATGTGGGAATTTCCATCAGGTTCTCAAAAGTGGAGGGAACATAAACCCTACACCTTGGCTGTTTACTTTAAAGAGGGTCTCTCTAGACAGAAGAGCTTCCTGTTACTCCCCAGATTTACTATTATTTGCAAACAGATAGATCTAGATATACACATATATAATGCATATTTCAAGTACAGGCATATGTGCACATATGGGTATTTATATTATATGCATGTAAAATATATATTAAACATCTTTTTGCTATTACATATGAAGCATAACCTATTTATGGACAGGTATATATGAATAATCACTTTTTTTTTTAATGCACTGGTCCCATAAATTCAGAGGATTAGGACTCAGCAACCAAAAGTATAGCATTCCATTCCATGCCCAGATCTCCCTGTGATAAGTGGGCTTCACAATAAAGTTGAGCTTTTCCCCAGCAAGAGAGAGCTTAAAATGCTGAACATGAATTTTTTTTCTCTAGCCAGACCACAAAACCCTTTCTCAAGGAAGAATGACCTCATATCTTATTAGCCCAAGCACAGAGTGAGTGAGCTCACACACACACGCATCCCCTAGCATACACATATACATGCAACCACACAGCCAAGCAAAAGCTAAAAGACAGACTTCTAGAAGTAGGACTTTAAAGGAAAAGTACCTAAACATAGATTTTAAGTTCCTTTCTGAAAGTAATGCTTAACAATGGTTCTTCTAGAGCTTTGAAAATTACATTAAGAATTTGCAGACTTATTTTATACCTTTTATTTTTCCTTCTCTTATTTGAATCTAATAGGCAAATAATTAAAAAAAAATCCATATTTGTCTTCTCTTTGGATTGCTTAGAGGCAAAAACCAAACTGATTATTTTTTTTATAAATACTCCCATAGGACAGAATATGCAGAAACCATTCAGGACAAGAAGCACTAAAGCTGCAGAGAAAACCTGCAGAACAGCAGTGAGTAGCTGGACAATGCCATGGAAATGAAATCCTATAAAAGTGTGAGGAAAAGAAATCATACCTCTGCATAACCTTGCATGGTGTATTTGCACTCCTAATTGTGATTGCCCTGTGTTAATAATGACATGGTAGAAGTGGAAAAGACAGAGATTGTAACTATTCTGATAAAAATAAATTGAAGCAGGGCTTGCACAGGAAGAGAAAGGAAATGGACTACAACTTCATGCAGGAAAAAAACAGATGACAGAGGAGAAATATAGTAGCATCTACAAAATTGTGAACAGCAAAGGGAAGATGAGTAGAAAATTTCTATTCCTTATTTCTCATAACACAAAAAATTAGGGAGAATTCAGTTCCCTCCATATCAAAAACAAACACAAAAAAGTACTTTTTTCGAACAACGCAATAATTAAATTGTGAAAGACCACCACAGGATGTTGTGGAGGCCAGCACTATAACTGAGCTTCGAAAAGTTTTTAGCAAAACTCAGGAAGAATAAGTTTATTGGTGGCTATTCAAAATGATGGTGCAATGCATCCTCCAGTCATTCTTTAAATCAGTGATTACTGAGAGACAGGAGAATTTAACCTCTGTGTTTGCTTCTGACCCTTGCCACAGGCCAGTTGCACCTTGATTCTGATTTAATATAGTTATTCTTAGGCTCTCTGAAGCCTTTAGATATCAAGATATGTGTAAGTGTAGGTCCTATGAAATAATAAACATACACAGAGAACCACGACATTTACCTCTCGTACGTGCTGCAATGTAAAATCCACAAATTGATGAAATGACCACACATGTTAACATGACTCAGCAAAAGACATATGATACAGGGTTATTTTCCCCCTTTATCTCTACACAGTTTCACAGTTCCCTTACTTTTGGTACGTGCAGCTGTTTCAATGTTTGAATGCCCATTTTAAAAGGACTACTTGCTGGCTCAATGCTAGGCCTATGCACAGAGTGGTTTGTATCATTGATTCCATAGGTGTAACATCATCCAGGAGTTGGATTTTTCATAAAATGAAGAAATATGTACTGCAGACTGGTGCAGGGCATTGTGTGACTTCAGTGTTTGTTGAAGAAGCTAATCCCGTCTGAGGCCAGACAAGTGCTACAAGTTTTCCAAGTCATCCTGCTCTGCATTTCATCCCTGACATAGGTTCCAGCCCATTTAATATATTAGCCCCTGTTGTGCTTGGTTCTGAACCAGAAAAGCTCAGCAGTCTTTCCTTAACTTAGGCACTTGGGCACTCTCTGTGAAGTTGGGCTATTTGTTCTTCCTACGTGCTTTTTCTCGTAGGTTTAGTGCACAAATCTGGCTTTCAGCACGCTTTCTATTCCCCTTCCCCCCATGACTTCAAAGTATGGATTTTGTAGCAGCTGTATCTTTATTATTCATTAGGTATCAAGATGAAGAAACCAAGCTCATGTCAACTTAGGATATTAGCCCAAGTCTCGTGAGATGAAGAGTCAGACAGGGCATAACTGAAAGGGCACTGTCCCAAACTCATAAATCATTCCTAACAAACCCTACTGCAGTTTTCTTAGGATTGCCATAAATTTTCAAGGATCAACATTACTTTTGGAGTGCAGGCTACCTAAGCGAGGATCTCATATGAAAACCGGGACTGATAAGTGTAATTTTTAAATTGGTTTCCTTTGAACTTTTGGCAGCACGTTATTCTGTTTGCGAACTCCCCACTTGCATTGTTATGTGAAATGTTGGTAAGTTTTCTACCAGCCTGTAATCCATAGTAGCTGCTCATATTTAAAACATGTCACACTCTTGACATGTTGGGAAGTATCACAGTCCAGTATGATATATCGCTTTAAAATTTTTATTTTGCAACAAGAGGACCAACAGCCTAGGTCGGCAAAAGCGACTTTGGTTATTAGAGTTTGGGCACGAACTTGGCTTGCTAAAGCCAGAGAAATACAAGAGCCTCCTTTCATGCTCTTAATGAAATCATTAATTATTTCAGCAGCTCAAATTATACATCTCCAAATACTTTCCATTACTTTGCAAAAGGGTAGTCACTAGCAATTTTAGAAAAAATATATTCTTCAATTTTGAATTCATAAATTCTAATCATAATCAGATTTTTGGTTTCAGGCATTTGAACAGTGATTTTCTCTCATCCTCTTATTCTGCCAAACTGTGACTGAAGGTTCTGGTGAGAAAAAAATTAAACTGAACCATATATCCGTATACTGTTGTCTTGTTGCAACTTAAATGAACTTCCTGAGCCTAAAAATTGGCCATGCTTCTGATTAGCAAAGAAACCATCTCAACAGACTTCTTCTTTATAGCCAAGCATTTACTGTACCTTACTGTGACCCTTTGCTATATCTCCTATGGTCACTAAATAGATGTTTTGATTAAATAATCAACCTGTTGGTAATATAATAAATAATAATTAAATTATTTATCTTTCATGATTTAAGTAGGCACAGCTTCATCTTTTAAAACAGTCTCCATTACAGAAATGAGCTTTTATATATGATAAATAAAACCAGATTTCAACTGCCAAAATCAAAAGAGGTCTTGGTGAAAACTGTTTCCAGTCACAGAACTACGATAATGCTGTCTGTGCTGTAGTACGCTTAGGGAGAGAGAGAACTTCTGAAGTAAAGCAAAGACTGACATTCAGACTAGTTTTATTAATCTCCCATGTAAAATATATAATTGAATTCTTTATTCTAAAAAGGCCAACTCCACTGGTACTGCTTTTTTCAGTAAGCAGTCATTCATTATCTCTCCCACATGACTGAAAATGGAGCTTGTGTGTTCTGTGACGGCATAAAAAGAATAAAAAACCGTAGTAGCATGACAGATAATTCAAAATAAACAAGATAATACAAATAAATCAAAATTGCATTATTTCTGTTGCTTTTTTATGGCCAAGCACTGTATTCATGTGCCTTGTCACAAGATAATGAAACCCATAATGAAACTTCTGCAAATCAGACTGGGGGAAAAAAATCTCAATATTCCTTCACACAGCAGTGTTTTCATGGAACTTCATATATTGAATTTTTGGACTTAAAGGTGTGATTGCATAATTTATTAAGTGCTTCCAGCAAGACCCTGGAAATAACAACAGAAAGGCAGAAAAACTTTATATATGTCCCTTAGACAGTATTCTTAGGAAACCTTGCAATTACTATCATAATTATAAATTAAGCAATCTGCTTTAACTGGGATTTGAGAGAGTGGTTTCAGGTCAGTGAACTGGGTGGTTTGGTTCTTTGGAGCAACTTGAAAGACTCCCTATGAATTACTTAAGCAGGTAATGTAAAAACAGATGTTTCTAAAGTAGCTGTGATAGCAGAGGGCTACAATCAAACTGTGCACAAAAATAAGGAAGCCGGCATAAATCAGCTGTAGGAGGTAAACTTATTACACAAGTGAGACATCCACAAAGGGCAATGATAGACTTGAGGGAATAAAAAAAAAAAAAGGACAGAAAATACATATTTTTCATACTAAGGTTAAAGTTCAGGAACAGGAAGACTGAAATATGCTTTGTTGTAACCTAACTGAAGCTGATTGAAGTTCGTTATAAGAACTACAATATACAGGTAAAGTGACACACCTGTGAACTTTGCATTTGGCAAAATATTTCTGTCCTACACTAATGGGATGAAATAAGACAGAGAAAGTCACAACATTGTTTTGAACCTGTTGTAGTTCTTGCCTTTAAGAAACCCATATTTGATAACATTCTTATTTTCTTTCCACCCCTCAAAGGAGGTTGTGTGCCTTTTGTAACACAAAAAAAAAAACAAACAACAAAACCAACACCCTAGAATCCTTCTCACTAATATTATTCACAGCTGTCTCTAGTTTGACTTCTAGCCTCTTCTTTTGGCTAATGCAGCTCTCAGATAAGTTTCCAACCTCTTTCTCTCGGCTAAGTCCCAAATCTCCTCCTCTATCCACATCCTCATAAACTGCTCATTTCTTCTGTTCAGCAACACCCTGTTTAAATTTCGTGTTGCACTGGGCACTGTGTTTCATTAGCTTTCTTTACTTGGCCATTTAGAACCTTATCCAGATGATCTCTGCTCTTCTCTCCCCTTCCCTTTCTTTGGCTTTACTCTGCTATCCTTAACCCTTCCTTTGTGATTATCATGTGTTTGCATTACCATAACAGCCAAGAGCTTAACTGTGGACTGAGACCAACAGTATGAGGCCTCACAAAACACAGAACCTTTATTCACTCTCAGACTACTTTTAGAATGATGATACATGAAATTACCTCCATCCAGTTCCATCCTTCATTCAATCTCTCACTTGTACAGGCTTGAAATTAACACAATTAATAACTCAGCTGAGCTCCAAATCCACACACTTTTTTTTCTTGTTTCTCCCTGATGATAAGAGTCTTTTCAAACACACAGTCTCTTGGGTCTATGGTTCTGAACTTTCCTTTTTTGGGGGGGTGTGTACGTGTGTGGATTGAGATATTTTGGTGCTTCCAACACTTGTTTTACACTCAATGTTTTCCTCTTTCAACATCTTCAGAAGGTGTCCTGAATACAAAAGCTTTCATCTGGGTGCTTCACCCCTGTATCTTAATCCTCAGCCATTGCAAGCTGGTTATCACCTGCTCTGTTCAGAGTATTGCCCAAATCATCCTCTCTGCAATTTTTTTCAGTGAATTGTAATTTATACCATTCATGGCCTTCTGCTTCCTCCCCCTTCTTTCCTAAAACTGCAAACAAACAAACAAAGAAATAAACAAGCCCAACCTGAAACAATCAACCAAAAACCCCTTATATCCCTCCTTTTAGATCCTTTCACAACTGAACTTTGTTTTACCTGGCTGGTCAGTTCTTGCTGTACTCCCATCTTCGCTACTGGCAATTCCCGCTTTTGCTGCCTGTTCATCCACATCTACCTCACATTCCCCTGTGCTTTCTCTCCTTGTATCCCTTATACCATTAAGCCATTTCCTTACACACCTGAAGCTTTATCTGTGTTTTTTTATAGACAGCGGGCTGGACTGATACAAAGCTGACTGAAATGGATTTAGATTTAATGTCATCCCATTTGCCCTCTCCCTATCTGCTTGTTTTCTTCCTCTGTTGCAACTTGGCCCTACACTGGATTGTAAAGCCGAAGCTATTTTTGTACCACAGGAATCTCCAGCACTGAGTGCAGCAGAGCCTTGGATTCCTTGCAGCCTGAAGATGTTCTCTATTGTGCAAAAGCTGCATAGAATGTACAGGGGGTTTTGGAGGCCCCAGCACTTGGCAAAACTTAACACGACTGTCTTAGTGCAGCTTTAGTGTGTTTATGAGAAAAGGCCCTAAAATTTAACAAAGGTGTTGTTTTGTGTATTCTTAACATGCACTTTTTTTCTTTTTTGCCAGTAAGTGTATTTTGAGGCGTAACAAGTAAACAGCTTACACAAGCCTGAGCCTGAAGCTGAGCACCTGCAACTCAAATAAGATCATCATTGTTTGAGTCAGGTTTAAATAATTTACTACAAATTGGCTTTCCTATAGGTGTTGACAAGCACATCATCACTACTTACTAATGAGTACAGGATTCCAGAGGTCTGCACAGATATCATACTCCTCCTCAGACTGCGCATGTGTCCCTCGAAACAAAGTATTTCATAAACAAGCACCTGGAGACCTTGATTAAAAAACACCTGCTCTGAAGCTGTTGGGAAGACAGATTGCAGAGTGTGCAGGTGGCCTTCACAGTGTGGGGTGTTGATATTTCTGATATCCGTAGACACTGAAATAAAGTTTGCTTCCCTTCCTCCCACACACAGACCCAACCCTTCATGCTGGTTGGTTTTATGAGGAGTGTGCCCTCAAAGAGGTGGTTGAGGGAGAGTCTGACACAGATTGACAGTGGCTGCAATGACAAAAGGGATGAGTCTAACAACCCTGCCTTTGTGGCAGAACAGGCCCTTGTTATTACTGATTACCTTTTGGTCTGACATTGCAAAATAGTGATATTTGGTGAAAAGAGAACAAGGGCATCCCAGGGGTAATTAAGTGATAAGCAACCATCTGGTAAGCTTCACCACCTGTTGCATAATTTTTCCCTTTTCATGCCTGTGAGTCCATGGATTGTTAACAAAAGCCCGTACAGATGTAATCGGGTCTGACATCCCCCCTGAGTCCTCCAAGCTCTTTATCTCTATACAAAGGGAGTCCCTCAAATTTAATGTTTTTTTCTGGTTAACTGGTCCTGGCACAAGGTTCTCATAGGAGTTTCAGTGCTGTGCTTTGAAAGATGGAAAATAATAAAGTGAGGAAGAGCTCTGTCAGGTCTGGGCACATCTGAAGAATTTCTTCAGTGACCTGGGTCTGAAAGATTTTCCAGAAAGGCCTGGAATAGCCACATGCCCTGAGTGACTTAACTCTTTGTGGGAAGCCCAGGAGCTTTTTCTGTCTGTGTGTAGATATAATTTCAAAACTGATACATCACTCAGGCTGAAGCAAGAAGCTTATCCATGCCTAACTACTGGCCCTTTGCTGAAAGCAACATCAAGCAGACACCCTTGGTTACTTCAGGCCTACTTGTCCTGCTGCAGAAGCAAGGCTTGTTCAGGAGGGTAATTCAAGTTAGTCAGACAGCAAGTGCAACACTTCAACAGGACGAAGATGGGAAAACCACTTATTTTGTTTCCAACCTGCAAGGCAATTGAGAAATTGAAATATTTCCAATACAATAGAAGCCAACTCCTTGTTGTTACTCTGATCTACAGGTTGAAGCGATGACTACAGCCTCCTTATGTCAAAGCTGTGTATTACAACCTGGAATCTCAGTCCTGCCAGCACAGCAACGTACATATCCTTCCTGGAGCTGTCCTCAGCCTGCACTAAGTATACACTGCTTTGTTTTCACAGGCCTTATGACTACAGAGGCCATCCCTGAGTCATATGGGCAGCTCTCAGAAAACTCCCATGTATTATTCCCTCAAGTATCTTAAGGGCTCAGAACATGGAGTGATTTCCAAAAGAGCAGCAGAACCCAGGAGCTCTGACTGTCACTGTCCAGTCCTGCCCAGAGCCAAAACTCTTCCATCTCCCACAGCCACTGAAACTGCTTCAAGTATCTGGCAGAAACAAAGTAGTGAATATTCATAGGAAACAAAATAGAGCTTTTTAGAGAGCACCACTTATAGGTCAGACCAAACACACAGAGTAATATTTCCGGTTTTAAGAGAGATGAAATCCAGAGGTGAAGGAGCAATTAACTTAATCTCAGTGTAAGGCAAGTTGCTGTAAGAAAGTTTCATCATCTTGTGCTAAGCAAATAATAGCAAATAACTTTTATAGTTTATCCTTATTTATTTCTTCAGGTTAATTGAATTTCACATTTCACATAGTAAATTTAGAACCCTAACCTGCAAGGGTTAATTGAAACTCCTAAAAAATGTTCTTGCTCACATCTCCTGCTATTCAAGCTTGTTATGCATTGTGTCACGGGCAACTCCACAGGCTACATTTCACTATGCATGGCCTGACTGAAGCAAGTCAGGTGGTCATTCCACTTTGTTATTGCAGCTTAAGGTTCACAACCTGTGGGACATCATGTCTGGAAAAGAAACCACATATTCAAAATTTGGAGAAGGGGTGACTGTATAAGATGCTGACCACCATCCAAATGAAGTGAATGAAGAGAACCAGTTTGGCTTCAGTGAGATCTGGACCGGATCCCATGACTTCTGGGAAGAGTTTAAAGATGTAGTTTGTTCACTGGGAATTAGGGATATGAAAATGGATAATTAATGTGGTATGAAAGATGAGAATACAGGATCATTTTGCTTTCATAGGAGCAAAGGAAGGAACAAAGCACATCTGAGTCAAAGCAGAGGATTCACTTAACAGTTCCAGTCATTTCTGCTTCTTAAAACAAACAGCAAGAAGCAAAAAAGTTCCTGGAAGTCAGACTGGAGATTATCAAAAATAATTAGATTAATAAAAAAATGTATAAACCAAAGATAAGTGTTTCAGAAATGTTAGCAAATAAAGGCTGTGCTCATGGTAGAGCATGTTACAGCACTTTGCTGTCCAGAATCTTAGGCATGAATTCAAGCTTCGAACAACCAGGTTCTTTCCATCAGCCTAGGTGTGGAAAGGCAGCCTGTCTTCTGAGCTGGGAAGTCAAATGAGACAGGATGTAATCCTAAGTGGAACTTTTTCTCGTGTTCCACAAGCTAGAGAAATAGAAAAGATCAAATAAAACTATATCTCAGGAAAGTATACCTTAACCATAGTAGCCCCCAAGCGCCTATGGAAAAGGACAGAATCCCCCTTTTTTTCAAATAATCTGCAAACCTAAAGCTAAAGAAAGTATGTCTTAACCACACTATCCCTCTGTGCCACCAGAGAAGGAGCCTCCTTCCTTTTTCCTAGGTCACTCCTTCTTTTCACAACTTGCAATTCCCTTCCATTGTTATATCATGGCTGCCTGAACTTCCTGTTTAACCAAGGCTGCTCAGAATAACTGTAAGACAGGATTTTTTCCTTAACTAAACAATATTTTTTCACCCTTTGGAAACTATCAATTCGTCACAAATGTAATTGGAAAGTTTGGGATGGGATGGAACTGAGAGAAACCGACAGTCAGGGATTAAGAATGAATCAGAGAAGGGAAGGACTTGAACTCTGCTGTCCCACATCCTAGATGAGTACATTAACCACTAAGCTATTCCAAGGCAGGAGGTGAGTCTGTCTCCTCTCAGAAATGTGTCTAAAGGGCTGGATTTTGTTCCAACATAGTGCAAAAACAAATTGCAAAGCTTCCTCCCCTTCATCCCCCAACTCTTTAAATTGGATTCTTGTTCTCCGGCCAGCCCTGCTTGGTAACAGCTTTGTGTAAGTTAAAAAGACCAGACACATTTCTTCCTATTGATGTTTAATAGATATTCAGACACACACACACACACACACATGCGCACACACAAAGGAATAAAATAAGAGTCCAATCTATGCTAAAAGATATTTAAAGCTGAAGTCAAGACCAGACTTAGTGAGAGGCAGCCTAAGAGCTCAAGGTTTCAGAGCACTAAATGAAAATACATGTACCATCAAAAAAGCATGGTGACTGTTAGCAGTTCACAGAATCATGGAATCAACTGGGTTGGAAAAGACCTCTGAGATCATCAAGTCCAACTTTTGACCTAACACCACCTTGTCTCAGCTTGTCTACTAGACCATGGCACCAAGTGCCACATCCAGTTTCTTCTTAAATACCTCCAGGGATGGTGACTCCACCATCTCCCTGGGCAGCCTATTCCGATGCCCAATCACTCTCTCTGTAAAGAGCTTCTTCCTAATGTCCAACCTAAATCTCTCCCGGTGCAGCTTAAGACTGTGCCCTCTTGTCCTACTGCTGGTTGCCTGGAAGAAGAAACCGATACCCACCTCACTCAATTATCAGTCCAAATGCCAAAAGCATTTAGAGGGGGTGTGTTCATAAGTCTCCCTTCAGTGGGGCTCTAAAACAGCTGCTGTTTCTTTCAGGTTTCTTCCTTACAGGTTAAGAGTCAAGCAGAGGTTTTGCGGTAGAAACAGCACAGGTGGGATGGATCGCTGTGCCTTTGGAGAAGGGATGGTCAGGGAGCCGGGACTCCTCACCCAGCCGGAGCCGGAGCCGGAGCCGCAGCCGGGGCGGCAGCGCCCTTCGGGGGCCGTGCCCGTGCCCGGGGCCGTGTCCGCGGGCAGGTGTCCGGCAGCGCCGGGAGGAGCGGAGCGGCAGCGGGGCCGCTCCACCATGGACAGCTCACTGGGGCTGCCCGGCCCCGCCGCCGCTGGAGCCCGGCCCCGCTCCGCCGCCCGCGGGGGGACAGCGCCGGCCCCGCCGGCCCGCGTGGATTAATCACTGCCTCTTCGCCCTCAGATCTGAAAGTTATTCCTTTCGGTGTCTACTCGATTCTAGGAACCAGACGGAAGATTTGGCGAAACTCTCAGTTCCACACAGCTTTTTGTTTGTTTGTTTGTTTTTAATTTGGCTTCCTCCCCCCACCCCCCGCCCTTTCTCGAGCTCATTAAATTAAATGCATATTGTCTAAATAAATGGCGCATTGTGTTGAGCCGGGGGAACTCCGGCTGCCCCTCGGGTGGGAGAGGCTGCTATACTGAGCTACTCTATCATTCTTCAATAAAGGAGATTAGTGCATGCAGATGGAGTGCCACGGAACGTCTGGGTCTTGCTGGTGGGGAGGGAAAAAACGGGTTTCTCTTTCTCCCCGAGCAATCTTTTCACTCCACAGGAAGATTACAGCATGTCATACATGGGCTAAGATGTTTCTCATCTCTGACGGCCACCGGAGAGTCAGAGGAGAGGGGACAGAGCTGGGGACAGCAGAGTGCAGCAGGGCTGGGTTGCGGGCAAGAATGAATGTGTGCTAGAAAGTTTGCCTCTCTCTGCAAGCAATGGTGTTTGCTACCAGTTGCACAGCAGCCTTGCCCTCAAGCCCACCCTGGGAGCCTTGGAAAAACTCTGGGCCTTTGCACCTCGCCCGCAGAGAGCTGCGCTCGCTGGTTGTGCAAGTCTTAGGGGATTTCTGGTCCTCGCAGGACGAGTGCAGCAATCACTGATGTGCCGCTCCCTTCCCTTCCCCGCCAGCCTCTCCAGCAGTCAGCACGCCTGTGTTTTTTTTGCTGAGCACCATTTTTTCCACCCTGGGAAGGCTGGGGAGGTTAAACTCCCTGTCTGAACCGAAGCCCTGGACGAGTGCAACTGAGGTTATAGAAATCCGGGAGAGGAAATGACGAAAGTGCTTTATTGTGAATAAAACAAGAGGGAGGAGGGAGAGGCGGAACTTCACAGAGGTGAGGGATGGGAAATTTGCAGAGCTGAGGATTTAGTCCGTCTCTGAACACCGAGTGGGGGTTTAGTCATTATTTTCCTCTGTCTGCCTGAGGCTGCAAGGGCACCTCCTCCCCAGTGAGCTGAACCTACTTGATGGCTTTTGTTTCAAGGGAACGTTTCGCTCCCGAGAGGCTTCTGAGGGGAGCCCTGTCACACACCCGCCCGCAGCCTCTGGCCCTATTCCCCGCTCGGGAATTACGTGCCAAACCTGGAGCAGGGACTTATCTTCCTAGCCAAACTCCCAGGTCGACTTCCTCGTAGGAAAGCTGATTTATGCCTGTTTATACGTATGGAAAAAGGAGACAGAAGCCAAGCGCGGCATCCCTCCAAAATCTCATTGTCTTTGAGGTGGGAAGACGGGAGAAAGTGGAGGCAGAAAACCTAAAATGATAAGGTTTGCCTTATCGTGGCAGAGAGGGCTCGACCAGAAAGGTAAACACAGGGTTTTACTTCACCTCCCCGCAGCTGAAGCCTTTTCCAGGTCCAACAAAACGACCCTCCGTGCGTCCCGGCTGGGAAAACAACCAGCCACCGCAAGCTCCTCGCCTTGGCTTGGAGCCCTGCCGTAACCGAGGCCCCGGCAGGTGAAACCCGAACAAAAGTGTGGCTTTTCCTCGCTCCTGGACACGGGGACAGCCGTGCCCGGGGATGTCCCGTACGCGGAGCGATGCTTTGGCACAGGTGTGGAGACGGGAACAGCGCCAAAAGCATCGCTCCGCCCGTCCTTCCTCTCGTCCAGCGTCATCTTCTGTCACCCCTCCGAGGCCAGGGGACACCCGGAGCTGCCAGGGCGGAGCGGTCGGGCCGGTGGGGCGAGGCGCTACTGGTGGCGGCGGGTCCCTCCCGGGAGCCGCTGACCCGGGTGCGCATCTCCCGCCGCATCCCGGGCGCCGTCCTGCGGGGAAGGGCGGGTTCAAACTCTAGGTGAGGAGATTTTTCTCCCCATCCTGCCACGGCGGAGGGCTCAGGCTTGCGGTGAGGCTTGGTACCAGGAGTTTGCTCACGGGTTAAGCATTTGTGTAGGTGGTAGGTGAAAAAGCACTGCGCAGGTTTTTGGAGATGACAGTCTTCAGCGGGGGGCGGGGGGACAGAGGGGGCATCGTAGAATGGTATGATAATAAGTCTCCTAAACGGGTTTGGCGCTGCTCGGTTCCTGCCGTATTAGCAAAGCCACAGGTTTTTTTTCCTCTCTCCTTCCCCCACCCCCCCAAGCCCACTGAGGCAGAGATGAGGCAAACTCAGCCATAGGAAGGTACTTAGTGATGTCACAAGTTTGGTCTTTTCAATAAAAGCAATGGAGAAGGGTCTCCTTCACTATATATATTAGGAGAATCTTCTGTTCTTCCTAATAAAAAGAGCAGCAAGGGGGAAAAGCACCTGCTTTTAACACCCTTTTTTCTCCCTAACCTGTTGCAGGCAGAATAAAAAAATCTGTAGGGCCGGATTTATTTTGAAAAGTATTATCTTTATTTTTTCCATTTAACTTTTTTTCTTTTTTTTTTTTTTTTCCTTTTTCTTAAACATAGAACATAATTTTGGAAGCGATTGCTGAGAAGATCAACCACTGTTGGCCAGGGTGATCCCTGAGAGGCACAGACAGCTGTAACTCAAGGAAAAGGTGAAGTAATAAATTGTGAAGAAACTTCAGTATTCTGAGTTTATGAAGACTATTTATTTCCTGAGTCTGTAAGGGTTGGTGTGTGTTGGGTTTTGGAGTTGTTTTTTTGTTTGTTGTTTTTTGGTTGTTTTGGGTTTTTTTTTAATTTTTAATTTCTAGGGAAAAGGAAATTCTAAAAATATTTGATGGACGTTTTACCTTCAAAAGAGCAATAGACTTATGAGTGCATGGGGGCTGTTTTCAGGGGATCTCGCAATTATTTTTAATTAGTCGAAAGGGCAGTGTAAATCAAAGAAGCCTATTAGCTATACATTTTAATTTATAGCCTACCAGGTGTTCAGGGAATTTATTCACAGCATAAACGATTTAATGTTTTCACCATGATTTCTATTTCAGCTCTTATACTGTCGGTTTTATTTGCCTGTGTGATGTGGAATTTGGCTAAGGAGCTCGGCTTTTAAATTGTGGCAGCAAGTGTCTTTTAACGCAAAATAACCTGCAGGTAGAAAAATGCTCTGCCTTGCACCCAAGCTTTCTCCGGAGAGCCTTCCTTAATTCGGGAAGAGGCTGAGAAGGAGCAACCAGCCTGCACGCCTCATTGTTTTGTTGTGGCTCGTGAGGGTGTTAGGAAAGCATTCCCTGTAAATCAGGCTGTCAGCGGCAGCAACCAGCGACCCCTTTGTGCTTGGGGGCAGCGGCGGTGCCCGCGGGAAGATCTCTCGGGGGGTTTCTGCGGGACGCGGAGGCTGCGCGGCCGCGGAGGGCTGGGGGGGGCCCAGGATGCTGCCGGGACGGAGCTGGTCTCCCCAGGTGTTCTCTGGCACTGCACGCGAAGCCTGGCCTCTGCCGTCGAACAGGAGGACATCGGCGTGCAGGGTATTCCCCTTTGGAAGAGCCGCCGGGGGGTGGGGGCAAGGGGCGCACCAAATTCCCCGGCTCTCTCCTGGTACCTGACTTGCAACAGCCGCGGGCAGCTCCTTGCGCAAATAGGCTGGAGAAAGGGGCGGATTGGGTTACCTTCCGTTTTTACATAAGTGTTCTCCCGTGATGGAAAAATTTGGTCCCTCCGTCGGGGGGTGCGGGGGGTGACCGGCCGCGCTCCCGCCGCTCCGGGCACCGCTGTCCCCGCAGCCTCGCACGGGAGCGCAACCTGACACAGAGGTTTGCAACGCCCTGGCCAGGCTGAAGGAGGGCGAAGTGGAAGAAGAAGAGAGAGAGGAGGAGAAAACTTTCCACTAGTTTACTTTTTTGGCCAGGAGCGTCTGTGTTCATAGACGTCGAGTCCTGCCCCCAGCCCTCCTCCTTTGCCCCCCACCCCCTCGCTAGCGTACAATTAGCATCATTAGGGATCGACCCTCCAGCTAATAGGGGAAAGGCGACGAACCACGGTAGGTGCGTGAAAGGAAAGACCGCAACAATCCCAGGCAGGGGTTTGGGGCTTGAGCTAAAAAGTGCCCCCAGGGATCGCCCTGCTACAGCAGGGGAGGCGCTGAGCTGGGGGTAAACACAAACAGGGAGAGCTGAAGGGGAGAGAGAGAGAGAAACCCGACTGCAGAAGATGCGAAGAGCTTGATCGGAGTCCTTGGGTTCCGCTGCGTGCATGTGTTGTCGGGTGTTTCCCTTTCTTCGCTCCCTTTTGATTCCGGTCCCGGGAAGCGCTTATTTCTAGTCTCCGTTTTGGCTGTGGGTATCCCGCCCAGGCTCTCGCTCTCTCCGCACATATTCCTAGGGCGCCATCTCTTTGCAAAACCCTCCGGCCGTCCGCAGGTCTCCCAGAGGCTGTTTCAGAGCGTGTGAACATCGCAGGCTCCAGCCCCATCCAACCTGCCCAGCTAAGCATGATTCCCAGCCCCTGAGCCTCCCCGGGCTGCCGCTCCTCTCAGACCTCTCGGGCTCTCTAGCTAGGCAGCGACCTCTGCTTGAGTTCCCTCTCCTTGTCACAGCTGGGGACCAAACTTTGCGGAAGCTGAGGACGTGAACCTGACCCTTTTTTTTTTTTTTTTTTTTTTTTTTTTTTTTTTTTTTTTGCCGAGGTATATTAGAAGACAGATGTAGAGATACATCCCCCCTCTCGCCTCAGTCTGTGTGCGTGTTTATGTGTGTCCGCGAGTGTGTTTACGGAGAAGCAGGCAGCTGAGCTGACTTTTGCGAATCTTTCCTTATCTGCAGAGAGGGCTTCTCCTGTAGCATAAAGACCTGAGACAGTGGCTTAGCGGACTAAAATTGAACAGGGCTCAGGGAGCCAAATGGACCCTCTCTCTAACCCGACTCAAATGTGAGCTACATGCTTTTTTGACTAATACCGAGAGAGATCTTGCCTGCGGGCAGCGAGAGACAGAGAAAGAGGGAGGGAGGGAACAAGGGAGGGAGGGAGAGAGGGAGAGGCAGACAGCAAGGAAGGGAGAGAGAGTGAAGTTTGGAAGGAGTGAGCGGAGAGCTCAGAAAGTTTGTTTTTCCTTCAGAGCTTCGGAGCTGGTAGAGAAGAGAGGACTGCTTGAGGACGGCGCTGGCGCATGTATCCCTCGAGACTGACCTCCCTTTCCTTGCAGGTTTTAAGCCCCGGAGGATACAATGTTCACTAAACTTTTCCAGCAGTGGAGTTTCGCGGTGTTCCTGCTGAGTTATTCTATGCCCTCTTACGGCAGATCAGTAGAGGGGATCAGTCGAAGACTGTGAGTTTCTTTTATTTTTTTTTCCCTTTATTCTCCCTCTCTGCGGTGGCGGTACGGGTGAGGAGGGAGGCGGCCGGGATTCCCCGGGAGGATCCGCAGCCTCCAGCAGCGCTCCCGGGTTACCTGCCCCAGGTGCTCACCGGTGGTGCCTCAGCGCCAGGTGGGGGGATTTGGGGCAGGGAAAGGGCAGGGATAGGGCGCTACGCAGCTGTCTCTGACCTTACAAAGCTTTGGGGAAGGAGGCGTGAAAACTGAGGGTCTCCTCTTCCCGGGGGAGCGGCAGCGCAGCTGCGTGTTTGTTGTGCTATCGCCCGCGTACCTTTCGGCGTCCGGGGAGGTCCCTCGTAGGGATCATCCCGGTTCATCAAAGTGCTGTATGTTACACTAAATAACATGTATTTCTTCGGCACTGGCACAGAGCCAATATTGATAAGGGTATGGGAGACACGCAGACGTGAGGGTCATCACGACACTGAAGTGCCGAGCAATTTCTTTGGATTTCTGCCACTTCAGAAAAAGAAAAAAATCCAAAGGGAGTCCAGTGTCTTACTCGGAGGCAGAAGAATATTTTTTGATAAACGGTAGTGTAACTTTAGACAGTCTGTTCAGGAAATGACCTTTTTGCTCCTTCCAAAATAATCAGCATGGTTTGTACTAATACCCATACGCAAAGTGCAGGAGAAGCCACTGGGCTGATGTAGGAGCAGCTGCCTCACACATCTAACTCGCTGGCTTTCTCTGGACTTGCATCAGGAAGAAACACCTCAGTCACGCTGTGGAGGGCTGTATTGTTACTCAGTTCAAAAGGAAGCCAAGTTGGAGAAAGAGTGTTGGAAAATCCGATCACAACTTACAGGGAAACATGACACAGCAAAAAATTTCAGATGGGTTTCCTTGTAAATGTTTTATTACATACAAGATCTCCAAATAGCACTTCCTCTGCCATTTAAGAAAAAAAAAAAAAAAAAAAAAAAGAAGCCAAACCAAAAATCCCCCAGGTGAGTGACTTCAGACACACCTAAAGTTTGGCACCAGGCAGAGAGCTATTACAAATCTCCTACAGCAAATTGTGTAGAACATGTTATTGCTGATAATGTTACAGTGTATTCTTCTCAGCCTATTAATGCTTAGCTGTTTTGTACTCCTACAAGCTATTCTTGAGCTATTTCTTTCATTTGAGACAATTTCATTCTCTGGATACAGACAAACTAAACTTCAGCTTAAGAAAAAAAAGAAAATTGAAGTGCAGTCAAATGCTGTTATTTTCTTGGATAGGAAACTCTGAACTGGATCTAAGCCAAATTCGGCTGTTTTTTAGGAAAAAAAATTAGATTTGCTAAGAAACACTCTCTTTTTGAAGTTAGCAATGTTGAAACAATTGTTTTTAAAAGTCAGGATTACAGGTCTTCCCAACCTTCCCATTCTGTCCTGACAGGGAGAAGAAAAGTGGAAGTTAACCAGTGAAAATGCATTTCCCAGCTCCCTCTTTGCTATGGTGTGTAAAACACACACACAAGAAACCAGTTAGCTGTCAGTCAGTGGCATTCACGTAGTTCTGTTTGTGGGCACAGCACAAACACAGACACCACACTCAAACATGTGTCCTGTTTTAATATCACCACAAACCATTCCTAGAGTTAATGGTTAATAACTCACTTAAGCCTAGAGGTATTTTTTTTTTCAGTCAAAGGCTTAAACCAGTAATGGATGAAAATACTGAAGCACATTATTATAGACATGCAAAAATAATCAAAATTACATAGGCCTAGTTCTAGACACTTTACTGAGGCAAATCTCCCATGGAAAGCAATAGGAAATTGTCCCAAGAAAAGATTTCCAGACATATTATTTGTTATAGGAATCCTTTAGCTGCTAAAGAACTTCTCAGAAACACAGTAATGCCTCAAAGTGAAATTAGATATTTTTATCAGCGTGGCCAGACACTGCAGTATCATGTCCCCAGATGTGTTCAAAATATTTTTCCTACCCTGAGATAGGTTGAGCAGATTTCACTCCCTTTGGAGTCAGTGGCAAGGGCACTCAGTCTTCAAACTCCAGACAGAGAGCTGACTGAATCCTCTCCAGTTATTTTGCTGAATTTATGATCAGACCCAACATGGACAGTCAAGGATAATAACAGTTAAATAAGAGCAACTCCCTGAGATAGAAAGTTGTTGCTTGAAGAATGTTGTCTCTTAGTAGCTCTAGATATCTCGGGCAAAAAAATGAAGGAGGAATGTGCCTGAACAGAACAGCTTATCTGGAAGTACATGAAGTCGGGATAGTCACAAGTTATGGATTTCTACTGTTTTCCTCATGATGGGACATTAAGTCTTATTTGTACATAGTGTGCTTGGATACAGTAATTAGTTTGGATGCTCTGGTCAAATACAAACCATCGACATCCTTCTCTGGAAAGTGCCTGCCACATGTAACTTTAGCATTTACTGCACTTCGTTTGGGTACGGTCTCCTTTTCATTGGATGAGAAGTGCATGATAAGAAGGATGGAAGGGACCTCTAGTGGGTCATCTTAACCCTAACAGCCAAATTTTTTTTCATATCATAGCCCATATGTGAGTACAATCATTCTGGTTTCCACTGCCTTCCACACCCTCTGTGTGTGTGGGTGAGATATTGTTGATATCTCCACCTTACATCAGTCTTCTTGGGCAAGTATTTCTCCATGATTTACAAACATAGGAGTTGTTTGCATAACCAAAGCAGAAGGAGGCAGAAGGTCAAAGAGATAGGTATCTACCACATCTTCTTTGTTTCAAGGAGATTTTTGATCTAGAGCCTACAAAGGAAGCTGGTAGGCAAAATGTAATCCTTAAGTCTGGCTGAGTAATAGAAGTCATGTGAAATGTAACACTACGTAATGTTATACAATCATCTGGAATAACAGAATGTTATTTGGGGTCAGACTGGATGCTAAATATCATATAGACATTTAAACAGAAACCCACCCTCTTTGGCACACTAACCCCTCACACATCAATCCCTGCATTATTTTGAAAATGCACACTGAAGATGTAGATCTTGTAATGCTCTGTGACTGCCTTGTGTGTACTGGAACCAAATGTTTAGGTTTCAGTTCTGTAAGATGGAATAGGTTTTCAATCAAGAGGACTTTAATAACAGGCTTTGGAGATTCACAATTTTGTCACAGTGGGTGTATTGACCAAATACATATTACAGGATTAAGGCAGCTTTAGGCTGTCTGTGGTAGAAGGAATTATCCTTGGTAGTTTACAAGAGGCAGTAGGAAAGCTTTGCTCATCACATGAGACATACTCTTTTAGACTCAGCAAAGCACTGAGATTTTGTATGCTTTCTATAAACTAGAAGAGTGAAAGCAGCACTGCATTTCCCATGCAAATTTCCTGGGAAAATAGATTACTGAATGTAACATGAGCCACAATAGACAGCTTGACAAGCAGCACAGAGGTACACCATTCAGAGGAGTCCAAGGTGCTTGTTTTAGAAGTGTACTTGCCAATCAGACTGACCTTAATGAGAAGGTTATTAGAGATGGCTATTGGAGAGCTTCAGTGGTCAAAAGAATTCTTCTGGGGGAGATCATGAGCTTGTGTTAATGGTCACAGCTGCACTGAAGAGAAAGACACAATATGGATTCAGCCTAGTATTATCACATTGCATTTTTACTTTGGGACATTGAGTTGAAGGGCACAAAATATTTGCCCTAAAGACTGAAGTAATTCAAAACTGATTTTGGGACACTTAAAACACCGACAGTGATTGCATGTGTGCTGACAAACCTCAGTATATCTAGACCTGATTTTGAGCAAGATTTTTAGTCATCTTCCTCTCTCATTGTGCAACAGAGGAAAGCTGCTGTTTGAATTTTTTACTGAGTAACAACAGATATAGTATCACCTGAGCCCATCATTTGAACCCAATACTCAAACAGTACAGTCCTACAGAGATAAAAAGTGAAGAGGATGCTCTTAAACCAACGCTACTTGAAGTTGCCAATTTTAAATAGCTCTACTGTTGATTAAGTCACAAATATAAAGAGATTGAGTAAAGGGACTGAGAAAGTGCAGAACACTCCCAAACATTTAGCATTTTGAAACCTGGTAATATAGCAGGAAATTGAGGGGTGGGATGGAAGGAAGGAATATTCACTCACGATTATGTGTCTTCTTCCAGTTCATCCACATGCAGAAACAACTTCTTATCCAACTAACTGACCAAATGATTATAGGATAGGCAAGGCAGTGAATGGATTTTCTTTGGCCAGTAAGAATCCAGTCACATGCAGTACCCTGATGCAAGAGGAGAGAATACATAGCCAAACTCTGCACACTGAAGCAGGGCAATTGGAAGGATAAACTGTATCATAGCATTCTTGGGAACACAACTAAAATCTGAGCTTGTGTTCTTTCTGTGGTTCACAGTGCAGCTGTGTGTCTATTCCACATGAGGAAAAGGCATGTATTTTCTTACAGTTATTTATTATCCAGGTGCCACTTGTATCTTCTTTCTTCAGATGTTTAATATATTCTTTGCCAGCACAACATCTCTAAAAGACAAATAGCTAGTCATCTCCCAGTTCCTCGAAAATAAGACATAGCTCAGTGTACTAAAAGGTCATGATGAACTCTGGAAAAAGCACTCGAACAAAATCAGGATGCTCTTGAAGAGCTCCTGAAGAGGGTCAGCACGAAACTCCAACAGCACAGCAGACAAGAAATTTGGCCCCAAAAGTTCACACTTAAAGCAATACTAGGAAGGCACCTAAACCCATAATTAGGCACAAATGGCCAAACAGTAAATCAACAGGCGTGGCTGAGGCTTATCTCTGCGGATGCTCCTCTGCCTCCCTGGATAGCTCATTATGGACTGAAGTGCCCATGCTTTAGGCACCCCAATCTGAATATTTTTCCATGACACTCCTGCAATTGCACATACATAAATTTAGAAATGAAATGCACTTTTGTGTGTTTATTTATGTTTTTGAAGTATGTGATTGAGCAGAAGGAAATTATTAGAATGATGCGATATAAACACTGCTTCCGGCTCCAGCACAAGTACTTGTTATTCCCTCTCTTGCTTGAGTGCAGTGCTCCATTATCCAACCCTTTAGTTTTTCTATCTCTGACAACTGCCTTCCTGCTTTTACTGCCTGAAGTGTGATATATTAAGAGTCATAATGCTTTCCTAGAACAGAGCAGTGACTAATCCAGCTCCAGGTCCAGTGGTGTGTGATCGGTCAGCTGAGAATTATTACCCTCTTAGGTCTTTCCCTTCTCTGTAGGGAGCAGCTACTCTGAGAAGCAGGACTTGTTCCAGCAGTCTGACTTAACTGGATGTCTCCAAGCCTTGGAGCTGATACACAGCCACTGTGGTCACCATGGCCAGAGATGAGAGTTACTCTGCCAAGTACTGGGCAATAACCAAATCCTAAATATTTTTTCCCCCTCCTCTTTTCTCTTTCTTTAGCAAACGGGCTGTATCAGAGCACCAGCTATTGCATGACAAGGGCAAGTCAATCCAAGATTTACGAAGAAGAATATTCCTTCAAAATTTAATTGAAGGTGTCAACACTGCAGAAATCCGCGCCACGTCGGAGGTGTCCCCTAACCCTAAGCCTGCTACCAACACGAAGAACTACCCTGTCCGATTTGGCAGTGAAGACGAGGGCAGATACCTAACTCAGGAGACAAACAAATCACAGACCTACAAGGAGCAGCCCCTGAAGGCATCAGGGAAGAAAAAGAAAGCAAAGCCTGGAAAACGTAAAGAGCAAGAGAAGAAAAAGAGGAGAACCCGCTCAACTTGGCTAAATTCTGGCATCTATGGAGACATCGTGACTGAGAGCCCACTCTTGGACAACTCTGTTACTACACATAATCACACTTTAAGGTAATTCTGCTATATCCTTTTGGAGACCATACCATATATTTACTGAAATTGTAATCCTTTGGTGAGAGAGGCCAAGGCCTTGCTCAAACCTGGAGTAACAGCAGATCTTTACACTCATAACTGGGGGGGAGCTTTTCAAGCACTGCACATCTCAAGGGACTTTCTGAAGGTAACTGCCCCTTGCACTTTGCAGGATGACGAAGTCTTTCTTTCCTTTGACACAAGTAGACCACTTTATGCCAAAATGTGCTTCCTGAGGCTGAGCAGTAAGTGATTTCTGCAAAAAGAAAGCCCACCACAGCCAGTGAAATTTCCTTTTCTGCTTTAACCACAATATCTCTCACATCATATCTTGGTCCCACACTTGAGCCTGAGCAGATTGAAAGCTTTGACTTTTATTTAAGCCTTTGTATCTATAAAATGGCAAAGTTTTCTCTCTTCCCTCTCAACACCTCCCCTTTTGGCAACTTTCCTCCCTTACTTTACAGGTTTTCATTTTACTGTTTAACCTTAGGGGAGAACATGGAAAAATTCTCTCTTAGCAATATCTGCAAACAACGCAGACCAGCCTTTCACCATAAACTTTTCCCTACCACTAGGACTTTTTAATTCAGCTCCATCTTTTTGCCAGCTCATGAAACAATTACATTGCTGCTGAAAAATGTTTAGCATTGCTCTTGTAGAGAGCTGTGCTTCCCTCATGTATGACAGTGCACGGTTTTCAGGGCAGTGGTGAGCTGGAGACATCAGCCCAAGTGTCCTAAATGACTCTTCCACTCACAGTCATCTCATCTTGGGTGGAAGTTCATACATTTGCAGACAAAGCCAGGGAGTCCACTCCTCAATTCTCCTCAGATGTTTGCATTTTTAACAGCAAAACTCCCACCATTTTCTCTCCTCCTCCCCTTCACTTTGACAGAATAGAGACATAAGAGAAGTGCCACTTGCTCACAGTAAATCCCTTAGAAAGACAAGCCAGCTGCAGGATTTACTAAAATCCAGTTTTGGATTAAACTTTACAGGCCATAGTTTGCAATGTGCTCCATGGTCTCAACTCCTGCTGGCCTCTATAGGAGTTACTGGAATTTGGGGCTGGCACTCAGTGTCCCAGACCATAAACCAGTCGGCAGGGCTGGAGCAGGTAGGAGTGAAGTAAGAGAGGCCAGTTTGTCTCAGCACCTCAGGAAAGGCCAAGACTTCAGGGCTCCAGTCAGGAGCTACCTGACCTTTCAACAGGTGTCAAGGGACTGTGTTGGCCAGTAAATGACACATGTCTTCAGCACATAGAAGTCTTAAATATAGGGGGAAAATATCCCAGGAAATTTCAACTGTTACTTCTTTTTCTTAGTATGCTGTCTTTGGTTGTACATCCAATGGAATATATAAAAGAGCTACAGGTAGAACCCTGTTGATTTTCCTAGTTCAGCCTTTCTGTTTGAAGTATGGTTGGATGGATGAAGGCTCTCAACTTTACTGTAGAGTCCAGACTGCTGAAGGCAGTTCACCTTTACCTTGCTGATATTATCATCCAAGATGCAGTATTTCTTCAGGGCAAGAAGCAGATCCCTATGGAGAACCTATATTTTAGATACTTCATTGAAGACTATTAAAGGAAGAGAATACATTAAACAAGGAAAACATAATTTCTCCTTCACAAGTACAGAGCACAATATGTTGGTTTAGCTTGTAAGAAACTGTTGGTACACAAGTTTTTAGTTATCCCAGATATAGGATATATATCCAAAAGGTATGATTTCTACACTTTAAATGAAAGTGAGTCCCAACTCCCTGACTCCCTTTAGATGGGGGAGTCAGATCCAATGCAATTGTCTAAGCAGTTGTTGGCACAAGGTGGGCAAATAGAGTTTAGACAGAGCGATGGCCACATCTGAGTGAGGTTGATTCCTCAGCTGAAACAGGAACTTCTACCCTACTGCTGGTGGGGGGCAGGGATGGTGTGTGCAGGCAAGATTTCTATATGCTCCACCAGTAGAAGGTGCTTTTGTAGCATCCCTAAGGTCAACTGCAGCTTAGGAACAGCATCATTACTTTACAGAGAGGAAGTGGATATGCATAATGCAGCAGGGTAAATGTCAAGGAAGTGCAAAGATAAACTTTAGGCACGCCTTTCACTGTATCTCTGTGCTTCTTTTCTGCTCAACACCCCAAATTAAAATCTTCAAGCCAATTCTCTCAGCTCAATCTTGATAACAAAGTTATGGCCTTAGGTCAGAATAAAAGGACAAAAATAATGTCATCTCTAGATCTTTTGACTTACCACAATAAGGACCTCATAAAAGAAGCCAGTCTTGCAAAATCTGGGATCAAATCACAGAAGGCAGCTTGCAATTTATCATTAGTACAAAGCCCATTGTCAAGATGTGGCTTAGCTTAAATTCTAAAACAAAGGCTAAAATCCAGGCCAAATAAAAAATGTCACCCTCTTAGAAATAGGCCTGAGTAGTGCAGACACACATTCATACACAGCCGTGCTCTATGAAGTATGTGCCATTGTTATACTTATTGTAATATATGCTGAATGCATCCAAATATTACTAGTTAATTATTAAGGACCTTCATGCTGGCATTTCCATTCCAGGTTCTTCAAAATTATTTTTCGTGGACATTTCATCTATACTCCCATTTCAATTCAATTAAGTTGTCCTTACATAATTTCCTGAGAAATCTTTCAAACGAGTAAACTCCCCAATGTTAAATGTAGTCTCAGTTTCAATGCACCCATTAAAAAACTCCTCTTAAACTCTTCAGGATTTGATTTGTTTTGTACCTCACACCCACACACTTCTACCCACAGCTCTTGGTGATCAGTCCAGCAGCAGAGCAAATCCCACTCCATCCTATAGCTTCACATTCCACCCCATAGCTGTTTCCCAGGGAATCATTAAAAAAATGTGCTGTTCACAGGGACAGAAGGGAAAAACACCCGACCTTTCAGCATTTCCTGCAGCACCACTAAGCAACTTAAAATAATATTACAGTGTAAGCAATATAGGATAGGAGCAGGTAGGAGCAGGCTCTGGTTTTGTTCTCATGCCTTCATAAGGAAGGCAGGAGTAGAGAACTCATCCCAGAAGGCCAACATCCCTTAGAAAACTCCCAAATCTCAGAACTGATTGTTTCAACTTGGACTGAATGCAACAGGAGTTAGAGTTTAACACAACAAGATGCTTATTTTCTTTCAGGACCAAGTTTTTTTGCTCAGAGAGGGAAAGTTTCAGGATTATAGCCTTTTCACTCATCCAAGCACTCAAAGGGGCACTCTATCAAAGGGTCTGTTCACTCCAAGACCTGAGCATCCTTTCCTGCATATCCTCATGTATGTGGCACCACAGAAATATAGTGACTCTTGTCTAGAGCTGATCTATCAGTGAGAAAAAGGGACCAAATAAGCTCAATGGCAGTGTTTTAATCACACCCAAGCCTGGCATCACACAGCCATTTGACACAGCAGGAGCAGGATTGCCACATTGTTAATAAGGACTTTCTTTTTAATATATTTAAAATTAAATTCTCATTTCTCCAACTGTATTTTTTTTTGTTTTTAGCACTAGGCATATTTATCATAGGGTGATACAATTCTTGTACTCGGAGCACTCAGGAATCTTCTGGCATAAGGCTCTAAAAAAAACTAGAGCCCCTTTCTGTTACTCTGAGTGTACAGTACAGTACAATAGATGGCCTCAGTGTTGTGACAAACTGTAGGTCATCATACTGATGGATGAGTTGCATTGAAGAAAATATAGTGGAGGTCCTAAAAAGGTATCTACAGCTGTAATATTGTTAAACAGGCCCTATTATTGCAAATGTTTACTTGCAAGGCATACCTGTCATAGTCTGTGACACTTTTGCTATTAATTTTATGTGCATGTCTTTGAAGTGAAAATTAATTTTTCTATTTTTTCTGTCCTTTTTTTTTCTTTGCAGGAGGCGCTGACATTTTCAGCAAGAGATTTTTGGAAGACATATTGCAGTATTCTGTAATAGTGAACATATGGGAAGTATTAAAATATTTATTACCTGTAAATATTGTAAATGCTCAGAATAAAACCTTTTTCCCCTGTTGCTCTCTGAAACTGCACATTTGGTCATTGTGAATTTTCCTTTTTTTTTTTTTGGCTAAGGCTAAGACAATTATTATTGTCACATCTGCCATAATTTATTTTGTTGACTGGTGTATTTATTTTGTGAACATATCTTGGTGCTGCTGACTTTCTATATTTTTTGTAACATAATGCACTTTAGATATACATATTGAGTACATTGATAACTGACATAAAATATTCCTGTTTTGTGGTTGATTTCAATGAATGCCTACATACCATTGTTCAAACTGATTTTCCTTTGTGCATGTATAATAGCAGTATTTTAAAATTTGTAAAGAATGTCTAATAAAATATAATCTAATTAAATCATGACTCAGAAGGAAAAATGTGTCCTTTAGGAATTTCAAGAGCAGGAACACTATTTTTTATTTACTACATTTGAAAATCGTTTTAAATTTAATGTGTTTACATTGGTTTAAATGCCCACATTTTCACATTAGCTTTTACTTAAAAATCGCTCAGAACATATTTTGTTCCAGTGCTCTATTTCAAATCAGCTGAACAACCTGGGGGTACAGTCTTATAGCTCAGACTGCTGCAGGGAAAGTAGATTCCCAACCTTTCCAGCCCCCATCCCTGCAAAGGCTGAACGCTGCACTCTCCAAATTCGAGCCTGTGAAAAGCTGCCCCGGGGGATGCATCACTTACTGTGCTCTTGGAAGGTGCTCACAGGTCACACCTGTAACCTTGTTCAAGACCAGACAGATGCTCAGTGTCCTCAGCTCCCAACACCTCTTCTCAAAGCTTCAAATATCTGAGTCTCAGCTCTTCATGCTTTGCAACCATCTTATGTTAATGTGTGTGGGGGGAAAAAACCCTGTTTCCTGGGTGAATATATAAAGGAAAGAAAAAACAGGAACTGCAGTAGGTGACACATCCCAAGGTGCGGTTGCGTTGCTTGAATAACTTTTGCCCTCTCCCACCACAAAGCCTCAGGTAGCTCTGGTTCCAAAAAACATCTGCATTAATTTTACCTTTGCCCAATACCCATAGATAACAGCAGTTAAGGGAGAGACTACCTTCAGTACTTCATGGCCACTTGGTGAAGAAAACATGAGAAAAAAAATACGATCTATCACTTTTCCTAAAGTGAACATACGAGCCCTGTTTCTTATCCCTTTCACCACCACCCACGTGTTAATCAGAGCAGCTGCTGTGGGGGCAACCTGAATAAAGGAGATTGTTTCACGGAGATATCTGCGCTTTGCAAAATCCTACTGAATTTCCTCTGTCTCACCCCTTTAATACCAGCAACATCAGAAAAATGCAAGCATGGAAAAACAAATTACAAATCCTGGGAATTTTAAGATAGTTCTTGTAATTTTTGTTGTTCTATTCTGCAGTTGCCAAACTTTTCTTTTTTTATTCTTCTTTCCTTTTTTTTAAGTGCCATCTTTTCCCGCTGCCAAAGTACAGCCATCATGTAATATAAACCAGATGTGTTTCTGCTCTCTACCCCATCTTGCCGAAAAATACCTCCAAGAAAGTACTAAAAGTAAGAAAACTTGAGAAAAAATTACCCATCCTTCCCAGTCTGCTTCTCCAAAGTGTGAAATTCAACGCTTCATTATGTCCAGTTAATTACTGCAGCCACAAAGCACATGCACATTGTTTCCTTTTCAGATGAAAAATATTATACATGATGAAACATAGCACTACAGAAAAAAGGCATGGTTTCTGCACATTTTCAACTTGGCCTCCTTGCCCATCCTGTCTATTTATAGCATCTAGCTAATACTTGGATTTATACAACTGAAGTTAACTGCAACATATTCAGAAGACTATTTTTTATCTCAGGATTACCAGCATACCCCAGCTGAAACTAAAACTGAAAGCTGTGGTGGGCAGAGGCAATTTATCTTCATCAGAAAAGATGATCCTTGGCAGACAGGGGGCCCAAGGAGCATAAAACAAAACCCAAATGCTTAACCTTGACTCCACAGAACTGGCCTCCTTGTAAGAGGAAAACTCATTTTCAAGCGTCTCTGGTCTCCCCTCTGCCTTTATACTGTCCATTTAAGTACTTGTAATTGTTTTCCTAGTTTCCAATTTGCAATTGTAGAGAATTTAAGCAAAAATCCTGTTTTTCTTAAAGATCTTTACACAGGCCTTGCAAAAGTTTTCTATGGATCCTGTGATTCGCAGACTCTGGTTTGAAAGTCACCACTGCAGACTCTACAAAGTTGAATGCAAGTTTTTCTGAGCTCTCAGCTTTGCAGAAAAACAAATCCTGAAGATCCCTATTTCTGAGACAAACAAGAGTAGCTTTGGCTTCCTAACTAAAATCTTCCAGAGGTTACAGTTTCTCAGATATTTCGACCCAAATGGTCCAACTACACTCAAATACTACTGCAGTAATCAGGATTTATTCCAATATTTTCTGGTGTACATGATGTCAGAAAAAAATAGAACTTCAATATTTAATGCTTCATTGTATGACCTCTTGAAAGACTGCACTTTTACGTTCATGTCCTTTCAGCTGTGTTTTTGCCATACCCAGGAACACCTCATCTTCCTTCCTCTTTGGCCAGCTAATCTCAGACCTCACCTCACCCACATCAGCTTCCTTCACCAATCTCCTGTCTCAGCAAGTCTTTTCTCCACATCCTGGCTCTCAGTCACTAATCTTGTGTTTCTCCAAGTCCTTCACCCCAGCTTTTCTGCTGGTGGGTCATGTTCTCCCCTCAGCAGCCCCAGCAGGTTCCTCCTGCTCTCTCCTCACCTGGTGGCCGGAAAACCAACCAGGAAAACTCCCCCAGAGTGGGGAGGCTTCCTCCTCACTGTTGCTTTACACTGCCCCATCCCAGTGCCTCTTCCCAATCTCCTGGATAGACAGGAGTTGTGGGAAAAGTCTGCCTTTGCCTTCACATCCTCTGGGCATGAGCCTGCTCAAATGGCAAGGTCTGCACTCGTGGAGGTATGTGGGAGCTGGAGGGTGATGGGGTACCTTTGGCTGTTTGGTAAGGGATGTGCACTGAAAGTCCAGTCATGCACAGGACTTGAACCACAATGGAGGCTTTTGCTGATAAAGGACATTTCACTAAATTAGTGTGGTTATTTCAGAGGATTACAACATGGTCAGGAGTTCTTCAAGGTGGTAAAAGAGCATTACCAACACAGTAATTTCCAAATTTTCATTTTTCCCTCTGTAAGCCACAGAGGTGCTAGAGCTTCATAGAAGAAATTCCAGATTTTTAACGTGGATAATACAATTGATTTTCCTTGTTTCACATTTAAAAACGATATGACTATTTTGGCTGAAATTTTCTAAAAACAAACAGTTTACGAGCTTTCAGCTTTAGAGGTCAAATACAAGTCAGAATTGCAAAGAAATGAAGCCAGGGTGTCATACTAGGAGATGGTGGACTACCTCCCAAGGTCACTGAACAGCAGGTCCAACTAACCCAGTCAGAAACATTGTTGCTGCCCAAGACCTTCAAGGGGAACATAAGTTTGGCACCCCAGGGCTGCTCGGGTTTTAAAGCAGTCACCATGTTTACTACAGAACTTAAAAGTGCCTAAGAGACATCAAATGATGACAGGTCTTCACAACAGTTGCCTTGTGCTGGACCTCAATCACAGATCTTTTCAGGCTCTGTGCACTTGGCAGTGGGAGCTCACTAACAGTGGAGTCCCACTCACAGAGTTTCATGGTCCTTTGTAAATACAGACATTTATTTGGCATTCAAGACACGGAAAAAACAAGCAGTGCAGTTTATGCCTGTCCTCTGGAATGGCTCTATGCTCTCAAGGAAGGGATTTCAGGCACAGGAACTATTTGGCTTAGCTTTAAGCATTCACCATCCCAATATGTGGACAGCACTATTTCCGATACAATGCACCCACAGTGTTGTAAGCATGAGTGTTCACTTATGAGTAAGTGCCCTTGATCTGCTGAGCCACCACAGAGAATTTGGCTCTCTTGCAGTAATTCAGAAAGTAGAGGAATGCTGGCTGTATTTAGTTACAGTCTTTGAGAGTTTAAAACATTTTGTTATTTGGTCATAATTTACTGCAGAGAAAAGGTGCTATAATAGTTTCTGTGGAGTCTAAAGGGCTTTTTGTTATTTACAAAATAGATACTAGCAGAGGAAGCACAAGCTACCTTTTTAGCACCACACCACAATACCTTCCATGATAAAATGGAAAGCATCAGAGTGAGGAGTCAGATCATGTGAGCAACAAACTCATTAAAAAGTACATTGTGTGCTCTGCTGAGACCACCACCAGTTTCAGCTAAGGGCTTCTAGAACAAAACAGGCATGTGCATTTGCCCTGGATTTTAATGGGGGCAGCACCCCCTTGCAAAGTCATTTTACTTCTTTATCCCAGTTATTATCCAAAATGGGGTCAGATTTGCCCACTTTTCTGAAGTATTCTGAGCTGTGCAGAAAGCTGGGTGCAGAAAGGCAAAGCATTGACATGTAGCCTGCCCTCCTCCCCCTCACTGGATTGTTTGGGGTTTTGTTTGTTTGTGGTTTTGTTGTCATTGGTTTTGTTTGGTTTGGTTTGGGTTTTGTTTTGTTTTTTCATGGTTGGTTATCCCAGTTTTTTAATCAGGCTATGAACACAGTCATTACCTAGTAAGTCATAGGTTTCATTATTTACCAAGCTAAAGGTGGTCATTTTAAAGACATTTTCTCATTGCCCATCCACCACGATGCCCCTCTAGACACTGACTTGAGTGGAAGCTTTGCACACAACTTCCCCCACAATTCTCTGAATACATACCCCCTAGAGTCCTCTTTTTTAATTGGTTTCCTGGACTGTTCTCCTTACAGATAATTTTTTCCTATAGTTAATAGTAAATAATTTACTGTGGAAAATACCTATGATCTAACCCTCTCCATGCCTTTCTCTCCAAATGAGTTAGTGATCCAACAGAGTGGTTTGCAATGCATATGCCATAGACTATCCTTTTCCAGAAGCTGGATTCTGTGCTGGGAGCATCTCAGTATCCTCTGCACATTACTGAGTGCACTGCTACACTGAAGTACAGACTTGAACTTTAGAAAGCCCGTTTAAGGCCACTCTGCATATTGCAGATGAAGTTGCATTTATAAAAACTTCTGAAAATTCGAAGGGATTTCTTTCCCGGTGGAACTACCAGATAAACCCTGCACATGCACTAACCAAAATCCTTTATGAGCAGCAATACATTGGAACTACCATTCTTGCCACGACTGTGCCTGTACAAACATGTTAGAGACAGGAGGGATTTGTGTGGATTAAAACCATTAGAAATACATTTTATAAGATCTGGATCACTCAAGTAGAAAACTAGGGCACAACAAAAGGTAAAATTATCCCACCTTGTAAACTGAGTTTTCCGTTATGTGTCCCTTTTTCCATTTTGTCACTGCACTGGAGGGGTGAAGAAGAAGACCTACTCTGACACAGTTCAAGTTTTTCATGGTGTTAGTCACTTCACCTGTTCTCACAAACTTATTCTTGCACTCTTTCACCCTCTAGGAGCTGAAAGGATGTGGATACAATACACAAGACACAAGCACTTAGTGCAGCTAAACTCTGGTACAAATAAGGTCAAATCTTTTCTCAGTTAGAAGAAAAGGGGCTGTGTGCTACTTTGTGCTTCAGTTCTACAACCAGATCAACCCTCAGTGCGAAATGCAAACTACCCCAAGGCTCCTCTCATCCAGGCCAGGGATCATAGGGGTGGTGGCCCATCAGCATGAGAACTGGGGGCTTTAGTAACCAATTCCTCAGTCAGACTTTTAGGCTGGTCTGCTTTTGGAATTCTGAGACAAAACAGGGAAGATTTAGGGCTTTGCTGTACCCACTTAAAATGTCTACGGTTTTCAATGCCAGCAGGCAAGAAGTGTCTGTAAATAGATTCTTTTCCTTTCTACCTTTTGCATCACTCCAGTTCCTGTTCCAATAATAACCAAGAGAGATTTACCAGGAAAGAGCATGGACTTAACAGATTTTTTTTCATAAGACAAAATGGGCTTATCATGCTTTTGGGGATAATGATGAGTCTTCTTATTGTATAGTGATGACATTCCACTGGCACACATGAAATCACAAGGGATGAAGGATGAGTCTCCTTGTAACTCACTAACTATACTGAGAGATATACCTTGGGCTGGCAGTCTTGCTTCACAGCCTCAAGCAGTTTGAGTCTAACACACCAATATGAGTCCCACATCATTGCTTATCCATAAATAAGCAAGGATTGCATGATTTCTTTGTCCCCAGAGAGGAGCACTCAGGGTTGCAAGCTCTGATCACAGAGGGGTTCTATGTGTTTTCTGTATCTATCAGTCCCACACAGTAAAACCATGAAAAAACACAGACTCTGCAAAGAAAGGGGAAGAAGAAGGGAAGAGCAGGGCCAAAACTACCACCAGAGACTGGAAAAGTCTGTAGGCTCATCTCTCAGTACAACTGGGTAGCACAGGACAGCATTAATGACAGTTGCTTGAAGGACACAGTTCCAAACGATATGCTGTGAGGAACTGACATCAGTATAAAAACTTGACAAAAGTTTGGGATTATTAAGCGTGAAAGATACAGAGAAGCTGTTCTTTAAAAGGCCTCCTCTCAAGTAGCCTAACTATTGTGCAATGGCTACAGGAAGTTCCTTACAGGACAGAGTAGATTTGTTTATATTTAGAACACCAGATCATGAAATAAGATACAGAAACTGTTATCTACATTAATGAAATGCAGCTGACATCCATTGATTTTTAATTTTACTTTTGCATTGTACTTACTCATACAGCAGGACTCCACAGGGCTAAGCAGATCCAGAGCTCTCAGCTTTGCTCAGTTTCAGAGGCTCAGTATTGGCAGAAGAAGGAAAACTTTAAATAAATATATCACAATCACTTTGACTGTATTTGAGTTACTCAGATAATGATAAGATGACATGGGGTAAATACTTGGAGTTAAGAGCAGCTCTAACAACAGATGATCCGTCATTTATATTTAATCCATTTAAGAGACATTTTTATCAGACGAAGATCAACCCACTGGGACCATTAATAGCTACACTTATAAAAAAAGCCAGCAGCCAGAGACCAACCGAGACAGACGTAACAAGAGTTAGTCTTACAGGCCAGAATCACCAGTAAATTTAGAACACACTCACATGAACATTTTGCTGTGCATGTTATTATTTAAGCAGCATTGTAGTACGAGCATATGCATGCATAATGAAAACCACATCCAAGGATCTAATGAAAATACTCTGAACAAAAGCACTCAGGAAAATGTGTGGCTCATCTTAGGTGATTTTAGCACATGAAGAGGACAAAGAGCACAATGGCAAGTTGCCTGAAGCTGGGAATGACTGGTCTGCGATGTGGTCTTATTTGTCAGAGCCTAGGTAGGATTATATGGAGCAATCTGCGGTGGTATGTACAATGTCTGTTAGGTATCATGAAAGGAATGCTTGTCTGGGTGCACTGTAAACACCCTGGAGAGCTTTTGTTGATGTTAGCAGGAGCTATCCCTGGGACTGGCACACAGGCATCGAGCTGCAGGCTGTGCTCACCCGTCCGTCATCTCCTCGTGTGCACAGGCAGGCTCAGCTCAGGGCAAGCTCCTCATCCAGCTGGAAAAAAAGTGTCAGTAGCTAGCCCAGAAACCAGAGGTTGATCTCACACTGGATTCTTGGGAGTCGTCCTGCATTTCACCAATATTTTCCCCTCTGCCACTAGACAGGGCTATCAAGAATGAGGAAGAACACAGCAGATTAGAGGCACAGCTATCTCCAAGCAAAAGTGAACACCACAGGCATTTCCAAGCAGGGGAATTCATGTATAAATTTTTCCTGAAACGGTTTTCAACAATAGACTACAAATTCATTTGTGATCATTTTCTTTAACACCCAGACTTCTGCTTTGTGTTGTTGATGTTGTTGGACTTGGGCAGGTGGAGGAATCACAGAATATGCTGAGTTGGAAGAGACCCATGAGGATCATTGAGTCCAACCCTTAGCCCTGCACAGGACCATTCCCAGGAGTCACACCATGTGCCTGAGAGTATCATCCCAATGCTTCTTAACTCTGTCAGGCTTGGTGCTGTGACCACTTTGCTGGGGAGCCTGTTCCAGTGCCCAACCACCCTCTGGATGAAGAACCTTTGCTCTAGGGCAGTATTCAATGGCCCTTAATCATGCAAACCTTCCATTGGGTTCACTGGTAGTTTTGCCTGCATAAAAAATATTCCCAAGGGACCCTTAAAGTTTGACAGCATTTGACTCATTTTCAACACAATTCCTCTTCCAGTCCATAACGATCTGTCTCTTCTTTGCCTACAGAAGTGTCTCATTCCTAGCCTCTGATGCCCTTTCCTTTCATTCCCATCCTCCAGGGTTGTCCCATCAGGTCTCTTTAGAGCACAGATTTATAAGCTGTACATATAAGGTGAGCAGGCTTATAACTTCAGAGCTTCTGGCACAAGGTACAAAGTTATAGCAACAAAAACACTGACATATGCAGCTGTTTCTTTAAATAAGGGAAGGCCAAGCAAGGTGACTGCTGCCAGCCAAGTCTGAATGTATAAAGAGAACCACTTCCAGAAAGAGGGCTCACAAAGTTCTTGAAAGTGGGACCACCTCAGAGATGAAGTTAGTCCCTTCCCCTCCCCCAGTTTTCCCTGACCTGCTTCAAACTTCAGCAAATCAGTTTTTCCAAACCTCGCACCCTCTCCCTCCCCTTGAGCAGACTGATTTTTCTATGTGAGCACTTTGGCAGATCTCAGAATAGTTTTACCCATTCATTTAATAGTCACAAATAATGGTTCTGTTTCACCAGCTAATTATTACACCAGTCTCACAGATGCCTGCCTTTCCTGCATGTTCAGCAAGGAGGAATCCAGTGCTCACATAAGCAACAATAATAATCTGATGTGTTCTGATTTCTTCCCTTCAGCATGTTCTGCTCTGTGGATATTTAAAAGAAAATAGGGAAAAAATTAGACCAGTTTCTCTAGAGGGACACGGCATGACGGACATAAATGAAGAGAACCACTGGAGGTCACTGTGACAGAAAAGGAGAATGAGTCAAATGAAAGCAGGACCTCCAATGCACCAGTCACCCGTTTGAGGTGGTGGTGGTGGCGACAGGACTGAAAGGGTGAGAGAAGGGACTTCATCTCCAGTCTGACTTTACTGGAATTTGGAGTCACTGGCTGCAGAAGCAAGGCAGGAGACGAGGCTTGTGTCCACATCAAAAGCTTGACTTCTGACCAGGTTTCCCTCCAAAGAATGTCAAACTTTTATCTCCTGTATGTGTTTACCATCTTCAGTCTGACTGTGGAGTGTCCTGCCCTGTTCAGAGTCTCCCAGCTCCATGCCCTGCTGAATAGGAGCCTTTGTGAAAAACAAAGTTACGTTATATCTTACATATATAATGCAAATCTGCTTTCAGAAATACTGTTTTTTCCAGCACTGAGGGAACTTTCACCAAAGGCTTTGCCTCTTGCCCAGATGGCAGAGATGGCAGAGAGGCTTTTGTGCCCCAGCACTGTACACAGAGCATGGGGCTCATTCCTAAACGGAGAATCACACATTGGTTACAGCACCGCTGGCTCTCCAACCTATTTCCAAGAACTGCATAGCTTGAAATCCTCATTTGCTTTCTTAATGTGTGTGTAGGAGGGAGGAAAGGAAGCACTGTGGAGGTGGGGGGGACAAGGCAAGGAACATCACACCTTTCAAAGGTAGGGGGTCATTTTTGGCTTTTTCCACCCTTCCCACGTTTCTCCAGCGATGCCTGCTGCCTCTGTGACAGAGGAATGCACAGCAATCATCACTTGAAAGGGCTGAAATCACTTGGCTGGACACACAGGAGAAGAGATTTGCAAGTTCATTTGGAATAAGAACGCTAAAAAATCTATACAAGCTTTTTTTTTTTTGCCCCTTAGAGGCCCCCTCTATAGCCTGCAGCTTCCTTTCCACTCCATAATCTGTCTCTCAGACCAGTTTATGATGTGCCTTTACCTACCTATAGCCCTCTGCAAGTTTCTGGTAACACTGTGTTCAGCTCAGAATACCTTATAAAAGAAAAAGAACAGTGAAATTATCTGCTATTGAATAAAAGAACGAAAATCAAGCTGCAAATGCTACACCTTGTGAATAACGTCCCTTCAAGGGCAGCTTTTCTTTCTGCCTTTTTTTTGTGTATGTCTGCATGTATTTTTGACTAATAACTATGCATACATGCACATGCACGTACGAGTGTGTGTGGGAGTGAGAGCCAGAGAGCATATAAAGGGTATTTGGGGATTCTTTGGTTTTGGACTCTCACACACAGTTGGGGAAGGCAAGTTATAAACATATAGGTAGATCCAAGAATGAATACTTTAATATTTGCAGATCTTGATGGCTGCCAAATGCTAGCACTTCAGGGATGCATATTCACATGTAGCTGGCGACACACGTTGGAAGATACTCAACATTTTGCCAGTTAGGTTCCAGACTTGAAATATGTCAGCAGACCCATATGTGTATCTTAACAGAGAGTAGGGAATGTTTCCCCTTTTTCTCCATACTCATTAACTAATAAGAAAGCAAAACAGTTTGCTGAGTATAGGAGAAAAGAAATAAATCCTTTACTAGAAATCCTGGCCTTTTAGCAAAAGGCCTTTTATCCTTCCCAGAACCTCCAAGTCAACCTGTTACCACCCCAACCTGGAGAAAAACACCAAAGCTTATTATGCTTAATAAAAATAAACCCAAAGTCATCCCCCTTTGGCAACCCTCAACGTCATGATACTTTCTAGGTATGGTTCTTTGCAGCTGGGCTTTTTATTTAATTTCAGTTTCTTAAGGCTATCTCACAGCTCCAGCATTCCCCAGCTTGTTTATGGTTGGTCTCACCAGTAAGCTGGGTGCCAGTTTTATTTAATTTGTTTTTCCAGTGGCAGCAACAATCTGTGTGGAAAGCATAAACAGAGGGAAAGAATCTGGGATCAGCAAATGGTGTGCACAGCTGCACACCATAATTTCTGCCAGTGAAAGTTTTAATTCCGTTCATCAGAAGAAGAGCAGAAGAGTTGGAGGCAAAGAAGAGGTGGAGTAGTGGAAGAAATATAGCAAGAGGAAATAGTAAAATCCAAAGCAGCTGGAGAATCTTGGAGTCATTATAATTAAGGCCCAACAGGTTACAATTTCTCCAAACAAGAAGTCAAAGCCAGAAACCAGCCAACAGGTCTTCAGGAGGGATTGCTCAAAGATGTGATTCTAAAATATATTGTAATAGAAACAGGAAAATTGTGCTCATTTCTCTTGCAGATAAGAACATTTCGCCAAGACACAAAATGAGGGGGAAAAAAAGTCACAAGAGGAAGAAAACTACATCAATTAAAAAAAAAAGGAAATAAATTTTTAAAAGTTAAGTAGTGTTACTATTGGAGGTGAAACATCCCAAATGACATTTCAGGCCCCTCTTTAATAAGAATACAACAAGTAAATGACAAAGTTGGAAATCATGGCAAAAAACAAGGGTAAATATAGAAACGACAAGAAAACTCACCAATCATGTGTTCCTGGAAGGCACCACACAACAGCTATTATTGGTTATGGAAGCAAATGAACAGGCTGAATTGCTAATATCTGTATTTTTAAGTAATTAGGAGAAGGAAGGAAGGAAGGAAGGAAATACAATTTCAACCTGTAATTAGAATAAAACTGGAAATACTCAGAAAGCATCCTCAGCATTTAGAGGCTGATAGGTGAGTCAGGAGTAAGACTATAGATCCTAGTTAGTTTCTGGCTCAGGATCTCCTGATGTCAAGTAGGGAAAGCAGTTTTTGTACCTTCTAGACCATCACATTTTAACTAATCCATTCATCAAGACATATTCTGTCACTTGCCTTGCTGAAAGCCTCTTGTAGACCATGTTCATGTCTCCACAGTCACAACTGCCTTTTATCTCCCCTCCCATGAGACTGTACTAACTTGCCCATGTTCAGAGGTAGGGAATGATCATGACTTACTATTGCTGTTAAGACTGAGATCAAGAGAGTAATTTAATCCTCTGTGTGCTTGGATGATTCCTCCTCACTACAGCAGATCTACTTCACAGGAGCGTGTAGGCTTTTCATTTCACCACTCATTTCTTAATTTTTTAATATATGTGTTTGTGTGATCTTAGAGAGGCTTCCACAGTGCTTTGGGCTGTATTTGAATGCCCACTATGTCAAACTTTTTCTGGGTAAGATCTAGTCACTGCTTCCAGATGATGAGCTCAAAACAAAAGCTGTTGGACCAACCTGGGGATGACACAGGTGGAGAGGTTAGGAGCTGACACCAGGATCAATGTCTCATCCTTCTTTTGGGAGAGACTGTACTTTAGTTTGCTTCAAGGGGCCGACAGAAGCAGCAGTCCTGCTCTACTCCTGCTGCATCCTGACCTAGCACCCACGTCTAGATTGGCCTCCTTTTCCTCACGGTCCTTGCTTTCCTGTGGCTGATAAACCTGCCAAGAGGTCACCACTTCTTTATTTATTTATTAGTAGAACTCAGGGAGAAGGGAGAAGGCCACAGCCCACATCTATAACCTTCCAGTATGGTGTGTACTGGGAGACCTTCACTTTCTGCCCTCATTCCCTTCACAGATAACAGCTGCAACTGACCTTGTCAGGCTCAGATTATTGACCAGATAATTCCTCTTGGCAGCCATTTAAGGACTTAACTGGTTGCAGATATCAGCAAATGGCTTGCTTTGGCGATGGCATCAGTACAGAAGTGCAGCGTGCTTGTGATGCGTGTGCTCCACAGCAACCTGCTGTCTGGGGGAGCAGCAGGAGAATTCAGTTTATGGCTTAGGGCAGGTACTGGGAGGCTGATTCCCATTCATATTTTGAAGTCTGCCTCCTCCCCTGTATAACCTTCCACAGCTGAAACAGAAGCAAAGCAGGTAAACTGTTCGGGACATGATACTTGATGTAAGAGCCAAGGACCGTGGTTATGTGGCCACTTCAATGAGAAAGTGGCTTGTGCTGGGTCAGAGGAACAGTCCAGCCCTCACTCATTCTTGTTCCACTGTTTTGCAGACATGTGACAGAAAGATCAGCACTAAAGTAACATCAGTGCCAGCACAGGAGAGGCAGGAAAGAGCAGTAGCCGAGGGTGTGATGGAGGAGGGGGTGGCAGAGATACCACTTTTGGCTGCATAGATTTATGCCAAATTAAAGTGATCTTTCAATACGTAGGTGAGATCTCAAAACCTGTGATTACTGAGTTTTTTCAAGAACTGGCATATATGATGACAGCCCTTGAAATTTTCTTTTGATCCACTATCACAATTGTGTGAAGACACACAATTGATTGAAGATTTAACCCTTTTATCAGTGACTGACAGTCATATTAGTGTATTAAAAGTGTGCTAAAATTTATATGTGCAAATACCTGAGTACCAGATGTGCAAAAAGCACTCTTAAAAACTACATAAGTATAATAAACATAAAAATAAAGACTTTTCAAGCAAACAGTATATTTTTATTAATATTATTCCTTAGTTTGTAAGAGCTACAGATGAAGCAAACACAAAGAAAACTGTATCTGAGTTTTAGCAAAGATTTCAAGGTATTGCTATTAAACTTTGCTCATTTATTTTAAAATTGACTTGAACTTCTACACTGGAAGTTGGCTGAAAGACCATAAACAAAAAAGCAATAAGAAGGACTGCATTTTTGTCACAGCTGTCATGTGAGTCATGGATTTTCATGTGCTTTCAAAGTATCCGTGACTTTTGATATTTAAGGATTTTGCATGTGGGCTGGTAAACGTGATGGTTAAAGAGCTGAACCAATTTCTCTGAAAACCTTGAGTTCTGCCAAGTTAAACCCTAGACTGCACGGGAGGCTAATAGAGAGCAGGAGCTCGGCAACAACACTGTGGTTACACAAAGGATCAGACCAGTGAATTCTCCCTGAGAGCTTTAATTCCTCCAGGGATAGAGAGATTTCTCTTTCCCCACAACATTTGCAGTTAGGTTGAATTTGTAAAGGCCATCTCTGGCCAAACAATGACTGAAGCTAAATGGCTTCTCACAGCAAAACGCGGCATATTAATTCCTTGGAGGAGGGAGGAAGGGGAGAAAAAGAAAGAAAAAAGAAAAGAAAGAAGAGGGAAAAAAGTGTGTTATTTATAACAACAAAAAAGCACTTCTTCACCTGCGTCCCTGCATCTGTCACGACTCTCTCATGACACTTCTGTAAAATTGTAACAGCAGTGAGTCAGACCAAAGATCCGTCTGGCTCAGTACCCTGTCTCCAACGCTGGCCAAAAGCAGATGCCCAGGGAAAATTATAAGCAAAAGATACAGTGATACTTCCTTGGAACACTCTTCCAACTTCCAGCAATTTGCAGTTTAGGGACTTTCTGGTTTTGTATTTAATAGCCTTAGTAGATTTTTCTGCCATGAATTTGCCCACACACTTTTTGAAGCTGTGTAATTTTTTCTTGGAGTTACTGTCAGCGAAGATTAATCAGAGAATTCAGTTCTAAACAATGATACTAAATAAATATTCAGAAAGCACAGGCACACATGCCAAAGGAGTTGCCCTTGGTCCTGTGGTGAACATTCCTTAAAAAAAAAAAGAGTGGTGGGGAGCAAGAAATCTTTCTATTGCTCCATCAACTACCTGGTCATATAACCAGCATGAAAAAGTGGTCGAGTATCTCAGGATACACTAGAGATAAATATATACGAGAACTTCTATATATTCAAAATATATGAACAAGAAATAAAGATGGGAAAATAGTGTTTACAGTAAGAGATGCTGTTAATAGCTATGACAGCATAGACAGGGATTTCAGACAGGCAGATGATGGTTTCCTTAAAAAGCAATGATTAGTCTATTCATTCTTTTCCAACTGCACTTGTTCAAGTAGAAGATGAGTTTTGCAAAGGGTCATTGAGTTTTCTTCAGCCAGGGCACCCAAGGATAAATTGATTCAGCCAAAAGTCTTAGGACCTGTTGTTCCTCCTTTACCCTCTGTGCTAGAAACAAAATAGCAGGAGTTGGAATATGCTTAATCAACTGTATCCTTTGGAAAACTTCACCTTCGAAAAGTCTTACCATGATAGTTCATTACTTTATTAAAAGACTGGTAAAAAAAGCCTTGTATTTTCCTTGTAATGTTCTCACATTTTGTCAGATGGAATCCTGTGCATATGTATCTGTACCTAGAAGTGTATGCTGTTTGCTCCGACATGCCAAGTTCCTTGTGGCAGAGATTATGTTCTCTACTAGCAAACAGATCAATTTGGATGTCAAACCAGTTAGAAACAAAATAAAATTGCCCTTTTTTTCCTTAAGGTGATATTTGCTTTTCATAAACACAGGTAATAAAAAAATCATTGCAACCACAAAAACCCAAAATCAACAAGCTGCAGAAAAGACTCTTACCAAGACTGTAGGAAAATCTGTTGTGTAGGCTTTTAAAATGAGACTGATTGCACTGAGCAAATTAAACCTTTGCATTGTAACTTAGTGTTTGAAAATGTCAGGGCAATTATGTGTCCTTGATTTGCATGCACAATCCTAGCATTGATGCATAGAAAGGAATATTTGTAATGGGAACTATTGCAATGGCATAGCAAAATAAGGCACTCGGTAGGGCACTGAGTGTTATGAAAGAGCCAAACTCACAAAGCTTCCTGTATTTATTATTCCCTGTATCTACTATTCCCTGTGGATACAATACAGCTCAATCATGTGCACTGAGCAAGACCTGTGGTGTGGAAGATATCAGTTGAAATTACTGCAATTCAATAAATTCAAAGTCCACCCCAAGTGAGGTCTAACAGCCACAGGTAGTGCTGTCACCTGTGCCTTTGCTTTCTAACCTGCACTTTTCATACTATGCTTTGGAAAGTCCTACTGCCTTGCAGATGGACTTCAGAACTCTATGAGCCTGAGTCTGCAGCACTGTGGTCCAGTTGGAAACCCATCATGTCATTCAAAATGAAGGAAAGTTGGGGTTTTTTTATGCTGCTTTCTGAATCTATTACCTATCTTTTGATATGAACCACAAAACATTACTTTTCGGTTCCATATACAAGTAGTTAAGACTCATATAGAATCTTTGGTGCCCATGTGATAGACAATAAGCCTGCTTCCCATTAATTTTCTGCTTTTAAGGCTATTTCTCTCTAATGTTTTCTGGGTTTCTGTGATTGTGTGGCATTTTTTTTTTAAAGTATACATTTTCCATCTTATTTTCTATCAATTCTTATTAGGTTATTTTTTACTTCTAATATTCTTGATCACACCCCTTGAAGAGGAAAAGAAAGGTGTTTCAATTATTCCTGTGTCAGTCCAATAACATAGTGGCCCATGGGAATTCCACAGTGCCATCTACTGCAAGGTACTAGAACAAGTGATAATGCAGCATGGTTTTTCCACTTGATCTTACCTTCCTGACTTGTTCCAAGGTTGTTTCTGCGCAGATCCCAGCACATTCTGTTCCCTTGCCAGTTTCTCTGGCTCTCTTTTGTGCTGTATTTGTGGTAATACCCCGCACTACTTATTTCCAACCCTAATTTTACCATTCCTGCTATTTTTTTTTTTTTTTTTTTTGTGGGTAGGTGTGGTAAAGCCATGCTGGTTTCCGAGGTATGACTCTCTCCCCGTGACAGATTCCTGGCATCGTCCTTCCTTCCAGACGACCTTGAGAAAATTCCCTTCAGAGTCTGCCTGTGATGATTGTTCATTGGCCAGAGGGCGAGGTGAGACATTCAAACCAAACAAAGCATTAACATCCTTCCGGAGGGAGCCCAATGTGCTGTCTCTGCAGCTTCTGCTGGCCTTGGAAGCAGGAGATGAGGAGAGAGAAATACACCCCTGCTCAGTTTGAGAGCAGAGGAGCAGAGCTTGTGTTGACTGGCAACTTGAGCACAGTCTGGCACAGTCCATTGCTTAGCAAGGATCAAAGCAACAAAGGTTCACAAGAACGATGCTTTTTCCTTTGACACCGTGAGTTGTTCCATCAAGGTAAAATTTGGAAGCCCAGTGGTATATAAGGGGGCTGTAGAGGCCTCGGCTTAGCACTCTCTGGTTTTGAGCCCTGATTTTCAGGCTTAGGTTTTGTTTCAGGGAACCTGCAGGGCACAGTGAGATACAGTAAGAAATGTTTATTAGTTACACTATCACCAGCTGATAATGCAAGCTAATAATTGGAACAAAAGTTTCTTCAGTGTCTCAACAGTTTATTAGCTTTAATATATGTTAGAATTAAAGCAATATTAAAAAAATGAATACTTGATATCATCAGACTCCACTACACTCAGGTAATTATTCTGTCCTGCATACTTCTGCTGCCCAAGCAGAAGGGAGCTTCATCTTTGACCATGGAGTATGTAGCCAGAAAGGCACTTACCTAGTGCTTGCCTAGAATCTGACTAAATTGAATTAAACTGAAGGCTCTTCACTGTAGCTGCCAGTAACTGTAGTGTAAAACTCTCCATAGAATAACAACAAGGAAAAGCAATGAAATGGAAAGGGGAAAATATTAGGCTGCAAATCACAATATCCCTTTAAGCCAAAGTAAGGCATATTCATTTCCCAGATCAGTTCTCACCTCAGATTTGATTGATTACTGTCATGTTCTGACCAGATTTGAGAGATAATAATGAATTATATTATTGTATGGATAATATGCAAACACAGAAAAGAGAATGAAGCATGGTTATCTATTTATCTGTTTCTTTAAATTATAGTCTTTTTGGTACACTGGTCACACAAAATGTTTGAACATTAGTGCATGCTTGACAATTCCAGGCAGGAAGATTTCCTTCATTACTATAAATAGATCTGTAGCCTGTTAAGTACTAGCACAGTCATTAATGAGTTATGTTTATTCTCTGATCAGAAAATAGATCTACCTAGACATGCCAAAACGACATCGATATTTCTAAAATTAGTCAGGGGAGGTCAGTCATCTTTTAATAGCACTGTTAAAAATTGGCAACCTAATTAAGTTATGAATTACAAAAGACTTTTCAATCTGGAACCACTTGCTTAAGGAACAAATAGATATATAAGGAGAAGTTCCCCATAGAGCCTTAATTCCTTTCTATATAAGTAATGCCCAGGAATCTTGAGTAAGGGTTGATCCCAGCTACGTCAGTGTCTTGAGAGCTGCTTAATAGGTGATCTAAGGAAAGAGTAATTGTAAGTGTGGTTTTATTTCATTTTTGTGTCTGTTTCATTAACCTTGGAGCAAGAATAAATTCAGTCTTTACTCTTGCTTGGTTTGGGTTTTTTTTGTTCCATGGAAGAGCAGCTGGCAAACCACTGAGGAATTTCAGCAGGATTAGTGTATTCCTCAGTGGGGGGACAGGGCCATGGCTGCAATGAGCATTTCCAGGGAATAGTCGGGTGGTTTCTTGTTAAGCACTGTGGAGACCAGTCTGGCAGTGCTGCCTTTAGGAATTGCTGTGGAAGTGGGGGCTGTACCAGGCTGTCCTCACAGTGGGACAGTGGTTTCAGTACCTGAGCCTTGATGGTCACTCAGGTTCCTTGCACACACAGAGGAAACTGGACATGACCCTGTTCACCACAGCCCTAAAATGGTTTTTAAAACTTTTTAAAAAGGTATTAAATTACAGCTTCCTAGACCAAAATAAGAGATCCCTTTGGAGGTTCACCCCTGTAATTCACTCTAAATGACCAGAAAGGCTACACAAACTCCCTCCTCTGCAGAGCAGTGCAACTTTTCATTGGGTTGGGGGCTATTTTCCCATGCAGAAATGACCCCTTGGGCATTATAACACATTCTCAGTTCATATTTACCTGATCTATTAGAGGCAAAAGCAGTTCTGACAAGAACAGTAATTACAAGAATGTAATGTTCATTTCTACAGAAGGCACGGTGTCTGCATGCCTGGGAAGGGCCCAAGATGCTTACAGCATTTCTATTTTCCATGCTGTGGTGAATTTGGAACCTCTACACAGCTTAAGACAGAATAAATTTCACTCCAGCACAAATCTCTTGATCATTGCTCCTTCAAATGTGGGAAAACAACACTGAGAATGTGGAAAGTGTAGAGCACATCATAAATCCATGGACACAGGAACTCAGAAAGCTGCATAAGGCACATAAGGTCTGCTATAAAGGAAGCACTGTGCTTTCATATTATTTTCTGTTTAAAATCTACATGTGTGGTTTGGGACAAAGGTCTTTTAGTGTGGAAGAAAGAAGGTTCAGTGTTTTTCTTCTCCTTTTTTTTTTTTCCCTAAAGAGAGGTATGTCTCTGGAGAGACAGTGGAGAGATGTGCTCCAATCTCTAGCAAACACTGCTGCAGGAAAGGTGAAATTTTTGAAACCACAAAAATAATCCTGAGGAGAACTCAGCACCCAGGATATAGTTCATGTGTGAATAACCAACAGGTGTTTAAACAAAGATACAGGTTTGCATGCTGGCTACCATTTGCTGGTTTTCATTACAGATTTCTGATCCTAGAATTGGGATGACTTGAAGAAGTCTTCCTCTACCACCCGATCTTATCAGAAAGCACACACGCTCTCTCTCTCCTCAGGAAGGAAGAGTGATCCCAACAGACTCACTCTGTAGCTGCTTTTCCTGGCATAGGAATATGCCACCTGCATATTTCCACTGCTGCTTTAGAAAAGAGACTCCTGACACCAAAGAGGAATTTATGTATCACCTGATTTCTTGGAGCATCTGCCTCAGTGTTTCACAAAGCCCAGGAAACCTGCAGGTTTCCTTTCTGCATCTTCATATGCTCAACACGCCTGCCCTTTTCCTTGTCCCAGATGAAATGCAGAATTAAAATCCCCAGAGGACTTTAGGTACACATAATTTAGACAATCTAAAAACAAATTGTAGATTAGTCATCTATTTAATGGAAGAAGTCAAATCATCCACATCAGCTGTCACAATAAATGCCATCAACTCTATTTTTGCTAACATCTGCTCTATATTAGGGAGAGCCATAGAAGCCGAATTTTGCAATTCATGTTCACTGTGACTGGCAATGGGAGAAGAGTTTAGGTGGAGCTCATCTCCCCTCACTTTCAATCTTTACACAGTAGATTTCATTCTATAGTTGAATGAGCCACTCAGAGGTCCCTTGATAAATCATCATGGCTGGGCTTTGCGGACGAAGATTTGGGAAGGCTTTATCCACATTTGTTACAGGCACGTTGGTGACTTATGAGGCCAATACGTGACAGACATATCCGATTGCAAAAGGCACAACAGTCCCTTGATAAATAGTGAAGAGAAAGTGGCACTTTTAGAAACCCATTTTAGTTGTGTATGTTCTGATGAGATAGATTATGCTCTAGGCATCATTTATTTTACTGATTTGATCCTGGCTATGAATGGAGCCCAGTGAAACCAGTTCAGACACGGTCTTTGATACTGTAGCCACATACACCCGGAGGATCTCACCCTTTCATGCTTGAAGTAAGGGACATGTGCTGGCTGAAGACTCACACATCTTCTACTAACTTTGTTGTAAAGCTAAACGAGAGGTAACTGGAGTTTCATTAATGATGAAGCCCAAGTTTTGCCCTCATTCACAACGATCCAATGTCAGAGATTGGTTGAGTTCCCAACATGGAACAACCGCCAATGGAAAAAAATTGTCATGCAGTGGGAGGACAACATTATGCTAACAGGTGCCTAGAAACTTTCCTGAAAACATATATCAGGATACATCCTCACCTACCCTGTGAAACTGTCAAAGGAGTATTAGTAGGACAGTTATAAACACCATGAGGTGACTAAACTGGAACATCTGAGACCCCACAGACCTCCACAAGAACAAAACAGCCTGAAGCTCAGGTTGTTTTAAAAACAATCTGACCTGACTTCTTTGAAAGAAATCATAAGCTTTGTATTATCTGTGGCATCTTAAAATTTCTTTTCCCTGACTTAGTCTAACTTTCATTATATTACATTTTCCTCCTTTACTAATATAAGTGCACTTTTTGCTCATTCAAAGAAAGATTTAAAAAACTACCGACCTAACAAGTAAGATTTCTAATCTAAATAAATCTTTATATTTTACAGTATACATATTATTTTGTAAATGTTTGTTAGATTGTGTGTTGGAATGGAAAAGTACAATAATGTTCCTCAAGAAAGGTTTATTTAGGTGCAATGAATTTCAGAAGTTATTATTGCTTCAGGAAAACATGGTTTTTGCTTGTGACACAAACATATAGAAATGCCAGAATGCAACTAGAACTAAAACTATGTGAAAGATTAATCAAATTCATGGACATATGAAGACTGTCTCACTGTTCTGCATGCAGATACTCTACAGCACTGCAAATTGCAGAGCAGTGAGGTAGCTCGTGTTTGGCCACTGCTGTTGCTGTGGGAGAACAATTGCTCTTCTCTGCTCCATAAATGTGGGTTTTCACAGATTGGGGGACAGTAGAAAAGCCAGGTTCTTTAGTCAGTGAGGTTTGTCTGTGCTGTCTTTTATCCTGCACATTTATGATACAGAGTCACAGACACCCCAACAGCATCTCCCACTGTAAGAAGTGAAGTCCTCGGTGGGATCCACACAGGATGGATGAGAAGGGACATACATACATGGGATTTTGATACCTGTACCAGTCACTGGACTACCCAATTCCAGGAACCCAGTTCCTCTGAGATCCTTTTACAGGTGCTGTTTGACTAGTCATATCCCATTTGTATCAGCCTCGGGAGAATCCTGTCACTCTTGTCCATGCAAGCAGTCCAGGGACACACCTAACTCAACCAACTTGGATCAGTTCCTACAACTGGACCCTTCTAAATAATTTCATTTGACTCTCAGCAAAGAGAGGAATACAAGCTGTTGCACAGCTGCGAGGTGCCAATTTTCTGTTGATATGCAATGACCTGACTGTTCACCATAGTGTTGTTTCATCTCTATTTCAAGGGGTTTTTGGTAGAGAGTAATCCAGGAAGGCAAGATCTCACCTCAAATTTCTATATTAGAAATACTGGAGATTTTCAGATCTGTTGATATGAAAAAAAAAACCCTCCGTGTTGATGCAAATACCAGGATTAATTAATTAATTAATTTATTAATTCTTGATGATATTGAATTGAAAACCACTTGTAGAAACATTACAAATCACCATTAAGATGATGATGATGATGCTCAATTAGAGGTAAAAAGCTACAGCCACAGAGCAGAAAGAAGGCAGCAAGAGTACCTGGGCTATCAATCCCTATAATCTCTGCGCCTACAAATAGACATTTGCCCACGCAAGTACAAAACCTTTTGTAACAGAGTGTCTGTAATTCTGCTAAAATCAACACGGGAGTCTGTGTCAAACAAATGTCATGGTCTCACACATGCAGAATCTTATGGATGTTAATGCAAGCTTCTATTGCATCGTGAGTAAAGAAGAAAAAAAACCAGATAGAGCCTTTAAAATTCTGCCTTAAAAACCCAGGCAGCTTCCAGCAGGCACCACAAACCTGTGTTAGCATCACAAGCTGCAGGAGACAGGGGGTTGTATTGAAAAAATTTTGTTCTGCCATACCATGTAATAAACAGCTCTTTAAAAAACCTCTTCTGGTTACTGGCAGTGTAGGTAGGAGAGCTAACCTCCCACCTACTGGAACTCTCTCAAATCCATGGAAAGAATATCAGTGATTTTACTTCGGAACTGGCTTTAAAAGTGTGCACATCTTACATAAAATCAAGAAGTTGCCTTTCTGTGAAATGAGTGTATATACGTTGTCAAACTTTTCCAAATAGAGATGGCTTATTTGTCACTGAAATCATGCCCATCAAATATCCAATTATTTGTTCCTCTGAGGACCTTTATTATTCCTAGAATTCACAGTTAACCCCTACTGAGAAATCCTGTATTCCCTACAAATTCTTAAAAGTAAATATATTTTTTCCTAAAACTGTTACCACGTTATCATAGTCAACTGACTGCAGTTTTCCAAGAAATCTTTGGGATCCTGTATGGAAAAGTGTGTGTTACATACGGAAACATGTACTGGGCTTGGAAACTTCCATGGCTTGGAAACTTCGCGACACTGAAGGATTTATTCTATCATCAATAGAAATACTAGATCCTTCTGAGAATCTTTCATGGATGTAGGCTTTTTGGATCTGTAAAGAGAGCGAATTTTCAGCTCAAACAAGTGCCCAGCATTAAAATCTCCATCTTGAAAGGACAGAGTGAGTTTTAATAGGCATTTTAGTGCCAGGACATGTCAGTCAAATTATTATTGGCTCTAGCTGCACTCTCACAAGCTGTTACATTCTTTACCTGCAGCAGAGTGGCACTCAAAAAAGGTGCAAAATTCTTCTTTGCTTTTGAAAACACCAATGAAAGTTAAAAAAAAAAAAAAAGCACACTGAAAACAAACCAACAACTCAAGCCCTCCAATCTAATTCACACAACCAAAAGCCTCTGATCTTCATACAAGAAGATCATAGAAGACCCACAAAATTCACTTGGAAGGGTCCTTTGAGAGACAGAAGTAAGTCCACAAAGCCAAGATATTTAATAATTAATGTGAAATCCTTAAAAAATATCTGATTCCTGACACAAACTAACATGAATTCCAGTGTCAGTAGTCCTGTTACCACACACGTCTGTGCATGTATGTGCAGTATGACATAACATTGCACTGGTTACAATAGTCTCAGGCTTGCTCTTAGTCCAGTTCCAATTCATAGAATCATAACTGTGTTTTGCAAACAAAATCAATGTCACTTAAGTGTTATATGGTTCATATATTCCCAGGATGGGAATTTGCTTCCTTAGAAAATGAATTACATTTAGTAGAAGGACAAGGGGGAGAGAAAGAGAGTGAAGGGGAAAACAGAATTCTTATTTTTAGATCACAATGTTTTGAAATGTGATCTGCTCTTTAGTCTAAGATTTCCCAGCTGTCGTCTCCTTTTCTTTCCCCCACTCCTTTTTCTTTTTGTGAGGGAAGGGTTGAGACAGGAGGGAAAATCATATATACACAAAACAGCTTTGTCTATAAACTCTAAAAGTGTGTTTGGCCTTGCAGAAAAGACGTCCTATATGAATTTGGGGAGTGAAGGCTAGGGGATGTTTCGTGGGGAATCACACTGCTATGCAATTAGAGATTTTGTATATGTATAAACAAACTCTGCCATAAGATCAGCAGAGAAAAAACTTGCTTACTTGTCTGATGGCCAAGAAAAATTAAACTAGAGCAGGCTATAAATAGAACGAAGAAAAAAACTGAGGGGGGAAAAAAAGCCCTCATGGCTGAGAGAAGATGTTCTTCCTTGCAAAAGGGTTAAAGCTCAGCTTACAAACCTTGCTAGACCTGGTTTAAGCTTCTTTTTCTTTGATCTCTTCGTAAGAGAGATCATGACACAGATTTTTCCTGTGGAGTTTTTTGACCAACCCTTAGGTGTGACACTGAAGGAGTGTCAAAAAATTTCATTTTAAGAGAAGAGTCAAAGTGCATTTCAGACAAAATGAAACAACAATGGCAAAAAATTCCACAAACTAAACCCTGCTACCATTCCACGCCTGTGTCCCTTTTCCTGGTCAGAAAAGTACGGCCTATTACAGATCCCAGTCTTCCACAACTCCGGACTCATCTCGCTGTGCTGATCCACACTTGCTGTGACAGTCTCCGAGGGGTGATCTGCCACCTGAGAACTTCCAGACACAACTACATCATCTGCTCACAGCCCTCCCGCCTCCCGGCATGGAGCTGGAGCTGGGGCCAGGCAACAGGAAGCACCTGTAAGTATTTTACATCCACCAGGAACAACATCTCCCAACTTGCAGACTTCTCATCTGGCCAATGCAGTCAGGGACCTACCCCCTCCTCCTCAGGTAGCCAGAACCCTGGCTAGAGTGCTCATAAGCAGCCACAGCTCATGGGATGAAGGCATTTCCTCTCTGCCATAAAACGCATCATTTACTATCACAACCTTTTTCTCCATAGGGAACAGCTGGTAGGGGATATTTGCTCCTCTCACCCTTCCTCCTCTTCTCCCTCCCTTTTTCCACCACCCCCGCACATGTCAGGCCCCAGGAGGTTTCACGAGAAGGAAAAAGGAGGTTGTACATTGTCTGAGAAGGGTTTATAAGCTGCCCTTCTGGCACAGAACTAATCAGGACATTGTTTAGCTGCATGTCTGAACTAGAGGAACAGGCACAGTAAAGCTGGATGCCACTGGGTGGTTCACAGTGAGTAAATTAGTCCACAGAGTATTAACCAGCACATCACCACAGCTGCAATTCTCTCTGACTCTGCCAGGTAATATCCTCCCAGCTACAGCACAATGCCAAATGTACTTTGGATTATTCCATGTTTACTGCATGACACAACAGTCCCAGGAGACAGAGCTGGAGACAGAGCTGGAGACAAGGCTACCTACATTGTCTGAGGTCGATGAAGGAAGTCAAGTCATCTAGTCAAGATAGGAGACAGAAATGGAGAGAAGGCTACCAATGCTGCGTCTCAGATCAGAGACGGGATCAGAAATAGGGCCAGAACACAGGCTGATGTCCATCCTGGTAATCCAGTCAGCAAATCAGGACAGCAAGATACAGGCAACATCACTCATGCACTCTGGGAGCCCAGGACTGAGCTTATTGGAGCTCATGGACAGACTGATGGGCAGGGGCTGCATGGATGGAGGCCCTGGGTAAGTTTGGTCAAGGCAACCAAGGTCTTTCGGTGCACTGAAGGCCCTGACCACTGTAACTTGGTGACAGAGCTTGTAACGTGAGGGAATTACTGTCCTTTAGTGATCTGGTGGTGCACTGTCGCTTAACTCATCTCAGACACAGTCTTAAAGGGATGGTCCCTTAAGGGATGTGAAAGGTCAATAGATCCATATATTAAATTTCCAGATAGTAGATGCCATGCAGACAGTTAGTGCTTGTCCAACTACCTGCACCCAAGGATACACAGCTCAGTAGAGAGATAGAGCATATTTCATGGCATCTCCAACACCTTCCCTTCTGTAGGAATAAAGCTCTGAATGGAGTACAGAAATAAAAGAAGCTTTTAAATTGAGTTCCTCATTCCTTTATCCCGATTTTGGAAATCAGCATATCTAACACCTTGACCGGCTCCTTGAAGCCAACTGGAGGAAAAGCATCACTTGCTTTTGTTTAGGTTCAGCCAGACCTCTCAGTAACACTTTGATTTTTTTAATCATTCAAAGCAGTCAGAACGTTCTCCCTTTTTTTAATCTCTGTGAGACAAGACTATCAGATGTTCTTACAAGCCTGCCTGGAGTCACTGTGTGTCTGCCTGAAGGGAGCCACTCTTAGCCCTGTCTTCTAATATAACATCTTTACCAACAGTACTGTCTTTCTACTCTCCTGCAGCCTAAACACAGCTTTGCAGTCTAAACCCAAAGTGCCACTTTGGTACAACCACTTAAAGTTTTAATCTTAATCTGCAAGTCTGAGAACAAAACCCCTCACCCAACTGGTGCCGTCTCCAGTCAGAAACACTCTTTCTGTAAAGTGTTCCACTATATAAATCCCAGTCCTTGAGGGCAAGCAGCTAATTGTTTAACTGATGTTGTGCAAAAATGCTAGAGTTGAACACTCCGCCAAACACCTGCTGCTGTAGTTTAATACCTGTGCATTTACTTCTAGCTATAACACGCATACGTATAATCTGTCTGTGAAGAGATGGCATGGAAAGTTTTAAAAAGGCAGGAATGTTCAAGCCACTTCCACAGGAAGAGAATGTGCAGACAAGTGAGATCTCAGGACAAATGGTGAGAGGGTTTAATTCCTCTTAAGATATTCACGTGTCAGAAGACACACAGACATAGTGGAGGGCTTCTATTTCGTGTGGAAAAGTGGCCATGCCGTGACTGGATGATAAATCAATTTCCAGCCTTGACAATTTTCTGCAAACAAGATTTAATATAAGGCAGCCCACTGGCTGTACTGCTTTCCTCCCACATGGGCTGTAGAATCCCTCACAAGCCGGGGGATCAAAACCAGCGTGGCAGACCCTGCTCCACAGTAGGGCTATTGGCCATTCCAGTTTGCTGTCCTCCCCTCGGGCACCAACTTACTCAGGTGCCCCACACTCTGTGAAAACATCCCACAAATGGCTCTGAGCAATGAGCAAGAGCAGAAACGAGTTCTTTCACAAGCTGAGATGGCAGTTTATGCCCAGAAGCAAAAGAACTGATAAACCTCATAATACTTTAACCTCACAAGTTAACTGCAGGTATTATTCCTATTCAAGTGCTTAATCCTACCCTGACTTCCAAAACTATTTGCCTCCATGTCCCACAGCAAAAAATTCCACAGGTTGATTAAATGCCACTTTAAGGTTTACTGCCTTTCAAGTGCTTTAAACACGTGTTCTTCGTTTTACCATGTTGATCCAACATGAAGAGATAAATGGAAGTGTCCACTTAATTACACCCAGTCAGCTCTCATCCCAGTAGAATCAGAGCTGGCCAGATAACCAAGAGCTCCTAATGGCAAGGATGTTCTTAAACTAAGGAGGTTCCAACCATCCTAAGTGGATGTTAGGAATGACATGGAATGTGAGGCCGACTTTTCAGAAGCAGCCTACCCTTGTTCCCAGAGAAACTTCTTGACGTAGTTTAGTTGGAGCACAGTGATACACTAGAAGAATCTTCACTTTCATTAACACCTGAAATCTGCAAGTTTATTCCCTCTATCAAAACCAAGTTAGGATACTATCATAAATGTATTTTTCTTTCAGAGGCAAAAGAGCTCCCTCAATAATCAGTATAGGTGGACCCAATTAGCTAAGAAGGAGCATTGCAACAGTGGTTTAAAAGCTTAGGATCAGTATGTCAAGTCCTCCAGTACAACAATTCCTGCTCTTTCTTTGCTCAGGTTAGGAAGTTCACCTCACATGCGCCTGCAGAAAAAGACAAACATCCGTTATTTTTCTTTTGACCATATATTTTAATGTCAAAACTACCACTTCCGTAAAACCAGAATTCTTAATGGGAACATGTTAATTTAGTATAACCTTGACTCAAAAAAAATCGCTTCTAAATTTCAAATGGAATTTTCCGCAAAGTTTAGTTTCAGTGATTTGACACTCTCCTGGAATACAGGTCAAAACCTTGTTTCATTGAAAAAATACTTATTTATTTAAATAAATGGAACAGCTCTGAAATGACATTAAGACTAAGCTACAGATCTGCCAATAGACTCCCAGCCAGCCATCATCAAAATAAACTGTATATAAGTTTGAATAAGCAGCACAAGGAAATCCAGTGGAGTGTCAGGCCTAGCCAGACACTGTATATTCAGTACCTTGGGGGACCATGAAAGAGATTAAAATTACTGCATTTTAAATATTGGAAAATCCTTTTTTCTTTGCTCAAAAAAAATTAACGTGGAAATTCTCTTACCATATATCAGAGATTAGGCTGCCTGGAAAGGAGGAAAATCATGGACCACATTGATGTGAGACAGGAGGGGCTGACCAAATTACTTCAGTGTAGATGATATCCTACTGACTGGGGCTGTCAACTGGGGTATAAAAAACTGGATTTAAACTTCTGCCAAGTCATTCTCTGCCAACCCACACAAGTGCCCTAAGTAGACAGCCCTTAGCTGTCCTGAGGTGTCTTTGCACATGTGTGTGAAAATATTTTACAAGGTATTTTAGTTTTCGTTGGCCTCACCACCGTACAAGAACCTTTCTTGAACCTCAAACACTTCTGTGGGATGAAGCACTCATCTTTCTGCTGTTGAAAGCTGTGCACTTTTAAAGCTCAACCTTCTGAAAATTCTGACTCAAGGAACTGGCTGTGTTAGATCTGTAGAGGATTCTAATATGCAAATGGGCACTGAAATTCTAAAATCATCAAAGAAATGCTAGCTATTCAACAATGAGCTGCCATTTGTTGCCAGAGAAACACTGTGTTGAATGAAATGCATTTAGGAAAACATTACTACAAAGGGAAAATATGAGTAATCAACCTAAAGCAATGAGCCATAGAAGCTTGTTTTATGAAATGTCTTTCGGGCTGTCTCAAAACATCAGACATGCTGACAGAGATACCAGAGAGGTTTTCTGTTACTTCCTATAGAGATGATTTCAGTCTTAGATTCATCACCCCAAAACTATACCATCTTGGTCTACCCGTCATGTTGAGTTTTTGAATGGAGGAGTCTGAAAGTCTGAATGTCATGAGAGAATCTGAAAGAACTTCATTCCAACCAATATGCTCATGATTATGCCTTTTTTTGGTATTTTCTTTTGTGTGTGTATGAATGCCCTTCTCTAGTTCTTCAGTATTACTTCCTCTCTCTTCCTTGAAGATAGAGAATCAAGTCATACTCCTTGTACCAGGCAAAGAAACTTTCCCATGAATAGAGAAGAAAAATTCAGAAACTTAAACTGAGCTCTCCAGAATGATCTCCAACCTCGAAGTCTCTTGTTTTATTAAATCCATAGACTTGAAATATAACATGGCCTAGCTGACTTATAATGAACCAAAATTTCAGTTTGCACATAAGCAGCTTTCTTTACAAGATGCTGCATTCTGCGTGGAGGTTGTGAATTTATTTGCCCCATCCCTGGAAGTGTCTAAGGTCAGGTTGGATGGGGCTTTGGGCAACCTGGTCTAGTGGAAGGTGTCCCTGCCAATGGCAGGAGGGTTGAAATGAGATGATCTTTAAGGTTCCTTCCACCCAAACCATTCTGTGATACTATGATTCTATATATTCAATATATTCTATATATTCTCTCTCCATATATGTATATATTCTGTGGGCTAGTACAAATGTAAGACTTTCTCCAGCAGGAGCAAGAAGGCAACACAACAGGAATTGTGTCTTTTTAAAGCATGGGTTGGTTTTTTTTTCCCTCAGGCGTTCCTGGAGTTACACAACTTTGGTTTTGCTTAAGCTGAGAAAATATACTGGGGATCACATAGAAACACACTGTAGGGCTCATTAGCCTCTTGGGTAATTTTAATAACCCACAAATATTTGATGAGGAAAAAAATTATCTCCTTACAAACGAAATTAAGGCGACATGAAAGCAAGTCTGGTCATATCAGCATTGTGTATAGATCGGCCTACTGTGTGACTCTGGTCATTGCATGGAATAAATAAGTGTATTGGCATATTCTCTGTTCTGTACAGATAAGCAATGCCTACAATATCAACATCAAGAGACAGGGAATTTTGAACATATTACATTTGTCTTTTCTGTTTTCAAGGGTATATATAGAATAAGTTTCAAGTGTAACAAAGTACATTTTCAAGTAAAACATGGAGGCAAAGAGAAGTCATAAATGGTATGCACTCCCAGCTGGGCTTAAAGCTTTCTTGATTAGCCAGTCAACAGACAGTGCAGGTAGAACAAAACAAAGACTTAATCCTCTTACCCTTTGTATCTTAATTAGTTGTGAAAACACAGATTGAAAACACTCATCAAATAACAAAAACACTGACTCATACCCAACAGTTTTCTTTCCTTTTAATTTTAATTTTTTTTTCCATCCTGTTTCAAGCATTCTTAGGTAATTTAGGTGCCAATCTACCTTGCAGAAATGCTGCCAACTTTATGGCATTATTACCATTAGAGTGTGCACTTTTCCATTCTCATGTCTTTCCTTAATAAGTTCCATCAGAATTAAAACACTTGAGGGTAGGATTATGCCTAAGTATATCCATTACTTTTGCTCAAGGGTAATAAACTGTTGTTGTCACTTGATAGGTGCTTCATCTATTACAACAGGATTGTTTTCCCCTGTAATTCCGCTTTTTCTGACTGATACATATTCTCTTACGACACCTTCTTGGAGAATTTTTCCTCTGGCTGCATGCATTGGTCATCAGCAAAGAAAATACCATTCGAGGCATGCAGCTGGTTCTAACACATTGTAGGCACATCTGAGCCATCCTGTCTGCTCTGTTGTGCCATCACACCTCCAGGACCTGCTCTACCTCCTCCAAAGCAGCTTGGATGCTAATCCAGAGAGCTCTGGGGACAGATGTGTAGACTGTCAAAACAGAGTCATCTGACCAAATCTTACTACCTAAATAGTCTTGCTAGAGAGCATGAAAATGTCAAGCAGTTCTAGATCTGACCTTTCCTCCACATTTGGAGTGCATCTGAATAAAAGACATATATATGTGCACAAGTATAGGAATGCTGCAGCCGAGGGAGAGGTTGTTGATAATATAGACACATTTGACAATGCCCAGAGAGGGATAATGGAGAATTGTGGATATCTGGGATCAAAGGACAGCAACAGGGCTGGATTAAGATGTACTATTCAGATTTTTCATTGCTATTTCATTCTCCAAATCTCTTCATTAGTTACCTTCATGCCTACCAATGACGTGGGAAGTTTGCTGATATCCCAAAAGTCCATTGAAAGCACCCAACTTCCTGTTCCTGTACCAAGCAGAGCCCAGTCCAAAATTCAGTTAAACCAGATGAAGTATTGCCTCACAAGTGTCTCTGAATGGATTTAGACATCCAAGGGAGAGGGATTATTTCTATATCCTCATTCCACTCACACATACTTTAGTGCTGCATGGTCAGTCTCAGGCATTCAAGAACTACGAGTAAGCACTCTGCTGCCACACAAAATGTTGAGATTTAGTTCCTTTGAAAACAGAAAACAATAACAGTGGGTTTTGTCCATGCTCAGTTTCTAACTCCCACTTGCTTGCTTGTGACATTTAGTTTTGCCAACTCCTAGAAATTTGTATAAAGTGATCTTTGGCCCCAGGATCCACACATGAATTAATTATGCACTCCTTCAGCCCTATGACAATTCTTCAGTGTCCAAAGAAATCTGCCCTTTGTGTTCACTACACATCTGCTGCTTCTGCATCTGCATCAGATCTTCACCTTCTGACCAAACCAGGGAATAGTAGTTTCCAGAAGATTTGTCTACATCTCAATGCCAAGACAGAAGTAATTACTTGAGAGGTATTTTGTCACATTTATTTCCTGGAATGGAAATTAAGGAGCGTGGTGAGGAGGCAAGAGAGAACCAGAGTGTAAACTGACTCATTTTTTTTGTATAGTGATGGAGCCAGCTCAGATGTCCTAAAATAGCAGGTAGTTTCTGTTCCCCTCCCATCCCAGGAAAATAACATCAGATGCTGTCTTTACTTTAGATTCTCTAGTAGCCTGAGCAAAAGGAACAGAGGAAGGGATGGCTTAGCTTCCTGCAGGAACCCTCACTGAGTGCTCTATCCCACAAGGCAAGTCAGAGGCACCCTGTGAAAAAGGCAGCTGCAGAATGCAGCTTGGCACAGCCACCTGACTGCAGCAGCAGGGGTCAAAGATACAGGATTAGGGTGAGAGGTTCACCAGCTGGCACTGCTGCTAGAATGAGCTCAGAGACCAGGGTGGCTCCAGATGGAAGTAGTTGCTGATGTTATTAATAAATCCTGTGCTTTCTGTCCAACCCTGCAGCTCCATTCCGCTCCCCAAATATCCAACTAGACTGAAAAGTAGGTTCGGGCTTCTTCACACAATTTCAGTGATAAAGAGAGAGGAGCCAACCCTGCAGAGTATTCTTGGCCTACAGAACTTTCCTGAATCCTCAAGGGAGGGCATCATGACCTAAGGCTCTCCCAGCTTTGGCATGACAGGCATGGCTGAGGAAGAGGCAAGTGCCATAGCTGAGGCAAATTAGTTTAGTCTTGTGGCTGTTCCAGTTCATCCTGAGCCAAGCAGAGATCTGACCTACCTGGGAGTATCAGCGTATGGCATAAAGCCAGCTGTGCCATCCCCTTCCGAGGGCTCCAAAGTCAGAATTAAGATTTTATTTGGCTGGGTTGCTGTGCTCCAGCATTGCTAGGCCAGACATCTTTTTTAGATATTACATTTTACATGTATGTTTTAAATAAATAGCCTGTATTTTAGGAGCACTTAGCCATAAGTATATAAACTGCTCTGAGGTTTACCCCATTGGAATTAGAATGAACCTAATTCATAATTCAGACATCAGGCTAGAAACAGCTCAGCTTCGTTCCACGGACCTATAGCTTGATGTCTGAACTGCCCACGAGACGCCCTCTAATCCCAATAGCTGTAACCTAACCTCAGAGTGGTTTCTAAACTTACTAAATAAATATACTTTTTAAAGAGGAATGCACCATATTTATTAGGGTTTTTGCTCCGTTCAGGCAGACTATCGTTTTAGAGCTCTTCCTGAGAGAGAAGCTGTGGAGAAGCACAACTCTATTCAAGAAAATTTCAGAGCCTAGTTCTATTTTTTTTTTAATGAAAAATAAAAAAAATCCAGCCTGCTCTATTTAACTGACCACAGAAAGTATCTGATGGTACAAAGTCTTAAGCTATAGAGGGTCCCCTCTCACAAGCACTTAGCCATGCAAAAACTCTGCTTGCATGGGAAGTCACATTAAATTCACCATGCCTGCCAGCTTCAGAGTGTGACCAAACTATGGGCCTAAGCTCTCTACTCGGGTGTTCATTCTCCAATCAACATCTTTTTTTGCGTGTTTGTACATGGTTCTTGGGTAAATAAAAAATATCTTCCCCATTAAAATGTAGTGACAGCATTTGGTTTCCCATTAAAGTGCATGTTCAACTCTCATTCCCACTTTGTACCAAAATCTTGTTCATTCCCAAGAATTATTTTATAAGCATCAATGTATGAAGACAGAAGAGTTGGATTCTGAAAATAGCATTTTTGCAAGAGGAAGGAATACATTAATAACATGAAAGTCTGGCTGTCAGATCAGACCATGGCTTTCAGTTTTGAACTTCATTGATAATTTTTCAACTTCACTCAACACGTTGTATACTGGAAAAGGGCTGTGCAGCAGGGACTTTTCTGAATGCCTTAATACCACAAACTGTATCTGGTCAGTCTGTCTGCTCTCCATGTGTGCCTCCCTTCACAGCAAATAAATGCCAGAAATAGCATTCCTACAGGATTTCCAGTTCAAAAGCCACAAGAATGCTCTTTCTCATGGTATGGCACCGTGCAATAAAATGGTGTCATCTGGAAAATTACAGTCTTGGAAACAAATGTTTTTCCCTCTTGACTGATTTAAATCATCTAAAAATAGATGGGTTGTCATATAACTTTTATGTTTGTCAGGGGAGCCCCTCATTTCATCTTGTGACAGTACAAGAAACGTATCCCATAACAAGACAGACAGATCTTCCTAGGGAATCCCCCAGGAATATTTTTTTCTCTAATTGTGCAAACTCTTCAGAAATAAAACCTGAAAGCAATTCATCAAAGGTTGAGAATCCATCCAAGGTTACTCCAAGCAGTGATTTCAGGGAGTATTTATATATTACAAATTTAGGGGGAGAAGGAAGGAAATGCCACAGAGGAAACTCCTCTTCAGTTCTTTCTGTTTTCTTAAGTAAGACTTAAAACTGGCTCCACATAAAAACAGGTCATCACATCTGTTGGCTGCGAGAAACATCATCTTAATCCATCTCCCTGATCAGCACAGCTGAGCCACTTGGGAATGATGTTTATCTCTTGACTTCAGAAAACAGGAAAACCTTGCAGGTGAGAAGTCATGGAACAATTTAACTTAAGAAACCAAGGCTTCTCAGCGTTCAACTGGTGAAGGAAGAATCCTTTAGGTTTTAACTAGGATTAACAGCTCAATATTATCAGGAGGGATTAGTTCTTGTTTAAGGAAGATCACCAAACTATCAAATCTACTGGTATGTTCTTCCCTATCTATTATTCCTGACTTCTTTCTTCAAACTTCCCATAAAAACAGCTTCTCAACTCTTTTGTCACCATTTGAAGCCAGTGTAAGCACAGATGTTTTTGAAACATCATGTGCTCTACATAAAATCAAGTCATTGACACCCAATAGTTCCAATCTCCATGTACTTACAGCCTTTTGCAGAAACTCAAAGAGAAAGTGTGGTCCCCATTTTGAGCTTATTTTATTCCCATCTTTTGCAGATAATTTTTTAAAACAATCAGCACAAAAGCTCGACCTATAAACTACTTCATTACAAGTCTAGCTCTGAGAGGATTCATGCTTTCACTATTAAGAGTTCAAGGGTTCAGGCCACACTGATGGTCTGAAGCTGCACAGACACAGAAAGTCTGGCAGTCTCTTAAATATTACATTTACAATTCTATATATAATCTATATCACATGGAGGATCAGAGACTCCTTATAAGCAAAGTAAGCAATAAATTTCAGTGTCTGAGTGTGTCATTGCAGTTTTCAGTGACTCACTTCTGAGAAATGTTAATGATAGTGAAAAGAACAAGTTTGCAGGTAGAGAGTAGAATGTCAATTACCATGACTGGCATGCTAAATTTTAGGTAATGAAAGCACATTGCAACGATTAAAAAGGGTGTACATCAATACATATATACCTGAAAGGAGATTGTAGAAAGGCAGGGGTTGGCCTCTTCTCCCAGGTAACAAGTGACAGGACAAGAGGAAACTGCCTCAAGCTGTGCCAGGGGAGGTTCAGGTTGGACATCAGGAAGAATTTTTTCATGGAAAGGGTTGTCAGGCATTGGAATGGGCTGCCCAGGGAGGTGGTGGAGTCACCACCTCTGAAGGTGCTCAAGGAACGACTGCATGTGGCGTTCAGTGCTCTGGTCTAGTTGACTCAATGATCTTGGAGGTCTTTTCCAGCCTTAATGTTTCTGTTATTCTGTGAATTAAAGGCTGAATTGTTTATCTTCTGCAGACAATCTTGTTATTTCTCTTTCTACCTTACTAAAGTGATATATGCAAGTAAAAACTCAAACGTACCTTAGAACACTTTCAGCCTTCCTTTATCTTAGAAAAGGATGCTGTTTGCTTTGTTGGAACCTACCTTTCTAGTAGCAGCTCTGTACTAGTTAGCAATAATATACACTACAAATTGCCCTATAAGCTCTAGAACCAAAAGACATAATAAAAATTAATTTTCCAAAGTGGGAAAACCTGACATTCCTCAGAGCAAAAGTCCTTTGCTGAAAGTACTTCCTTGCCCAGCCCTAATAATTAACGTCTCTTGGACTGAAACACCTCTGTTTGGCACAGTGGAAGAGAGATTTGCATGCAAGCTTTCTTCCACGTACTTTTGTTCAACAGCTGTATACAAGATCAGCCAGGACAGGCACATGACATGCTTTCACATGAAATACACATGTGAGCCATAAGCCTGCTAGAAATTCCCGGAACCACAACATTTCACTTGTCATATTACTTGGCTTCATTCCTACACTGATGGAGTATCAGCTTCAGAATCTCACTAGGAAAAACAGGCATCTTACGTTTGGATTTCAGGCATTTGGTCACTCACATTCACAGTAATATTGCACTCATGTTCTAACCATATTTAATTATTTTTTTTCACCTTTTCTTATGTTTTCTGGAAGGTTATCTGGCATTTATGAGCAGTAGACATATCCTTCTCTTACAGGTGACAGCAAGATGATGTCTGGTGACAGTTCCAATACAGCAAAGATTGCCCCAAAATCTGTATGGAAGATCAGCTCTGATGACCAGATTTTGAACAGTAATTAAGCATCTGAATAAGCAGGCAGACATCTACCAGGATTTTAAATGACTAGATTTTTAATCATTGAAAAGCTTTTAAACATCTAGTCCCCCTTAAGAAAATGATATCATTAAATAAGCCTAAGAGCTTGGTTACTTCTTGGGTTTTGTTTTACTGTGTTCCTTCTCTGCAGACCATCTGTAATTGTGCCTTGGGGCATGTCCACTCATATGGGAAAGATTGATAGCAATGAAGGAATGAACAAAAAGTGTGTTGCAAAAAGCTTGTGAAGGTCAAAGCATTTTTCACCAAGTCAAAACTCAACAGTACTTGTGGTGGAGTACAATACTATTTGCAAAAGCAGTAGAACCAACTTCTTGGCCTCTCAAAGCAGCAGAGCTTTGGGGTAGAGGGCTGAGAATGACAGACAGAGACAATGAGACATTCCCTGCTCATTGACCTACAGCACTGAGCCCAGCCCCATCTTACAAACTCAAAACCACCCACAGAGTTTCATTGCCAGATCCCATCTCATTCTTGAGCTCTTGCAAGGTCACCTCTTTCTTTCCCTTCTGTCTTTCAGTCACTGTGACAAAAGGTCTCACCATTCATTTAAGGATAAAGTAGCAGTGGGACTGGTAACAAACTGATGGGAGCGTAATGCTCCAAGCTGACAGACAACATCAGTATCTCCTAGAGGGCAAAAAGGAAGAAATTGTGAGAAAGAAAAGAAGCTCTCTGCCCCTCTAAGCTATTTTCATCACCAGAAGGAAGTATCCACAGTGGAATAAACATGTCAGGTTGCATAAATTGGCACCAAAGAAAGTGTGTCCAGGTAGACCTCAAAGCGGATGATGTACCTTTGCAAGGGGCCCTTCCATGAAGAACAAGACTTGGATTTAGTTGGGATTTTTCTGGTCAAAGTACGGAAATACCTCAAATGCAGATGTAACGTAGTGCCAGTCACAGAAGAATATTGTGCTAGCTGGACTTTGTGAGCATTTCTGAGAGAGACACACACACACACACCACATTTACCCCAGTTGCAAACAGCTCTCTCCTCACAAATATTAGCCTGAGGGCTTCCTGCAGGGAAAAAATGAACATAAGTATCTGCGTCTGGAAGGGAACTGATATTATCCATATAAGTGTCTGAGCTTGTATCTCTATTTTTATTCCAGGTCCACCACAATCAGCACAAGTCTCACAGCACTGAGTTGCTGCTTCATTTCCTAATACAGTTCCTTTAACCATCATGACATGCCATGACAGCACTGAGCATACTCAAGGGATTGCTATTACTTGAAAAAAAATACATCCAAAATGTATTTTAATTGTGAGGGGGTTGTAGCTGCTTCACAAGAAAGGCTATAGGCCGAGTTGTAGATTCTGTAAATACTAAGTGTTCACATCAGAAGTATTGCTACTTCAGAAAATGCTGGACCCTGCTTGTTTAAGAGCAGGCCCCAGTCTCCCTTATCATAAGACCCTACTGAGCTGACATAATTCTGCCTTCATGCAGATGTTGTTGTGCAATAACTTAGTGCTTGCAACCAAATTTAAGATTAAATATATATTCAGCTCATGTCCACACACATCCTGCCAATGTGAAAAACCATGCACTCTCAAAAAAAAAAACGCAGAAGGAAACAGCATTAAGCAGCAGGAAGAATCCTGTACCAAAATAAATGTTTTGCTCATTATATTGTATTTTTGTCCACGTTACTGAAAAATGGAAACAGCAAAATGCAGCTTGTTACACTTTAAAGTTTTCTGTGTAATTAAAGGAGGAGAAATTTGCTAGTGAAGAAATGGCTGAAATTTTCAGAGCATTTTAAGAAATCTAGAATTATGTCTAACCAGTGGTGGAATTGTCTGGCTAAAGAATATGAATTGATTAGAAATGTCAATCAATAGGTTACAGTTTTGTAAATTTTAACTAACAGTTTCTGTGGACAGACAAGTCCACTTCAGCTTTCAGTGATGAGAGTAAAGGTTTGATATCATTTAGTGGGAACATACCTAGGCCCTGAGGACCATATTCAGGTGGCCATAGAATCATTTAGGTTAGAAAAGACCCATAAGACCATCAAATCCAACCATCAACCTAACACCACCTTGTTCACCACTAAACCATGTCCCCAAATGCCACATTTACACATTTCTTAAATACCTCCAGGGATGGTGATTTAACCACTTCCCAGGACAGCCTTTTCCAATGCTTGACAACCCTTTCAGTAAAGAAATGTTTCCTAATATCCAATCTAAACCTCCCTTGGTGCAAATTGAAGCCATTTCCTCTCATCCTGGGAGGAGGGAGACCAGACTGACCCTCATGTGGCTACACCCTCCTGTCAGGGAGTTGTAGAGAGCAATAAGGTCCCCTTGAATCTCCTTTTCCCCAGGCTAAACCATCCCAGCTACCTCAGGTCATAAAACTTGTGTTCCAGACCCTTCCCAAGCTCCATTGTTCTTCTCTGGACATGCTCTAGCACCTCAATGTCTTTCTTGTCGTGAGGGGCCCCAAAACCGAACACGGGATTTGAGGTGCATCCTACAAACCCCCTGCAGTCCCTATGCTTACTCAGTGGAGAAAGCCAAGCACCTCTGAAGACCTCTGATGTACGATTCAGAGGGCTGAAGTACACTAAGAATGGAGACTTTGAAAAACAACTGATAGGAAAAACTGGGTACTGGCACTGTGTGGCTCAGGCTGCCTGAGTGTGTAGGCACCTTGCCATTTCGTTTGCGTGCATGTTTTGCACACTGTCAGTGCTTGACAGAAACACTTTTGACAGAAGTCTCCTTTTAATTGTCTTCTTTCAAGTGTCAGGGATCTCTGCCTCAGAGCTGCAGTTCCAGAGTTGTAGACCTGCTCTTCCAAGTGCATGGGTTGTCAGATTCTTCCTCACACTTATAGAAAACTTAATTTTCATAACCTAAAAATAAGAGATGTGCTCACTCCTGTACTCAGTGAAATATCACTGACCACTTGAATGCTTTCTGAATGTTTGCAATAGGTAATTTTTAAATTAAGTGTTATTATAATTGCTTTTATTACATACTTGGATCCCTTCTTCTGTATATCTAATAAAGATCTTCTGGACTAAAAAAATTGGGAACAAAGACAGACCAGGGAGGTTTTTAAAAGCAGAAAGCATAAAATGTAAACAAAATTTACATCATTGGGAAAAGAGACAATTCTCTTAAGAACTGCGATGGAGACATTCAGAGTTGGTCTCTGAACTGAACTGGCTAACCTTCAAAAAGCAAAAGAGACTCCAAATCTGGTAAAGTGACTCCTCATCCTGCCTTCCCTCAACAAAATGCCCCCCTGAATTCAGAGGAATTTTCCAAAGGAAGGAGCAAAGGAAGAGAAAGTTTGGCAGAGGTTACATAGGGAATTTGCTGCAGAGCCAGGAACAGTTAGCTGCTTGCTAAGGAGTTAGATGCAGGTCCTGTCCATTAGACCACAGCAATCTCCATATTTAGTTAGACCAAGAGTAAAGGCAGTCAAATCACATCCATCTCCTCATTGTCCTAAAGGTGCTGAGATTTCCAGATGAAAAGTGTGACGTGCTCAAAACATTACTTGCCATCATTTTTAGAGATGAAGCTGCGCAGGTTTCTGCCCCAGCTAAGGCCTAAAAACAAAGTACATCCTTGTTTTGGCTGCACTGTGTTTCAGTGGGTTTTCTGCACACCTTTTAGCCATATTAGGGAGACCTGCTGTCCTCTCCCACTGCCCCAGATTGTAATGGAAACCAGAAGCCATAATCTGCCAGCCTAAGGCCTGCCTTAGCCTTCATGATCTCTACTGGCTTGTGCCACTAAATATTTAGATGTAGCCTATATCAGGGAGAGGAACTTGTGTGGAATTTAAGGCTGTATGAAGAGAGTCTCAAGTGATGATCTGAAAGAAAAAATTAAAAAACATATCTACTGCTGTGGTGAAGACAACTCTGGAGCCCTGAACCCATGCCATTACTTTGAAACAAAACTGAGTCAGTGGCAGCAACAAAAAAGGGGTTAAAAAGAGCTAAGCTCTTCCAAACCTGTATGTAACTTTAAACCAAATATTAACAGAAAAAAAAACCCTGGCATTTAAGTTGGCACTTAACTCTTGTTAATGAGGAGTTCAGATTTCCATTCTAACCCTCTTTTTCTGTTGCTTGTAATTTTCTCAAATAAACTCCATTTTGGGATGAAATTTTCCGTGCTTGAGATTTTTTTTGGAAAGTTTATACAAAATCAGTTAAACAGTTTATTTATGTTAGCACTGAAAACAAAAAAAGCCACACAAAAATATTTCCATGTATGTTCTGATCAGTTATTTTCTGCTCAATGAACTCAAAATCAGCCACAGTAAGGAATTTCCGAATTTTGCTTGTATGTCTCCTCAATAAGTCTAGGAAAAAACCCAACAGCAAACAAACACAAAAATCTCAAGCCAAATCTGGACATTAACAAATTTAGTCTTTTAAATTCCCTTTTCAGGTTGTAATGTAAGTACATTTTGTCTTTCAAGAAGCAGTGGGAAGATTTATAGATACTTAGAGTGTCATCATCACCATTAGCCTAACAATGCTCATTGAATATGTTCTCAGAGCTCTGAAAAGAAGTTTTAAATAAGTCTATGGTGATGCTATGGCTTATATCCTGTCTCTATGGGCATATCATGGACGGCTTATTGCTTTTGACCAACTCAAGTTATCTGAGAGAGTGCCAACCAAACTTGTGCGCACAGGCAAACTGAATTCCTCTTGCAGCAACTGTGCTTTGGCTGCACCAGTCTCCAAATTGTCTTGTAAGTCTGTAAAGCTGGTTTTAATTGCCACTGATTTCGAGGGAAAAACACAAAGTCCAGAAGTGCAAGTTCCTTGAAGTCCAATGCTCGGAAGCAGCAAGTCTTCCCATGTGTCAGTAATTCATTCTTGGATATTTTATACAAAGTCAGTGTATACACAATTCAGTGTGGTCCTTTTGGGAGAAGCAAGTTCTTTGGTCTAATTAATCAAAATGCCTAAAAACATGCATAACTAAATATATTTATATACATATAGATAGTATATCTGTTAATTGGCTAAACATACTTCATGGAAAGTAGTGTTTTCTTGCTGACATGAGGTCAAGAAAAAGATGCCAAAACAGAGTTTAGCAGAGATTTTCGTATGTCAAAACACAGGACACCAGCTATGCAAAACACTTCGAATATGTGTGACATTTCTTAATGCAGACCAAACCAAAGTGAGATAAATCAATTTCCCTACTGGCCATGTGCAATATCCTTTGTTTTATTCACCACTAAAAATGTTGCTATTAATGGCTGGGTATGTTCAGCATGCTTGTGAAGAATGTATTTCAATCCCTCTGATGAACGATCTATCCACAGACAAAATAGCTTATTTCCACTGAGAAATCTTGCTAATTGGTAACAACAAGAAAGAAAAAAGAGGGAGGAAAAAAAAAGAGAAAAGAGGTCATTACTTGCAAACTCCAGCAGTCAGGAAGAGATCACCTCCTTTGTATTGTACTTTTTTACTGCAGGCATTTCATTTCTGGGAGAAAAAAAAAATCACAAACGTTATTCTCATGAATGAAAATTCTACACTTCATTGTAGATTAGTCTGCATGAAGCTTCTCTCTTTCTCTCATCTCTACCATGATCAAAGCCTCATTTTGCCAGTGAGAATACTGAACAAAAATACCACACTGGACATAATTCCCAAATGAAGTTACTGGGTCGCAGTTCCACAGAGCACACCAGTGGTAGTATTTCTGCATTATAAACTCACAACCTTGGCACTACTGCAGCTAAATATTTAAGCACACATGCAGCATTAGCACAGGCATTTTTGCTCAACTTTCCTGCTCATGCCGATATTCTGTTGTTTTTTACTGGGAGTCTTATTACAGCACGTCTCTGAGCAGTTTGGAAGCAAACAACGGGGAATGGTGCTGCCTTCAGGTTACCTACTTTCACAGTACTAGTAAGTAAATGACGTTTGGCAAGATCTGATGTGAGGGAAATGCGTTAACTCAAAACACAAAAAGCTCCTACAAAAAAAAATCCATATCAACATATTTTGCTCCCTTCAGAGAAAAAAAAAAAAAAAAGAAAAAAACCAGGCAGACTGTCTGAACCACAGACTCCCTTCAGTCTCTGAAGCCCACAGACACACACTTTGTACAAATATATGATCTTATATACAGACACACGGATACTCCCCCCCTTCCTCTACTACATTGCTGCCATACTTACTCACAAAGGCGGTATGTAGGCTGTACATAGTAAATACAGACACTGTAACCTATCTTGGCACACACAAAGCTGAGTGCTGGCACAGACACACATGAGGATGTGCACATTAGTCCTGAAGCCGAGAAGTGAATAACACATCAAGAGGAAGCAGAAAACCACCACATTGTCCTACATTAGAAATACTCGACACTTCCAACGGGACCACAAATCCAAGAAACTAAAGCTTTCTCCAAACACAATGAATATTTCAAGTCACTGATGTTTTCTTGATAAGCACCACTAGCTCCACTGTACAGGCAGGAAAGCTGAGGAGCATGGAAGTTAGAGTGACTTGTTTTGCCTCTCAGTGCAAGCAAGTCAATGGCAGGGCTGGAAAAGAAAATTAGACTCCTAAATCTTCATTTATTCTCACCACTGCAAGACAGTCTCACAGGACTGCCTGAATGCAGATCTGAAGCAGTGTAACGCACAGTGGCTACCTCCTGTGCCACAGGGCACATCCCAACAGGTGGCAAACGCCACAGGCAGCTGCAGAAGTAGTGAGTAGGAGGGCACAGGAATTTTGCCAATGTACCAGCCAGTCCCAGAACCACAAAGCTTCCTTTATTCTACAGTTCCTCCCACTCTGTATCAACTTCTAGCATGGGCTGAATTGGAAGAGGAAACGCCCCTTAAAGGGTTGGGAGACGCTCACGGGATCAGGGAGGGGAAGGAATGCACCCCACAAACAGGGCTCAAATCTGCCCATCTGAAGGGCACAGCTTCCTGACAGCTCACAGTAACTGTGCTCTGCTGTCTTCCCTCAGCTTGTGCTAGAAGCACTGGCTTCTACTCATCCACCTTTCTTTGTACATGTCCTTACATAAGTCTTACATGGTAATAGATGTGGCATTTTTGGTATCTAGAAGAAATACATAAGACTGTGGAAAAATTGGGTATTAGCAACAGCACCAAGGCTTTTAAGAAACAGCATTTTCCAGCAATGAATTATGAACAATTTTCTTTCTCTTGATTGGTTTTATTCTCTGTTGCAATTTACAGGTTGTAACATACAGTAATATATCTAAATGGGTGTTTTAAATTCTTTTTTTGATCCACTCTGGTTGATACTAGCTACTCCTTCTTCACTTCTTTTCCTGCCAAAGAATTTTCATATTGCAGCCTGAACCAGGGGTGGGAGAGGTAAAATTGCCAATTCAGCCTTTACTGCAATGGCAGAAACAGTGTGCTGGTAGCAATGATGGTATTAAAAAATTAGGAGTTCAGGTGGAAGAGGGTTAGTATTTTTCCCAGTGGACAATTGCCTTGTGTCAATCTGCACAACATTGAAACTCAATTCATTTCAGTAGATAGTACTTATCTACCAAAGTCATTCTGCTTTCAGAAGAGGAAAGCTTTTTCCCCCTTCCATCATTTCTAGGATGTACCTCCTTTCTACCAGTGAGATGGCTGTACATTTAGTGATGGCAGTGGTGGGGTGTCATCAAAATGTGGTGCCTGTACACCTGCTGATGTGTAAATGACTCGATTCTGGAGATGAGGAACAACTGCCTAACTCTGAGGATGGGAATGGTCCATTATGGAGCAGGTGTAGCTGGTGGCCACCATGCCACACCTCAAATCCCAGGTTCAGTTCTGAGGCCCTCACTACAAGAAGGACATTGAGGTGCTGGAGTGTGAAGCTGGGGAAGGGTCTGGAGCACAAGTCTGATGAGGACCAGCTGAGGGAGCTGGGGGTGTTAAGCCTGGAGAAAAGCAGGCTCAGGGGTGATCTTATCACTCTCTACAACTACCTGATAGGAGGCAGTCAGGTGGGGGTCGGGCTCTTCTCCTGGGTAACAAGTGACAAGATGAGAGGAAATGGCCTCAAGCTGGACCAGGGGAGGTTTAGATTGGATATTAGGAAACATTTCTTCACTGAAAGGGTGGTCAGGTATTGGAACTGGCTGCCCAGGGCAGTGGTGGAATCACCACCATCCCTGGAAGACTTAAAAAAACATGCAGATGTAGCACTTAGGGACATGGTTTAGCAGTGAACATGGCAGTGCTGGCTTAGCGTTTGGACTCAATGATGTTAAAGGTCTTTTCCAACCTGAATGATTCTATGATTCTATCCTACAACACAATTGCCTTGTACTGTGGTGGTTCCCACCCCTGGTATAACATCTAGCCTATGAAAGGATTACATATCTGTTTGGGTGTTAAACAAACCATAAACTGAGTACTGAGGCACCAATTGTCTTAAGCAAAAAGAAATTTGATGCTCAATTGAAGTCAATTTATATTGGTGGGTTTCTACAGTACTTAAAAACTGCAACCGAGTAATTCAGCTGTCATCTAAAGGTCCAAACATGATAAACAAACAGTACACAGATGCCAAACTTTCTGAGTGGTTATTTTATTAAAGTTAACAAGTCCAAAAGATGTCAAGTTAAGCACATGTCTAGGTCTCTGCAGGACCAGGCCTAAGCTGCTGCATTTTGATCAAAGCTTGAGGGGTCAGTTTGGGCCACAGCAGAGAGAGCTACTGAGATCCAAGAACAACAAGGACATACCCTGATACTTGGGGATTTTCACTGAAGCCAGTGCTCAGATGCCATCGGATGCAGATTTAGCCCAGAAGAACCCTGACACTGGGACAGGACCCACACACGAGAATGTCTACTAAGTTGATGCTGGTTTTAATTTTTTCAAGGATGGAAATCCACAGTGTCACAGAGAGCCCTGATGTCCCTTGGTGGAACAGGCAGTTAATTCCACATTGCAAGAGGTCTGCTTGGAGGCTCGAGGTCAAAAGGGCTCCTAAAAGGATTTTTAAATTTTCTCGTAAATGCTGAATGTTTAAGTTATGATTAAATCGTGTTTACCCGTTAATTGTGCAGTAAATAAAGCTGTGGCTTTAACCTTCTAGTCATAGCATGTTAATTAGGACTGAGAGACTGAAAGCCTGCCAAAGCTGTGCTGTATGGGAGGCTGAGAGGTACAATTTGGTTATCAGTTCTGTTGACATGTGCTGAGCATTATGTGGTCACACTGCATACCCAACAGATCTAGCACAGGCTCTCCCGCTTATGAAAGGGCTGCTGTTTGAAATATTTGGCTCTCAGTCAAAGTCTCCAAGCCAGAAGATCAAGAGTTGGTTGAGTTGGGGGTTTTTTCTCTCTCTCATTTCTATTAGTTTTTATAGATCCACTTTCCCACTTGGAGGGGTGTTGCAGAGGGAGAAACAGCCTGACTCATACGACAACAGTGCATGAGGCAATGTTGTGGGGAGAGGGAAAAGAAAGGGTGCAAAGATTTGAATTTTGCAGCTCTGCATCTATTTACTCTTTTCCCACTATTTCTAACCTCAGCCATTTAACAATACTTGGAACTTAGTCCTAAGATGGGACTTGAAACTTTCCCACGGGTTGAAAACCTCCTTGGATTCAGAAATCTGCACATGAGCCATTGCTAAACATTTACCAAAGCTGTCTACTCTCAAGCTCCCAAGATGTTCCTAGGGCACTAAACGGAGTTACAGGATAAGGAGATGGAAGTGACAGATAATTAGGAAATGTGAGGAGTAGAAGGTGAGGGGAAAACCAGTTGGTTGTGCACAATAACACTCCTGCAAAAATGCTTCCTAGACAGAAAACAGAAATCTAAATATTCTCATGTGAACTCTGTCATGCGCATCTGCATCTCAAATTTATACCACTCATGCCAGTACCTTTTCTTTGCACCTCTATTCCTACTCCACAGCACATTTCTTATGAACTTGTCAGGATACTAACACATAAAAATGCTATGATCTGTTACAGTAGTAAGTCAGTTCTTCAGTCCTGATTCACCAACCCAACCCCCAAACAAATTACACAATCAAAATCATAGGAAATTCTGAAAGAAAAAGGAAGAGATGTCAGTGCCTGAAAAATTATTGTCTGGTGGGGAGAAGTGGCTGTATCTTGAAACAATTCACTATTTTGTTGTTTGGGGTTTTTTTCTGGTAGTGTAGAATTTTCTTCAAAGAAACCACAGTGCTTGAGATATTGCAGTCCTGCAAACACAGCTGCAAACTACAACCCAGGAAACACAGATCTAGTTCTCACTTCTGATTCATTACATCACTTTCTGCCTGTTGACCCCCCATTTTTGTCTGCCAGCGATATTTGTTATAATAACAATCAATATTTTATTATAAGCTTGTTGAAGCACAAATTATCTCTTGCAGAATAAGCACAATGAAGACATTAAATCCAAGTATAGCAGGGAGTTATTTTTCCATAAACACATGGTGTCTGTCAGAAAACACAGCTCATCTAATGTTTATTCTCTACTTACATGAAAATAATAGATTGGCTGTCCCGCTCCTCCAACAATGAATTATCATTGTAAACTCGCTATTTGCAGAGTAATTAAAGGGATTCTATTCAGATGATCAAAAAAAACCCAACAAAAATGTGGATGTCACTTGCTCCAGTATGAAAGCCATCATGTTACTCATGAAGAGCTTCCACCCAAGCTGACTCTCCAGAAGTGTATAAAATTCACACAAAAATGCTCACTATGCCATTCAGATGAGAACATCCACACCAGGTGTGTGGCAATAACAGCAACACCAGAACAACACAGACATACTTCCAATTCATTCAAAGTGGAAATCAACCAATGGGATGTTAAACACCTTGCCTGGTCAAACAGCAGGTTATTGGTATAGACACCAAAGCAGAACAGAAAATTCTACAATCCTCGCTTTGTCCTTAATCCATTCAGTTCCACTGGCCCAGGAACTACAAATTGTATCCAAGGCAATTACTTGTATGCTTTTCACTTTTTAATCAGCCATAATAGGGGCATTTTGGTCTCTTTCAAGATAAAGCTTGAAATCAAGGACAATCTGTCTTGCTATTGTTTGTCAAGGATATAATTTTTGGAAGACAAATGCCATGGACTATTTTGACAGTGCAAATTACTGCAGGATCCATGTAAAGAATGAAAATCAATTTCTCATTCCCCAAGGGTGTCTCCACACATGGGCATATTAAATTAAAAGGCTTGAAGCAAAAGGTCCCTTTTACTTCATCTGGGTACAACTCCTATTACTTGAAAGAGATATTTTGAAATACCTCACGCTTACATGCAGTTATGCATGGGGGTTGCAGACACAATTTTAATTGGTCCCCAGGACCTTGCTTTGAAGTGATGACTCACAAAGAGTATTTTGTCAAGCCAACTGTGCCATAAAAATATTAAGTGTGGCTTAAAACAGTAAAGGTTTTATTATCCTGTTAACTTCCTGTCATGAAGCATTGCATTAAATTGTACTTTTAAGGGATTAATGACCTATTTGCTTCATTCCTTGCTGCATTTGTGGTTATAAAAGCTATTAAAAGCTATGTTATCAACAACAGTGCTAATGAAGATATTGGAAAAACAGTCAAGCACAAATATATTCTAATTCATAGTATTAATCCAATTGCCTTTCCCTAGGAGAGTTTTTTAGTGTTCCCTGGTGACCTTGCAGCATTGTCGCCATTTTGTGGGCACAGTCAGGAAAATTAAATGTTTGAGAAAGAAACACGGGGAGGAAAAATCTGAACCTATGTTACATAAATCTGAAGTCCTCTCACTTTGGAAGGACAATACAAAAGCATGAAAAATGTCCACATCAACACAGGCAACAAATATCACACTTTGTTGTTGCCACAGCTGAAAACAAATTCAGAACTATGAGAAACAGTCACGATTTTTGGGTTTGTTATTTTGAACAGACACACTACAAGACTGAAAATTAATCCAATTTATTCAGCAAGAGACAGGTCTGCAAAATAAGCTTTGTAAAACAATGACAAATTCTTAAAGTTTTTGTTTATAAATAGAACCGAGTAGATTGATTTCTTTGCTTTTCTGGCAAATAGCTTATCCACGGAACTATGTGGTTCTGGGCAGTGGAAACCATTAATGAAGTTGTTCTGAATTTCACAATCACTTTTGACAAAAAAAAATATTAAAATGTAGGAAAGCCGAAATGTTTTGCCCTGGTGCTAACTGAAATATTTCAAAGTTATATTTTTCACTTTTAAAAAAAAGCAGAATTTGATAAAAAGAAGTTAAAAGTAAAACATTTCAGGCACACCTAAAACAGGGTCACATTTTCAGTATTACAACTAACTGAAGCCCCCACTATTTGTGTAGCTTAACTCTTATACTTTTTTTTTAGGTATCAAATTATCAACCATTTGATAATTGAAAAACAGTAACAGACTGCTTCAAACTCATATACTGATGGCCGTCTCGGTGGATCTTACACCAAGTTGCCACCACTCACAGTAATAAAGACACCGGGAAACTAGTATGTACACTTGTAAATCAATACACTGATGAGACACCACTGAAAACCCCTCTATGTTCAACACTAACAGAGGCTGCACAGCAGAGGAAACGAGGGTTAAGGGTAAAATCAAGTAAAGTAGACCAAACAAACCCCCAAAGTCCTGTCTTTTTGTGCACAGGGATGTAGGAGGATAGGTCTCTCAGTCATGGACACCCTCAGTATGTGATGACCTCAAGACCCTCAAGAGCTTTACTGGGAGAGGGGCTGTCACAAACGGGGGCTCCAAGGCTCAGTGATTTTCTCAACCCCACACAGCTACTCACAGAGAGAACCTACACGAGAACCCAGCTCAGCCAATTCCCAGCCTGGTCCCTCATCAATGGATCTATTATCTACACAATGCAGTTTTTAACATCCTATATGAAAGACCCATACATATTAAGACGCATGGCACTCAATTTATTTACCTCAGAAAGGTGAAGAGATTCAAAAATTCTGACTAGTGAGTAATTTGTGCCAAAGTAAGGAAATAAATGTGAGTTTTTCTTCCTTCTAGGTTATCTTGTTATTTTTACTGACTGCATGCAGTTACTGATGGAAGAAAATTTGAATGTGACTCTGCAAACCATTGAAAAACATTTGAAGATGCCGCTCTCACAAGCTGAACTCTGGAAAGAGCCACCTCTAACACAAAGTACAGATTTAGTAAGTCATTGCTTATGCATTTCAAATTCGGTGAGTTCTTTCTTTACTTCGCTATTTCATTGTAACAACGTGGGAATTGCAGAGTAACTAATGATGAGCTTTCATTTGTGTCTGTGTTGAGAAAGCAAGTGGGGCCAGTGTCACTGTTCTCCCTTGAAAGCAGGAGTACATAAGCACCCACGGCAGGAACCCTCTCCCTTTCAGGACCCCAAAAGCTGTGAGAAGCAGAGGTTTCTCTGTCTCCACTTTTGCTGTATCATCCTCACACGGAATGCTGCTACCCCAACATGAGTAAAAGCTGACCTAGAAGGCACGATGGCAGCAATGAAAGCCTCTGCTCCTCTGCTAAGATTTCTTCTGTTCTTCACTGTTTCCTTTTGGGAGGCTTCCGTAACAGCTAATAACTTCCATCCTAAGTGGCACTCCTCTCTCACAAGAGAAAAACTTGCAAATGTTGGTACACCCCCAACAATCCTGTTATTTTAACAGACTGGCTTCTCCAGACATAAGTTCTAGTAGCCAAATTCATCGCAGCAAACCAGGAAAGGCTTGTGAGCTTTTGGCTTTATGAAGGTGTTTGACTTCACTCCACAAGCAATGGGCGTAGGCTGGTTAAGAATGCTTGCACAGGCTCAAAACTGTGCTTAATATTCCATTGGCACCAAAAAAAAAATGAGTGAGGAGCATTTTCAAAACTATTTCCAAGGTTAACATTTCCAAGGTGGTGCAATTTATTGTCAGGTGTGTGTGGCTTAAGGATGGGTTGATATCTGAGTGATATTAGAAGCATAGATATGTCAACTGAACTCTGGTTACTTGCTTTTTGTAATTCCTTGTTATTTCTCTGATTCTTCCTCTCTTTTAATCTCTTCTTTATTCCCCTTCCTCTCTCTCTTTTCATTTTTAGGTTCTTTTTTCTCTGATTACCCGGGTAATCAAAGACCATTGCTCATCTATCTCTCCTTCCTTTCTGGACAGTTGTCATGCCATCTCACTGCCTATTTCAGAGCACACAAGAACCGTACAGCTTATTCGGACCAAGAATTTAAGGATATTCCAGTTGTCCATCGTGTAGTCGTATCCTTGGGAAGCACTGACTGCCGGAGAGGAGCAGCCTGCAGCAAGCAGGACAGTGCACTGCCCACTGAACACATAGATACCATACCCTTTTCCAAAGCCTGGATGTAGACCCTCCATTAGGTGATACCAACTGTTATTGATGCAAATGTTGATACAGATTGACAGCAACTTTCCAGAAGTTTTGGCTCAGCATAATTTAAGTTGACTGTACACAACTCTGAAAACTATTGGAAACCGAAACCTGTATATACATTACAGGTTTAAAACAAAGCCAACAGTTTATGAGGAAATTCTCTGCATTAAGGAGCTTTCAGAGATATTGAAGAAAGGTTTTTGTCTCAAATTTCTAGAGATTTTTAAATAAAAGTCATTTTTAAAAAAATTTTATATGCTGTATCCCTAAAAATCCCAAATTACTATGAACTTCTAAAGCTTTCAGTCAAGACAGAGATGGAGAGAAAGGTAAAAAATACATGCCTACAGCCACACACACACTTTGGGAAAAGCATATATAGCATAAGCCATAGCACTGAAAAATCCATACCAGATCACTCATCTAGTGTCAACGAAATTAAAGCACAAGAAGATTTATTATTAAAAGCACTCAGGGAGAAAATGCTTGTATCTGATATTATATTTCTCAATTACTCCCTATATATTTGATATTCATATCAATGAAATAATTCTACATACAGGGGGAATAGAAGTAAATATAGAAAAATATAATGTCGGCTGTTGATTCTGATTGACAGCTGTGAAGTAAGACTACATATGGTTGTTAAAGTTTAAAAGGATTTTAAAATTAGAATTAGTGTTTCTGAGCCTAGAGCTGAAAAACCCTGACATTTGCAGTGCTGGGAGCAGGCTGTGAGAGGGATTTCTATCCTGGTTTCCCACCCAGAAGAATATATTTACTGTTCAAACATTTTGAGGCAGGCACCCATGGAAATCAATGGGAACTCTGCCACTGGTTTTAAGGGGAGCAAAATCTGTCCCTATGTGTAAATATACAGCAATATTTTTTTTTCCTTTGACTGTTAAAAACCACCATCACAACTGGATGGAACCCGGTTTTAAACACTCAGACATGGGGCCTCTTTACCACAGGAGTCTCCAATGATGTCCATCCTTAACACCACACCAGCTGCCAGCTGAAGGCTCTGAAATGCTGATTTTAATCAAAATCTTTCCTTTCAAATCTAGCTTACAGTTTACTCATAGTGCAAAAGTGCTTCTCAGCACTGGAATTTTCAGGATGCGATGCTGAGCCAAATACTGCAGGCACAGCTTGCTCATAAGACAGCAATCTTGTGGCCCACCTTGGAGGCTGTAATAGGGCTACTGTACTCAGCCTCCCACCCTTGGTGAAGCCCACTAATAACATCTGTTTTATAGCATTCACTCCTGCAACCTGCTAGTTCCTTGGCTCTCCTGCTGTCATAGAGAGGATGTGCTTTACTATGCTGCAGGTCTGGTGGAAAGTTGTCAGACTTCAAGCCAAATGTAAAAGCAGCCAGTGCTGAATAAATGACTTGAAACACTTTCTCCAGGGACCCCTTCCAGGTCCCAGATAGGCAGATTTGGCCAGTGTTTGTAGACAGTCTTGCTCAGAGGCAAATTAAAAATCAAAATACAGACACCGTTTGAAAAACATCGAAAGCTAGACTCAAACATCCACCGTGTATTAAGACATTCTTATATAAAAATAACCACAAGGTTGCAAATTCATACTTTTCTACTTGATGAGACCAACTGCAACCAGGAATAAACCTGGAAATGTGTGGGGCAGACTGTGGTACTGCCTTCAGAGAAAGCATAAAACTGGAGGTGGAAAAATGCAGTGAGAAAAACAGGGCACTGTGAACTGGGCAATTGAATCGAGCAGTGGGTGGCACACGGGGTAGGACCCTCACCTGTACCAGTGCTGCCCATGGGAGCTGCCCCACTCAAGCCAGTGGGAGCAAAGCAGGACACTCACTGAGTTTTAACTGGGTAAGTCCACAGTGTCCTCAATACCTGACTCACAACTCAAACTCAGCTCACTCCTCACCCATTGCACTGGCTCTGCTGAAGCCCCCGCCGCAGTTTAGGAATCTGGATACCAGCCCTCCGTACCACGATGGCAGCAGCCCATCCTGCTTCTGCCGTGTGTGGGAGAGAAATGGGAAGGGAAGGTTTGCCAGCAGACTGGCAGGATCCTGAGACATGGGCCAGGGAGCAGAGGCAAGGTAGGGCTTTTCCACCCAGTCCAAACCAGTAGGGCAAAGATCTCCAATTGCCTTGTGGTTATCATAATATCAAAGAATGGCTTGGGTTGGAAGGGAAGATCCTCTAGTTCCAACCCCCTGCCATGGGCAGGGACACCTTGCACTTGGTTGCTCCAAGCCCCATCCAACCTGGCCTTCAACACTTCCAGGGATGGGGCAGCCACAGCTTCTCTGCCAACCTGTGCCAGGGCCTCAACACCTCACAGTAAAGAATTTCTTCCTTATATCTAATCTAAATCTCCTCTCAGTTTAAAGTCATTCCCCCTTGTCCTCTCACTACCTGCCCTTCCAAAAAGTGCCTCTCCAGCTTTCTCGCAGGCTCCCTTTAGGTACTCAATGGAAAGCCATTAGCAAATGCCCACTCTCTTATTTCATTATCAGGGGGTTTTTTGTACCCCCTGAGCTTTAAGAAAGCCTGCACTCCAGCTGCTAGCCTTGGCTGCACAAAAATGAGGGTCCAGAGCATCATAGAATGAGTATAAAAGAAAAGAGGAAAGGTGAAATACTTCAAGCAGTTTTGCTGCTGGACTTAATCTCAGAGAGCTACAAACTCAGACTAGCTGGTCACCTTTCCAATCAGCAGCTCCTTCACATGCCCCTTTTACTTGGCAGCCTCTTTTTAAGATTCTCTGGCCAGGTTTATAGCTTGGCTGTGTAAGTGATTTATCAGCACAACGCAGGGCAGTGAGCTGTGGTGCAGAGGCAGGAGCTCACAGCGAGGGCCTCAAGCCAGGCTTGCCACCAAAACCTTGATACTGTCAGACCACACGCACGATTTTGGCGGCAATCCTGGCTTCTGCAGAGCATACCATTGAGCACCCAGTCATGGCCCACCACGACACCCGTTCCTGTGCTGGCAGCCCAGCACTTTCCAAATCCAAACTGACCCAGGACCTGTGAGAACGGTGGCAGTCAGGGATGACTTTGAAGCAACCCTGCAATCCTGACTGCAGAAATATGTTTATAGCCACCCCTTCCCACGACACAGAAAGACTAAGCTCAGCATATACCTCCATGAAGCTCCTTTTACATCCTTCTGCTCTCCTTCTCTATAGCAGGATCACATATCACAAATTATCTCTCTTCTCACAAACCCAGTTGTCATTGCAAATCTTCAGAGATGCAAGAATTGATAATTCTGCCTCTTTGCGTCCCTGCTCTTGCTATAGAGGACAGCCAGAGTCATTGTGAAAGCTACAGGGCTCCCACAAGTGCCTCTTATGACACTATTACTGTCTTGAGGGTGACTGTGGTTTAGGTATGGCTTGGTCAGAAGCTCATCATTGCAAATCTACGACACAATTGAAACACAACATCCTGTCAGTCAGTGCTGGCTGACTGGGAATATCTTTCGTTTTGTATTCACTGTTTTTCATTGTTTTCATCTGCTCATCAATCTTTTTTGGTGTGTGCTATTGTCCCACTGATTCAGAAGCATCAAAACAGAGAGAAGCCTACACTTCAGTGAAAATTAAGTCTATATCTAAACCACTTTAGAACTCAAGGTTAAAGATCCTATACCAGTTATTGCAGGATACACTGTTTGTACAGTTATTGTAAATGCTCTTGTATTATCTGGATTTGGGAATGATTTAAAATGTGTTTTAAAAATTACAGTGAGGGAAAAAAAATTAATTCCACATGCAGTAAGAAGGAGATCAAAATATAGGGCCCATTTCCAAAATTGATATTTAACATAATCTTCAGCCAACTCAAATCCCCCTTGTGAGACAATATTTGCCTGCTTTAAGATGTTTGCTTACACACCAAAAGTTTAATTCTGCCAAACAATATCACAGCTTCACTGCAACGTAGTGGTGGCAGGAGATGTTCACAGTAACTTCTTCCAATTATCATCTTCATGAGGAAACTGTGAAAACATGAGTTAGGAGGCAAAAGGAAGAAATAACCTGGAATTAACCCATTCTCCAGCTGTTTAAGCACCACAGAGTAGTGGTGCAGACAAGCTCTTTGAGCTATTTAAGAATCCAAATTTCAACCTTGAAAAAATAACATCATTTTGTTTATATTCATTAGGCACTGATAGTGCTCTTCATACTGTATCAAGTGGGTTTGTGTGGGGGTGAGCTAAGAGCAAACTTCTGAAACTATCAGGGAAGGAAATGGAAAGAAATAATCACTTTCAAAGTTGAAGCAATATTGAAAGTGTAGATCCTTTTCCTGTGCTGCCTCAGTTAACTAGACATCAAATAATTAAAGTGGTGGTATTTTTATCTTTTTTGAAAGTTTTTCTAAATGAAAAAAAAAAATAAAACAAAGCTTCTCATGCCCTTTAATGCATAAAAGAGCCAGAGAGCCCTGGAAGATTGCAAGGAGAATTTCCTAATATGCTCACTCGCAGAAAAATTGCTTTAAAAGGCTACACAGAAAAGTCTGTCTTCAAGAAACTGATAGGGCCTCGTGTCAGCTCTGGGATACCTTTAATATTGAAAAGAGCTGCCAATGTTTATTATTTCACATCCAATTTGTTGTCATAAACAGTTCAAAAGAAAGTGATTAGCTTCACATTAAAGAGGCTCTGCCAGCAAGGGAACAGGGAGCGTCAGAGATGCCAGAGCCTGGGGCTTTGCTCTTGCCTGTTGGGAATGCTTTCAAATCATACAGCATCAGACAGAAGCAGTGCTGGAGGCCAAAGCAGAATAAACTGAAAAGTTAAACAGAGTGTGACCATGCCTATGTGTGTTATTATTGTGTCTTACTGGAGTGCTGTTACTGCAAGCCTATAATGACATCATGATAAAACTGCAGGCAAACCCACCGTATTTTTGTAAGGAATCTCTAGTCTCTGGAATATTTTGACTAGAAGAGGAAAGCAAAGTCCATCTCCCAACTTCCACAGCTAGCAAGAACTGACCTTCACTGAATTTCCTTTGAAGGCTGTACAGTCCAGCAATAAACATGTTTCATGCAATACATGTATCCTGAGTTGAGGAAAATCAGAGTCCTAGATTTACATATATGAGATGAAATGGAAGCAAAGGACAGGGAGAACAGACATAAAGTCAAACCCAGGAAACCTCGCAATGCTGCTAAAACAAATGTCAAAAATGCCAGAAATGTATTGCCCTGGAAACAGGGGATTTGAGAATCCGGATCATACATTGTTCAGCAACTCTGGCCCTTCCAATCCCACTGGTGTGTTTTAGTGCAGTCAGCTCTCTCCTTAAGCAGGGAATTATTACTGCCTAAAAAAAAGATTTCCATCATGATCAAGGGCTGCATAAAGGTACAATTATAATAAGCCTCCACTCATTGAAGCTTTTCAGTTCATACAAATAATCTTTTTTTACAGAGTCAAAACCATGTATTTATTCTAGATAGCAGATGTACTGCTATTGCAAAAGCAGGTTGTGCACTTGGTATAGCACTTATTGTAGCAACACCTTCTTCCCCCAGTCGTGGGGAAGTCTACATCTGTGTTGGAATAGGATAGATAGCTACTTAAATATTTACTAAAGGAAATATATGATAAATGTTTATAGAATGCATGGTATGTTTCTCAAAAGCACTAAAACTGTGGAATAAGTGCATTGGTTTTATCCTAGGTGTATGAGTTTACTTTTGGAAACGTTCTTAAACGACGCAAAGGATGACATTTTTATAGCATATAACAAATGGGAGTTTGTGTCAAAACCACATTTGGGATTGTAAATTTGTCTGGGACAGAGTATGTAGATCGCTAAGAAGTCAATAAATGCCTCTTACCTAGGGTGTAGACCCATATAAGACTTGAGAATGATTAAGTTTTTACATTTCAAATGTTAAGATACTTTTAACTTTGTGTTCTGATATGCTGGGAGTGTTAAATTTGTAATTAGGCACTCAAAATCTCTCAGGTGAGTGAGATAATCTGGAAACAAATCTCTTTTAGATTAAACTTCCCTTAGAGTTGAAGGAAAAGCTTTGCAGAGATAACAGTGGAAGAAAGATTTTTGGAGCAAGGGCCTGGATGAACGTGTACACAGATTCATTTGCACACGTACACAGGCTAAATGCAATGGAACCACAATGTCCCCACAGGTTCTCACCAGATGGTCAGGTGAAAGTATCACAGACTCTGACACAAAAGTATCAGACAGAGCTGGTTCAAACACATGCAAAAAAGGGAGCTTTCACTCCTGACTTCACTGGGCTGTTCCCATCTGAGCCTGCTGTTCCCATCCCACATTAAATCCCATCTGAGCCTGCTGAGTAACATTTCTTCCTAACAAAAACCTCTGAATGCTACACAACCCATTTAACCCCCAAACAGATTAAACTATCAACTACCTGGAACAAGTCCACTGTGAAACACTTACAGGGTTACAGGAAAGGAAATACATCTTTGCCTCCCCTACCCAGCCACCTCTTACTGCTTTAAAAATCCACTCTGTGGTGCAGAGCAGTAGTTTCAGCCTGAAACTTCTGTTTCCCCACTGGCTTTTTATTCCTATAGTTCACCTGCAAACCATGGAGACCTGGGAAGTGTTTTTTCTGAGGTCACCAGAAAAGTACTCTGCAATATCCTACTACCCTGCCAGGTCTTTGTAGCAAACTTTCAACTAAATAATTTTCACGGTTGTTGGCTGTTCTGGGATTCCATCAGTGTCACAACATAACATCAAAACTGGTATTTGTTCTGAGATTTGAGTCACAAATTAATACATTATTCCTTCCAGTGGAAAGGCAGTTTTAAGTGAATATTGTAAAAGGCTCAGTAAAGAACTTTGGGTCCTAAATATTCCCTAACAACTACTGCTGTCAGAAAATAATGGACAGATAGATGTGCAAGGCTGCTCCCTTTTCCCCAAATCATCTACAACAAGGGACTTCCTGGTCACAGGAAACACATGAGATGAGAGAGGAAATGGAAGGCTGCAAAAAGAGAAGACATCTCTCAGCATTGGATAAAACAAACTCTGGCTTAAAGGAAGTAAAGAAGTTGCACGGGTGATAGACAAGACACCTGTACAAAAGTTGTGTGCATCCCAAACCAAGGCTCTGATTATCCCTTTGTTGTGCAAATAAAAATACTTTATTTCCACGTAGTTCTGTTTCTCTGTCTCTTCCTTTGAACATGTACTTCCTCACTGCTGCTTTGCTTCATGCGTAAGCAAACCAACACTGAGTGGTTCTCCTGCGTCACACAATTCCTGTTTGCTGATCACTGTTCAACAGCTTTTAATGGACAGCATAAATAAAATATATTTTGCAATCTCTTATCTGGAATACATTGCACAAAAACTGGAGATTTGAACTGGAAGAACTGCACTTCCACACTGGAAGTGAGGCAAGTGCCTCACTATTTCTGTCCAGATAACATAGCTTGAGGGAAGCTACCCAAATTAATCTGTTCCATTGAGCAAACAGTGCTTTCAAAGTTGCAAAGGATTCAAAAGAGGAAGATATAAAAAGCTGCTTAGTAAAATTTACAGAAATGGCTCAGTGATTGACTATAACTTTTAGATGCCTAAAAATTAGAAACATTTCAGAAAGCACCTAAGCGCTGAACTTTCGAAACATCAAAGTCCATTTTGAAGTGCCCAAAATTTAACGCCCCAATGCTTAAGGCATTGCAGGCCATGCTGAAAAACCTTTGTCCCTTTTTCCTGTGTCTGTGTCTGCTGAGTTACCACTGCTGTACATATCTGTGAACAGTGAAATTACGGTGTACTCTGTACCTTAATTCACTTTTTCATTGCACCAGAATATTTTCCTGGCCATTGCCTTCATTCACTTTTAAAGTAAAAGTGCATTTTAATCCTGATAAAAAAACTGGTAGATTTTGGTATTAATATATATGGTCCATGCTTGCTACAGAGAGTGGAATTCAAATCCCAAATGTTCTGCCTCTGAAGAAAATCTTGAACTTCTGTTAAGACCTCCCACAGAAACCAGGAAAGAATTAATGGGCTGCTGAGTTCCTAATATGTCCCACCCTGTGGCACCTGAAGGAAGTAGGTGTTAGACTGGCAGAGAAGAGCTTGACAGGTTGAGTATCCAGCTATTTATGGTGACTAACTGAGCCTGAAGCCAAGGGAGACTGTTCCCAAGTAAAGCCTACCTCTGGCAAAGAAGGCCTGGCAGAAAATAAGTGATTTTTCTGGCTGCCAGTGACTTAGGGTCTATGATACCAAGTGGGATGGAAGTATTTGCTTTTGTTTTTACATTTTTGAATTCTATTGACCACTGGAGGGGTGAGGAGTCTGCTGAGTTCTGGGCCCAGAAGGGGTGAACGAGTTTATGTTCCTGTGTGTTTACTTTGGACTTCAGGGGCCACATAGAGAGTGGAACTTTTTATGCAATGCAGCTGGCAGAAGAAAATCTCTGATTTGAGGGTGTTTGGATCAACAAAAATTCAGAAGGAAACAATTTCAGAATTACTATTAAATTATGTTGCTTGGAAAGGGGATGTTGTAGGGGCATTATGGCCACGGTGATCAACTATCCCTGCTCTGTCAGACTTTACAACTAGTCTTGAACAGCTGGCCCAACCCACTCTGACCAACTGCCCTAATGAAAACACTGGGCCAGCAAAGCCCATGCCCAATTCCCCACAGATAGGTACAGTGATTCCAGGTTGGATGGACAGAGAGACACTCCTGTTTCATGAGCTGTTTTACTCAGAGGACACAGCACGAACAATGTTCATTTGAATATTTTAGTAGCTGAAAGAGATTTAAAGAAAAAAACAGGGAAATAATACATAGTACCTGCAAGCTTGAACACCCTGATTTGGGTGTGTTGTATGTAGAAATGTGGGTGAAAATATTTTATTTTCTGTAAAAAAAACCAGTTTGTTTATCCCTTTTAAAGCCTGACAAAATGTGGGGGTTTTACTTAAGCAAATAATCAAAAATAGTTACCCACACAAACTGAAGAGAGAAGGGACTAGGCTAACTGGGAGACTTGCCAAGGCATAGGAGATTTGGGTTTAAGTCTATCCTCTTCCTCAAGGATTTCAAATCACTACTTGGGACACACCCTTATCTCTCCTATAAAGGTGTAGCCCTGAGGTGGTTTGCTTTCAAAAAGTTCCTGGAGCTGTTGCATGGAATATCAGCCAAAGTTCCAACCCTTGTACAAACAAATCTTTTGTATTTGTATATTTTGACAGTGTAAAACAGGAATGATGTCTGTCTGTTCCACATGACCATACTCAGGCCATTTTGTTGGCAGTGGCATTATTATAGCACGTGAGAGAAGGATTCAAATGCCAAATACAAGATTATTTCGGGGTTTTTTGAGGGGATATTGTGTAAGCAAACCAATAAAAATCTCCCAGCACTGCGATCTAAAGTGAAATATTTCAATTTCACACACCATATTTCTTGGAACAAGGAAGTGTAGCAAGTACTTTGATGTGCAGAGTCATGAAGTATCAACAATTGTTTTCTCAGTGACTCCCCAGCAACATAATTGCAGAGATGTTCACCTTCTCCCCAAATATGCTTAGGATATTTGTCATTCTCCTGACTATTTTAAAGCCAGTATATTTGAAAGACTTGTGTTAAGAGAGATGGACAACTTCACATTGAAATTCAAACCCCACAGATGGGGCATATCAGAGATCATACAGCAACGAGGTCTTCCAAGTCTATGCCTCTTCTTTCATCAGCCAGTTGACATCCCTTTGGATTCTTTCAGAATTATCTAATTCCCTGAAATATGTGCCTAATTCAAAGCTGGTTCTCTTTATTAACATTAAAAAGCTTTGGATCATGCTCCTAAAAAAACCCGAAAGTTTTTCTACAAGGCTATTGTGCATTTTCTATCAGGTACACAATGAGGCTTCTGTGGCTTCTCTCCCTGCCTCACCTATCATTAGACATACGTTACCAGATAACATGTCATTAAAGAGTCATAAATGTCAGTCAGAAACTCATCCAGAAAAGCTGCAGGAAGGTTCCTTGCTCTGCCAAGTAGCAGTTCTGATAAGGGATCACCTGCCCAAGCAGTGCATTCCTATACCTCACCACCAACATTCTCTTCCAAACACACAGATGCCTCGCCACAAACTACTGCAGCTGAAAGGGTTTGAGTTGCAGTGGAAGAGATGAGAAGAGGGGGAAAGGAGCTGTTATTTTAAAACCATTTCAAACCTCTTCTGCTGCTTCTGCATTTGAAAATAACTTATGCCTGGAGGTTAGAGAATCACTCTAACCCAAAGCATCTGTTTCCTGACTTTATCTCCACCCCTATCACCCAAAATCATGTTTTTAAGGGCTTCAGAGCAATTATCATCAATCAATAATTTACAGCTGCAAAATACATGTTCTCAAATGACACAGTTCTGGTCTTCACAGTAAACCAAGGCCCTACCTGTAAAAGGGCAAAATTTCCCTTACAACCAATTAAAAAGGCATACAGTGTGATACCAGATACATACGATAGCCCTAGTAGGAAAAGTAAATTGTATTAACAATATCCAAAGATGAAAACAGAGCCCTTGTAACATCACCTCCCAAATCTCTGTTCACTTACAAGTGTTTTAACCTCAGTGAGTGGTGTAAATCTTGGAATTAGTAAATAATTAAAATTAGTAAATCTGTAAATTAGTCTAAGTTCCAAAGGAAACTAAGTAATGCCACTTTTTATATTTCAAACCTTGCATAGCTGAAGTCACGTCCTTGAAGAGCTACAGATAAGACTTCCCTACCCTTACACTGTGTAAATCCCTTATATTGTCAATACTAAGTACAAGGAAGTACTCAAAACTCTACAAAACAATTTTTCAAAGCATGACTAATAAAAGCAAACCAGAAAGTTTATAGACTAAGTAATTTTGAAGATGCAAGAACTTAAAATTAGGAAAATTCTTGGAAAGAGGATTTTAGGTTTTTCTAACTAGAGGAAGTGAATGGAGGGAAAAAAAATATATCTCCTTGGAAAACATCTGAGGAAAAAGCACACAGAAGACGTGTACCCTCGAATAACTTCATCTCTAAGGGGAGGAATGAGAAGATCAAACCTACATAGCAGTAAATTTTAATTTTGAATTGTAACAGTTCCAGGAATTCCCTACAGTAAGAGTCTTCATTATTGACTTACACTTGTTCATGGGAATGTTGAACGAGGAGGGTTGGGTATAACTCCAAAAGAGACAGGCAGCTTCCAGCATGGATGAGGTTGACACTTGCATCAGAAACCTGCAGTGATCTGTGGACTGACAGTATCTCACAAGTCAAAGCTGAATTACTGTACTGAAGAACTAGTGCATTAAGGGATTGCCCTGGGAAAGGAATTTGGGATTTTCAGTACAACATAAGCTATTGTGTGATCAGTTTAGCCTCATCCGAAAGTGCTACCAGTTTGGGGTGCTCATGGACGATAATCCAAGGATCAGGGCAAATGTGGGGCAGCGGTAGGGCAGCATTTTGGCAGAAAAATGGCAGCACTAAGTCTGGGTAAAATCTTCACAGGTAAAAGAGTCAAATACTTTAATTTTTAAAAATTATTTTAAAAGGGTGTCTTATCGCAAGACACACCCTTTAATACATCTGGAAAATATCAGAGAGTGGAAAAGGAACATTAGAGCAAATAATCATAAATTTCAACTGAAAAATGGCGTTCAGAGAGTTTTTATTCACTACTCAATCTCAAAGAATGGTATAAGTAACAACAAATAGGAAATATCTTTGCTCAGGTGCTGAACGTCTTTCTCTCCTATTGAAGCACATATGAGTTGAAGGTGTGCAGCACATCATAAAACTGGATCCTCTAAAAATGGACCCTGTCTAATCTGTCACTAGAAAAAGACAGTAATTGTAAGGGTTCCTACTCATTTATGAGACAGTTTGTATTTCAGAAACAAAACATGTTTCACTCTTCTAATTGCCATAAAGAAACTGAAACTTACTTTAGAAAATGCTGATATTCATGGGACATAACAGCGTATGTTTATTTTCCTAAAATAATAATTTTAGGAAAATATAGCATATATTATTGGGATAGCAATTTTGAATCTGTGAATGCATTATCTCCATTAGTTCACAAAATCCAGACACCTCTTCCAAACTCCACTCTCCTTCTGAGGAAAAAACCCCCAGAGGTTACACTGAGTTTGATTACGTTAATTAGTTAGAAAACATACTCTGAAAACGGCAGTTGTCAGTGTTGTAGGGAAAGATGTTTAGACTTTCTGTGTCTTGGAGATCAGTTCTGGTTCCTAAGCCTTACCGTGGGGATGGGGAGCCACCCTTTGGTCATTACTGTAAGTGCAAAATCAATGTAACACCACAAATGCTGCCCGTTTCTGCACTTTGAGGAGGGTTCTCTGTAAGCATCTATAAATTCATTCATCTTCCTGACAGATATTCCAAGGATTGCCTCTGTTAACACCATTTACAGAATCTATCTCACTTTACAGGGATGATAGGGATGAGGAATAAGCTTGTGTGAGGCTTTGAGCATTTTATGTGCTAAATGTCATTATGCTCTGTGCCTTCTGTTCTCTATCACATTACTGATGCAGATCAATTGCCACAACTTGAGTGTCTGTAGCACCATTTCTCTCTAAAATGAGGATTAAACGAAACAAAACATTTGTAGCTTTGCATATTCCTCTTCCAAATGCCCAATACTGAATAAATGAAGAGGTTCCACCTGAATTACAAACTACTTTGCTTTTACCTCGTGGTGATTAGCAGTCACAGATGAGTGTGAAAAGCAGAGTAATGAACAGAAAAGACCAACAAACTGCTACCATACGATTTCAGCAAAATGGGCTGGACATCGATGTAGAAAGGCAAAATCCTCAAAGAATGGAAAACACAGATATTAAGCCCAAGAAAGGTCAGCCGACAGGGCAGAAAAGGAAACCTATGGAAACCAGCCAGGGAGATTAAAGTTAAGCCCCACACAACTCTTATTTCATGTCGAAAGCCACAAACCATTCCCGGAAAGGAAGAAACTTTTATGCTCTCTCTTAGCCTTGATGTGAGCAACCTTCTTAAATGCTTCTCTGTTTTATGAGAAGGGACTAAGTTCCCAGAGTTTTCCATTAACTCCTCCCTCGGGACTTTGGAAGCTGTTGTTCTTTCTTTCAACTTGGGATCATCTTCTACCATAGTCAGCTTTTGCTGGTCAGTATCAAGGGGAATCAGTCCATGAGACAGAGAAGATAAATAGTGGATATGCAAGCACTGGATAACCCAGACACAGCAGGAAAGCAGCGGTTTTGAATTTGGATACAGACTTGAGAACACCAAAACCAGGAAACTTAGATGAACTACAGACTATTGGGTAACCAAAAAAAAAAAAAAGAAAGAAAAAAAAAAGAGACTGGAAATAGCCATTAGTTCAAAATAAAGCAGAGATCACAATGAGATTACTAGATACCTTCTGTCCTATCACTTATTACCGAGCAGTTTGAACAACCAAGGAAACAGTTACAACAATGAGAACATATGTACTTCTTCACATGCTCAAGATGCCTTTCAGACATTACACACCTACTACACCAGACAACCTGTGTTCCCACAAGATGAACATTCCTACTCATGTGTTACACTTGGAGATGAAGATGCAAGGAGCTGGACTGATGTCTCCAAGCCCACATAGTAAGTTAGAAGCAACATCAGAACACAGGAATTTCCAGTTGACCAGACTGCAAGGCCTCTTGGTCTACTCCTTAATTTAAGGGCCTTTTTCCTCCCACCACCAGAGAAAGGAGAATACAGTGAATCAATCACTGAACAACATTTCCGTTGGTTAAAAAACAGGTTTTTTTATTATTCTCTATTAATGTCTCTCAAACTGTTTTCCTTGCCCCAAAGGGCAGAAGCTGCCCAGCATGGCCCTATGTGAAATATATACGTGATAGAAAGAAAATGAACAGGGCATGAGAGTCATGCAGTGCTTGGTTTCTTTCCTGAGGTACAGGGCCACACACATTGCATACTTTTATGTAATGAATTTGTTTAAAAATGCTGTATTTATTTCAGCCTGTGGTAATGCAGTGTATTTAGATTATTACAGCCTGGTGCTACCACTAAATTCAACACCAGTTTTGATTTGTGATTGCAGTACTGTTAGATGTCAGTATAGGACATTGCACCATGGACTGATAAAAGGGTCTGACTGTATTTACAGTTGGAGACATCTTTGTCTTCTGCATTTGAGCAGGTTTTCCAGCTTTTCAAGGTGGTCACTTGACCACCTGGAAGTTGAAACCAACAAGATAAACAGAGTGTGGAAAGGTCCCTTCTGAACAAGAGTAATCACACCTAAAAGATGATGTCACAGTTTTTGGAATTATGACTGCACTAAGAAATTACTGTGTTTGAAAGGACTTGACAGCACACTGCAAATCTGGGACCAGTGGGTTTTCTCAATTAATTTGCTAGGAAAGAGAATCCACAACTCAGATGTGATTCCCTCCACCAATATTGGTCACAGTTGACTGTAGGGTACTGAATCTGGAACTGAAAAGAAATGAGGGAAAAGTAAGCAACATAATGTGATTGAGACAATTCATCAGCAGACAACAGCAAACTGTTTATATTTATTCTAAAACAGTTCCAAAAGAAGAATCTTATGAAAGTTGCTGTATTTCTTCATTGCAGAAGAGCAACTGTTTGGTCTGATACTGCTGTCAAAACACAGCAGCTGCTCAATGCATTGTTTTAAAAGGAAATAAAACTTAACACACTGATATGGACTTAGCTAATTAAAGCCATGCATACATCCAATGGAGGGTACTAGTCTGGGCTGGAGCATAACGTCCTCCACGAGGCTGCAAAAGTTCCACCCAAAAGGTAAATCTTAGACACCCAAAATACCTTGTGTCATGTTTACTTGCATTCTAAAAATGTTCAAACACAAATACCTCATTCTGGACAAGCTTTCTGGGATGTTCTGTTTGGGTTGCTATGGGTGATTGGAAGCACCAGAATTAATGTGTCAGCGGTGATTGGCAAGGCACTTTAAGACTGAGAGCACTTTCACCCAGCACTGATTTCATTCAAAACCCTGGAAAAGCAGGGAGTCAAAAGGACCTTGAGAGAACCAAGGTCCACTGTACTACCACCATTGGTGCCACCTCCTCCGCGGATACCTGAATGCCAATGAAGAAATAAAAAAGATATCTCCACACATTAGAAACATGTTCAGGTCCATTAAATATCATCTGATCATGTGGACAAACAGCTGGAGCTGAACCAGCTTCCCTGCAATGTGTTCAGCACATGTCCAACAAGGTTAGCTCTTGCCGTGGCGACCCAGACCTTTTCCTTTCCTTGTTGTGGGACACGCATTCCATACCTGGGTAGGCACCTTCAGAAGACACTTAGGCACTTCTCAGCTACAAAAAGAAAATGGGCCAGTCATGACTGTAATTCTCTCAGGCAATAGGCAGGAACTGGGTGAAGCTCCCAGAGGGTAACTTTGTGGGAGCTTCCTAAATCCTCACAAAGGAGTATGCAGAGCAATCAGCTCACGGTTATAGACCAGCTCCAGTTACAGAGACTAACAAGCATGGCAAACTTGAGGTAACCTCTAACAAGCTCCTGGTGACACAGATAAGAGACAACATTCAGGTGAACCTGCTTTGGGGGATATTGTCAGAAAGTCACATACACCAACCAACCCTTCCACACGAAGTGATGGGTGTCCCAGGTCATTGTCACCAAGCAGGATACACCTGGTGCTGAATCATCACTGCACATGCCCTTGTACATTTTTGTAACATGCAGCTTGTTGCCAACCATAATTTGATCTTTAACACTCAGTACTACAGAACACAACAAGGTAACTAAAACATAAAACCTTTATAAGAAGAGCTGACTTCACCATTTGAATTTACAGCCTTTTCCCCTGTACCTTAATGGTAGCAATAAATGCTGCCAACTTACATTAAAGGAGCATCCACTATCCAACCAGCAACTCTGAGCCTCTAGGCCATTCCTTCCAGTCCCTGGCAAAGTATTTCATTACAAATAATTCAGAGGAAGTTCTTACTTCTTTGTAGGACCCCAGTTGCCAGCACCTTTGAGAATCTCACTTGTTACCGCAGAAGATATAAAAATGTGGCAGTATAAACAATTTCAAACATTGCGCATTTGACAGAACGCAGCTTGTGTAAAAAGGGTATTTTAAAAGAAATAATTCCCACTGATTTTGATTACACTTATTATTTACTTTATTGAATTATTTCCGCTTTTAAAATATACACTTCTTGCTCATGTTCTGCACTGTCTATTAAGATGAAGACTAAAACTAGACTGATCGGTTTTGCCTTTGGAATTCTGGTATCAGCTACCAACACAATAATTTTATGTTTAAATTGTAAATAGTACCTGGTGAAATTTTAATCCAAACCAGTAAAACTTTTAAACTGAAATCTTGAAACTGTTTCCAGAAGCATTTCTCTCAATATCCAATTGCAACCTTTTTGAAGAACAGAATTGGTATTTTATGCCTACATTATGCAACCACATTGCACTCTGAAAATGGAATTATTCAGGGGAATAATATTTCTTCAAAGAATGATTAATGAACTGAAAAGAAAAACCTGATGTTGTTACACTTCTCGCCTATCAGGCAAATACATTGAACAAATCAGTATGTTTTGTCCAAAGGCTGGAAAGCGTCCTAGAGACTCCCAACTGTCCGTAAATATATTATACTTCAGAAAAGCACGGTGCTCCAAGCCCGTAGATAGAGTGATATTCCTGTTCAATATGTAGACTCCATCATTGTGGAGAGTGCAAGTCAAGTTAAGACCCGATTTTGATGAGTTCTCATTGAGGTAGAGCCATTCTTTGGTAGCAATGTTGTAAGACTGCACAGTCAACACGTCCTCACTTTGGCTGGATCTCTGGTTTGGTCCAAGCTCAAGAATACAACCCCCTACCAGATATATAGTTTCTTCAACAGAGAGCATCTGCTGCTTGCGAACATGGACATCACAGAGTTCAAAGTTGGTCCAGGAATCAGAAGTGGGACAGTACTGCAAAATGTTCATATTCCTGTCTGAAACAGAGAGGAGACATTCACAAATAAATAATTGCATCGGAAGGTAGTCACGGAGGAAGGTTATTCCTCCCCACAAACTGCATCAGCCTTTATTACAGATAACATATTACAGTGCAAAAGTATGGCAAAATAGGGAAGAAATACTGATCATTGGGAACTGCAACTCTTTGTCCCTGACAAGAAAGTTTGAACATTCTGTTCCTTTGCAGAAGGGAAAAATTATGCTACTTCTGGCACATTCCATGTTGGAAATTGCCTGGGGATGCACACTTTAGCAGAATAATCCCTACCTTCTAACTTACACTTTTTATTTTCTCTCTGATTGATACGTTAAATTTTTTTATGAAAAGGGAAATGGAGCAATATTCTCCTCTCCAGCAGTGGTCACAGATGAATCAAATTATCATGAAGACAGTATGCTTCATTAATGGCTGTCAAGTGCTGATTTATCACCCAAGTTTAACTTCAGTACTCTCCATTCATTCCATAAATCGAAATTTATGGAATAAAATTCATAAAACTGCTTACATTTGAGCAAGTGGCATGAATGACCTAAGGGCACCTTATAAAGAGAGAAACACACATTGTCAAAATCATCCAGGAACCATGAACTCTGTGCTCCAGCATCAGACAGAGGCTCAGAAAGAAGCTGAAGTCATCTCCACACTTCAGTTACAACTCGGTGTGTGCATGTGTTTGCTATGGGGTTATTCTACAAAATCGTTACAATACCATCCTGATTTACAGTCAGTGAAGATGTTGGCTGTGTTCAAGGCTTCACTAAATTATCACACAACACACAGGACTCATTAGCTAATAAATTCAGTTTTAGTCTCTGTAGACCTGAGCTTAAATCCAAACTCAAGTGACAAGCGGCAACAGGTTTGCAGAGTCCAGACTGGTCTTTTAATAAAATCTGCTCCATGTTACAAGTCTATCCTGCATGACAATTTCCAGATGAACTCCCAAAGGGAAGAGCAGACAGTGACATACTGACAAGTTATGTAAGGGCACAGGTATAAATAGCCAGAAATGTAACTGGATTGCCATGAATGAAGTGCATTAGTGGCATTAGGGAGGTGCTGCTCTAGCATTTGCCTGCTCTCTGATTATTTTCATAGCAACGTCCTATGAAATTGTTGATCAAAGCTCTACATATAGATGACCTTTGTCTACAAACATATCATTCTCTGACTCATTAAGGGGAGGGGGAAATCCTAATTAAGTTTCTATGACTATCTACAGCAGTAAACTTCCCCTGTAAAAAGTGCTATCATTTGAGAGGGGGGTGTTTGAAAGAGAAGTCCATTGCAACGTGGCCCTCATTTGCTCAGTCTACAGCCTGGGTCTTTTATATCCACTGAGATAATGAAAAAAAAAAACCAAACCAAAACCCACAATACAAAACATGAACTTTATAGTGCCTGCCATGGAGTTTCTGTTAGGATCTACGTCTGCAAGTGAGAGCTGCAAACTGGAAAGAGTGTCAACAAGTGTCATTATAATTTACAGTGGGAAATGCCAGATCCTCCCATATTTTGGAAAGTTTGGTCTCAGGAGAAAGCTCCATGCAAATTAAAAAAATAGCCCACAAAACCTACCAAAGCTGAGGTATATACAGAAATATCACAATATACTAAAAACTGTGTAACATATAAAAAATATTAATTGCTGCATATGTTTTATGTACTGAATATAGCAAACCATCAAATAAACCTCAGTGTCTCTCAGATAGTTAGGCCTTAACACTCTCTGACATCTGCATAATTTGGAAGGCAAATCCCCAGTGTAACTCTGGCAATTCTGGTTTCTAAGTCTGCTAGCTGTCCTAAGCCAAGGTGTCACAGATAAACTACTTCTAGACCCTTATTCAGGAAGTTATTAATAACAAGCACAGGCATTTGTTGTCCCGAAAGGCTTACGTTTAAATCCAAGATCAAAGTGTGCTGCTTATCCATTACTCACAACTTCATATTGTTTTACTATCCTGTTTCCACTGAAAAAGACTTTTAGTAAAAGACCTAGGGAAAAACAGAGGCCTGAAGGACAGCAGCAATTCCCTGAGGTATGGGAGAAGCAACAGGTAAATGACTATCATCTTACAGGTAGTTAAGTACTGAGTAAGGAGCTCAACACAGGGTAGCAATCCTGACTGCACATGCCTTGTTAATGAATTTTAAGGGAATGGGATCTGCATTAGCAACGTGCTGATCTTCCCCTCCATGACACCAGGAGTAGACAGCCCCACAAAAGAACAGCACAAACATCAGAGAAGGAACTTGCAAAGTACAGGGGGTGTAGGTGAAAAGCTGGTCCTCCCATAATCATGTAATTCCAAATCTCCTTACCTCTTTTTTCTCTAGATAAAAGCGACAAAACCCTAACTCTGGTCTCTAGAGACAAGTCTTCCCCATTACCCTGTTTCAAACCTTTCTCCTTGTTCTCTTTTCTTAAAGGATCTTTCCCTTGGGATCTGACCTTTCAGCACAGCATGTGTTTTGTGCCAGACATCTCTGAGACCTAGTGCTGGGTATCAGGGAGTACAGTATTCCCCAACAGGTCTTTTACTGGGGATGACTGGGACTGGGACTGCAGAACATACCACAGCGTGGCCCTCTGTATGGACACAGGCATGTCCATAGACTTCATTTTCCTCAGCAAAGCCAAGAGATTCTGGGTCAGAATGGACTGGACAAGATGTGTTTGAAGGTTTTCATTACCATAAGGATCATGAGTAGCAGCAGCGTGTCTTTTAAAAGCTTTAAAATTATTCAGAGCTAAAATCTTCTCAGATACTAGAAGGGACAGCTTGTTCTGTCTGTAAAAGTTGATTTGTCTTCTCATTTTATTCTCTATTTGGAAAGAAAACCTTTAAAACTACTGTGGTCAGATGAAGTGGGCAAAGGCCAAATTCAAACTTAGGAAATCCTGGTAAATACTGAAAATTTGACAAGTAAAAAAACCTGACTTCTAAAGCTCTGAGAAAATGTATTCCTCCCACAGAATGGCACTCTGTGCTTAAGGAATAAGCAAATGGGAGCTCTTTTTAAGTGACTTGCTTTTCCACTGGATAAAGGAAAAGTAATTGTCAGGAGAGAATGAAACTTCAAATCCTTCCCTCTGTACAGTGTCCTCAGAAAACAGGGTATAGAAATGAAGTAAGTTAAAAATATTGGTTCTTGCTTAACTTTTAGATTATGATATCAAGTTATTAAGCTACAGCTTGAATTTGCCTGTGAAACACTGAAATGTTGTAGTGAAAAGACCATGACATCTGTTAATATGTGAGAAATACGAACGCAGGAAGATATTTTCTACACATTTCTCCTTCTGTCAATCTAAATCAAGTATTTAAAAAGTAAACAAAGTACAGCTGTTGAGGCCTCTCTTTGTACTATGTGATCAAAATCTAAAAAAAATGAGGGCTAAGCTGGGTGCTGAAGTATCCATCACTTTGTTCTCTCACAAAATACAGCCCCAGATCCATGTTGGAACAAAAATATAAACACCTGATTCCTCTACAACAGAGCTATTTTTTTTTTCATTTGTCAATTAATTTCTACCAGTGATTTATTTCCACATATTTTAATGAGCATTACGCAGCTTTCTACATCAGGTCAAAAGCTTTCTGAGACACGGAAGAAAATTATCCGGGCCTTAGAAACAATCAGGTAAAAAAAAAAAAAAGAAAAAAAAAAGTAGTAAAAGCAAACTTTCTACCTCGTGTAGTGTATCCTCCGATAACGTAGATCTTGCCCTTGCATTCACAAGCTGAGAATTCTGCAAGAGGGTTTGGCATGGACGCCACGAAATTCCACCAGTCGTTTTCCGGGTTGTAGCACTCCACGTTGGAAAGGGATTGACCACCGATGGCATAGAGCTTTCCATTCACAGCCAAAAGCTTAAAATTGGATCTGAAAGAAATGATTGCAGCATTGAAATAGGTTACACAGATGTACAGAAATATAGGGGAAAGCGCTTCCTATCCAGGCTTCAACTCATCATCACTCACAGCTTGCACCATCACTTGCAACGTCTGAACTCTTCTGTGCAAGGCCAAAATTCTGTAATTACACTGTAATTACTTAGAGCTGTAACCAGTGACATTCTGGATGTTACTGATGTTGACGCTGAGACTGATGAATATTTTATTTTGTATTTCAGTCAGTGCCAGTTTGAGCTCTAACTGTTTAGTTAACTAATGTGCTCAGTAGATGTCTCATTTTTATTAGGCTTTTAGTAAAGTACCCCTAGTAGAGAAAAATGCATTACATGTCGTGGGAGACACATGTGCACACAGTGAAGGATATTAGTCAAAATTGCAGAAATTTCAAACAAGACTTGATGAATGCCTAACAATGCATACTTGTCTTAGGCTGTATTATAGAATCTCTTTAATAACCCTAATAAAAAGCAATTTAAAGTGGAACACATTGAATAACATTCTGCAAAGGGAAGAAAGAGTGAATCTCCTGTACCTTATTCAGCATTAAACTACTAAATACATCCTCCATCCCACTGAAGCAAGATCTATCTGTAAATTATGTTCTAGCCATAGCTGCACAAAATACACTGGACTCCAGGAGCAACTATTTATTTCTCATTCTGTTCCATTATGCTCTCAAATTTCACACATGGCAAAGGGCAACTTTCTAATTACTGAAGCACAAGAAACCTTCTATCTTACACTCTGAAGGTGATACAGACAGAAACAAATAGTCCATGGATAATAAAGGTGCAAGTTTGCAGGAAGAACTTTGAGGACTTGAAGACAGAAGCATTGTATGGTCAGCAATTCCTTCCAGCTATGGAAGCTGGGCTAATAAAAGATGAGCTCCTCCTCTCCTCAGAACCAGTCTCATTGCCTAGAAAGGTTGTTACTTCTCTGCTCCTGAGCCAATTGAGATAAGTCATTGGAGTGCACCAGCTCAGCATAAAGCCAAACAGGGAACTGTGCTATGTCTGTAAAACTGAAATGATGTTTCAGACTCGCACTGGCCTGCTGAGCAGCAAAGGGAGTTTCACTCTGCATGAATCCAAGACTCAAAAACTTACCGCTAAGTAGTTTTGCAGGGTTTTGTCTGGACAAAATGAACCCTGCCCAGCAGCAGACTGCCCTGCAATTTCTTTTTATTAAATATATTTGGAAAAAGAATTTGTTTCCAGATGGAATGATTTTGTTCTTCTCATCCTGATATAGCTTTGGAAACTAAAATGCTCCTTAGAAGGAATTAATTGGTTTTTATTCTTTTTTTGTTTCCTGACATAGCTTTGGAAACCAAAATGCTCCTTAGAAGGAATTAATTGGTTTTTATTCTTTTTTTGTTTCCTGACATTTACAATTAAGTCATTCTGGTCATCTTCTCTCTATAGCAATTATGTTTTCCATTTTAGAGAATCCAGAATACCATGGTAATCAGAAGTAGGTACGAAATGAGGATAATTACTTGAAAAGCATTATGATTTTCAAAGCAATGTATCTGTCCTAAAAGTTAGAATAGAAAAAAACTATCCCCAAATTAACAAAGGGACAAAACCAGAAAATGTAAATACATTTTCCAAGTAATTCTTTGAAATCTAAAGTATGTTAGAAATTCTGTAATTATGTGTCTATGAAGGAGAATGTTGCTTTGTAAAATGCACACACAGATAGCACTTCCCCATTCTAGGATTTTTTAGCCACTTTTAAAACGTTGTTTCTGCCACTGAGGACAAGAATTAACTAAACAAGTGTGTAGTGTCCAAACATTAAAAGAATCCAGGTTTCCTAATTCACATGTGCTTCTCTAGTTACCCTCTAATTGTAGCTCCTTGCTATTCTGTCCGAATGGAAGCAATTTATCTGGTTTTGGTTGATGGCCTTTGCATCACTGGATTGTTTCTTGCAGCACAGGGAAAACTATCTGGTGAAACAGGTACAGCACAACTTTCAACTTTAAATATTCTAAAAGGAGGCCACACACTTTTGTGTCAGTCATTTAACCACTTCCAACACTTCTTAAAACAGATGACATTCGGTGGAAGTAACTCAGATTTATGGAACTCATTAAAGATAAGGTTCATTTTACTCAAAAGTAGCTGCAAGTATCCACCAGCACACTTTATATGAAAGTTTGGACAATGGCTCAATATGTTACTAAAACTTCTGTCATTCACTTTCCAGGCCAGTAACAGCAGGTGTTTTTATGGAGAGTGAACATTAGGAAATATTTAGTGCATTTTTACACTCTTTTAATGTGTTGGAGCAGCTGGAAAGAAGGAAAGCAAACACTGAGCAACCAGCCAGCTCTCCACAACTAACAACTGTTCCATGGACTACAGCTTGGAAACAACAGAGCTGAATGGTCCATCAGATTCAACTGCAATGTAACTCCACTGGCACCAGTGGTTTATCCAAACCCAAAGGATGAAAAGGCACTTTCAAAACACCAGGCCTAGTGGGTCCATTCTTGTTGGGGCAAGACAAGGTATGAGGTATCTTCTGACGACCCCATTTACTCTGAATGGAACCCCAGGAACATGAGCAAGCATGAGCCGTGGGGCTTTATCAAAGTTCCAAATAGGTTTTTCATTCAATATGCAAAGCACTACATGCACAAAGGAAGAAGAATATAACGCACGAACACAAGGGATCCAGGGGTGAAAGAGGCTTTCTGGATACAAGACACCTCTCAATAACTTGCCAAAACTCCCACATCATTCTGGATTGTGTTAAGAGCCATAGATGTATCTGCAGGAGACCCCTGTGACAGTGCCTATAAAGAGGACAGATGCATGTTCTCTGTTCACTGGCAGATATTACTCCTTTAGTAAACAACAAAAAGGAGTTAGCATGGATACTAGGGAGGACTTTCTGTTCAGAGGGGTGGCTAAACATGGGAGGAAGGAGGTTGGGATCTACATTGCTGGAGGGTTTTAAGAACAAGTTAGACGTGTATTTGCAAGGTAACCTTGGTCCTGCTGCAGAATTTGAGACTTGAATTAACTAACATTGTTTCCTCCTGCCAAGTGATCAACTTCAATCTTAAAATTTCTCACAAATCATATGATCTTTTTCTTCTTTTTTCTAAAGTGCTTACAACAAAGAATCATGAAAGCACAGTTACGAAGGCAATTCCAAAAGCATTTTATATTTTTTCAATGATCACTTTTTCTTTTTTCTTTTTTTTTTTAATTTCTTATACAAGTTTGCAGAGCACATTGAATTCAATATTTACCTTTGGAAGTGTGTGATAAATTTGTGATAAATAAGGTCTGAATATTTCTAACTTAATAATTTTTGAAAAGTCTATTTTCTTTCAACTTGATGATCTCAGAGGTCCCTTCCAACGCAGCTGATTCTATGATTCTATGATTCTACGATTCTAACACAGAAGAATTTTGAGGGAAAAAGAAGTAAAAAATGAGGAAAGTGAAGGTCTCATAAACAGCTAGCATTCCCCTCATCTATATGACTCTAAGAGTTCTCAGAGTGGCAGCAGTTCAGGCACAGATTGCTCACAAAAATCATGTTCCACATGCATGTGTATAATTCCAGCCAGAGGCTTACATGGGTATTCCAAGCCTGGAAGATTTACCTGCCATGAGTAGGAACCTTCTGAAGGAAAACAAAAGTGGAATACACAGCTGCAACTGGCACATGCAGTAGAACTCCTATCAAGTATATTATTTTTAAACAGCAAATTTCAACTGATAGTGTAAACTAAAAAGAAAAAAGTATAGAAGAGTTTTCAAGGACATTACTTCCAACATTCCCCTATGTACTTTGTTACCTTCTTGACCCCAAAAACCATAAGTGATCTTGGGCAACACTTACAATAAGTTTCTTCTATCAAAAAGTTCAGGTCATTTTTCTGAGGACACTCTTCCAAGTACAGAAATATCTCTAGAATGAAAAGACCTAGAAACTGTGAGCTGTTATGGACAATTTGTGGCACTAGATTTAGCCCTCAGATGATGAGAAATTCCATGCTCAGTCACAGGCTTCCTATATGAGCCTGAGCAAATTATTTTAGCTCCCTTGTGTTAAATAGGGAATAACACTTCCTAAAGGTCCTGTGGGCATCAGAAGAATAATATACAGGAGTTACCTATTGTGAACAAGTTTGAAACTACAATAATAAGACCTCTACACCTAGCAAAAAAGCTAACAGCTTAATAATCTAAACTAGAATGGCTGCTGAACATTCAGGATAAATCTGATGGCTTTTGTCTTCTACTTAGAAGTAAGTTGGGACTATTTATCTAAGCATGTGTGGAGAATTTCAGCACCCTGGAATTCTATATCACAACAATGGAAATAGTTAAAGATAAAAATATCATGTAATTTTTTTAAAGGTTTTTTGGGGCAGAGAATTCCTATATGAACAGCAAACTAGCACAACTATTTCCACAACTCCTCAGCCTTTCCTTGAGGTCAACATATGTAGCCACTCATTTGGACAAATCCAGATACACAGTTGTCTGAAGTCAAACCAACTTCAGTGGAAACTGGGACCCTCCCTCAAGGTATGTAAAAAAGTCATCCACGGGATGTAATTGTATCGGCTGACATAAATTCATTTGCCAGACAGTCACACGACTGCAATTCCTAAGCAGCAGGCTGGGCAACTGCCCTGCTTATTTTACTACAGCAACAAACTAAAAATACAATGCCAGGCAAACTGCAGAACTAATTACACCACATGTGTGTGGCAGACAGGCAGTAGCACTTTTGATGTTTCATGCAAAACCCCTCATATTCAAACTCTTCCTGCTCTTGGCTCCTTCAGCAGAGACCATCCCTTTCTGCCTTCTGGCCACAAAACGTCAAGTGGGTCCTCAGGGAGCTGAAATATTATGTCAGATAGAAAAAAATAATAATTAATAACTGTAGAGGTGAGACTCCATGAAGGTGGTGAAGTCAAAAACGTGTTTTGTGAAGGAGTCAGCTGAGTTTCCATGAAAAAAAGTTCCCCCAATTATTCAGGGAACAAGATACTCACTTGCTGATACTTTACAGTCTAAGGGCAGGAGTAATTCTCAGTTCTTTTTGGCCTGAAATAAGTACCATGAAATGCAGGACTAGGATTATTCCAAAAATATCCATTGGCATGCTACTTTTCTGAAGTAAATTGCCAATGTGAAGATCTGTGCTAAGGAACACCTTGCTGTCACCTGTCCTGGGTTGGAAGATGAAGTTGGTGAAGATAGTAATATTAGGAGAAAATATCCATGTGATCATTTCAAGTATAATGATCCCAGAAATAAAAAGGGAAAGCATGGAGGAAAAAAAGGCTGATCTAGAGTTTGAATACCCAGGTTGTAAGGTGAAAAAAGGGCCTTGAAAAAGTATTTTTCAAGAACTGTGCTGCAGAATCTTCACACATCTTTCCTGTTATACACATGACACAACCCAAAACCTCATGACTTGATCAGTGAGTGATTATGGAGGCGATTATTTCAGTGAAGTTCTCGCAGTACAGGAAATGGGGAAAAAAAGGTGAAACGAGTAAGACCTAATTTTAGGTCAAACCCTTGTTTTGAGGGGCTTTAGGTGGCAAAAGCTGAATAGAGCCTGCAGTTTTACTACCCAGATACAAAGCATTTATGCCAATGGTTTGGGTCTCTTCTTTCAGTTTACTGGATGAAGAATTTCCATTCTGCAGTGAATTCTGGTCTCCTTACTAATTCTTTTTCCAAGAGACAAGATAAAATTTAAAATATTTTTTCTAAAACAGAAACATGACGGAAGTTCACACTGGACAACAAAACCACTTTGTTTCAGTGAAGTAAAAGACTTTGTATTTATAACTCCAAAGCGTGATTAAGGTAGAGCAGCTACAGCCCTGGCCGGGGAGAAGGCCTCTCTTCTTGGATCCTTCTCAAGGCTAGCTCTGTACTTCTCTTTCAATACAAATTATACAAGTGTTTCTGAATATTAACTTAAACATAAATGTCAAATAACCAACTAAAAAAGATAAAGGAAAAAAGAAAAACAGTCAAAATGATAAATGATTCCCAGCTCCAAATATTCCCACTAAGTGAGAAATTTCTCACAGTCTTCCTGACATTCTTCTGGTGAATATTTAACTGAAATGCAGGCCTACAAAACATTCTGAGTTTTATGGAAGTACAAACCAATGAATAACTGCTCCAACTAAATTTTTTCAGCCATCTCCAGCTCTGGTAGAGAGTATATTCCCACTAAGAGCAGGAAATCTTGTCACTTACTTAACTGGAATTAAAATATACCACAAAGAAAGCAAGACTGGAATTTTATCTTTGGGTTGTCGGTTTTTTTAAACCTTTGTTATTTCTAAGAGAATTTTTACTACCACCCAGCTGTTTGGAGACACTAGATCCTTGTATACTGCAATTTAAAGAAGTGGGGAGCCCACCACCATTTCACACCAAGGTGAGTGATCGCTCACGGTGGAAGGTCACAGCACAGTCTTCCTCTGCTGACGCCCAGCTCGTGGTCTCCCACAGCATTTAACAATGAACCCCGTCTCCCTCATCATTCCCCTGCCACGGCAGCTCCCTGAGGGTGGTCCCTGAACAGGAGAGAGGTGGCTGTGTTGTGCTGCTGTGCGATGAGTGTTGCTAGGAAAGCCCGTCCAGTGGCTCACTGCCAAGTGGTGGCCAAGCACCGCGGTCCTTCCCACCGCGGGATGCGAGGGACGCGCGAGGCTCTTAACACAGAGACGGGGTTGAACCACGTCCCGTAACACCGAGTCCAGCCAGCGCCGTGGGACCCAGCGGGATCTAGTTCAACAATACACATGGACACAGGTGTATTTCAGGGAGCAAGGGTTACCTCTTCTGGTTCATTGAAGCCAGCTGAGTCCATTCGTTTAGGCAAGGGTTGTAACAATGGGCAGCCGAAATCTCCTGGCTGGTGATCCTGTAACCCCCGACGATGAACAGGTAATTGTCCAGCATCGCCGACCCGTAGCCTCGGACGCTCACCAGATCAGGGGGCAGGTTGTTGGCCAGGGGCAGCCACCGCTGCGCCTCCTCATCATACCTCAGCATAGACCAGGGGGGTTCCACCTGAGGGTGACAGCCTGGGGGCAGGCCCGGAGACGAGGCGCTCATGAAGTCCCCGATGACCACGAGGGTGGCGGTGCCCCTCATCCGCCTCTCCTTCAGCTGCTGCTGGAGAGTGTGGGGCAGGAGCAGATGTGGCCGGGCATCGGGCCTCCGCAGCACCTGATGGTAATGGGCGGCCATGAAGTCTAGACAGGCGTCGTGCAAGTCCTGGAGGCCGTAGACCTGCGCCAGGCGGTGCAGCTCGAAGCAGTTGCCCAACCTCACCTGGGACAGGAGCAGGCGGAGCAGGGGCGTGACCTGCAGGTAGGAAGCGGCCTCCACCAGCTCCTCCAGCAAAGGGGGCTCCTCATCGCCGCCCTCCTCCTGCTCCAGCCTGGCCAGGCAGGACGTGTTGATGAAGTCCAGCACCAGCTCCAGCCCCAGGGCGCTCAGCCCCCCGCGCAGCAGCTGCTCCTCCTGCCCCTGCCCTGCCTCCCGCATTCCCGAGCGGTAGAGCGCTCGGAAATAGTCACTCTGCTCGATCAGCTTCCTCTTGCACACCGGGTAGCGCTTGTCCCCCAGCCGGATCTGCACCACCTCCTCCCCCGCACCGGCCCCATCCCCTGCTTCCCTTTCCCCCTCCTCTTCCTCCTCCTCCTCCCGCCGCCGCCGTTCCGCCAGGGACATCGCTCACCCCGGGCCTGGCTGCGCTTCAGCCCGGACGGTGCCGGCAGCGCCCCAGCTCCTCCTCCGCCGGGACGGGACGGGAAGGGATGGGAGGAGCGGAGCGGCGCCGGGATGCCGGGGAGGCGGGCGGGGAGGCGCTGCCGCCGCTCAGGCCCTGCAAGGAGAGGGAAGGGGAAGGGAAAAAAAAACCCCGCACGTAGAGAAGAAAGAAAGAAAAGCCCTAAAAAGGCAATGTTGAGCGCTCCGGCGCTGCCCGGCTACCAGCCGGGGGGGCCAGCAGGTCATCCCCCGGGCCCAGCGCTGGGGAGAGGGCACTGCCCATCCCGGGTGGGTGTCAGGGACAAGGTGGGAAAGGCCGAGTGCTCGGCTCCAGGGGGACAGGCCAAAGGCTCAGCGATCGCCCCCTTCTCTCGGGCGCTCCTGGTTTGGGCCGGGATCGCAGCTCCAGCCGCAGCTCTAACCCCTTGCCATAAATGTACCGCTGCATCCCTGGAAAAGGGGAACGTTCTCGAACCACACACGCAGGGAAAAAAGTACCGTATGTGTACACACAGCCAGAGAGGAGGAGGGAGCGGTACAGCCCGACACTGGCATCCATTCCCTAACAAAAAACAACTGATGGGCTCACCTTGCACATCTGGTGCAGCAGTGGGATTTAGGAATCACAAGTGTGATATGTAATTCTGCTATGATTCCTCCTGCATAAATCCATCTGTGTGTCAGCTTCTGGTTTGGCCTGTGAAGACACTGTATAACCTGTTCTGCTACTCTGTATTCTCTATTTAAACCAAGTTGCTACATACCAGGGCCCTGAGTTTGTTGGACATGAACAAGGAAAGAGTAAATTAACAACTGGGCATCTTGGGCAGGGATAAAGCAGCAGATTTGTTGTCTGACTTGTTACATTATTCAAACATAATGACAGCTCTTTAAAAAAAAAACCAAATCAAAACAAAAAAACAAGAAACCCCCCAAAACAAAACACCACCTGCTGAAACAGCTGAGGAGGTCTGCCATCCCATGTACTCCTATCTGATGATGCTTAATACAAAGATGTTCAAAATATATTTATCTTTATAAAGATTTTTGTTCACCTCATGTGTTGCAGACCATAGAAAATCTTTTCCTTTAGCAGTAGTGTGACTCATCTCCAGTTATTGCAGATTGCTTAGATTTCAGACAACTCCCTACTTCCACTGCTTGTAAGGGATCTTTCCCCCCACTATTAAAACTTTTCAGAGTAGTATTAGGCTGTTTGGGGTGGGAGGGGTGTCCCTCTTTTTTAAGGAAGGCATGGTTGTTTGCTTTTTAGCATTTCCTCTGTGAAATGATCCTCTCACTGTTTTGTTGATCTTCAGCTTCTTCACTCTAGCTCATACAGATGACATGAATGTCAATCTCAGAGTTACAGGTGTTCTTTCCTGATGACTTTTATACAAGCATTTTTTGAGGTGAGGCAGATTTCTGTGCATTTTTGTTTTCCACTTCAAATCATTTTCATCATCTTGCTTTTGAAGGGCCCATTTCATGTTCTGACATCCTTTCCTGTAGGATATCAGCCAGTCCCAAAGAGCTCTCTTCAGCAGCCACAGTCCCTCGTTAGGTCACTATCACCTCTCACTTTCTCTTTCCTGCTAATGAATTTCACTCTTTGCTTAGTTTGTGTTCCTCTTTCATTGTCCCTCAATATTTAGTTAATTTTCAAATTCCACTTTCCTGTCTTCTGTTCTTGATGAAGCACTGCTTTGTTTTGCTTTCTGAGTTTTTTACACCTACCTGAAGCTCAGTTATGATTACTGGACTGTTTTTTCTCTGCTTCAGGTTCACATCATCAGAAAAGATCATCACACACAAGGGTCTCACCACTTCTGTAGCAGTCCAACCCATAATTCCTTCTTGCGCTTTAATTCCCATAGGCAGACATTTAAAGCAATTGTAATCATTCATACTGCAGAGGTAAACAGAGTTCTCATGTTTGGCATGGACAGTAAGCTCCCCTGTTGGAATACAGTATGATTGCCAACACAGTGGTATGATTGCCATCTTTAGACATCTGTTTTGGAGTCTCTTATGTTTCATGTATTCATAAGTTAGCTCCTAATTGGTGAGTGGTTTTTTCCATGTAGTCAGTTATGGTAAGTTTGACCTCAAAGTGTTGACACTGCAGCCTGGGTAGATGGAATATTTTTTCTGTTGCCTTGTGTGTCTTCCTGTTGCCCGTGTGCCTGCACCTGCCACTCTGTCTGAGTTTTGAGTCCTTCTTCCTCACAGTCCATGAGATTTGTTAATAGACCGGATCAGTTCTGTCACGTACTAATACGTATTTTCTTCCTGCCAGCAAACTTTTGAGGGCACAGACTCCTACAGCTTTCACCAGGAGCTCTCACTTGCCCGAGGGGTCAGCAGTGCTCTCTGTTGAATGGCCACTTTTGAAAAAACCTACATGTGTTTCCTTATTCAGTTGTTTTTACTGGGCTTATTGAGAGCTATCTATGCTTTATCCAAGCTTAGGACAGGGCAATTGTGTTAAGGCAGAGTGTGCTGACAGGGTAGTTCCCTTGTTTTTCACTGCACTAATCAGTCAGTCTGTATGGTGTGCTTATAGGGTACTTACACTTCAAATGCACCAGGGCAAGGACTACTCTTTTGTTCCACTTTTGTAGAGATAATTTCATTTGTCTTCCAGTCCACTGCTATGGTTTATGCTAAGATCAATAATATATGCTGTTATACTGGAATCAAAGAACAGGTCTTGTTGTTTCACCAGCAGTCGTCTTGGTTGATCTTAAGTGAGTAAGAAGTGTATTTTTCAGAGTTGGAACTCTAGTGCTAGAGCTACAAAATCAAAATCTATAGTTCAGAGCCATAAAAGATTTGAATGATTTTTGAAACAAATATGAAAGACCATCTATCATTCTTCAAGAACATGCTGAAGCATGAAACAACATGAAAACAATCGTGGTAGATGTTAAATGAGTTTGTGATAAAACATACCCTGAAGGACAAGATATTTACACAGAGAGGAAGACAAGAGTAACTTTCCTCAGCTTTTCAATACCTATCTTTTAGAGCCAAAGCTCCTGGGGCAAAATCTTCAAGCTGTTTTAGGTAGTTTTGGTTTCTTTACAGTACCTGAGAGAAAAATTTATCTCAAGGAAAAGGGTTCTTAAATGCCAACAAACAGACCAGGAAGACACCAGAGAGTCTCAGTCAGGGCTCTCTTGCTCTAGAGTTGAGATGGCTATTTCTGCTTGGGATTCACAGTCTGGACAATTTTTTTCCTGTGCCTGGTGTCTGAACTATTTTCCTGTAATTAATGCCGAATTATTTCCAAGGCTGAAAAGAGATCACTCTTTTCTTTTAGAAAGACTTGGAAATGGAAGAAGCTCTTTTATACAGCAACTACATTGTATGAGACCATTCAACCGTGATACAGAAAATCTAAGCCTTTCCCTTCCTGGGCATACCTTTCTGTAGCCCTCTGACTTTTCCAACATAGCAAAAGAAAGGGAACACAGAGAGCCAGGAGGAGCTACGGCTTCAGAGGTAGGAACAGTAAAGCCAGAGATAAGTAGACAGAAGTGGCACTAATTCTGTTTTGTGTGGAACTCAGCTCATAGAATCATAGAATCAGATGGGTTGGAAAGGACCTCTGAGATCATCAAGTCCAACCCTTGATCCACTACCATGCTTCCTGACTGGCAAGGAATGCCTATGGGGCTGGTGTGAGCCTGCTCTCTGTGCTAGGGCTGAGGCCTGCTTACACTTTGGATTCACTTCAAGTATTTTACAGTGCTTAGATTTACTTAGAAAACCATGGCCACTTGTTTTTCCTCTGTGACACTCAATGACTTTGTGTAATAAGCTGGGTCTCCAGACAGGCAAGGTCAGAAGACACAGCAAAGGGAGGGTGGAGGGATAACCAAAGTACCAGTGATCGGGAGTCAGAATGACAAATGCTTTTCTTGTCAGGAAACCTGGTTTATATATACATGAAACATATCCTGAATTTCTCTGGGGGTTTAACCCAAGATGACACAAAAAATGTGCAGCAGAAGAGAACCAAACCCTTAAGCATCACTACAGTGCCTAAGGGAAGTGTTTTTGTGCTTGTTTTAGGCAGACCTCTTGATTTAATGCAGATACACCGGATAACACTTGAGAGTAACACCAACCTAAATGCTCTAAGGATAGAACCACATAGGGTGAAAAAAAACAGTGAGAAAATTGAATTCCTTTCAGCCTTATTAGTCTAAAGTGTGAAATGGAACAGAATCAGGGGTTATTTAAAATATACATGCTATCTAATGTAAAATATAAAGTGCCCCATTCTTTCCTCTGAGACGCCAGGGAATTGTATTGCACTGCCAGGGAACTCTGAATTGAGTAATAGTGGAATTACTCAAGAGAGGAATTATTCTTTTGGAAAGGATTTGCCACTGCTGCCATTGTTTAGTATTTTCCTTGTCATGGGATACAAAGTAAGCATCTATGGAACATAGGAAATATCCTGCAGTATTTCAGCATTAAAAAATACAAGTGTTTTAAAGGATCTTGGCATTTCTGAGAGGAACTGACTGGAGCATAATTTTACTTCAACTGAAATTTCTATCATTTGTGAAGGATGACTTGCTAAATAAAGGTAATTTCTTTTTTCAGATTCGCAGCCAAACAAAGCACTTCTTATCCAATGCCATTAGCAATGCTACTCAAAAAAAAAAAAAAAAAGGCACTCCTATTTCTAATAGTGCTTTATTTCCTAATATTTTCTGTTTAATTTTTTTCTGCTTTTAATTTACTATTTAACTTGTTCCTTGCAACAAAGGTATGCTGCAACACTACGGAAAAAATATTTGGAGTGTTATTCTTTTTTTGAATACAGATTATTTACTATCAAGTACTTATCCCTGCTTTAGTGAAATCTGAGTGATTAGTTATAACACTAAAGTGTGTGCTGCTGAGCTCTCTCTGGGCAGCGGAAAGGCAGTTCCAATAATCTGTGTGCTCGTGGGCATTCTGTGAGGATCATGAGGAGGTTCAGACACCAGACAGCAGAAAGGAGGTGTAAGTGTGTAAATTGTTACAAGGGCCTTCAATCTGTTCCATTTTTTATTCCTAAGACCCAGTAAGGAATTTCCTTGAAACTCTCTCCGGTGAAATAAATGTTCCCTGACAAAAACTGAACGGGGGTCAGGCTGCTGGAGTGCTCTGCCTGCTGCTGTACTCCCTGTCAGGGATGTTTGCTCTGCACAAATGCATTGTGCATCCACAGCCAGGAATTTCTTGTGTAGCTAGAGGAGACTAAACTGGGTGCTTTTAAAACAGCAGATACTCTTTAATCCTGGTGCAGACAGGTAGAGCTGAGTTTTAGTACATAATAACTAGGTAAAATGAATGGTAATCCACATGGAAGACTTTCACTAAGTATCCAGCTGTATAAAATGCATCACAATATTGAAACTCCATCCTCTTTGCCTAGTTTCAAGTTCTGCCATAAATCAGCATTCGTTCATTAGTGTTTGCTAAACATTGTGCCTTTTGTCATAAACCTTGGCTCAAGCTTGTATGTATGCCAGTAGATTTATACTTGTATAAATCTGATCTGGCTAAGACTTCTGTTGCTCTTTGTTTGAACACACAGATTCCAGCCTTTGTACAGAGGTTTTACCAGAATTAGTCTGAAGACAAGCTCCAAGACAATCTCAGGGCCTGGCAGCCCCTTGGAAACAAGGGTTTAAAAAATAGTTTGCACAAAGTCCCAGGAACAGAAACTGTAATATTTTACCTCTATTTACCATGTTGCTGGGACAGGACTGAAACCAGAATCTTGGAGCCAACTGTCGCAAACCTTGGAGAAGGTCAGATTCATTAAAAATGTGATATGTTGCTCCAAACCAAAACCTGACCACTAATAGCTGTTTTTGACAAAACAGTTCTCTTAAAAAATGCTGTTTTGTTGGACTTTTGACATTTTGCAAGAATATTTCGATTTCAAGGAAAATTTTAAAGGAGAAGGCAAGCAAGCACATTATTTGAATAATGTCAGAAAGATTTGCTTGGATTTTTTTTTTCAAAGTATTTATGTTTCATTATTTTATGATCCCTTACATTAGTATTTTGTAACTTTTCTACTGTAATAGAGTTACAGAGACATATTCTGGCATTATCAAAATATTTAGCTTACGTAAAATTTCGACCTTACAATTGCTGTAATAAAGGGAAAGCACATGTACATATCTCAGAAAAATGAGATAAAGATGATTTCAACATAGGCCCGCAATTCAGTTTATTTACGTGGAGCACAACGCAGGCAGAGAACTTCACTGACTTCATGCTGATGTCCCATGGAATTGTGCTGCACATTTGATTAAATTTGCTTACTGATGTTCAAAGGAGGACTTTTGCAGGTTCTTACCTCACCTGGGGAACTGCAGGCTTCAGTCTCACTTCAACCCAACATGTTTGCCTGTAGCTGTAGCAGAGAAGTGCTTTGCACAGGTAGGTCCAGTCTGGCAAAAAAAGAGTTAATGCCTGATGATGAATCCTTTGTGCTTGGCAGCTCTTGGATTGTGCCATTCACACTGCCAGCCCAGGTGGGAAACTTCAGGTGCTGTCTCTAAGAGGAATAATTAAAAAGATAATTTTTTTCCTGTGTGGCAGGTTCGTCTATATCTCTTTTACTGAAAGGTCTGCAAAAACATCCATGTTCTCACAGAAAACAGGCAACTGCCTTTTTGTTTTCCAGGAAGAAATTTGAGCAGATGGGTGAAAAGAATTACTAAATAACACAAAGTGCTGGTCTGAAACTGGCCGGAGACTCCTTACTAACAGCAAAAGTCCCTTGATCCCTCTTTGCAGAGCACATGGAACAGTCGGTCACTGGTTTGCAGGTAAGACTCAGATACTTCCTTCTTGCAAAATGTTTGTGAATTAAAATTTCAGCATTAATTTATATATATATATATGCATTTTTTGTAGAAAAGTCAAAGTAAAATTATGGGGAAGCAAGGCAGAAGATTCTAAAATTTAATAGACAGAACTTTTCAGTTTTTAAAGGAAATTGCCTAAAGCAGCCATATGTTTACTTATTTGTTTCAATCTCTTTATATTTCATTAAATAGAAAGTTTCCCTGCAGCTACTCTTGCTCTTAAAATTTGTTCAGAAACAGAGAAAGAAAAGAGAATAACAAGTAATGGAAGGGAAAAAAAGCTGCTTAGTTCAAGTACAGAGCAGAACATATGAAGGCATTAAGAGCAGCAATATGTCTACCGCAAACTCTGAAAACAAAAAAAAAATAAAAGAGAGATTTTTAAATATACATTGAAAACACATAGATCTGTACACAATAGGATTGGTTACCCAAGCTTACTTTTGCAAATACATAATTAAATATTACGCACATTGAATACGATCCCTTACTGTGTTTGGTGGCTGCCTCAATGGAAGTAACAGGTAGTTGTGGATTTTTTTACTTTATACAAAACATGATGCCAGAGGAAGACTTACTGGATGATCTGGCAGATGCTTATGTGCTCAGGCATGTTCACATCCAGTCCTGCACTTTATCTTGATGTCTGGACAAAGCGCCACTAAAATCACAGAACTGGTGTGGTATTCCAGGTCCAGCAACTGAAGTAGGTCACAGCACTAGTCTTTAAGTTTTAAATTACTTCTCCTGAAAAGGAAGATGTAAACATGCTTGTCATCTACACATACACTTTGCAAGGCATCAAACGTAGAAACCCAAAGGAACTGAGACAGCATAATCTTTTAAGTAAAAATACATATACATAAAAATACATACACCTTTAAAGCTACCTATTACATCTAATGTTTTGCTCATGCAAGTAAATATATTTATTTAAATGGACTAAAGGCATATTCAGCTTTGTCCAATATAAATACTTACTCTGTATCAGTTTAATCTCCTTGTTAAATGCTTCCCCAAGTTTTGCGGAGTCTCCTGGATTTCTGTTCTTGCAGACATGGGAAGTGTAGGAGCGAGGAAAGCAATCAGGAATTTTGCATGTGAGTCTTATAGAAGAAAATAGATCTAAAATTCCTACTAAATGTATTGCCAAAATACAGGCATATCTTTCAAAATTCTGAGTTTATCTCATATCAAGTGATGCTTTGGATTACTAGGAAAGTAGGAACAAACCTTTTAGGAAAATACATTGTCAATAGTGCTTGTAGCAATTGTAGAGAAATGTTTAAAAATTTCCCTGTGCAGTCCACTGAATGCAAGCTAACAGGTCTATTAAAATGCATTTAAGGTTTTAATTTGTGATTTTCACAGAGGTGAAAATGAAAATGAAGCACATCAAACTACCAGAACTAAATAAAACAACACAAGTACCAAGAGCTAGTTTTCAGGACAGAGGCTTAAAGGATTACCCACTTACCCCCTTTCTTATAATTTAATTCTTTTATTCCCCACAACAGACATTTATTTGGAATCCTCCTAATTATAATTCCGATGAATAAAATAATGCCTTGGCCTTGCTATTGGATCAACAGGAGTAATCCTGCTGTGGGCTTTATTACCTTTCAAGGAGCTCTGAAAGGAACACAATTGTTTACGTGTCGGTTCATTTCCAAACTGGGGGCCTTGTTTTGCAAAACATCAGCTACAATGACTAAAAAATTAAAATGAATTTGAGGTTTCCCCCACTCCATGTAACTAATCTATACTTTATGTAGAACTAAGGAAATTCCTTGATTCTAATCTTGAAGGATTTATATTTTATATATTCAACGCGGAGTTTTTATTGCAAACAACTGTATTTCTACCTAATTTTCTCAACCTCACTATGCAGTCCAGTGAGTTTAAATCAATTCATGTATTGTAATAATTTAAGGCCTTTCTGTGTGAAAGGCATGCAGATGTGGGAATCAGGGGTCAGACTTGGTCCTATTAAGAAACAAAACATGTGGGAGTTTCAGGTTTCAGACCAGGTGCTTGAAAAATTGCCTCCCTCTATGTCAACGATGTTTTCTTTCTGGCAGGCATTTTCCAAGCTTAAACATAAGCAGAAAACTCCATATAGATTGCTGAATATTCTTAAACTTATTAGGGGAGAACTTTGATTACCTGTTGGGTCTGGAGATCACAGAATCATAGAATATCCTGAGCTGGAAGGGACCTACAAGGTTCATTGAAATCCAGCTCTTGGCCCTGCACAGACACCCCAGCAATCCCACCATGGGCCTGAGAGTGTTGTCCAAACACTCCTTGAGTTTTATCAGGCTTGGAGCTGTGCCCGCTGCCCTGGGAGCTTGTTCAGTGCCCAACTGCCCTCTGGGGGAAGAAGCTTTTCCCAAAATCCAACCTAAGCCTCCTCGCAGCTCCAGCTGTTCCCTGGAGTCCTGTCGCTGGTCACCAGAGAGCAGAGGTCAGTGCCTGCCCCTCCACTGTCCCTCGTGAGGAAGCTGCAGGTGGCCATAAGTCTCCCTTCAGTCTCCTCCAGGCTGAACAAACCAAGTGTCCTCAGCTGCTTCCCCTCAAGGCCCTTCACCATCTTCATAACCCTCCTCTGGATGCTCTCTAATAACTTGAATGTAGGTTACAACCTTCTCCAGTCATATTCATCTAGTCCGAGATCTTTGTAAATAAAACTGTATTGTGCTTGCCATCAAAACAGAGTAGGGAAAGGGAACAAATTTCTACCTATGGCTGGCAGACAGAATGAGACAGTTCAGTTTGTTAATAAAGAAGGAAAGTATATTTGCAGCCACCAGGTAATTCAAAAAGTGTTCAGAAACTAAACTGAGCTGTTTCTCCTGTGTTGAGTGTAATAGTGTGCCTGAATAAAGCGAGGTGAAACAATATGCTGTTCACCATTTTTCACCAAATGTTAAGGCTGGTTTGGTCTCAGAAGGACAAGAGACACACACTCTTGTCCAAAGAAACAAGTTTTCTGAATGACAAAAAACAACCTGTGCCTTTTGTCTCTTAAAAACTGTCTCCAAATAATTAAGTTAGAGGACAACAATAGTTACTATTGTTGTATACTACTATAATCCTATGTAGCTCATAAAATGGTTGTTTTCTTCCAGCAGCTGTCCAAACAGCACCATGGGAATTGTTTGGCAAAAAAACATCCCCTGGCTCACATTCCTGGCAGAATTGACAGCATCCTCACCACTCCAGAGATTGTCTCTTCCAGTGCTGGTTCAGCCTTCAGTGCATCCATGGGGCACAGTGCACAGTGACTGAGCCCCTCACCCCAAGGCAATGGTTCTGCTGGTGGCAGTAGCAGAAGTGCTGTTGGTGCTGGGTTTGGCTGTGGAGTCCCACTCACTCTGCTCACCCACCATCTTTTACAAGAACTGCTGGATCCGACGCTTCCCAGGCCTTCTGCTTGACCTGCAGGAATCACAGAGGAGGGGAGCCCGCATGCTGAAGGTTTATGCAGAAGTCTCACCCCAACAGTGCAGCAGAACCTGCTGCCTTCTGAAGAATGGTGAGTGTTTATTGTCAAGATCGTGGCACAGGTTAAAATTTACATCACGGCATACAAGAAACACATTTTGGGTAATGTTTATATAAACATTCCTTTATTTGAAGAAGAAATGGGGGAGAGGATCTATGTATTTTTTTGAGGTAGGAAAGCAGAGACACTTTGTAACTGTTCTCCCATTTTCAGTCCCATAGAAAGGAAATTGATAATGAGTTTTCTGGAACACCACACTAGAAACATGTGAAAATCTTAGGGTCTGCTCTGAAATTTTAGGTCTGTGTTACAAAGCTTATAGACAATGCCAACATTAAAAGAATGACTCTTCAGTATTTATCACCATCTACTCTTGTAGAGAACAACCAGTGACAGTGATTCCAACAGCACTTTTTTTCATGGAGTATGGCATCAGAAAGAGGAGGGAACACACAATTTTCCTCTGAAATACAAGAATATTAATTTCCTTGGAGAAAGCACTCTCTTATTCTGTGTTCACACCATGTTTGTGGTGCAAACCAAGTATAACATTAATATGAACAATAAAGTTATAGCAATAAATGATAGCAGTTATTGAGCTGGCAACCCTTTTTCCCTAGCCTTGTAAACTCAGGAAAAAAACAAGAAAAATCATTGTTTATTTTAAGCCCAATACTGTACTTTGTATCACACTGCACTGGTATGCTATAGGAGTATATTTTAGGAGAATACAGGAAGTGCATGTCTGTGGTACCTAAATTTTCAAAACTCACAAGACTTGAAGAGTGTTTTGGATATGGAGGATGAAAGCGGGGAACCAGTTACTAAAAAAGTCAATATAAATTTTGATGAAATTTTGAATTATGAGCAAAAATATGACCTTGACAATCTGACAGTGACATAACTGCCATCAGCATTCCTGGGAAGAATCAAATTCTGTCTTAAATAATGTGAGGAAATAAAAATTTACTGCATTTCAGCAATGTTCTTCCTATTTGGACAACAAACTTTTTCTCATAGAACAAGGTACTGGATACCTTACAGAGATAATTAATGGTAACTTGGAATCTCCTTTTTATATTCTGACATAGTCAAGAAAAAATTTGTTACAATCTTAACTAAAATAGACAGTGGAGGGCATTTCAACGATACACTTTAAATCAGTTATTATTTAATCAGAGACACATTTAGAACACAGGTGGCTATTCTGGTCCAGATGTAAAAAAAGAATATAATTATAAGTAGTTCTACTTTTTTGACTGTATGCTCAATTAGTTTGCATGATAATGAGAGACCCACAGTATTTGGTTCTCTCTTCCCATAGGATCTGGCCAGAGCTGCCCAGTATTAATGATCCTCTGATGTTAAATAACATAATAATGTGCAAAATGCAATGGTCATTCTTCTGAGAAGCTCAATTTTATTCTTCATGGATTGTAGTTTCCTGCAACCTAGCAGTGTTCTACCATGGAGCCATCCACGAGAATAGGAATTGCCTGCACATGTCTTGCCCAGCATTGGAAAACTGCATCCTGAAGGCTGGAATCAATGTCATTTTGTACAACATCACAACAGGTAATTAGGCACTTCATTTATAAAGGCTGAAAACACAGCAACTAGAGAAAATGTTAAAATTATACCAAGTCAACTGCTGTGCTAGAAGATGTTCTGAAGTAACATGCTTCTGAAGTAAAAATGCTTAAGACTTTTTTCCTTCTTCACTATGTACCTCCAGCTGAAAATACTTCCCCCCTTTCTCCACTCAGTGAGAAAAAACCTTAAAGATACAGCCTGCTCTCAAGATTCATGCTCTGAGTAACTTATCAATACTGTTTGCCCAATATTTGGGCAAATACCTACCAGGTCTGAGAGACTGAGTGTGGAGGTTGCCACTGCTCCATGTCCCCGGATCCAAGCAGTAGCAAGGCTGAAAATTTATTCTCATTAGGCATATGCACAAAGAGCACACGGGTTACACAGTCAAACACATGAAGCAGGCACACAACCACAGGTAGCACCAAAAGCCTCATCCTGCTTTTTCTAGCTCACAGGATGGAGATCTATTAGTGAATATATATATATACACATATATAAAATGCAAACCTACCCAGCAGCTGGGCTGAGATGCTCAGTCTGCCCAGTCTGGACCCCAGTCTCCCCAGTTGCTGTCACCTGATGTTTGAGCCCCAGGGGTGCAGCTTCCCTCCAGTTGCTGGTGCAGACTATCACACACACACGCACACACACACACACACACACAGAGCTTTCTGGGATTTCCCTACCCCCAGTAACCTAGATCCCACCCTTTCCTCACCTTTGGTTCCTTCCTCAAGCATCCCATAATAAGTCTTGTGCAATCCCAAAATGCACTTCCCTCGCATCCCTTGAGGTGTCCCACAGCCTCCAGTCCAAAAGGTGCCGATGGGTATTATTTGGGCTCCCTGACCTGCCACTGTCTCCATGTAGTCCTTTTGTGGGTGTGCAGACAAGCTCTTATCACACAAAACTAACATTGTTATGATTTCGTAGGGATTGATCCAGATCTTCTTATTTTTGAAAAACTGACATCCAAAGAGCCAAATATTCACTCCTCACTGAGTGAATACGAAAGGCAGAATAGCACAAAGACCACCGAGGGGGAAAGATGCCAACAGCACAATGCCACATCAAGTTCTCCTCTGCTCCAAGCTCCAGCCTCTACCACGAGCCATGGCTTGACATTAAACACTTACACCTCCAGCACAAGCCTCATGGTCCAAAAAAACAAAGTTACTACTTATTCCAGGGCAGAAACTTTTCCAACAGATGACCAATTTGCTAAGAGGACAAGCACAACTTCAGTAAGCACCAGGCAAGCCACCAGCTCAGACAAGGAGACCGAGCACCCAACTTTGACATCCGGGTCTGCCGATGGAGTATCCCACATGCCCACTCCTCCTCGTCTGAACAGCAGCAAACAACACCTGAATGAAACCAAAGGCTACAGTGGTAGGAATTCTACTTCGGAAAATGAGGCACCTGCTTGGGAAGTGTCAGCTTTGGGAGTCTGGTTGATTCCTGTTGTTCTTTGCTCTTCTCTCCTCTGCCTGTGCTGTTGCACTGTTGCTCTCACGACAGGGCGCTGCAGCAGCAGGAGAGGTCAATATAAGCCCGTAAGGAGAAGAACAAAAATGTCAAGACAATTCATAAAATATACTACTGTCAAAAGTAATTTGTAAAACACTTGTCAGCATCCTTTTTATGGAACAAATAGGCTTTTAAAAATGCATCCTATATACCACTTTATTTCTTTTACAGAAGCAATGATATTTTTTTCATAATATTTCAGTTATAATTTAATTCTTGTCAGACGAAACACAATTCCCCTGCCTCTTTAGCTAAGAAGTACACATTCATAGCTCCCACTGTGTGCTCAGAGGTGTTCAAGCATGTTTTGGTTCATAATCTGATGCCAAGTGATGTCTAACAAACAGTGTAACACATTCCCTAACTTAAGAGAGCAGGTTTGCTGCAGCTGTACCTATTAGCACATCTATGTGTCAGAATATTATTTAATTAGTAAGATTAATGCAGTGTTCAAAGAACTAAACTGATGAGGTTGTAAGGCCACATGAATACCTAGTTACAGCTGAGCAGATTTCAGAAGAAAAGACCTCTCTAAAATTATATTTTAGTCCAAATTGATCAGCAATGGAACTTAGAAAACTGGAGTTTAAAAACCTCTTTTTATAGTATTTTATTGACATCATATGCTAATTTGTATGTAACAGAAGAGAGACTGACACAGGATAAGAACATTTTAGAAGAGTAGTGTTATTTAATCAGTTGAAATAACATAAAATTCTTCTATTTCAGCTAGAAAACTTAGAATTAGGTATGACTTGTTTTTAAGGGCAGTCCTATGCTTATGTATAAAGTGATAAAAACTCTATAGGTGTGACCACTGCATAATGTACTTTAAATTTGAACAGCCTTTTATCATCAAATTGTACTTTCCTAATTCATAATGCGGCTGAATCTAGTCTAAATATCACAAAAAATTTCAGCTAAGAATGATGAGACCCCAAGGGCTCTTCTGAGTTACAGTTGACAGGTATTCTTTTCTAGTTTTTTGACACCAAAAGGAAAGGAGCTAGGAGGAAGCAACCAAAATACTCTATATTTTATCAAAGGATGAATGTGGTGACATTGTAAATAAAGAATGTTTATCATCATCTTAGGATAATCTTCATAGACCTGACCCCAAAATGTAAAAGTCTCAGGGGTGACTCCTTTCATTAGGAAACAAAGGCACAGGTGTATCAGAGGAGGAACTCGGTTCCTCCAACTGTAGATGCCTGGGATGTGCTTTGTATCCTTTCTCCACATCTTACACTGAGATCATCAATAGGCTCCTTTTTAGACCAGGAGCTGCAGACTGTGTGGCTCAGGATTTTCTTTGTACAGTGCTCTACTTCAAATTCTGTCTCAAATTCTGAAGGAAAAGGTCATGGCTCAGCAAACCACTCTTCTGTTAATGATACAAGCAGGCTTAACTCCATTTATAAAGTCTTCACCAAGAAATTAGAGCTTTGCAAAGCTCATGTTTTGACCTCTATCACATTCACAGATCACAAATCTGATCAAATACATTAAATAAACTGATTAATCACATGCTCCATGTCAAGTTGTGGTATTTCTCATCTCACTCAGTACTGTGACAAGCGTGTTTTGTCATACAATTCTCCCCCAACACACTTCAGCCAGCACTGTCACACCAATTTGCAATGAAAGTGCTTTTTAAATTATTTTTCTCCTCATAATTTTTAAAATCATTTAACTAAGGAAAACACACTTTAAAACCAACTTACATCTAAAATGTAAGCCACCTGAGCATCTGCTGACAGCTTGCAGACTGCAAACTCAATGGTGCTTGGCCTCTGCCAGCTTGTCTGACTCTTCCATCCTATGAATGACCCTCCATAGCAGCTTGACACAAGAAAAAAAAAAAAAGAAGAAAAGCTAGTCCTAAGGGATGGACACTACTGTTAAAATTAAAAAAGAAAAAAAAAAAGGAAATCAACTCCTGAAAAAAAGTGAAAACCTGCTATTCTTACACATTCCTACAAATGCAAAGACTAGCACATATATCTTTTCCCTAGAAAAGATACACTAACATGCCAGAAACACAAACCTCTGCAAGGAGGCATTAGTTTTGACAGAAATAAGTCAGAGGTAGTACAGTATCTTCTTTCAAAAAGGTGTTTTTTCACCTCCCTTTACTCTTAGAAAAGTGCCTTTTATCTGATAATTGATGAGCTGTGCTGACTGCATCAAGTCACAGTCATTCTATGGTTTTTTCATCTCCAGATTAGTGACTGTATAGTGCATTTAACAGCACCTTGATGTTCCTTTAATACTTACCCTCACTATAGTGTTCTGTAGAGTCATATAATGTAACTAGGACTTCAGAACTCACCAGAAAAAGAAAATGAGGCAAAGTGAAAATTTATGCGCAAATGCTTTTGGGCCAGGATAGAATGACTGAAGTAAGATCATGTTCTGGAGAACCTTCTTGGTTTGTTGTCATATAGGGAAAAAATAGGCAGGAAAAGGGTTATATGAAACACAATAGCAGAGCTCTTTTATTACAGACTAAGAGAGTCACAAGAAAATAAATACATACATTTCAGGTATGAGGGAAAGCAAGAAGATGGTTTGTCCAGACAGCACATCCCTTTTTAGGCAACCATCCCTTTATCCTTTACTTAGCAATGCTATGCCTGAAAACAGGGTAAAAGTGTCCACTCTTTGGAATGTTTATATGGGAGGTAAAAGAAAGATTAATCTCCTCAAGAGCACCAGTGAAACTAAGCATCACCAGTATTCCATTCACACAGGTATGTGCAGAGGGATGCACACCTTAGTCATTAATTTGTATTGTAATGTACATGATATGTTAGCAAGTGACCATTGCTAAGGATGGATTTATTATTGTCCTGTAGAGGTGTTTTAACCTGAAAGTCTGTTAATCTCTAACTCTTCACAGGTTTTAAATTTCAGCAGGAAAATAGAGATGTGTCATTTACTTCATAAAAACACGTGCTATATTATACATCACTGAGACTCCCACTGGAGTTAAGATCCCAGTGCTCCAGGTATTCTACATTAATTACAGAGAAATACTGTCACCTTTAAACACAAACAGCTCAGAGGGAGAAGCACAAAACCAGAGAGAAACTTCCAAGATGAGAAAGAGCTCAAAATAGCATCCAGGCTGCCTTTGATCCAGTCCAGTGCATTACACAGGCTGTCCTGTAACATATAAACCATCAGTACAAATCACAAGTGTTAGTCTGAATTTTGTATTGCCTTTGATTCTAGAAGCTTGATTGGGCACTTACAGGATTACAAAAGTTCCTAGTTTTCCTGACAGGTTTCTTAGCAAGGAGAGGAAGTACCATTGAAAACCAAGGTTGCAGATTTCCAAGGCCAGCTGGCAAGGTGTTCTACAGCCAGATACTACTGGAAAACGAGTATCCTTGACATTCAGCTTCTGATGGGAACTGTTGGATGTGGTTAGGGAACACAATGAATCATTCCCAACATTGTTCTTGGGCAGTAGGCATCACCTGTTGTTAGCAGAGACATTTGGCTGTCCTGGTGCTCAGGAGACAATCACCTTTTATCCTGCCTGTATTGAAACATTTAGAGAATGTACATAAGGGAGGCTTGAACTCTTCAGACAGAGCTGTAGGAGCCTGTGAATTTTAAGTTTTCCATGAATTAGCTGTGATACAACCAAATAAAAAATCACCTTGCTGTGCTCTTCTTTCTACCAGACAGCAGAATTAGTAACATCAAATTGTTATTTTAACTATGACTTTCAGAGTTCTACTTAGGTCCATTTAAAGTCTACAAAGAGCAAAGGAAAATTGAGTTGTCCTCTGCTGCAGAGAGGATTTTATCAGGTGCTCATATGTCCTGAGCAGTAAAGGACAACTTTATGGATACAATCAAGCTTATGAGGTTTTTTAAAACACTTAAGGGCATTATTCTTGACAATCTTGTACAAGACATGCAAAACAGAAGTTGCTACATACACTTGCTCATATGCCAGTCCTTCTGCAAGCACTGACAAAGCTAATTAAGGAAACAAATTTCCCTTGGGTACATACTAGAACAAAACTGCCTTTGGAATAGAGCCAGGCACAACTCCAGGCACCACCCATACCACTCTCTGAGTCAAAGTGCAGTTACTTCCTCAGTAATTTTGGTTTCATGGCTGTTCAAAAGAGATTTGGAATCACACAGATGTACTATTTCAAATGAGAATCTTAAACATTGCCCTCCTTATCCCTGAACAAAGGAACAACCTGGTAACAGCTGAAATTTCCCCCATATCAAGCTTCTGGTAAAGCTTCACATTAATACAAATCTAATAGGAAGGACCACTAAATAACTAAGTGCAAAATTGGGATTACAGGACAAGCATTTTCAGTCTTAGCTACAGCTCTGGCAAATTCTCGTAGGAAGTAAAAAGCTGCATTAAACTCAGCCTCCTACCATATGAAAACAATCTTGACCTTCCAAACCGACAAAACAATCCTTCCAAAACTGACAGTGTTTTGGAAGTGGAAATACATGCACTCTGTGGCTGTATGTAAACACAAAACAGACAGGGAGAAATCCTAGCGGCGAGAGTCAAGCCACAGAGAACACTGCAGGAATCAATTCCCTTCACTTTTCTATGTCCTTATTCTTACACTGTTCTCTCTCAACGAGCTGCTGGCAGGGCCACATGTTTGGTACTTTCATAGGTATGCAGAATCCTTAACTCCCTCTGCCCCTTCCAGAGAATGACTTTCTAAGCTGAAATCTTAGTAAGCCAGGAAGGTACAATAAAAGCAAGAGTTACTTATGTCCTGAAAGCTGCTATTTTTACGTGGGGATTTTTGTTTTGCTTTTGTTTTTTTGCTGTGAGAAGGCAAAAAAAGTTGCCTGTGATTCCACTGTTTCAAATCAATGCCTTTCAAGTACAAATTACCAAATATAAGCTAAACATCCATATAATTTCTCTCTCTGTGCTGCATACCAGTAAGCTGGATGCTAAAACCAATTTTTTTTCCCTTGAAAAGCCTGGGTAGATTCAAGAGAGAACTCAGCGGGCCTCAGGGCGCCAAGACTGAGTCCATTCCTATTTAGCTACATACCTCACTACTCACCAGCTCTTACTTTTAGCAACTCTCATCATTCTTCTTTCCCATGTGCTTTGGAATCTTCTCAACAACTGCCAACAACTGCTAGTTCACATTCCCACTACCATCCCATTTTCTACCTCATTTTATTCCATCATTTTAGAGAGAGGTATTTTTCCTTAGGGTATTTGTTAGCCCTCATGGTGACAGTTGAGTACCTCACACTCTCCCATGTGCTTCAACACCTCTCCAAAAGTTAAAACTACTTAGACACATTATCTTTATTTTACAGATAGGGAGTAAAGATAGAGCAAAATCTGAGTGACATTTGAAAAGCATTTAGAAAGTTTAGAGTTCTTAACTTTCAGACTTCTAATTAATGGAACTGGGAGCTTAAGTTTTGACATTGTTGCTCTAAGTTATATGCCTTAAAAAGTTCTGTGAGAAATCAAAGTGTGATTAAGCAGAGGACTGAAACAGGATGTCTCATGCTAAGCAAACATAGAATAAAACGTCCAAGTTATCAATATGAATCCAAACATACTTTATTCAAAGAACAAGATTCATGGACAGGACAACTATGCTTACAAAAAAAATTGAGCAGTAAAGAGAAAACTGATTACTACTGTGATTATCAACATCAAGTTTCACACTTTTGGTTAAGGTTCTGCATAATTATATATCCATATCACTAAGAAATATTAATAGTAGCTTAATATTTCTATAATGATCAGGTGTACCTGCAGAGTCTGCTTTCATGCTTGTATATTCAACAGCTTTTTCACAGATTCCTTATACTGAGACATGTTACTTTCTGTTTCACCTTCATTTTTAAGTGCAATTACAGAGTTTCTGTAATTCTTAACCACTTCAGATCCAAGCAGCTCTTCCTTAGAGGCATTACTGACATTCTCTGAGGCTTTTATTCGAAGCAACGTGTCCAAGGCATTTTTCTGAGAGCGACTATTTTCCCAGATATACTCTTCCATATCTTCCTCAGACTTCTCACTCTCCCACTTCTCAGTTTTCTGAAAGAAAACATACACAAATTACTCGACTGAAACAAAGCTACAATAATTCAAAGAAATTTCTCTCTCATATCAATTCACTTTACAAAAGACATTCACTGTGGAAGGTATTTCCTCCTCTAAGGTACAATGCTTGTAACTCGAGCCTGTAGGAGCAGGATGAGTTTCTTTCCCCCCATTTACCAAGTTCTTTATGGATCTGGCAGGTATAACTGGGCAAGTCAGAGTGGGAAGAAAAGCTTATGGACTATGCACAGTGAATAACAAAAAGCCTTGTAAAAATAATAAATTTTAAATAACCCTAAATGCTCAAGATTTGGAGGCAGTTATTACTATTTATGACGTCCCTAGCATATGATTTTGGTATGTCTACACTGGCTGTAAGACATGAAGTGAGACAGTCCGTAGCAAGTAACCTATGATTAAAGACAGCAATCCTTCACCATTTGGGAAATATTTTAATTTGAACTCTTAAGGAAAAGCATCACCAAATAATCCATTTATTCTTCCTGCAAAACAAATTGCTCTTCAAAAGAATCTCTATCCATAAAGTGCTAATTTTCCCCTAATTAGCACTGCAAGATTAGACAGGATCACAAATTGAACACTGACAGAAGACACCATCCCAGTGCCTGTAAATACTTGGCTTGTACAGTTGTTCTTTATAAATGTTGTCTTTCAACATTTCTCCAGCAGGCCTTCACAGACTGTTTAAGGAATATTTCAAATGTTATAACCTGCTATTTTTGTATACTTAATTTTTATTGTACTTTGGTAAATATATATGCTTCAGAGGTAGATTTTTATACGTGTTTATTTATTTTTATAATTATTTAGTACTTTACTGATGTAAACTACATATAGTATCCTTATATTATTTCAAGGATCACAATTTAAAGTATTTTCAGTTTATTTCTGGTGTTTTTCTTAAAATTGTTATAAAACTGTGTCTAAATAAAACTTGCATTTCTCTGGAAATAAGTTCAAAAAAACCTTATAGTAAAGCATTTACATCATATGCATTTTTTCCTTCTTTAAATCCCTTACCAGAAAGAGCTCTTCAGTAAATTTTTAACTATGCTATGCAGAATCAAAAAAAACCTTGCAACCGTAGAGATTTTTTTTCCTTTGTTGTTTGGGTTTGGCTTCGAGTTTTGGGGGCCTTTGGGGGGGAATGGGGTGTTGGTATTGATTTTTCATTTATTTTAAAATATTCTGTCCACTAATTGTCAAGGCTGCTGCAGTCAAACCACAACATTTAATATCCTTTTATTAAGACCCAAGACTTTTTTTTTCCACTACAACCCTGAGTGCTTGGATCTGTCTGTCTTTCTGAATTTAAAATACTTTACCAAATGCTGCATCTTGCACCTGGTAAATGGAATCTCTTGTCTTTTAAATCCCTGAGTCCAAATGTTTAGTCAGAAGCAGTGAATACCACCGTTAAAAGGTTCTGACATGAAAACCTGGACACAAATACAACACAGAAGTAAAAGAATCTCATTCAATTTCTAGAGAGGAAAAAAGGAACAAAAGGAAGTCCTGTAGCCTGTATTGCCAAAACAACTGGGAACAAGTGGGTATAGTAAAGTATTCCTTGTGTGTTTGACAAATACTGACATACAAAGTGGAGACTGACATAGTTTTTAATTAACATCATCATCCTGCTTTACATATCCCTTGTTTATCTGCATAATGACTCTCCGAGACATTTTTTTCCCCAAACTCGGACAGAATTTTAAAGCAAAAGCCTTTCTCACAGGGATAGGGTTTCTCAGAAGTAAGGGAATATGGGTATCACCTCTGGTCACTCCTGAACTCATGTTTGAAGTTCAAACAAAAGATCACTGTGAGCCTTTTAAACACCTCTAAGTTATAGCAGAGACAACAAGAACTAATTACAGTTATTACATTTATCTCCTCAGGACAATCCTGCTCTGCACATATTAACTCAGAGGATTTTGGAGATGCCTCCTGATAAACAGATTAAGCTTTCCCCACCTCTTTTGAGCAATACAGAGCAAGATTTTAAAGGGGATTTTAAAGAAACTGTGAAGTATTTCTTTCTTGGAATCCTTCCCAGCAGAGTGATTTGTCAAAATGGATTTTAAAGTAAAATCTGACTACATGGTGGGGGGTGAGGGGGAAAGCAGGAAGGGATTTGACAGTAGGGAGAGATTTCCAAATCCATTCCTCAGCCCTGCTACAATAAGCCAGTATCCATCACTGCACTGTTGGTGGCCATGTCTCAAAATGAAAAGTTATCCTCCAGATATCCAGTCCAGACATACATCACCAACAGGAAACTGAGCAGAAATCAGGTTTTTGCAAACTAACTGAATCAAGTGAAACTTAAAATACCTTTTCAACACAATTTATTGCAAGAGGAAAGTGAACCTAGATTTATATATGCAATTGAAAATGTACCCTAGATAGACAAGGTATATACCCTGGGTATCCATGAACTCTGAATAGTGGGAATGTTACAAGTGTTGTAGTCTTGGTTTAAAGTGTTATGAATTAAACTTCAAAATTAGGTCTTTATCACCCCAAATTTTGTTAGTTGATTATTTTTATTCCCTGTAAATTTAAAATGTTAGTGAACACTGCAGTAAGAGTCTTAAAAATGAGAATAAAACTGTGAAAACTAGAATACAAGTGTATTTATAACATTTTTCTAGAATCCCCACTTCGTGAACAAGGTTAAAAATCAAGAATATATATTTCTTCAATGAATTCACTAAATATGATTCCCTCATTCTGTCACACAGAAGACAGAATCTCAGTATGACCCAGTCTGGTTGAATATGCACTCAGCTGATAATTTCAACCTTTGTCTCTTACCAAAACTTACAATAAGAACAAAACCAAAACCAAATTAAAAAAATCACCAGAAAACAACTTTTTTATATAAAGTCAAAGATCTAAACCTGTTGCTAAAGAGGCACAGAAGAGCCATTTTTTTTAACACTTCCTAATGCAAATATAGAGAATTATTTTTTAATGCCATAAACAGAACAAGGATTTGTTTCTATGCAAATCTTTTATAGTACAGTACAAGCCAGTATTTTGGGAGGTTTACAAGCCTTTACTGTCCTTAATCTGAAATGCTGAAAGAGTATGAATGCTCAAACAGTACTTTGGACAGTGAAATTGCTTTTTACATGTAAGTCATTACCAAAAAGCTTCAATTTATACTGTACCTTTAAGTACAGAAAAAAGGGGAGCATTTTGCATCACTTAAGCAGGCATTTCACCATCAGTTTGCCTGTTTTTTTTCTGCCAGTTTAACTTTCACAATTTTGCTGTCACAGTGATACAGAGGCTTAAAATTGTCAGCTCTTTGGTGCTTCTTTTGGGAAAAACATTTTTAATAAAATTTTGAAGTGGGACACAGAAATCCTGGGGGCAATTAAAAACATGACTCATGTTAGCTAACTTTATTGCCAATGGTATAAGCAGTTAAAAATTTAATGCTGTTTAGCAAAGACCAAGTACTTTAGTGGGATTTTTTTTTTTTTGAGAGGAAGGAAAGTTCCTTAAATTCCAAGTCAAATTTCAAACTCTGTATGGGCTGGAATAAATACATCTATTTCTTAGTACTGCACTGAAATAAAAGATACTCTGTGTGGTACCGTAATCTGAGATTTTCAGGTAATAAATGCTATGCTAACATTTTCCAAATGATTGGGTAATTTCAATCCTAAGAGGAACTGCCAGAACACTTACAGACTCTTTGGGTATAATACACCTTTCATTTGTACTACTTAATTAGCAACTTACAAAGAAATGCCAACAGAAATTTGTAGAGAGGCAAAACATATTTTTATCACGTGAGATTGCACAGAAAAATTTGAATTTCTTGGTGATGCGAAGTAAGTTAAAATACATTCCTCTGAATAAGCAGAACATTATTTTCTAGGACAGAGCAACAGCACAGGACAGGTGGGACCTCTAGAGGATCAAGGCAAATCAGGACAAACTGGGAGGACTAAACATTTCAGTAAGGTACAAATGTATAAAGTAAAAGGAGAAAAAGCAGAGAAGTAAAACAAGAACTTTGCCTCAAAAACCAGCACTGCATGCAAGAGATGCTCTTGTGTTTCATGATACTCTCAAGCTTAATCTCTGCTTCTGTCACCAGCTCCAGAGTCCTCAGTGGTTGCCTGAATTGCCTCTTCCAAAACACTTCATCTCTCTGGGCTGGAGTGGCTGCAGCATTTTCTGGAAAATCCAGGGTTCTGTTAAGGGTCATTTGTAAAGTATTTATCTAACTCTGTTTTCTGAACGCTGATCAGGTAAGATTCTGATCTCATCACGAAAGATCAGTGATATTAAGAGTTCAACTCTTCGGTGATTTTCTGTTCATGTTTTTAATGTCTACAGCCCACAAGGCTTCATTTCACTCCAACATATACACTGAAAATTAAACAGCTGCAAAAATTATATTTATGTATCAAAAAGAAGCCTTGTTTCTCCAGCTACTAAAAATAAGGAGCTTAAACTTACTTAAGCAAAAAGCTTACTACAGTCTGAAAAAGTACAAAGACAATTTTTAATTCAACCTTTTGCTAGAATGCTCATCCTTTGTCGTACAAGAGGTACAAAAAAAGTGTAACCTTCTTCCACTACAATACACATTTCCCGGCAGAAAAACCTTCCTTTTATTCTAAATGTTTGAATTCAGATTGGCAGAGAAAACTTACTAAACTTAATATCTAATTATGCCCCTTTAGCTTTACCTTTTCTGGTTCACATTAATGATGAAGACTCAAGTTGTTAGATTTTGAGCACTGGTGAGCACACAATGAAATGGAATACATGCTTCAAAACCAAGTTTATATTACAACATTTAGAGTCCACCCTTACTTTGGCCTCAGTTTGCATTACTTAAACCATTGCATTACAAACATATTATAATAACATGCTGAGAAAGGCCTGTTCTAGGAAGGAAGGACACAATTATATTACACTTCTAAGATCTCATACTATGAAACTGCAAAATTCTACTGTTACTAAGTGTTACTGGCACAACCTGAAGTGATAAGAATTGTGGTTATTTGTAATGGTCTAAAATAACTGTAGTTGAAAAAAAAATGAAGTCTAAAGAAAAGCATTATCACTAATGGTCAGCTAAAATATTCATTTAGCATGCACACAGACTTGCCACCCCACCACTGGGGTGCCTTGCCACTCAATGCTTTCTTTAAAAAGGAATGCAAGGTAGTGTGGGCCATTTTCCTCAAACTCATTCAAACTGTACAGCTGTGAGGTGGGTGGATAAATTTTAGTTAAGCCTCTATCTACTGTCACTCTGTCCATTTTTCAGTTTTTTTCCTTCGCTCACCTTTCTGTTTCAAGTTCCCTGCCCTTTCATCCCAAGTACTGTTGGCATCTCCAGTGCAAGCAGAGAGCAGAGAGATGCACCCAGAACCCCTTTGGCTATTACCGTTAATATTAAGAAGCCACTTTCAACCTCTCCTACTGTTACATTGATTCCTCCTTACTGTTCTTTTTAAGCCTTGAATAATTTATCAGATTTCCATAACCACAGTACTCGAGAAACCAAGAAAGTTCCACAGTGTGTGTAGCATTACCTATCTACCAAATATCTACTGCTAATATGTCAGAGTAGACTTGTACTTTAAGAAATACTGAAGAACAGAAAATCCATGGGCAACTATTCATTACTCTTTCAAGATCTCAGACCTATAATGCAGAATTGAGATCCTCCACTCTCCATCCTCTTGCATTTGTGTAGACTGAAACACATGTAGATTTGGAGCAAAAAAACCGAATGACTCTGAATGTTCTTCCTTACAGGAAAATTGATTTCCTGTTCCATTTGGTTCTCCTTCCTTCTTTCAACTCATAACAGAAGTGGACTTTTGGGTGCTAAACTATTAATCCAAGCTGAGTGTGAAGAAATCAGTCCATGACCCTTTTAACCACTCGAGGGCAGCAAACTCTTACTCTCTAAAAATCACCTGATATCACGAAAATACACCCAGGTTTCAAGTGATGTTACAGCACTCAAGAAATACTATTGTTTAAAGGCAGTAAAAATACAACTGGTTAAGCTGCTGTTTAATACTCTACCTAATATATCTCACCCTTGATTAATTCAATCCAGACACCATCCTCAGGGATAATTTGAAAAGAATCACAAAAGAAGTCCAAAGAAGATAAGTTCAATTCTTACCACTCAGTGCAAGTCAGCTATCTAATTAATATATTCTGAAATCCAATAAACACAAATATTTCATTATTAACCTGAAAACTATAAATAGGAAGCAGAAGATCTCCAAGTGTTTTAGAGTAAGAAAATAAATGAACATACTTAAGTTTTAAAATCTGATTGTTTTAAAAATAACTGAACTCATAGGTCTGATATCTACTTCCACTTGTAACTGTAATAGAAGTGCATCACTGGCAACTAAAACATAATTACACTTGAAATTACATTTCCTGATGTATATCTGCATATAATTCTTCCTTTTATTCATTCATTCATTCATCATGGCTGGGCTTCGTGAATGAAGATTTGGGGAGGGCTCTACCCACGTTTGTTACAAGCACACTGGTGGCTAAAAAGGCCAATACGAGATAGACACGTCTGACTGCAAAAGGCACAGCAGAAAGATTCCTTAGGTGGTAAATTCTGTGAGGCACGATTCTTTCTGCATTGCCTTTTCTCCTCCAGAGTGATCCTGTGTGCTTTCTCAAAGGAAGCAGCGGCATTATAGATGGTGTGTCTCCAGACCTCCTGACTGGAGGCCAGAGTAGACCAGTTATGATGATCAATGTGGCCAAGGCTGAGATGTTGTTTCAGGGAGTCCTTGTATCTTCTCTTCAGGGCTCCTCTCTTGAGGCAGCCGGTGCCAAGTTCACCATAGAGCAGGATCTTAGGGAGGCGGTGATCTTTCATCCTGGAGACGTGCCCTGTCCAGCACAGCTGTGTTCTCAGTAACATGGCCTCAATACTTGTGACAGCTGCTTGCTCTAGAACAGATGTATTGGTCACATAACCTGACCAGCGGATGTTAAGGATTGTACAGAGACAACGTTGATGGAAGTGTTCTAGGAGACGTAGGTGGTGGCGGTAGATGACCCATGATTTGGATCCATATAAAAGAGTGGACAGCACAATGGCTCTGTAAACACTGATCTTGGTACTTTTCTTCAAGTGTTTATTTCACCAAACTCTTTTATGGAGTCTTCCAAAAGCACTATATGCCTTAGCTAACCTGTTGTCTATCTCTCCGTCAATCTTACTGTCCGAGGAGATGAGGCTGCCTAGGTAATTAAACTGCTGGACTGATTTGAGCTGATTGGCCAATGGTGATATGGGGATGATGGAAGACTTCCTGAGGTGCAGGTTGATAGAGAACTTCTGTCTTCTTTAAGCTGACTTCCAGCCCAAAGAGCTCAGCAGCGTCTGCAAAGTAAGAAGTTAAAGGCTGCAGAGCTGCTTCTGTGTGGGCGACAAGGGCGGCATCATCAGCAGAGCAGCTCCCCCTATTGCAGAAGGAATTCTACCTGAAAGCCAATGTGGTTTCAGAGCCAACAGGAGTACCACAGACATGGTATTTGTTCTCAGACAACTGCAAGAGAAGTGTAGGGAACAGAATAAAGGTCTCTATGTAACCTTTGTTGACCTCACCAAGGCTTTCGATACTGTGAGCAGAAAAGGTCTGTGGCAGATTTTGGAACATTTAGGTTGTCCCCCCAAGTTCCTTAAAATGATCATCTCACTCCATGAGGATCAGCACGGCCAAGTCAGATATGGTGATGCACTTTCTGAGCCCTTTCTAATTACCGATGGTGTGAAACAAGGCTGTGTTCTTGCACCAACTCTATTCACAATCTTTTTCAGTACGATGCTCCAAAGGGCCACGGCAGACCTCGATGATCAGGACGGTCTCTACATTCGATATCATACTGATGGAAGCCTATTCAACCTAAGGTGATTGAAGGCTCACACCCAAGACCTTAAATCATCTTGTCCGGGAGCTTCCTTTTATACACGCTTGCCAATTCACAAAATACAGAAACATAGTTATTAACATAAATTCTGTCATGTTTAGAGAGAGATATTAGGCAAAGTTTTCAGGATTGAGGGTAAAAATTATATGCATCCAGCTTTTCCTTCACTGCCCTCATCTTTTTATTCAATCACATCACAAACATGCATTAACACACAGTGTGATACTACTCTGCTGTGAAAGTCATCAAATCTTACAATTAGTTCTGCAAACAGGACTGATGTTACTGTCTAACTGGCAGGCCAGTCCCCATCCATTGCCCTCGCACAATAAAGTTGGTACAAATTAAAATAAACCACACATTGTTTGCTTATGGTTCACAAAACTCCCTTTCAGCAAGTCACTAAAAGGCATTACCACTGATCATGGGGGGAAAAAACCACGCCACAAAGCAAAACATGTCACACAAAATAAAAAACCATGTCTCAGGAAACCATTAATTTTTCATGGAAATCAAAGACAATTACAACTGATTGACAAACTCATCAAACATTAACATGGAGGTTGGAAGGTAATAAAAGGGCAGGAGACTTGTGCATATTCAACATACACTGAACACTCACATAGCAGTATCATATAGCCCTGTCTGCCATCACTAATTAATGCCAGAGCACAGCACAGACATGCTGTTCGTGCTGAAATTAATAAAGTGAGCAGTGTCTAACCCTCTTGTCATTGCAATACTGATCTGTCATTAATTTCAGATTTGCAAGGCAATGTAATGCTGTTGGGGAGAGGAACATCCATGCGTACAAAACTCTTGAAATCCAGAGTAAATGTTACCCTTCACAATTAATTTAATTTGATGTACTCTACAATTGCAAAATGTATCCACTGCAACGATCGAAATCGAGAACACCTAAATTCATAAAAATGCTGAATATGGAAAATACAACTTATATAAAAGAGTACATCTATGGAAATAGGGTGATGGTGAAAGCTTTTACTGTCTCAAATAATGTGACTAGTAACAGTACACTCAACTTTATGTTATTCAAAACATTAGTATGGATTTTCAACATTGATTTTATTTCAGACTACTAACTTGTTTTCTGCAAAAAATGCCTGTAAAATGGTTGAAGGCAATATTTATAACCTATACAACTAACCACAAAAATACAAGAGACAGGTCTGAAGAGTTCACTGTGAAAGGAAGATCTGTAGTCTAAAGATATCTTATTATACTTAGAGGCCTATTTAAAATTTGTAGTAAATTAATAATAAATTGGAATAGTACCTTTTATACATTTGCATTGGATACCTGATATGTAAAACCACTTAACAAAACAAGCTACAGGGAAAAATTCCAAATACTCCTTATCATGAATGATTATGGAAAACTTTACATTACACTTACTTTATCTAAAGAGTTATAAATTTTTTTTTATATTTTTCAGGACACTAACACTGATGCAATGAAATGCTAAAACTAACAGAAGGTGCAGAGGAGGCCCCTTTCCTGAGCAGGAGGGAGCTCAAAAAAACAGTCAGCTTGAGGCAAAGGTATGTGAGAGAGCATTTAAGAAACAGAACATTTCCAAATTACAGCCATTGTTTACTTTAGCCCAGGAAGAGCCCAAGAAGAGACATATTCTAAGCAACAGGTCCAAGTCCGGAATCAGGTAAGATGTAGATATTGTGTTCTCAGTTTTCACAGCTTTTAAGCGATAACACACCCCTCTGTTTTTCTGGAACAGACTTGGTTTTGCCTTTAAACACAGTCCCTGTTAAAAGTGCATAGTAGACAATCACAGAGCACACCATTTCTCTGGGTGCACTAAATTCATATTTGAATATTGTGCACAGGTAGCCCAGTGCGATGCCACATTAGAGGTACGTTTAGGAATCCTGACAATTAATGTGTTTTCTGGTAGGCTCAGGGTCAGTTTTAGGCTCCTGGCTGAGAGGAGCAAAGCATTGGGAAAGAATCTCTTATTGAGGTCAAAAGCAAGTGAACTTCTTAAAAGAGACAAACTGTTTACAAACAACAAATTAGCACTTGTGAAGTTAAGAGAAATGCACTCTTAAGTTGACTCTGAAATTAAGATCAAACATAGGCAACTTATCTTAGTTGAATTTGAAGACAAGTGAGGTGGAAAAGGGAAAGAATCTCAAGATAATTTACTTTAAGGTATGACAGAGCACATGCACATTAGACAGCACGAGCTACTTAAAACTGCTTACCCAAGATTCGTGGTACAGAACTGTGAGCAGGTGCATGCCATAATCATAGTTCTGTCTTCTTAGGGGACACCTGAAAATTCAGGAACAAAGCTCGTTTTTTGGAACAAGATGTTAAAAATCACCATCTAAGTTTCTAATTTGTAATGTAGGGAATCTTAGGGAAATGTGTGTTTAAATCACATGCATTTCTGAATTACACCCAACCAAGAATAACACCTTGGCAGTGTGAGTATTAAGAACACGGGAGAAAGGGCAACTGCAACTCAGTAGGAAAATCTACAAAATCCAAGAATTAACAAATCTTCAGGAAACATTAAAAACTTTTTTGCCATCTGTGCCAAACTGGAATCAAACACACATAAGTCTGAACTCCTTTAAAACCTGATTTTAACAGTTAATAACAGGAGCAGTGTTAAGTTTAAGTGCTATTTTAGCATTAAAAATATAATAATTCACCAAGAGAATAGCTGGTATTACTGGAAGACACCCAGCCCTTTCTATACAGTGACCATTGGTACAAGCATTTTTGTTTCCTTCTGGTAACTGTACCTGTCTGTGACAATCGTGAGCACATCTGTCTCCTTGCAGTACCGCTCTCCTACAAGTTTAACAAGCTTCTTCTTTGCATGGTCATCCAAATTCAGGTTAGAAAGTTTAACCTTCAAGTACAAGAGAAAACAACTTTAACTCCTTGGATAAATCCAATCTCTGCACTTTGGAAATACCTGAGACAGTATGGCATACCTATTAAGAATTAGAAGGACAGCTATTCAGGATGCATTTGCAGAATTTCTTCTGATTGTATCACATCAGAAGTCTCACCACAAGGCAAGAATAATGTGAATACTCAAACAATATATACATGCATAATAAACACCCACATAATGCCTAAATCTCCTGAGCTCCCTTCCAACCTCAAATATGTCATGACCCTATGCTGACAAGGTTGCTGTGCCTATTGCATACACACTGATGCCTGGAGGCCTGCCAACTCAACACTTATAAATAGTGCCACATTCATATGACCCATCTTTCAATACCTGTGCACTTCCAGGGCCAAAAAATTAGCAATGAGAAGATCTAAGCAAGACATGGAGAACCTTTTCTACAAGGACATTCTTCAGAGGGTACACTATTTTGCTTACATCACAGTCAACTTAAATGCATATCCATAACCTGATGACCTCAGTTCTAACATTCTGCAGAATACTTCAGGAAATCCACTGCTTTTTATTTATTCTGACTTTGAGGAAACCATTTCCCTCATTTCCTTATAGCAGATCATACTTGCACGTTTGGAAAAGAAAAACAAGTATTTAGGCTTTTGAGACAAAGGCAGTTTATCAAAATTACTACTTACTCTTAAAGTCACCACTCTTGCTTTGGGATTGCGAATAGACGTCCCTGAAGAAACATAATCTATAGTTTCGGTTTCAATGGGAAAATGCTGTTCACATTTCTCATCACTGTCCAGAGCACTTGGCCATTCAGTGCAGAAATCTGTAAAATAAAGAGAAAACACTACAAGTAATACCTGTTTGGTGTATTTGGTTGTTGCTTGTTTGTTTTTTTTTCCCAGATTTATTGTAATCTATCTTTTTACTGGGTTTAATCCTTTTTGTATACTGGGTTCTCCAAAATCCAGGATACAGTACTCCAGATGCCAAACAATCACAGAATGGTTTGGGTTGGAATTGACCCTCAAAGATTAAAGAGTCCAAGCCCCTGCCATGGGCAGGGACATCTTTCACTAGATTTGGCTGCTCAAAGCTCATCCAACCTGACCTTGAACACCTTCAAGGATGGGGCATCCACAGCTTCTCTGGGCAAGCCCTTTCAGTGTCTCACCACCCTCATCACAAAAAATGCTTCCTTTGCCTAACCTCCTCATTAGGTTCTCTTGCTGGCTGGCAGAGATTCTCTTGGTCTTCAGCAGATCCTGTATCTCCCCAGCAGACCTTGCTCTCACAGAGGGTTTCTAGCATTAATAGCTTTTTGGCCATTAAATGTAATCCAGAATGGCTACTGACTGAACCCTGGTTCAATCACAGAGAGTCTTCTGAGAATTCTGTCACATTCATCACTCACCTTTCTCAAGGCACTAAACTATAAACTTGTCAGTACAAGCAGGGCCTCATTGAAAAGTAAAATTTCAGTCTTACTTGGGTGCTCTCCTTAGACACATCTGCCAACCACCTAGGTAACTCCAGGCAGCAGCAATAAAGCAGACAGTACTAGCCAAAGCCTGACAAATAAGCAGCTTCACAAGTGTACCATGTCTCACCTTCTACTTGATCACACACATTTACATTCTCACCTTTAAGAGCTGCACAGTGCTTCTTAATTGCAGGAGGAGTAAGATGCAAAAAATTGGGAATCTGAAACAGACACATTAAGAGTTACCACAATAATGGCTTTTTGTCCGTTCCTAAGTAAATGGACATGACTGAAATCCGATTACACTTCTCACATTTGTTATGGTAATACAACACACTGAATAAGATATTCAGATAAGTACTCAAGTCTGATTTAGGAACAGACTTCAGTTAGCCCTAGCACAAAAATCACAGGCATGATCACCCTAAAAATGTCTCCAGATTTCATTCATTTGTTACTTAACTTTGTTACCATTTCATTTAGAAACTAAAGAGGATCATCCTGTCTAATAAGAGAAAACAGTTTCCAATACAAACACCCCAATCAAAGCAGTGCAGCCTTAGTGAATACTAACATTACAATAACCACCCACCCACGTGATGTGTCTTACCTTAATAAGTTCCAAGTTGCCTTCTTTTGGGGGAGGTACTCCTCTCTTCACTGGGTAACCCATTCGGATTGGGAGAGGCACAGAGGCAGGTTTAAAGGCAGCTGCTGTTGGATAAACACTGCTCCAGTCCTGATCCACAGCCATCCTCTCTGTTCTGGGAGGTACAGCCTGGTCAGTGGAAAAGGATACAAGCTGGACGTGAGATACACTGTTTGTAAGACAAAGCAGGATCAACACACAAAACATAAATCAGCAGGGGAAGAAAAGGGAATCAAATCAGTATGGAACTGCAAACTCTGTTTCCTAAAGGGCCTGAGTGTGTAGTTGAGGGCAAGACAATGAGTTTTAAAATACTGGAATTCTGAAAGTGTGAACCAGTTGATAATAAAAGAAACAGATTATAATTGACATTTCTTGCTATAGAAATTCCAGTACAGGAACAATGCATTAGTATATTAAAGAAATAGCTTATATCCGCCAATAATTGACCACAGTTTCAGTCAAATGCTCCTAAAAAACCTAACAAACAAACAAGTCACTGTTTTTTTCCCCAAAACCTTTAATTTTTAATTTAGAGGAGTAGAAAGGAAATGGATATATGCAGTCAACTGGCCTTACTGCTTTGGTGTATCATAAAATCCACTCTTAGAAGTTACACAAAAATTTAATGTATCCCAGGTCTACTTCACTATTTGCTTTTAAAACATAACCTGTACTATACAACTTTTGACATGTACATGTGGATGACAACAGGAAATTCTCAGTTATTAAATGTCCAGCTATCAGTTTTAAATCCACCGTGCACGTACAATTTCACTGATGCACAAGATCACACTTTTTATTTACATCAGAAAGAAACCACCACAAATCCTGTAAACTCAGACTGAAAATAACAATAAAATGTCTGTTTTTTTGAAAATGCATCTTTAAGTTACTTTTCAGACCTGCAGTACATGGTGTCAATAAAAGTTAACTATTAGCTTACTGTTATGTTTTGGCTTTATGAAGGCACAGACTGAAAAGAGCTGGGACATTACAGAAAGCAGGTGCTGGCCTGGAACAGTCACAGGGTTTGACTGCAGAAGGGGTTCCTGTTATGACACACAGCTTAGAAAACTGTCTCAAACACCTGAGTTAGCTGCAAATCATTTCAGTACTTACAAACTGTGGTGTCCTGCCTCTTCTCCTTATTGAAGCTGAAAGAAAAAAAAAAACAGAGCCATTTAAAATACAAATTTTTATATAGTTTTTTTTTTTTTTTGAGGGGGGAATGCAACATAGTCTTCTATACTTTTTTTTGCGTTTGTCTTTGTACCAATGTTCATTAATACTCCCCAATCGTTACATGGAAGAAGGGGAAGATCAGGTACTCAGACCACAGATTGCTCATTTATTTTTTGAAACATTAGATAAAAAAGAACTTCAAGAAAATGAGTGAGAGTAAACTTCCACCTTCATCCCTGTGCTCCCTCTTTCCCACATGGCTGTGCAGTCACAAATCACCCTCCCACAGCAGCACAAGATGGATAAACCTAAGAGTTACTATTTCCAAAAGGAGAATCGCATGGCTCCATCCCTTCCTTCTGACTTTACACCCTCTTCTGTGCCACTCTGCAGCTCAACTAACCTCTGTATGAACAGTTTGCACATTGGATTGTTTCTTGAGCTGGGGATGGGGATCATGTCAATCCAGCTTAATGAGCAATCCTGTAAGAGTTTAACTCCTTTCAGGCCTGAGCCACTCTCTGACTCTACTTTATAGTCAGATATTACTTGGAGATGTGGTGAAGGACTCCCAGGGATGCATGAAGATACCAAATACCACTGGATTTTCAAACTAAACAGAGATCTTGCTTCCCTCCATTTCTGCCCCCTCCTAAAACTCTAAAACACTTCAAACTCCGCTCTCCAAAAAACGACACTGGACAATGTAGCCTCAAACAAATGAAGGTGAAGCCGATGCCATTTACTTTCAAGTGACTGGTTTGAGCTCTCAGGTTTTATTTCTTTGTATATATTTAGCAAAAAAAAAACCCCGGGATTTAGGACTGGACGTTTGGATTTTCCCCTCATTAATATGTCTTACAACTCTACCTCGCAAAACCTGGTGAACTTTACAGTTCTTTCGTTTTCCTTACCCGAGTACTTTATGTACCCAATTCTGCTCATACTCTTCTTGCTATATAAAAAATTTAAATTGAAAGATACATCCGGGGGTTCTACAACAGTTCACACACAGCATTTCTTTATCGCCTGACCTGCCTTCCCCGCGGTGCTTTCACACGCAGCCACACTTCGCACCGCACTGTTTCTGTTACAAACATCCATAATTTCAGGTCAGGACCCCTTTAACACTTAAAGGCTCTTTCAGAGACCAGGCCTGGTCTCAGGGGAGCACACAGCCCTGGGCAAACCATGAAATTCCCTCTGGGAATAACCGAAACCAGGCACCGCTCCGCCGCAGCCCCGTCACTCAGCGCTCGCTCCCGCCCTGCCGGTGGAGGCGCAGCGCGGCCCCCGCGCCCCCCGCGCTCACCTTCCCGCTGCTGCGGCCCTTCCTTGCCGCTCACCGCGGGCGCTGAGGAATAAGCGGCGCGGCCCCAGCGAGGCGCGGCTGGGAGCCCCCCGCCGGCCCCGCACCACAGCCCGGCCCGGCAGCACAGCCCGGCCCGCGCCGCCATCGCGTCCCCCGCGCAGCCCCGCCCGGCCCGACGGCGGCCGGCGCGGGCCCGGGGTCGGGCAAGCTCCGCCCCCACAGAGCGGGGCGAGACGGGAGCCGGCGGGAGTCGCTGTGCCCGCGGGGAGGAGCCTCGTGCTCCGCCATTGCGAGGAGACGTGGAATACCATGGAGCGGGGGGACTCCTGGACCTGCTCAGGAGACCCCAGAAATCCCACCACGTGCCTCAGAGCGTTGTCCAAACACTCCTTGAGCTCTGTCAGGCGGGATGCCCTGGGGAGCTTGTTCGGTGCCCAGCCATCCTCTGGGGGGAGAAGCTTTTGCTAATATGTAACTTAAACCTCCCTGTCACAGCTCCAGCCGTTCCCTCGGGTCCTGTCACAGGGAGCAGAGATCAGTGCCTGTCCCTCCTGAGAAAGCAGCCGCGAGGGCTCCCCTCAGTCTCCAAGTTTTTGGGGGAGATTTTTTTTTTTTCCCCCCACGCACACCTGAAGGGAGGAGGACTGGTGAAAACAGCCATGAAATACAGTTCAGAACAGGAGATCTAGACAACCTCTTAAGAAGAAGAGTTTAAGTCAGTGTAGCTGTAAATTAAAATAGCGTCACCGGTAAAATTTGTTGGGATAAGACACAGACCTGCAAATAAAAGTGTATTTCTGAAAATAGTAATCAAAACCACCTGCTGAGAGTTTAATGACATTAATCCCCCTCATTGCTCTTCAACCAGAACCTCCTGTCTTTCTCACATTGACTTCTTCCCACAGGATCCTTCACCTCCCCTTTTTTGTTGCAGGGCAAATTGAATCATGCTGGACTACATCTGAAACATGCTAAAAACCTCATCTGAATACTATAGACTGTACAGCAAATAAGCTGCAAAAAGGACTCAAGTTTTTGACTCATATTTCTTTCATACTGAAAAAGCCTCAGATTAAAAATCATCTAAACAGCAGCCTGGAAAGTCCTGTATTAAAGAAATGGATACTGCTCAGAGCCTTGTCTTTGGAACTCAATAAAAATGAAGTGAAATATCATCAGGCATGTTAAGAGTTTGTCTGGAACATAGCATGAGACCACTTACACATGCTCTAGAGGGAAAGCTGCTTTCAGCTATCCTAATGTTTTAGCCACAAAATAAGTCTTGATAGGGAAACGAAACTGTTGGTAGCACAAATGGTCCCAGTAAACTACAAAGATTTCCAAGTCTAGTCGAAAAACACATGCACAATTTTATCCGTTTTGCTTTTGGTTTGTTTTTTTTTTTTAATGTAAAATAAACTAGTATATCTTCCAGAAGGACAGGAAAGGTAAGAGGGGGAAAAGTATTCTAGGAAAAACATGCAAGCAGAAAAGAATACAATGATTTGTTTATATCTAGGAAATCAAAACACTGCCAGATGTCATGTGGAATTGGAGCAAGGAAAAATGAATGACTGAATGTTTTTCCTTACTGGAAAATTGACTTCCTGCTCCATTTGTTTCTCCCTCCTGCTTTTGAAGTGGACTTTTTAGTGATAAACTATTAATTGAATTTTCTTCTCCATTGCACCATAGCCAATTCAGAGTCCAACATCTTGTCTTGATGGCCACAGTTCACAGGAGACATTTATATCTAGTAATATTCTACATGGTTTAGAGAGCAAGAATTTCACATACACTCACCCCCTGCTGTTATAAATTCACCTTATAAAATGTTCAAAGTTGCCTTGATTAGATGTCCTACAGATGTTATGAGCATGTGGTGTCGTGGTATTTTAACTTCTGCACTAACACAGTAAGAACACGACTATCACTGACCTCACTGCTGCTGCTGCTCTGAAGATTGGCTCAAATCTCATCTCAAAAGGCATGTTCAAAGCCCACAGCACAAACCTAGCTTAACTACAGGAGGACAGGCAAGATTGTTGAACAAGGTTGTTCAAAAATCTTGAGCCCTGAAGGGTTTCAAGACCCTGATCTGGTCTCACACCTTCCTTGCTTTAAGCAGCAAGATAGGCTGGAAATCTCCTGACCTCCCTTCCAACCTCAAATACGACAGGATTCTATGCTGAGAAGGCTGCTGTTTCTATTGCGTACACACTGATGCCTGGAGGCCTCCCAACTCAATACAAAACAGTGATTTCAGGAATCAATTCCCACAGCTAGAAATTTCAAGACACCTTTACGGCGAAAGTTAGTGCTGATTTGTAAAGGAATTTTTTTAAGAGAGCCTCTTTAATCTTGCCTACCAGGCCTTCCCCAATCTTCTGTTGCATTTGATTTTAGAAACGCTTTGAAAGAAGAACTTGCCATCTTCTTGCCTCGGGCCAAATCAGCAGGGGGAGGAAGGGGAATCAAACCACAAACTATTTCCTAAAGGATCTGAGCTTGTGGGGTAGAGGGCAAGACAATTAGTTTTAAAATTCTGGAGTTCTGCAAGTGTGAACCAGTTCATAAAACCCATGTTATTTAGGATTGGATGGAAGCAGGGTTTGGCTGCTACTATCCTTATCCATGAAGATTTTATTATTGTGGAAAAGGTGACTCCCCAAAGGTGATTGTCCCTTCCCAGAGCTGGCCAAGGCCAGTCCCGTCCAATATCCTTATCAACCACCATGGCTGAGGGCACTGAGTGCCTCCTCAGGCAATTTGCAGAGTTGACACTAGTTTGTGGAGGCGTTGTTGATCTGCTGGAGGGTAGGAAGGCTCTGCAGAGGGACCTGGACAGGCTGCCCAGATGGTCCAAGGCCAATGGGATGAGGTTCAACAAGGCCAAGTACCGGATCCTGTGCTTGGGTCAGAAGGATTCTGAGAGTGTAGAACTCTTTGTGACTTAACTGCGGGCAGGGGTTCCGTGTTGTCTGTTGGTGTTGGCTGCTCCTGGCAGTCCTTCAGTTGTCCTCTGGCTCACCTACAGACCTGCAGAACCCTAAGGCAGGTTCTGCTCAACAGGGTGACCTGTGAAGGGTCAGACTTGCTGCTGCCTGGGCGGACGGTCCCTGACCAAGGTAAGGACATTCCCCCTCCCCTGGTTTTTCTCCAGAGCACAGAGATCCCCAACAGCTGGTTGCAGTCACATCTATTTACAGTTCTGACAAGACAAGCAGAGGCTCCACTGCTGGAACTCAAAAGGGTCCCCTGTCCCTTCTCCAACCTCCCATCTCAGCTGCCTGAGGACACTGACTTCCTCTCAGAGTATTCACTGTGAATCAAAACACTGCTGTTGATCAAAAGGTCTTCTGCAGGTTTTGGAGGGAGGTTGTTGTACGTTGTCATGCCATGTCCTTCTAAGGGCCACAGAGAGAATTGCCACCCTTGACGGGGCAGGGACCTAGCAAGGCAGGTACCTAATGAGGCAGGTGCCTGTGAGGACAGCATTGCTGTTCAGAACAGACTCTTTAAGGTACACAGTGTCCAGCTCCTGAAGAAAAGTTCCTCCCTGGGGAAGGGCTGCAGGGAATTCACGGTGAGGAGTGACCTCCCAGCTTGGTGCCAACCCTTCCTTCTGCTTGGATGTTATTTCCTTTGCCTTCCAATTCAGACCTTGCCTCCCTTCCAGAATTATGGCCGGGAACAAACAGATTTGGGAACATTAGGGGTATTAACTCCCACGTTACTAATGATTGGATGGGAGCATAGTTTGTCTGCTAGTACCCTTATCAATAAAGATGATGTTATTGTGGAAAAGGTGACTTCCCATTCCACCTCTTGGTGGAAAGAAACACCTCATTTGCCTGTCTCCTTGACCAACGTAGATCAAGTCAAGGGTGCAGGGACCCTCTTGGTCTGCTTTTTTGGCAATTCCATGGACACTGTGAAGCACAGCTCATTTCTGGGATCAGTGGGATATATTCCACTCATTCTGTTTGCAGCTCACCAGCACTGGTGAAATGACACCTTGGTCTCCAGCTGTGAAAGGGACATTCACCTTTCTCAGAACAGAAATGCTGGTCTGAAATACTCAGGGCATTCCTAAAAAACTGCATAAAACTTAATGCCCTTTGCTATGCCAGGTAGTGTCACTGTGTATTTCTGACCCTTTTCTCTGAAATCTACTACTCTAGGGAGTATGGATACTACTGACAGTTATCTTTTATTGGTTCAGGTGGACTTTTCACACAGAGCTGTTCAAGAGAATATGTTCTCTCCTCTCTTTCTGCAGCCTGAGCAAAAGACATGGCCGAGTTTGCCCAAAGCATGGATAACAGCAGCAGTCCTTTCCTTCTCCCTACCTTACTGCTCCTGCTGCAGAACACGAGCAATCCTGAAGCCTCCATCCCTCCTGCTGGCTATGAGATGACAGAATCGTCACCCACAGGACCTGGCTCAAGCAGGAACCACACTCTGTTAGGCTACGGACTGAGGCCAGGGGAAATTGCAGCAGCCAGCATGGTTTGGGGAGTGTTGTGGCTGGTTTCCATCTTGGGAAACTCCCTCCTTTGCTTAGTGATGCCCAGGAGCAGGAAGACACAATCCCCCAACTATTTTGTGGCCTCCATGGCTTGTGCAGACTTGCTCACCAGTGTTGTGAGTGCGCCCTTCCTGCTGCTCCAGTTGACCTACGGCAGGTGGATGCTGGGGAACGGGATGTGCAAGCTGGTGAGGTACATACAGTACCTCACCCCGGCAGTCCAGATCTACGTGCTCTTCTCCATAGGAGTGGCTCGATGCTACACTCTCATTCGTCCCCTGAACTTCAAAATGTCCAAGGAGAAAGCCAAGAAAATGATTCTGGCCTCTTGGCTCTGTGGTGCTCTGTTTGCATCACCAGCTTATTTTCTCTACGACTCTGACAGCGACCACCACTGCAACTTTTTTCTACCCGATTCTCGGCAAGGAATCGACTCCAGTATTGTCCACCTCCCAGTGCTGTTGTTTTTGATCCCCGCCCTCTTCATTATCCTCTGCTACGAGAAACTCTTCACCTACATTTGGAGAAAAGGCACTGAAGACATGGCTGGCAGGAGGACAACGAATTTGATCTCAAGAAGAAAAGTGAAAAATGTCAAGATGTTCTTCATCTTTAACTTAGTTTTCCTCCTGTCCTGGCTCCCTTTCTACATGGTACAGCTGTGGCACCCACAGGAAACAGACTACAGAAAGAGCTCCTTGGTTTTCCTGGCTACCACCTGGATTTCTTTCAGTTCTTCAGCCTCTAAGCCAATCCTCTTCTACATCTATAATGCAAACTTCAGAAGAGGGATGAAAGAGACTTGTTGCATGTTTGCCAGGAAATACCAGAGAAGCAACATCTTCACCATTACCACCAGTTATGGGACAATCAGAAAGAATCACGTTTGGATCACAGATATCCCAGCACCAGCCCAAACTGTCACCAAAGACTCCACCTCTGATGCTTTTAATGGAGAAGTCAAGAAGGATGAGCTTGCCAGACCTGATGAATCCAATCCCCCAGATACATTTGCCTAGGGGGCTTCATTGCTTTGAAAAGCAATGTATGTGTTCTGGTGGTGCTATATACCCCCAGGAGAGGAAGGATCTTTCACCCTTTGAAGCAATGTATAGTTACATATTTTAGCACATCTTTTAGAGTAGAAAAAATATGATTTATTTTATTAAATGCCTTGGTTTTGATGCATTCGTTCTATTTCATTTCAGTTATCATGTTCTGCTTTGGGGAACTCCTCTCCTGGAATCATGAGCAATGTTTTTCTACAAAACAAGAATCCTTATACTACTATCTGTAGAGAAAAAAAAAGAAAGAAAACCACTGCTTTTTTTAAACCCCGTGTGGGATAGGCCATGGTGCATAAGTACCTAAATCCACCCAAAGCCATCTACAGTTCCTTCTGTTATATCCCTGTTAATACTGTTGCACTGGGCTTGTTCTTCTTGTTCAGACCCCACTGGTTTGGTGGACAAGGTGGTGATGGATTAGTGTTTTGACTGGATGATCTGAAGAGTCTTTCCAACCTAAATGATTCTAGGATTCTATCACCTCACTGCCCTCTTGTGCCTCCGTTTCTGTTTGGGAATAATCGCTTCCTGGAATAGTCCCAGCAGATTGTTTCACCAGGGTTTGACTGCAGAAGGGGTTCCTGGACAAACTCTAACAATATGAAATTGGAGAAGCTTTACACTTCCTCACACATTGCCCGCCTTGTGCTTTGCTGTCCCAGGGTCTGTCCCTGTGTGGGGGCTGGGAGAGTGCATGGAGTCATGGAATATTCTGAGCTGAAAGGAACCCCTGGCCCTGAACAGTACAGCCCCAAGAATCCCACCATGCGCCTGAGAGTGTTGTCCAAATGCTCCTTGAGCTCTGTTTGGTGACATGACCACTTCCCTGGGGAGCCTGTTCCAGTGCCCAGCCACCCTCTGGGGAAAGAACTTTTTCACAATATCCAACCTAAACCTCCCCTGACACAGCTCCAGCCATTCCCTCAGTTCCTGTCACTGGTCACCACAAAGCAGAGATTGGTGCTGCTCCTCTGCTTCCCCTCCTGAGGAAGCTGCAGACCCTGATGAGGGCTCCCCACAGTCTTCTCCAACTCAGTTTCTTCCTCTCACAAGTCAAAATAGAACAACTGCACACTCTTTGTCTCCCCAGAACAGGGACAGGCTCTTTCAGCAACCTCTGTAAGCAAAGCTCCATGGATTGCTTCAGGAAAATGCAAATATATTCAGCCCTGTGACATGGAAACAATATGGTGATGCTATCATGTGTAAATCTGGACTAGGGAGGGCTGCTTTTCTTAAATTTCAGCTTTTTTTTTCTTAAATTTCAGCTTTTTTTCTGCACCTCAGGACATGTTAGGTGCAGATGTTAATTGGGGGTTTTTTTGTAGCAATATATATGTGTCCCTGGCCATGCTCAAAGAGTTCTGGTTTTAATCTATTTGTTTCAAATTACAACAGAATTGCAATGCGTTTTACCCTTTCGTTATTAATACAGCATCTCACAATGACTCCATCCACTTTAACGCAATTATTGGTCAGAATGCATAACTTTTCAATTACAGATTTCTACAAAATTTTTATTAATTTTACCAATTTTCAGTTATGAAATGTTCATCCATTGTTAACAGTGGGTAGAAATAGGACAAAAAAAGGTGTGATGAAATTTTAAGAGCAGTGTCTGATAAGTGTTCAAAGCTAAAATTATTTATTTAAATTATATAAATACTTGTATTCTCAAAGTTAATTCTGAAGCTAAAATGTCCAGAGATCAAAGACAGTTAGGTGTCCAAATGAGGATCTGGGCTTGGGTGCTCAAAGAGGTTGGATTTATCCTGAAACTGAAAACTGAAAATTTTATATCCTGAACCAAAAATTGAGTTGTTAGTTGTAGTGAGGTGCATGGACACACTTCTGGAGAGTATATATTGTTCATGCTGTAGCCATGGAATGTAAAATTGCACTGAATATCATATAATGCATTCAGAAATATCCCTTATAAATAATAACTACTTTTCCAATTAAAAAAGAATATGTTATTGCATCTGCATTTTCAGCATATTTGTCAGACATACCCTATTGCCTTTACAGTGATGTGTCATTCTCGAGGTCGAGAAAAATGCTGTATATTTGCACACACCTATGCTTCTGTCAATATCCTCATGACAGAAGCCTTACAAGTCAGTTATTGCACATGAATACAAAATAGAGAATGGTGTTAATATGTCAAGTTTATAAATATTCAGTTTACATTAACACTTAATATAGTTAGTGAATTTTACAAATACAAAACGATGACTTTGCCAGTCTTACTGACCTTCTGAAGTCCTGCTCTATGTTCTCACCAGAACATTCTTAGAATACACTTTCAATTTTATCTATTTTCCACATTAGGGTAACATAAGAAGAGACTTCTTGTTCAAAGCATGTAGTGCCAGTAACAGAACAAGATCAGCTGCAGGTGTTATGTATTAGCTTGGAGTTCCTGTTTCATGACTTCAGTGCGGGTCACTTGCACATCTTGGGTTGCAGTATCAAGAGTTATTAATTCATTTTAAAACCCTCTTCAAATTTTCCTGGTTTTCCTAGAAAGAATCCAGTTAGTCACAATTATTGTTTAAACATCAGCTTTCAGTAGAATGATTCATATTCAGCACTCTGCTGCTTGTGTTAGATTTTACTCAAGAAGAACATTAAATTGTCTACTTCAAGAGGGTGTTTTTAAAGAAACATTTATGGAATGTTCTAATTGCTAGAATACACAGCTCTCAAGTTCTCTCGCTTCCTCTAGAATCCTTACTGTCAAGGCAGCTTCTTTTCTACAGCTAATTTTAAACAGATCAAATAGTGTCTTATTAGAGATATCCTTATTTAGATTTTTTTTTTGATTCAGCCAAGCTAAACACAATCCCCAATTTCCAAAAGGTGGACAAAACTGGACTGAAGTGCCTCAGATCCAGAATGTCTTCGCTGAACTCACCATATTCAGCTGAGAGTATGAATTCTGTGAAGAGGGTAGGACATGCACTACAATGAGAAGGATTTCTGCAGCCACCAAGGTTTGCTCAAAATCTTCCATCAGAACTGTTCCATCTTGTCCGGCTTGTCCAACAGATGTGTACCTAAAAACATCCAGTCCACACACTCAGAGCTGATTTCTTACAAAATAGAAGCAGAGAAAAACAAGTCAGCACTATTATTAGTAAGTGCCAAGGAAGCTGTTTAAAATAACATATTGCTTATTCTTTCCTGGAATTCAGTTATGTGGTGTTTGTGTGACAAGATACTTGAGTGCTTCTGTATTTCCTCTGCTGTTTATGGTTATTTTTCTCTGAGGATGTAAGTCCATTTTGTCTGATCATTATCAGCCCCATAACACTTGAGAAAGAGTTGTTCTTTTTAAAACTGAAGAGTGAAGGAAGAAAGGAGAAATGCTGATAATACACTGCAAGTGACCATGAGATAAAACCAAGAGTGCAATACAAATACAGAATTTTTCAGTTTTTCATGTACCATCACTTATTATTCAAAATTGCTACACAGCTAAAATACTTTGTTGCAATTTATTTTTATAGCTGCTATGAATAACTCTCTTTGGTAGATGTTACTGTTCAATTTACTTTTTTTATTTAATCTTTTTTCCTAAAGTCTTAAAAAATAAAGTAGTGTCATCTGTATTTTGAATATATTAAGACTTGAATGCTTCATTTGAATGCTTTTTCATGAGCAATAGCTTAATTCCAGCACAGAGAAAATAGTTAAGATTAAACAGATATTCATAACACTATATGGATACTGCAGTCCCCTTACAAATAAAGTAACTTGAAATCAACAGACCTATCAAGTGGCCTCACAAATTCACCTCAGTTCACATTGTTTGTATATATCTTTAGTATACAGGTGTTCTTCCTGTGTTTCGAAATGCACACACATTTTTAAAAATGTTTCCAATTACAGCACAGTAGAACTGAAACAGCCTTTTGTTTGAAACTATGATTTTGCATAAAGATGGTATACAGACATGCTATTTAGAGACTCAGATAAGCAGAAAGGTAATGGAGATGTTACATAAGTGCTTGTTCACACATATAGTTAAATCATAGATTATGTTAGTACTATTTTTTTTTCCATGTTTGTGAATTTTTTTTCCCATCTCCTTAGTGAAAAATTCAGCATTTACAATGGCTCTGTCCTCTCTCTCAACAAGAGATTGTGGTTCCTGTTTAATTTGCCCAGTCAGATTCAATCTCACATGGACCATTTCATAACCAAAATCTTACTGGTGAAAGAGGAATCTGCTTCTCTGATCAAAACCTCCTGGCTGACATTCTGAGTGCACTGAGCAGAGGCATAGTACTCACTAGGCACCTCAATACCTTTCTCTGCGTGCCAAAGCTAAGCCAGCCTGGGTTAATTTGATTGCTTGGAACACTGTGGGAAGATACTTGGCCACCCTCTGTGATTGTGCTTTTTAAATCTATGCAGAATAAATTATGCCTGAGTTTCTGGTCATGTTGCACATGTGCACTGCATGTGATGTACTCTAGAAGTAGTGAAGAGTTTAGAACTGCCGGAGAAAGCAATAGACGGTTGTCTTAAAAAAATTACAGGAGATGGAAGTAAGAAATAGGAGATTTCTTGCTGAGCATATTCTCTATTTTGGGCATGAGCTGTATGATTTCAGAAGCTTCAGGCTCCAGCTTAGTACAGAAAGAGAAGGTAGCGTGAACTTGTTATAATAAGAATTTCAAGTGTAGTTTACTTTTCTTTAATGTCAGCTTTGTAATCAATTGAAGGTCATATAAAAAAGCCCACAGCCTACAGAAAAGAGGCTTTCTGGAAGTCTTTAATAAAATGAATAAAATGTCCTAGTTGACTTTTTAAACTCATATAGGTAAATGTAAAAATACACAACTGCACTTGTCCTTAAAGGATCATTGTCATCTTCCCAAACTGTCTCTTCAGTTAGAACACACGGTTCCTATGTAAAAAGTCTCTACTGAAGCCATAGTTCCATTTTGGTCAATCTGTTCAAATATACTTGAAATAAGCATCCACTTTTCGTGGTGTTCTGTTACAACCTCAGTACCAATAACAGTATCCTTTTCCTCCAGTGCATCACTAATGATTTAAACAAACCCAATCAAACACTGCTGGGACACTTAATATAATTGAAGATAGGAATCAAGTAACAGTTGGGGTTCTCTATACAAGAATTTATATTGCCTCATTATTTGAAGGCTCTCCATGCCTGCTATCTGATACCTCCTCAACAGTGACAATAGGGACGGTATTTCAAGCAGTAATTTTGTCTTCCTTTTATGGAACATAAATGTAACAACAGATACTTTGCCCTATGTGGTAGCAGTTTATTTTAGTTCATATAATTTATTAATATCCAGATATTAAAAAAATACTGTGGGTTTCTCTAAAGCCATACTATGATTATAATTAAAGAATTCTGTTGACCTAGTGAAGAGCGCTAAACTAAAAGCCCAAGCACACCTTAAACTGCTCACCAAGCTGTTCCCTATTGTCCAGATAGAATAACAGGAGAACAGTGGAATTTGGCTCCATCATTCTTAAAAAAAAACAATCATGGAATACATTACAATTATTGCTTGATTTACCACAAGCTTGATTTGCCACAAATGGCAAACAGGATCAGGACCCCATGATGCTGGCTTTCAATAAACAAAATTTTCTTAATCAGTATCTAATTCCAAATTAGAAAACGCAGTCTCATAATATGAATTTCTCCTTATCCTCAATATTTCAGTTTAACAATTCTCTTCTTTCCAGAAGCCTACTGAAATGACAGTACAAGGGCACTGGCACAGGATCTGTCTAATGGAAAGTAATGCACTTGAAACTTAGCTGAACTATGGTGCAAAAGTCATGGAATTAATACTTTTCTCAGTTCCTTCCTTCAGAGGAAAACATACTCCTTTGTCAACTCTTTCACCTGGTTCTCCAGGTTTTATCCCTCCCCTCCTTGTAGTGGGAGACAAGGTGAAGAAGCAAGAGGATACCAAGCTAAGAAACTGAGGCACAGAATATATAAATTCTTCATGGAGAAGTGAAAACTATCCTGAAAGATTGTGGAATGATAGTTAAGCCAAACAATTACTTTGCTTGTCTGGGATTTTTCACACACAGAGAGAAAAAAAAAAAGCTGAACACGTGACATCCTTGCTGTAATTAAAGTAGAAAAAATGCAAATGTGCATTCTTTAAGAGATGAGTGTCGGATGGCTGTTGACCCAGCAGAACTCATAAAAATGAGAGAAAAACTCACAGATAAAGATTCTAAAATGGTGATGTTTTGTGTGAGAACAAATGCATGGATAGATTAATTTCCACCTCCACGCTTCTTCTTTCAAGTCTTTCAAGTCTTGCCTAGAGAAAATATGCTGGTCAAAGAATAATTAGTATCTAAGGTCTTTAAGGTAATTAATAACTAAGGTCTTTTGTGAAATAAGGATAGTGTTGACTTCAAAATAGATGTTTTACTTAACTGGTGACATACAGGAGAAATTACACAAAAGGAAAGGGTTAACAATCAATAAAAATTATTCTTTCTGCTGCTGATCTTTCCTCATCCCGAACCATATAGCAGTTATAAATTTGCTGAGATAAAGAGGTGAAATGTATGACTTCAGCAGCCATTCGCTTTTCTCAGAGCTTCATAATGTAGGGATTTACCTGCTGTTTACAACCAATGACCTCTAAGATTTTTAAGTCGTCTCTGGGAATGTTCCCTCAAAAGATGAGCTGTTCCTAATACTGGTCCAAAGGGAGACAGGTGACATTTTGTTCCTGGGTTTCATCTCGGTGGGTGAAAAGCTTAACTGTTTGTACCTGTTCTTCCTGGGCAGAGACCTTGTAAGGCATCGTGCAGTGCTATCCCATGTGCCCCAGCTGGCCTTTGGATGGATTTATTGTTGCTAAATGTGGTTGAAAGGCAAGTGGAAAAGACAGCTGCCTGTTGTGGCAGATTGTGGGGGGCAGGTGACAAACTCTTTGATACGGCCTGAAGAGATGGGGGGGTCTCACCTGATCTGAATGGCTTATGTCCATCGACCTCTCCAACTAAGTGCTGATTTCACATACAGCCTTGAAGGAGCATCACGGGGCAGCAATTTAAAGAACAAGTTTTCAGAATTTCCATTATAGTTTTTAATATTGATAAATGCTAGCAGACTTAGCAATAATGAATCACACAAAACATTTAAGAATTATACACAGCCAATGCTTGGGAGCAGTGTCCTCTTTTCCTCACAATGCTGTTCCATGGTGTCTTTATACCTTCTTCACACACACATTTTTTTGTATCAGAGATGCTCCCCATTCAACATCCCACAGATTCACCCACCTTGTGGAAGGACACACTAGCCCATAGCTCTTTAGTGATGTAAATCACTGACTTGGGAGTAAATGAAAGTAAGGACAGGAGTTCACAAGTGTTACTCAAGATGCTGGCCCAGTTTCACAAGCAACCTAATCTGAAGAACCATTTTGAAATCATGAGTTCTCTTCTTTTACCAGGACTAACCAAAGAAAAGTGCTCTACAGACAACTGCCTGACATATTTGCAAGACACATATTGCCCCACTTTTCAACCTACAGTTCAAAAATGAAAAGTACAGGGAGTACTGTAATGTGACCTTGAAGCTCAAGCCTATACCTCATTTCAAGATCCCTAGTTATGCAGAGTAAGCTTTGGTTTACTTGTAAGACCCTTGACCCACCAGGCTGGGAAGCTTAAGCAGAAAGTAAAGGTTGGCATTTTGCCCCTTAAAGGCAGCCTGGGCACAACAAGCTGAATACATGCTCTTACATGATCACTGCTGGGAAAACATTCTACAGCTACTCAGCAGTGAACTCAACTGTGTCCAACTTCTAGGTATCCAGTCCTGGAAGTGTAGTTCACAAACCCAAAGCGGATGCTCCAGAGCGCAGTATGCAGAAAGCTTACGTCCAGAGAATGGAATTCAAAATGAACAGAGGAGCGCGGGAATGTTTTGCAAGTCTCATCTATTATTTACCCTTCAAAATATTTTCTAGGATTTGGGTTCTATGTTATCCCTTTATGTTTCTAGCATGACTCATTCACACTTTTCTTCTAAAACACGACCCCCAGAGGGTACAGTGATGGATGATGTCAGTGGTGCTGTGTTTAGGTTACTTTCCTGAGAAGTGTCTTCTCATCAAGAAGGGATCCAAATATGCATCTCAAAGCCAGACATTTCCCTGTGCCTCCACATCCCAGCCTTTTGGTTATAAATTACCAAGTTTGCTGTGCCTAGTGCTAAATGCAGTGCTGTCAGGGTGAGGGAGATGGGCTCTTGAGCACATGGATGCCACCAGACCCATGAAAATTAAACACACGAAGTAAGCCCAGCCATAAAAGCCACACATTTGTATATATGCAGTTGCAGGGTGTTATATATAATATAATGTTACCAATGAAAACGTCAACATTTAGACATTCCTGAAATCATGCATTTCACATAAGTAATAAATTAGTTAGGTGACTAACTGCCTTTTGAGATTTTTGACCCAAAGATGTGATGTGCTGCTACATTTGGGGGATATGTGAAGGAGTGAGTTCATGTCTTCTAGAGTTTAGTCTAATAAAATTTTAACTAAATCATCTTTTCCTCGATCAAGAAATAGGAGACAGGTGCTCTAGTTTCTAATTCTGCCATGGTTTCAGACCTGCTGCTATTATGTTGAGTTTCTACATTTGCAGTAAAGTTGGGTACTACTTTTCCCTCAGAGGAAACTTATTTTTAACTTTAAAATATCCAAGATAATTAGTGTTTCATTGGGGTATTTTGTTTTGGTTTGTAGGTTGGGTTTTTTTAAAGCTACTTTTGTAGAGCTTGAATAATTATATTCAGGAAAAGTTAATAGAGCAGAGAGTAGAAATGTAGTAATTGATACAGAAAGAATTTAAAGGAAGAAGCATGAGCAAAAGCCTGGAGGAGGATTTGTATGGCTCCAGTCAGCTTTCAGTTCTCGATGTCTGCTCACCTGCAGTACAAGGAAAATGTTCTGGAGGGGTTGATTTTTAGAGAAGTAAAATCAGACTGTGTATTTAAAAAAAAAAAAAAAAAGAAAGAAGAAAGGAACTAAGAGGTTTTGTTTTGGTTTTGGTTGTTTTGTTTCCAGTGGTATGGAAATATAACTGGGAAACCAAGAAAGTAACTTTCTGGAATAGTCTTTCCAAAGAAAGAGCCCCATGAACAATTATGACAAAAGTCGAAGACTGTGCAATGGCAACGTTCCCCCACTGATGATACCATAAGGTGAAATGGTTACCTTTGTTCCATTCTTGGCCATGTGGCTCTGGAAAAGTGGGAAGCAGCTTATGCTGGCATTGAAGACAATAGTCTGCTTTCTGTTACAAAAGGGAGAAAAAGAGACAAATAGCACTATTCACTTTCTCATTCCTGAATAGAAAGTTCAACAATAAAATGAGGAGTTGGATGCTGGAATGGTTATGTTTGGGATTCTCTTCCTCCCAAATTAATACAAAAGATGAGCTGTAGTTCAGAAAGGCAACAACATTTGCGAACTCTGATTTTCCATTACTTAATGTAACAACGAAGTGCTGCTTTTGGCTTTGCCAAAACTTTGATGGAAAAAAACCCAAACAACTGAAGCTGCCTGTTTAGACTTACTCAATGTAAAAGTCTGCTGCAGCTACAAGTAACACCTCATTCAGGGTTTAAAGATGTGCAATAAAGGAAATGCTGCTTTTAACCCATTGCAATTAAGTGTATGCAGATAAGAAAAGGCCTGGGAGAGAAAGGACCGCGATCCTCAGCAAAATTAAGCTGTTGCTTATGATTGCTGGGTTTGACAACAGGAAGAGGCAGAAGTAGCTTCTCTCTGAAGTCGTCCAAGCTGTTCCCTGGTTCTTTCTCTGCCTTTTGCAAGGGCAGCCATATAAGGCAGCCAGAAGGGAGGGACCCTGCCTTCCTTAGGGTGGGACTTGATAAGCTGGGGGCAGGGCCAGGCAGCAACTCCTCTCCCTGCACCTATCCAGGCAATCTGCTGTATGGAGCTGAGGCAGCAGCCAAGAGAAGGAATAGGACACACAACAGAAGAAAGTAGGTGCTATTTGACAGCTGGTTTTTGTGCTGTGTGTCTGTGCGATCCCTTGTTTTGATGAACCAGCAAAGGTGTATCAGGTACTTTGTTTACCACTGCTGGGTAACCAACCTTTGCTACAAGCACTTGTCTGGGCAGCCTCAGTGTCCTAAAGTGATGAACGTACTTCTCATTGGTACTTCTTGTGTACCTGTTGTAGGTTGACTTGGATGAAGGGTTTTGTGTTTTAATTTTAATGTTTGGTTCCTCCATCTTTTGTTTAAGAAAACTGATGAGGGAAAGGATGTATTTCTCTCTCTGCTGTAGGACTGTTGTAGAAATGTGAACTGATATTTTCCATGACCAGTGTTAAGAAATGAGCACAGTGTAACAAATCATGTTAGAATGCATAGATGCAAATATTTTGTGGAGTAACTTGGAGGACTCTGTTCAGATGATAGTTCATGCAAGAAGATCTTTAAGCAACAACAAAAAATAAGCTTCGTTTAAAAAGAGAGAGTGAAGGCTGAAATTCTCTCTCTCTAAAATACTCTATTTTGCTGAAGCTGAAGTAACTCAAAATGTGGATGTGAATCTCTTCTGACAGAGGAGCAGTCAGCTGCAACACCTTAATTTGAGGGATTTATATTGCAGATAAGATAGTACATTATAATGTGACATTACAGATGTAATTTTGACATTAACATCAGCAATGCATTGAAGTTAGTCACCTCTCATGATACTTTTAATATTCTCATCTTTTCCTAATGTTTTCATATTTTCATTTTAGCGAGGTATTTCAAATGGGGAAGCTTTTTATGGTGGTATGTAAGATATAAAACAGTGCAAAAGACAGCTGCTCTCAATCTCACAAAATTATTAATTAATTAATTTAAATAGTAAATTAAATTTAAATACTCTGATGAGTATTAGCAGCAATTTAAGTCTGCCATATGAAACATATGTTGATCTAGAAAAACCTTATTGTGTATTCTGTTTTTTCTAAGTACTTGTTTAAGAGTAGCTGCAAACATGAAATGGCTTGAGGAAAATTGAGAATCAGGTCAGCAGTCCTTGATCTTTTTCTTTCTAGTAATAATAACCTCCTGATATCAGTTATCATTAATGACATCATCCTTTTTACACTTGAGAAAAAATGTTCCAGAGTACCATGGACTGCAAGATCAGATGCCACGAGGTGACTGAAATAATTTATTCAAGTCTTAAAGACTTAAGACCTCTTGAGGTGTAGGTGTTGAAGTTCAAACCTCAGTTGGGTGTGTTTTGGCAACAGCAAGTTTATGAATTCCAGGAAATTTTCACAGTTTCATCTCTAATCAGGACACTTTAAGAACTACTCAGCTTAAAATGATCTCATAGGATCAGGTCTCAAGGCAGCTCTGCTGCTCTACGAGTGTTGCATTATTTAAATAGTTTTAATGTTCTTTCTTAATGTAACTTTGAATCTTAATTTTCTTTCTTCCTTCCTCCAGAAGTCTCGACCGCTTTCCTTTCCCAGACACTCTCGTTACATCTGGTGTCTAGCACGTGTCATTGTCTGATACATTTTTCTGATTTAATTTCAGAGGCTGTGAGTGACAGCAGGTGACAGGCTGACAGCTCACACTTGTGTCACAGCGAAGCTCTGTGATAACAGCACAAAGTCATCGGCTGCTGGAGAACACACTGGACAGGGAGGACATACAATACCTTCTTCATGATTTTAAATATTGATCAGAGTTAGTAATACCTGTGCATTGTTACAAGATGTCCTGCGATAGTGGAGAAACTGTTGGGTACCCCATGGATAACCGCTGTGGAGAGGAACGAGGCTCCACTTTTCAGCTGAGCAGTGTGAATGGAAATAGGAAGTCTGCAGCATTGCTGGAAGCCAGGGGGAACTTAAGCAGCATGCAGTACTCTTCTGTGGCGCTGGATCCAGAAACCTCCATGAATAATGGATCCAGGATTCCCCAGAACGCTGAGGAAGGCACAAAGGCTGCAGCCTTGGCGGAAGGTGAGGCCGGCAGGGCCCGCACCGTGGAGTGTTTCCGTGGCCGCTCTTTAACTAAAACCAGCACTCAGGGAGACGTCTACAACTTCCTGGAGAGGCCCAGTGGATGGAAGTGTTTTATCTATCATTTTGCTGTGTAAGTACCTGTGTTTTCACATGATCTTTGGTGTGAGAAAAATCTGAACCTGGCCGCTTAATCAGCCAGAAATCAGAGTACTTGAGGTCTTGGGCTGAAAACCTGTTGCATGAGTAATCCCACTGAAAGTGATGGAAAAGCCAGTTTCTCAAAGGATCAGCCACTGTATCCGTTAACATTTCCAGAAGAGGGCTTTTTGGTCTTCAAATGGTATTTGTTTTCAAATATGTACACTGTATATTTGCTGTTTCTGAGGGTTAGGTCCTGTATCCTCATGGCAGTGTCTGTTGCTGATTTAGCTGCTTTACATTGTTGTCGCTTCAGACACTGCAATTTTTATCATGAGATGGGGAAGGTTCAGCTGTGATCAGGTGAATCGTGCTTTCCTGAGTTTGTTTTACTCCTGCTAAAATGCTAAAACAAGTAATTTGTTAGACAAACATGTAACCATAACATTACTAATTTGAACTGAGTTATAGTAAAGAACATGTAATGAGTACAAATTTAGCAAAATGTTTTTAATTATACCGTGTGTGTAGTAAAAGCAAGGAGAAAATTAAGACTTCCATTTACCCTTGTAAAACAGTGGTTAACATATTAATTTAACAGTAACAGCTGTTACTGTTTTCTTTGAGTTGCTTATGGTATCTGTCAAGTTTAGCAAGACCTCAATTACTGTTTTGAATGCTGCTTAACAGAATGATAATTTGTCATCTTAGCTGTAGAAAGGGTCCAATTGTGCTCTCACTGAGGCCAGAGGAAGTTTTACTGGCTGGAGTGAATGCAAACTGAGCCAAAAGGCCTTGCTTTTATTATAAAATTAGCATATGTCCTAAAGAGATGCAGAGTGTTGAAATTATTCTGTTTGTCTCAGATGAACTTTTCTATGGCCTGACTTAATTTTGGAAAAAACATCAGTTACTGCAGTCAGGAAGTGCCCAAAGAAATATATGGTAATTACAAGGATGAATCCTAATGCTTCTATTTGGCATAAAATAGATAGTCTTATTAATACTTGCTTCCTTTCACCCCCTCAACATCATACAGGGATTTTTTTTAAAAGGAGTTTTTGATTCATTAAATTTCACCAAGTAAAAGGATAGGGCCTCTTTTAAGGACTATGCTTAAAGTATATAATAATTCTTAAGGATTAAACAGATGTAATTTGTGTATATTTTAATATGCAAATAGTCATGATTTAAGCCTATTTGAGATTAGGATTTACTAATCTTGCTAAAATGCATTTGTTTCACCATCTATGTTGCTTTTATCTCTGACTTAAAGGTTGACCTTTATTATGCACTTTATATTCTGCAATGGGCATTAAAATAAAACAAAATATAAAATTCTATACACCCTCTCCACACTAGAAAATTGGAGAAAATATTGGGGGTTTTTTTTAAGCAAGAATTACTAACTTAAATGAAAGAATATGTAATTTGACTGCTTTTAAAAGTTTGGGCTTTGTTTTTTTTGGTTTTTTTTTTTTTTTTGAGTTGCTTGAAAGGAAACATTTGAGACATAGTTTTTGGCAAGAATTTTGTGTGAAAGATATTTGTCCTAATAATTATCCCAATAACTACATGGTGTGCTCATCTATATAACAAGTTTCTGTTTTGGAAAGAACATACTTTACAACATTAAATATTATTAAAGTGAAACATAGTTAAAGAAATAAATTACTAGTCTAAAATACAATAAATTTTATAATGAGAACAACCTGTGACTAGTTTTTAAAAGGTTTCCTATGTTATACGTGTGCGTTTGGGGTAACTTATGTACAGTTGATCTGATGGTTATGATTATTTTCATAACAAATCCAAACTTTCAAGCTGGTATTTGTGTAGCCTGGAGGAACTGGATGTGCACTGTCCCTTCACTGTTGTTTTGGCCTTCATATGCCACAAAGACCTCATAACTTATGTACAAACTTGTGGGAACCTTCTGTCCAAGAGACACTGGAGTCTGGTCTGATCTGGAGCCAGTTCTGCTAGAAAGAGGATAACTTTCCAAAACCTGGTGAAGCAAGTGCTCCAGGAGGTGACCTTCTCTCATTTTGAAATTACCACAATAATCTCATCTCCTGTAACATTTGCAATGTGACTGATACTTGAAGTTTCTTTTAATGGAATAAACCCATGGTTCTTAAGGAATGTTACAGCACATGCTAGAAAAGAGAATTACCACTGAGTAATTAAACCTAGAATTTGTGTTGTTTTAGTGGAGTTATTCTAAGGTGAAATTATGGTTGCAAAACAAAATGTTTGCAGGGGTGAATGGGTTTGCTTGAGATTTTCCCCTCCCAATCCTGAAAACCTTCTTACTCAGGTACTTTTCACCTTCACTGGACTACTTCAGTCCTACAATACCCCAGAACAGAGCAGAGGATCTGAATGAGAAGTTAGCAAGAAGTGAGGGCTTGAGAAGCAGCTGTCACATGCAATGACAATACATTGATCATAACCAACCAATCCTCGTGGCTGTGTAAGAGCCTTCAGGTATTGGAGATCACATGTATTAAAGTTCAGCTATTTGCCATGTGGCCCTTTTTTCAGGTCCAGAAAAAGAAGCATGTGCCTGGCTTGGATTTAATTTCTAAACTCAGCTATGTACTTGCTTAAAAATCACATCCAAATGTCAAGGTATTAGGGTATAACCCTCATATTTTATCTCTTAAATGAAAAATACAATACATATGATAATAAAGGTTCTTGGCAAATATACACATTTAAATAATTTGGTTGCAAATGGAGTCTTATTTATGTGATGAATTTGTTTCTGAAACATTTATACATTTAATTACTGCTGGAATGACTCCATTTTAGGCTAGAATATTGTGTTTATTTGGCTAAATACATGTGAACTGAGTGGTGAGGGGTGAAGTCAGACAGTTTTCATGATAAGAAGACTCTTGCCCCTTATTTAGACACCAGGCAGCACTGATCATAAAACAAAACCAGAATCAAGTGTAGGTCCTCAAAGTGCTAGAATGGCAGTGCAACATCTCCCACCACAGTTCCAAGTCTTTGTGGATCACCCTGGCCATAGACAAAGGGTGGGTGAGAGAGTCCAGCTCCTCCATGTGCTGAAACATGGACAGAGAAGAACCTGGGACCGAGACAGAGAAGTCTAGGCTGGTTTATTATAGAAGCTGAGACTGGTGCCAGTGATGCTGAAGCTGGAGGAAAAGCAATACAAGAGCAGTCTAGCTCAAGGACAAAGAGCATCTGATTTAAGCAGGAAGGATGAAGGAAAAAGGACTAGCAGGTTTTGGAGATCAGAAGGCTGGATATAGGTCGAAAGAGTTGGAACTGTGGGACAGCTACAAATGGTCAAGAAGCTCAGAGAGCCACTGGGGGGAAGAAGGGGCAGGAGATGACAGCTGGAAGCTAGGGAAAAGAGGGAGCGTGGAATTCATGATGGGACAAGGAACCTTTCACCCATAGGCAACTGGTTTGAATCTTGTCCAAGTCAATAGTGAAGAAGTGGTAATGACTGTGGGGAGATACAAAAGGAGCTGTTGGTCTCAGTCCAGTTCCTAGCAAATGGATGTCAGCATCACTGCTGGAGTTAGCACAGCTGGAAGGGTTCCTGGCAGGCCCTAGAGAAACCACAGGCTGGTTGAAAAGGGAGGCAAGTCGAAGTCAAGAGGGAGGCCCATGGGAGGGACCCTTAGATTGCATTCTCAGGCCTGCCATTTTCTTGCTGTATAACACTGGAAGTTTAAGGGAGAACTTGCAGCTGTTCCAGGTTACTTCATGCTGGTTTGGCCACCTCTTAAATGAGTGTTAGACCTTGCACTCATTTAAAAGTTAGACAAGCCTTTATGTCCCATGATTTCCTATGGGATGAGGTGAGCTGATCTAGCAGCTCGTTGCTAACAAGCCACCTCTAGTTCTGCTCCCCTCATCCACCTTCACCATTCAGCTTGCTCCTGCCACCTCTGTTGTCCTTGGTTATACTTGGAGAGTGAGTTCAACTAACTACACCAGCAGGAACGTAGGCCAATATGGGAAAAAGTGGATGGTCTTCTGTCAGGTTAGTAATACACATTCAGCACCTTGAAGAACTGTCTACTATTGTTCTTTTAGTGCTCCTAGTGGGTCTTAATCACCTGTTGAATTTCATATAAAACCGTACCTAGTGATTGCAAAGTAACATTGCAAATCATCTGGCAAGTGCTGCAGACCACCTGGTTTGACTGAGAAACGTTTCCTAAATGCACAATTTGCCTAGCAACAAAGTCTGCTCTCCAGGCTGCCTCATGATTTACAGGGAAACAACTCCTCCAAATGGTGACTCAGAGGGAGTAATGGCTATTGCTCTGAATCATTCCTAGGGGGTGCTGCCTGTCTCTCTGTCGATTGTGGGGCAAAGACAGGGAGTATGTCTTCCCTAGAGTATGGTTTGATAAGAGCTGACATAATAGTTTACCAATATCAAAAGAGCCAGGTTCCCTCTCTGACCTTCTCTTCTGGACACACATTTCTCATTTCTTCTGCAGAACATGTGCTGCTTCTGGCCCTCACTGTAGCCCTCCTAAGCTTAGTCACACCTTGCTGTAAGGGCAAAAATGGAGCTCAGCAAGAAATGAGTAGCTTTTGATATCTTAAGGAGTTGTGGCATGTCAGCAAGTGGTCTGATGGTGCTGCAACCAGTACGAACCAGTTGACCAAGGCTGGAATGGAATGAGAGGAAGTTCTAACCAGTTGGCCAAGACTGCAAAAACTTCTCTTTTTTTTTTTTTTTTTTTTCCACCAGAGGACTGCGGTATTGCCTCTGTTTTATATGAAAACATGCTCTAAGCTTATTTTGTTACCCTTTTCCTCCTTCAGACTGACTCCCATGGCTTCTTCAAAGAGAACATGCACACACATGTACATGTTCCTGGCACCGTGTTTGAAAAGAACTCAACTAAGGAATTACTGTTGAATAATTCAGAGTGCACAATCCTTACAAAAATGTGAAGAACATAAATAATGTCACTGACTTAAAACTTTGGGAGAAAAGTACAAAAGATCAAAAACATGTTTATAAAATGGGGGCTGGCCAGCTAAGGGTTTTTTCCTTTATAAAAGTTTCTGTGTACCAGAGCCTGTGTCACCATGAGTAATGCAAAAAAAAAAAAAAATTCAGATTATTTGGACAAATTAGAAATTACAAGTTTTTTTCATATTATTGTTTCTCTTCAAACTTTGCCCTCTCAGGTTTTTTTACCTCCTCCAACTTCATGTAAGAAATGCTGTAGTCTTGTTCTATAAATGCAATTGAAGGACGTAAGAGCCACCATTCTGGCTGATATTCCATTTTTGTTTGGCATGCAACTGCTGCTGCTGAACATTAAAAGGCAAGAAATGTAAGGATTTGGTCCTTCCTTTTAATGACTGTGGGGCACTTGCCTGCATATATTTTGATTCTTTGAGTTTGGCAGCTCTCATTTAGTGAACTAAATATATGTAGCAAGTAAGTCAGCATAGTGTTCTCCAGCTCCTGTTTTTATCTGTAAATGGAGTCTATAACCCATTATTTATAACTGTTTATCTCAAAAGGGACTGTCAAATTCCCATTTCTGCCCTTTCCACAATTATCTCTAGAATGCAAGCAGATATTTTGCTTTTTCCAATGATGTGATTGTAATACGACCAACACAAGCAACAACTAAAGTTCAGAGTAATTATAAGCATATGGCTGCTTTTGAGATTCTGGCTCTGACCTTGATGTCACAGCTTAGTTCTGAACATGGTGTGCTTTCATAAGATAGGGCCTTTAATTCTTCTTCTTATTATTATTATTATTATTGGGCTCAGGGTGCTCCTTGCCAGCATAACAGTTACTTATTTGGGCATTTTATGCAGAAATTGAACTGACAAGGTTTTTAGTTTAGAACTACAGGAGCTGCTTTTCATCTGTGAAAAAGCTACCGAGAGGTCCTAAGCAGATACCTCATCTATGATGATAAACTTCAGGCACCAAAAGATGAGCAGTATTAAAGGGAATAAACTCAAGAACTGTTTATTTTAGTAAAGTGGACTGTTCTTACTGCTTGGAGTTGCATGTTTAACTGGATGATATGGTAGAATGGCTTAAGTTGCTAATGGAGGTGCACTAATATTAAAGAGAATTGTCTTTAGGATTCTCTAAAGTTTCAGGATTTGGCTGTTCTAAAAATACATGGGGACAGTTATTAATTCTTAACCTCTCTTCCTAAGGAAATGAGGTTTCTTCAACCACACTGTCTAAACATGTCTGTCTGAAAGGGCCTTACCAAAAACTTTTGAGCCAGTTGGCAAGTTTCAGCTAATATTGACAGAGGATGAGACAAGTCAGTGATACCACATTTCTTCACGTTTGGTTAAAATAGACGTTTATATAGAGGAGAGATAAATTATTAACCCCAAAGATGAAAACACTTCACTTTGAGCTTAATTAGATTGTTTGGCACTAAAGAGTCTTTTCAGGAGAGAGATGTTAGAAAAGTTCCTAAGGAAGAACTTTGATCTGAGTGTACTTTGCATTGGGCACAGAGTAACCTAACCACAGGGCACAAAGCCACAGCATACGTAAGGTTTATTTCCAGTTTTTGAAGTTATTGATGACTTTTTCCATCATTTTTGTAAGAAATTCAATCCGTCTTATTCTAAAAGCTCAGTTTGGTAATAATCTGAGCAATGAATGTGCATTAATGTCTGTCCCCACAGGCTAATGCTGTTTCTATAGTGAAATCATTTGTTTCTGTAGTGAAAACAAATACTATAGTCTGACATTGATATGGTGCTATTGATGGAATTTGGTTATGCTTTTGTGGGAGAAAACTCTGTTCTTGCAGAAACCATCAAAATAAGATATTCCATGGTGTTAACATTACAATTGCTCATTAACTTGTGGACTCCACATGGTACCAAATTCAAGAAGAAAAGCGTTTCAGGTGTCTTCATGATAATTGAGCTGGCATTAACTTAGTGAATATATTTGCAGAGCATCATTATATGCATTTGTTCTTTCCCTTTTTTGATACTGAGCCTAAGAAACATTAATTAATATGACTACTACAAAGAGGTTGGTGTTGCTTTGTAAATGGTGGTAGTAACTTCCTGTCCCTGTGGAGATGTGTCACAGATCACATACCTGCTTACTCTTTTGTCCTCCAGTCAAGGTTGGTGATAAATGTATCAGAATCATAAACACTGATGTCATGATGATGAAATGCTTCTGTCACTGTTTAAAGAAGTGATTATATGTCTTCTAGAAAGTCTTAGATTCAGAATCAAAATGGGAGTTCTATTCCTGTGACCAGGGAGGGAGAGGACATCCAGGCATTCTGGTAACAAGACATGGGACGTAAGAGCAAACAAGAGAAACACAGAAGGACAGATGTTAGTGGAAGGTAGAGGCACTCAGGGAGCTTAAATCCTAGGAAAGGCAGGGCACTGACTAAAAGGTTTCTGTAAGATCAGTGCTCCTGGTGTAATGGATGCACGAATGCAATTTGTCAGTTCTGGACTACTGCCAGCTAAACTGATTGAAAAATCAAAATCCAAATCTTAGTGCTCTTTAAGGAACAGCAAATAAGTTAGACTGTTAAACGTTTTGAAAATGTGAAGTTGCCATTACTAACAGGGACTGTGGATGTTTTACAAGTAACAAAACAACTTTGGTCAGTTGATTCAGAAAGGTGGTTTGAAGCAGGAGACCTTTTTATGTGATGTGTGGCTCATGCTGTGATTTGAACAGCATTGGGATTAACTATTGATTCAAACCAGTTTGTGATGATTTATATATACACAGGTGAATGTATTTGTAAATTAAATTTTAAATTCTCTAGTGTTGTAGAATTATTGGCTGGTTACTTCTGCTAGGAGCCAGCTGGGTAACTCCACATTGCAAGCAATGGGGCTACTGGGCATTTCTGGATGCAACCTAGAAGGAGCTGAAGAAAAAACCAAAACCAGACACTCTCGGTATATCTCTGTGAAAGGTGGGATTTTCCTTTGGTTGAGGGCTTCAAATCTCTGAAAATATTTTATTCTGAGGCAAAAAGTGTAAGTCGGATATGCCCAAACTCTCTGCCAGGCAGGCTCCCTGTTAGCAGAGTCCAAAGCTAGGCAAGTTTCCAGTAAAACCTGTCTGGTCTCCTTCTCCAGTTCTGCTGAAACCAACACATTCCCAGACTACTTTCTAATTTTAACATATTTGTATTTTCAGCAGAAAAATTGCTCCTTTACCAAAATTTCCAACCAACTCTAATTTGTGTATGATCACATATGTATAAGCACAAGACTTTTCAACAAAACATCAAGCCCCAGGAGCCTGGAAATAGATTTATGAGAAAACTGAGGGACATCAAAACTTGCCCACAAAAGCACATGGACAACCTTTTCTTTATGACTTAGTCAGAATCTCCTTTGGATAACAAAAATATGTAAGGACCTGGAATGAGGTTTTACTTGGACTAGCAGGAATATTTTCTAGAAGGACATGGCTATTCAACATAAGACAATACAGTCCCATTTAGAAGAAAGTGTAGTGCTTCCTGCACTCAGGAATGAGAATATCTTGCACTTTTATAGTAGGAAAAATGGAAATGCTCTCCTTAATTTTCCTGCCACAAAATGACCAGTTAAAATAAAAAGCTGGAGCCTCTCAAAGAACTTTCTGTTGGCTGAATTCATTTATTCTCCCTAACAACAGGCTGACTTACAGCTATTGGTCTCCTCTGGACAACTCTGTAGTTTATCATCAAGAAAAAAGTTGAAGCTGCAATGGGTGTAGTTGCATAGATTTACTTGGACATATTGGCTTCAATTCAATCTTTTTCTCTTGTAATTTAAGTCCAGCTGAAGCAATGGGATTTTTTTCTGTCCTAGTGTATTAGTAGACCAGAGTATTTTGGCTTCAGATCATAGCACCGTAGAATGGTTTGGGTTGGAAAGGATCTTAAAGATCATCTCGTTCCAACCCCCTGCCATGGGCAGGGACACCTTCCACTAGACCAGGTTGCTCAAATCTTCTGGAGCAGACAGCAGAGAGATAATTTGTTTTATCCTAAGAAATTTGAAAGATAGGGTTTCCTACAAGCCATTTGCAATTATCTGGCTGAAGAGCTTTCATATGGTGAAGTGAGTCACAGTCGCTCAGTTTCAAGGAAGGAATAGCAGCTAAAAGATGTGTCTGGTTGTGTTAAAATCACCCTCAACCCATGATCAAGGCATCTGAATACTACAGAGCATAGGTTTTAATAGCTTTTTGATAATTTTGGTTGATTTTTCTCTCATTATAGAACTCATATTTTTCTTTTTTTTTTTCTCTAAACACAAGTGAGCAGACACAATGAAGTTTGGTAAGCCCAGGCAGCCACAAAGTTACTATTTTGTACTTGATTGCCACAGAGTATCTCTCTGCCTGTGAATTTAAGTTTGCCTCCTCCTCACCCATTCTTTTTTTTGTTGTCCAAGAGGTAATTCCCACAAGAATCTCATATATCAACACTTGAAGTACACTTATCTGCAGAAGACAAACACAAAAACCTACACACACAGTCTTTGCTAGAAATGGCATTATTTGCTTCAAAACTTAAAAAAAATCCCACCAAACAAACTTGAAAAGAGGAATTATGAATTATGAAGTTCGCCTTTAAGAACTTTCATTAGGTTTGTCTTCCATGGAAAATGAGATTGTTATAGCATGACCTTGAAAAGGTTCACCCCTGATAAAGTACTTGACATCATTTTGCTCTCAGCATTGATAGTTAACCTACTAGTTCCCAGTGTAGGCTTCAGTAAAGAGTGCTTGTGGTCCTTAAAACTCTTAAACATAATTTGTCCCTGGTTACCATAACAACAGAAGCATGTTTGCTGTTGCACTAGCTACTCTCCAAAAGGAAGCAAAGTTTAGGAAGACCAGGACACAGAGAAACACTCATTTGTAACCTCTAACCCTGGTTGATCAACAGTCCAATGCAAAAGAACTGCCCACCTGAGGTTGTTAACACATGAAACAGCCTTAAGGATGATGGTCTAAAAATATTGATGAAAAAGCAGTTGTATTTTTGTGTTTACATGAGGCTTGAGGAACTTAGGAGAAATCAAGAAATATTAAAATTTAGTTTACCTTAGCAAGATGTTTCTCAGGAAAGCCTGACAGTTCATGTTCTGTAAGTGTGAACTATGTTTTATGAGAATCTGAAACCAAATGGGAGATTCTCAGATAATCCTCTTACTTCTGATAAGTAAATTTTTTTTTATTTTATTTTTTAAATAGAGCATGAGGAAGAGTCTGCAAATAGGTGTTTCGTAATAGGTTTCTGTCTTCAGCAAAGTAAAAAAAAAAATGAAGGAAAAGAAATTCAGGTGTTTTGAGAGGAAATACTCTATTTTTAGCAGCTATATGGTAGAAAAGAAAAACAGTATTTGCTGAAGTAATGGCTCAAAATGTGGCTTAGCATCCTTAAGAATCACAGGCTCAAAGAGGACAAAATACTGGAAAGTAGCACCTCTGTTTTTTTAGGATAAGAAAGAGTAGACTAACTCTACTAGTTGGTAATTATTTATGTCTCTGCCTTATCAGCTTCTTCCCTTTAGGAACTGAACAGCTGCCAACAGGAGAAACTGTTCCCTGTTGGTGTAAATAACTACTTGCAAGCAAGTAAACAATCACAACCTGTTTTCACGCCCTTGCAGCACAGAGAACTGCCCTTTGCAGGAGAGAGTGTGGATAACGGGGAAAACGGGAAAGCCAGACTGGCAGCTGGTGGGGAAGGGGAAACTGCCACATGACAAGGACAAGCTTTAAATACTTTCACCCCAAGCCAACAATACTAAACACACCCCCATCCACTTGTCCTACCTGTAGGTATCCCAGAAATCTGATCAGAAATATTTAGGGAGACCCAGGATCTGTTTGTCACTTGTTGACAAGTTAACACTGGTAGACTTGGCTGTTGCATTTAGGAGGGACAGCTTGTTTCTCAAACCAAAACTGAAGTGAGACCGTAAGACAAACTGAGTGCTATTGATCCTTGTGGGTCCCTTCCAACTCAGCATATTCTGTGATTTAGTGGTGAGTCTAAAGGTTTGCATGTTGTACCATGTACTGAGCTATTGTTCTGCTCTTTACAGGGAATTTGGCCCTCGCCCAAGGTTTTTTCCTCAGTATGTTTAAAAAGGTCATTGGTTAGAGCTATGTTTAGCATTCCAGAGGCTGTTAGGAGCAATCCACAAGGAGGTTTTCTGATTGCCTGAGAGGCAAGAGAGCCATAGCTTGTTGTATTCTGCAGATCAGTTGGCAATTAATTAAGCTGTTTATCTTTGAGGTTAGACTTGTCAAAACTAACCTGCATTCTGGTGTGTGGCTCGGTGACAGAGTCTGTAGCCTTGAAAAAGATATGAAGGCAGTGTGATTTAAAGATATGAGAGGGAGAAAGAAATGATCTTCCACTCCAGTAGGGAGACAGGTGCTAAAGGATTGTTTGTTTCTATGGGAATGGATTTACTTGGGGTACAGGGAGGACTTAACCTTTGTTTCCGCTACTTGTCTCCAGCACTTTTGTCATAACACAGATACCACTTACTCACCCAGCTCAACCCCGTGGCTTCTTTCCAACAGCCTGTGCTGAGCACTGAGAGTATAAACTACTCTAAGTGCACACAAGGGGCATTGCCAGCAGTGGCTAAAACCTGTCTATGGGGCTGCTGTGTGAACCAGGGGTCCTGAATGGCACCTCAAGGGTCTCAGCTGTTCTGCCTCCCCCTCTAGGACACAGATATCCAGTGAGAGAGGGGAGAGCGGTCTCAGCTTCTTCACACTGGGATTGTGTCCACCCATGAACTGCTACCCGTGTTAAGGGATCATATACCATAAGATAACTGCTTGAAACAGTACCATTTGGGGATTTGTGTATTTTTTTGTGTCTACCTTAAAATGCCACTGTTACTTTTGCCATCTCATTTCTGTCTGACTCTGGCTGATAATACCAGAAACTATCCCTTATCTATTTCAAGTTCAGTTTCTCAATACTTCATTTGGGAGATGGGAAGATCTGCTTTCATGTTAGTTGTGAGGAGTAGTAATTAGATTCTTGCCATTCCCTCTCACTTCTGTCCTCCTGGAGATCACAGACTGCAACAGCCCCCAGACTGCACAGCAAGATTATTAGTGCAGGTCTAGGTCTTCTGTTTGGGGTTCCATGGACAAAAGGAAGACTAGGTATGTTTCAAATGTAAAGCATCACTAGTGGGGGAGGTTTCCAGCATTTGGGGGAGCTGTTATCAAAAAAAGAGCCCTTGGTATTGGGAAGGCCTCGGTTGAAAGCACTTCTTGCACTGTCTTCTAGGACTCAAAAAGGATGGTAAAGTTCTTTTGGAGGAAGCCAACAGAAAATTATCATGTTTAAGTGCATGCCTGCACAGTAGAACTGAGGGTGTTGGTTTGTGTGTAGCATTGAAGAGACAGCTTTTTACTGCAGTTACATGCAGTAGAAAAAAAAAAAAGTGTTTGTATTTTGGATCTTCTGTGTAATGGGTAATGCTGTATATGCCAGCTAAACAAATATTTTTTTTATTCATGTTATTTATGGAAAGAATAAAATGCAGAAAATCTTGTTCAACATCCAACCAGATTGCACAGCTATTGAACTGCAGGTTTGCTGAACTGCTCCCTGGCCATATGTTGCTCCAAGACATGGCAGCATTCATGCACTCGCTTTATTCTAGCTAGATCAAATAGTGGGGGACTGGGACAGAATGAGATCAGAGCCCACAGGGCCTTGTCTGAGTAATTATTAGCAGTTTTAGTGTCTATTAACACAATTTTTCTCTCCACAGAATTTGCCTAGCTGGAAAAGGAATATGGTGTTCTCATCACATAAAAGTGAAAAATCACCGAGATTGTTTTAGGATTTACAACTGAGGGCACTTAATGGCTGTATCTTTCAGCCAAGATGGACTCAAAAAGAGAACTGTTTTCTTTAATAAAACACATTTTCCTCTGACGACAGACTACATGAAGGAATGCTGCCACTACGGTTCTCTGCTGAGCTGTGCAACAGATCAGTATCTGCAGCATATGTCTCTATTTCTATACAAATTATTGCAGTCTTCTTTTCTAAACCTATAGCTTTTATGCCAGAGGTTTTCTGTGATTACAGATTACTGGGACAATATCTTCACTATCAGTTCATGGCTTACTGGTTGACTAGGTGAACTGCCTTTGAACTGAGCTTGTTTTCTTTATGTTCTCATGGGGAGTCTTTTTACATTGTTTATTTGTTTGTTTCTTATGTGGTTTGGTTTGATTTGGTTTGGTCCTTCTGTTGTTGTTGCTGTTCTTGATTAATCTGTGATTAATCTGTGATAGACTTTGACTTGGTCCCCACTGCAACTTACTCTGTACTCAGCTCATGTGATCTGCCTTTGTTATTCATTGGGAAGGAGTGACACTCACTGGCCAGAAGATATAGTGCTGCAAAATAAGTGAATTTAAAGGGTCTTTTGAATGGTTTTAATGTGTGCTTTGGAAATGGAAAAGGAGAGAGTGTCTTAATACATAAAAACAGGAGAGAAGCAACAATTAGGGAGAAGTTACTAGACCTGCAGTCTGTATTAGCAGCATTTTCACGGTTCTGGGTCCCTTAGCAAAAAAGTGGCACCAGTTGTCCTCCCTTACACATCCTTATGCACCTACATCTTGGCACTTTGCAACATTTTTTTCTCAAATTTTTTGTAAACCTCTCCTTTTTTTTTTTCTTTTTGATGTTTACAAATTTTGTTACTTTTCCTGAGGCCTAATAGGAAATGTCGTTGAAGATGCAGTGATAGTATCTTCAGGGTATGTAGGGATATCCAGTTCTTCTCTTTGCTTATCTTAGAGTGGAAAAGGTGTAAAGTGTACTGTCATTCTCAGTATCTTGATAGACAATATTTAGAATGGGAATAACCCCTGAATTTTTATTTATTACTAGTGAGGGCAGTAAAAGAAGACAAAGGTATTTTGAAAGGAGGTAACTGAAACGGCAGGGATCTGGAAGAAATGAAAGGGCTGTACTCGGAGGGAGTTACCATACCTTTGTACATGCATTTTGCCTAGAAATAAGATCTGCAGTAATGGCAGGAATAGAACAACAATTTCATAAAACAAGATGAGAAGCAACAGACTGACTAGTTTCAAGAAGTGCTTGGTACATTTTTGCTAGAGTTGTTTGATATGCTGATTTCAGGGACCAGATGGGTTTCTGTGTTCCTTTGACTATTGACTAAAGCGTGGTCTGAACTGAAAGAGAGCCAAGTTCTGTGTGCTTTTAGCACTGCCCTGATGTGTGGATAAGTCTGTTCACCATTTTGTGTCATTCTCCATTTACCCATCACTGGGATTGCTAATTGGAAGTAAAAGATGTTTGGATAAAGAGCTGATGGAGCACAGCATCCAACAGAGTGGGGTACTCAGTGCCTGTAAGGGCTTCTGTGTACTAATGTACTGATCTCAAATGTATTAACAAAAAGAGACTCTTATGACCCTGCTTTACCTTATCTTTATATCTGCATTTTCTTTGCATGGAAAACAGTCCTACTGTGTTAAGGAAAAGCTAAAGTTTTGCATATTCCCATGCCTAGACTATTCTGGTGTTGGATGCTGGCAACACCCTTATTCTGTAAACTCCTTACCAACTTGCTCTTTTTCGTTTGACAAAGACTGGCTTGTGTTTCAGTGTCTCTCCTGAAGAATTTGCTCTGTTTTTCATTTTTTAAAGTATCACTCTAGTAATGCTGGACTTCTGCCCCCTCTGCTGGCTGGCTTATCTTTGGTCAGTGTAGCAGCTCATTGACGCAAAGTTAGGGTTTTTTGTGATAGATCTCTGTGCCCCCAATAACATACCACCATTTTCAAACAGATAAACATTTGGAATGGAAGTAAACCTCGTGAATAATATGCTTGACAACTTGTGTATGTTGACATTAACAAAGCAGCAGGATTGGTGATGGGCAGTGTAACTAGTAAATCTTGAGAACAGGGCTGAGATCTACCCTGTGCTAAAAAAACTTGACTAAGTTGTATTACCTGGATCTCTTTCCTTATTCAGCCTTATTTTTTCTAAAGACATTTCAGCCCTGGATATTTGCCATTAATGAAGAAATCATTAAGATGTATCAATACAGTATGAGTACTTTGACTAATTCTTCAGTAACTACACAGTAATTATACTGTAACAGTAAATAATTGGTAGAGAACTTTTTAAAGTGCAAATAGGTGTCAGAAACCTATGAAGGGAGAGAACCCTTAAGAAATTGAACTGTGTGCTGGGGAGAAATGGAGAAAGTAGCTAGAGGTGGAGGGAAAGAAAACTCAGGTGAGATGATCATGGTTTCTAGTGAATGTACAAAGCTTCTGCTGGGTGCTTTATCATTCCTGAACAGCATCTGATGCAAGAGAAGTAAGTAATAGCTGTCATCCAGGTGACACCCCTGTCCCAGTTCTGGCAGTGGACAAGAGCCCAGCATGCTCAGCCTTCCAGGTAGATATTGACTGATGCAAGGTGGGCTTCCTGAGGGAGCTGAGCCCAAGCTGGTGGAGAGAAGGGATGGCTGCCTTTCAGGGTCAACCATTGCTTCCTTTTGCTTGGAGGGACCTCAGCCGTAGTGACACATTATGGCAGTGGCTAACCCTCCAGAGCATCCAAAACCATCATCTTGTATGGGGATGGGTTGTCTGGGATGGGCTGCAGGGCTGCTGCACCTCGGAACAGACCGGCTTGTTTGTGCTTTGTAGTTCACCCCACCCTGCTCCTCCTCTTCTGTGTCCCCTTTCTCCTCTCCAACAATCACCCATCTGATTGTAGCTGCCAGCAACCCCTACTGAGCAGGAAGGGACATGGAAATTCTTGTGGCAGTCTCCCACCACTGCTGGAGTTCTTGGAACAGCCTGGAAGTGCCTTCACTGAGATTACTGGTGACACCAGGAGCCCGTTATTCTTTCATGGCTTGGTCCACACCCTGAGAGGGGGGACATGCCTGGTTTTCCCCAAATTGAGGTTGTGGAGTGGAAGTGTCCCCACTGTGGAAGGGCAGGGGCAATGGACTGAGAGCTGCTGTCCTTGGGACCACTCCTATGGGTCATTTTCCTTGGCAGGGAGAAAGGCTGCTCCTGCATCATGGGCAGTGCTGTTGGCCTTCCCATGCAGACCCTGTGCTCCATATCTGGCCCCATCCTGGGGACTGTCTGCCAGAGTCACTCCCCAGTGTCCCTGCCTGTCCCAGCCCTCCCAGCACAGCCTCACTGAGCTGACTTACTCAGCCTGCTGACCATGCTCGAGTGCCTTGGGAAACACTAAATATAAAGGGCTAACTCAGCTGCTTCACACTGTTGAACTAAAGACTCATTCGTACTCTTTAGTCTGGTAAAATGTATAGTTTTGCTTCAGGTAATGACTGATTCTCAAATTTTATTAAAAAGGGTCATATGCTGAATATGCCTCTCTGGCTGGGCTTTAAATACATAGTTCCTAGATTGCAATAAATATTCCTTCAGCTTTGCAGTTACAAATACTTGATAACAGTACACTTATGTTTACTACTGTTTTATAAATTCTGTATTTTTGTCTTATATCTCTTCTACCTTTTAATATTAACTACAATTAAATTCATACATGAATTATCATACAAATAAGTCTTTTAGAGCCTCTTGAGTGCACAAGAAAAGAATGTTTTCCAAAACATATTTGAATCCTTCCATATGAATCAGATTATACCATTTAAGTACAAGAGTGCACAGTAGCAGATATCAGATGGAGCAATTACATAACCAGCTATCAGATACTGTCCTCCTGCCTTCAACTCAAAAAGAACTAGAAATACCCCACTGTCCATTGGGTGCTGCTAAAAAGCACTCAGTCAGTTGATTAGGAACTTGGATAATCCATGTTAATAGTGTGGATCAGGATAGGCAAATACTGAAGAAACAGAAACTTGGTTCAGAGACAGTTGTACATGTAGAGCTCTAACTACTACTGAAGAAATCTAGTAATTAATGGTGGCCATGATCTTCTCAAATCTCAGCTTTTGAATAACAGTGTTAGAGTCCTTCCAGAGCCATATGAATGGAAGCAGATGGGGTTTTTTATGACTTCAAATCCAGTTTTAGGCTTGAACAAGTCAGCATTGTCTATGTTAGCATGTACTTGCAATTTGCTTGCAGTGTGTGAATGACCAGACCAAGAGTGCCAGTTAAGGGGATGAGAATTGTTTTCAGTGCTCATCATCATCTGTTCTGTGTTCCTGGGGATCCCAAGGCAGTCTAAAACTCTTCGGCACTCCTACAAGAGGAAAAGGAAAGCTGAAGGGCCCTTGTGTGCCCACAGAAATTAGTGTTCCCCCAGTTTCCCTGGTTCTAGTCATGGTTTAAATGTGCTGCATAAAGAATATTGGCTCAGTCTGCCCTCCATCTGAAGGAAACATGTATTCTGGGTGTTCCATATGCAAGTAGTTCTTTGCAAAGGCTAAACTTGCATCTCTGTTGGTAGCTCTGTCTCTATATACAGATATATACATACAAAATGCATCAGTGAGTAAATAAGTGGAACAGGCTGCCCAGGGATGTGGTGGAATCACCATCCTTGAAAGTGTTCAAAAACCATGTAGATGTGGCACCTGGTGGCTGTGAAAGTGTTAGGTTGATGTTTGGACTCAATGATCTTAGAGGCCTTTTCCAACCTAAATGATTCTAGGATTCTGTATTATACCTTTTCTTATACTCCTTTATATCTGTGTGTATACATTTTTTTATTTATTCCACGTTTCTTAAAAGTTAATGAATGCAAAATGATGGTACTCACTTGACTAGGAAGAATTAACCGATTAAACACAAAGTACTTGTGGTGCAAAAAGTTATGTGAATGCAAGATAAAACTAGATCTAGATTTACAGTTCAACTTGACAAGTCACTAAACACTATTTTCTTTTTACAGATTTCTCTTGGTGCTGATATGTTTAATATTCAGTGTACTGTCTACTATAGAGCATTATTCTGAATTTGCCACTGGAACCCTTTTCTGGATGGTAAGTGAACTTTTTTTGGGAAAGACTAATCAATTTGACTAAATCTAGATTGCTTGGGTGAGCAAAGGAGGCAGCTGTTAAAAATCCTCATGCAAAGCATGTTACCAGAGCATTTTAAATAGTGCCTGATTTCATTAAAGGAAGTTCATAGTTTAATGGGGATGATGATTTTCTAAATCTTTTAACTATGAGGGTACTTTTTAGATTAGCAGTTTTTATATACTTGTTTTTCCTAAGGTGTAGCTGTTATAGTGGACAATTGGTGCTCATCAGTCTCATGTAACATGGAACAGGATATTCTATAGGAATGGATTTTTAAAACATATATTTTCTAAGTCTTATGGTAAAAAATTGTCCAAGAACCATGCTTTCCAGAAGTATCTGAATCTTGGGGATAAGTGACTTCTGTCAGCCTGGTTTGCTAATAAACAGAACAGGAAGGAAGAGCTTCTATCACAATTCTGTGCACCAGTGATTTGGCTTTGAAGATGGTGCTTGTTAACTGTGGTGGCTGTTATCAATCCACTGGGATCTCGGGTTCTGGAGCAGTTTTGTGCTTGGTATTTTGCAAAAACGTTGTGTTACCTATCTAATTTCCTATTCTTCTTAGTGGCATATTAAGTAGTTATTTAAACAATAGGTGGTGTGATAGAAAAACCTCCTTACCTGGAGGTATAGAAAGGTTGTTGCTTCTTTTCACAGTAGCCAGGGAATAGTTTTTTCCTCACTTGATCGTGTGGCTGATTTACAGATGAAATGTAACTGAGCCCTGAGCTATTACATCTCTTAAAAAGTATGAAAACACATCCAGCAGCTATCTATAAACAATACTTAGTGGAAACAATACCATACAATATTTTTAAGTGTTAATTTGAAGGAGGTGGGAAATAAAAGTACAATTAACTTGCATGAGGACTCTAGACAATGTTCCTCCTCTGCTCCCCCCTGCCCTTCTTCATATTTGAGTTAGAAATGGAGATGAAACGTCCTTGATAAAAATGGAGGAAATCACTTTTAAACAGTTGCTCATGATATCAGTATTTTAGCCAGTCAAATCCTTTGATCTCGGCGTGTGATAATCTCAGTATTCTCATTGCATGTTTTTTGGCTAAGTGGTGACTTTTAACGTGTTTTGGAATTTGGTTTTCCATCTGCTTTGAAAATAAAGAACAGTTATTTATTTGTTTTCTATGGCTTAGACTACATTAGATATGCAGCTTTTGCGTGCGACTGACTGAGCCATCATTAGGATCCCTGGGTTATTTTGAGATTTCGATTAATGTTAATCCTGTAACAAATGTTGCTTGGCCTTTAAGCCACACTCAGTGTCAAACAAAGTGCAGTATTCTGTGATGTTCTTACACTCACTGAGATGTCGTGATGGCAGGTCAGCACAACCACCACCCGAAACAGCAATCCTGGCAAGGGTTCAGCGCTGCGCCGATGGGTTCCGGGCAGATGGAGTGTGCAGGCACATATGTGCATGTGCAGACACATATTGCTGGACAAAAAATAACCAGATGAAGACAGATGTGTGGCTCACATAGTGCCCACACAGCATTGCCAGCTATTTTTAAGTGATGTTATCACCTGACAAATGAATTGTGCATAGCCAGTGGCAGCACTGGAACAATTTCTTCCACCAGCCTGGAGGATACTTCTCTGGAGTTTATTTTCCTCCTGCTCTTCCCTTAGTTTCCTTCCTAGAAATGGCCGGCGTGGAGGTTGGCTGTTCTGCTGGCTACTGTAGATTCACTTGTCTAGACAGCATTTGTCTTTAAAACTTAGTTTGGTTTGAAATAAATGAGTTCTTTTTCACAGAGTTGTGAGGTTTCTTGTTGCTAAATGGTTAGACTCCTGCTTGGGACACTTCTCCCCACCATTACCTGAAGGAGTTTCAAACTGAGTCTCCCATTTTACCCAGGAGAGAGGTCACCTCACAGAAAGGTGGAGATTTTTGTGCCCTTTACTAGATCATTACTCTGATCTACTTCATACCATAGCTGACTGTTCATGTAATCAGAGTTTCTCTCACCAAAATGTGAAAACACATCCCTATGTATCCTGTCTTCTATGCCACTCTTCTCTCTTGAAAGTGAGAACAGTGGAGACTGCCAGTATAGTGAGAAAGAAAATTGGGCCAAAGCACCTATTGGATCAAGTTCAAGATTAAATTGATTTGTTTCTATCCTGGTTGAAGGACACTGCAATTCTTTGTATAGCCCTGGTAGTGTGTCAGGAGCAAATAAATACTGGTATGTGATGGTTGTATTATTTTCCCACTTGTGAAAAAACTCCAATTTCATTATATTGAGGCAGATTAACACTTGGGAAGGATCAGCTTCAAAAATGTCGTGTTGAAAGTTGGTAGGGCCTGACAAGAAGGAGAGCATTCACTGCTTGAAGACTTTCAAAGGTTTTTTGTGTTTTCTTGGAGTGGGTGAGATGGTGTGACAAATACAATTTTGGATACTATGTGTCACTGGAGTAGATATGGGACATTAGTAACAGATGTGGCTATAGATGAGTCCTAAGCCACTAAAGTCTTTGTGTTTCAAAGACTTAATTATGTTAATGTTCTTAAGTCATCTGGGTGGTCTAAGGTAATTTCTTGTCAGTGTGAAGCCTATCATCATTCAGACAAGCTATGGGAATATACCAGGGAGACAATATCATAGCAAGAAGGCCCCCCAAGACAGTGTTTGTAGTTTGAATGTCTGATAATCTTTTTCCCAGCTCTGTCTGAGGGACGTGACAGTGGCATTGACACAGTCAGTCATGCTGATAAACACCAACAGCATAGATAGTGAAGAGCATGATCCTTCCTGATTTATTTATCCTTGCAGAGAGAAGCTTAGGATTTCAAATAGTTTAAAAAATAGATCACAGGACTTTTCTGTTGAACAACAATGTACATCTTATTTCACAATCCACAAAGCTTAAATGTCCATACAGTTGTTTTTTGAGATTGCTACACTGTAGTGTGCCACAAAAAGGAATCTCTGATTTCCCCAGCTTTGATCTTGGATCTGTACTGTTGGAAGCTTTTTCACTTGTCTTTCTATCAGTATTTAGGATCTGCTGCATAAGCAAGTTCTTGTACAATGTCTGGGGAAACAAGCACAATGGAACAAGCCACAGTTATGAATAAAGTATTTGCAACACTTAATACTACATTACAGCTGAGCTTCATTCCCAGTTGTCCATTCAATACCTGTATCTAAAATTTACTCAGATTGCATCTCACTGTGCTGCTCTTTGAATAGGTGCCAGCTGAATTAAAGTCCTCTATAAGAACCAGAGCATGATCTAGAAGCTTTCTTGAGTTGTTGTCTCTTGATGTCTCTTGTCTGATGTCCCTGTGTGTTTCTACTGGTATGTCATACCCTAAATATTGGAGCAGGTACTCTCTTAAGAAATCTTCAGTTTTGATCACTAGAACAAGCTGGCAAAACTGAGCAGCAGACTGAGCCAAAAAGAGCAGTTTATCATGGATAGTTCTGTAACTGGGACTGCTGGAAGGAGAGAACTTAGTGTAGTGTAACCCAAAAGCGAGTTCCTGAAATAGTCCAGCCCAGGATGGGTTTATGACTTTGAGATACAATCTCACAAATTATCATGCCATGCCTGACTACCAGAAGGTGGGTAACCTAGTGTGTTCTAAGAATAACAGTTTGAGAGGAATGTGAATTTCTTGCCTTCTTGTGGACTGCATGGTAAAGCCTTTTCCCAACGGGCCTATATGAGCATCAGAATTTTGGAACTGGTTTAAAATTCCTTTTTAAAAAATGGATTACTACTTTTGGTAAAAACAGGTAAGAAAAATCATGCTAATTAGCAGTCTTTTTTTCTCCCTATTTAATTAGTCTACATTAACTTTTGGTGCAGATGGAGATATTTGACAGAGTTGACTTGCCTTTTTAATAACTCTTTCCAAACAGAAGTCAAGGACAGTGATTGTGGGATTTCCTACACTCAATCTTGAGCCAACACTGTTCACTGTCTTTGATAGAATTGACTCCTTTGTGTTTATCTGCTTCCTGTCCAAAGGTTTTCATAAGTGCTCCTTAAATTCCATGTGACTGAATGCAGGATGAGTTTGCCATTCCTGCCCGATCTGCAGAGCTGCATCTGCCTGTGCTTTTCTGACAGGAACTTGGCTCTTGAACAATGTTCATCTTGAAGAAGGCAAAAACCTGACAGTTTTCTTTTTGTCTTTATCTGTTGCTTGTTTGTTGTCTTTTTGTAACATAAAATTCTGTCAAGATGCATATTCTGAGAAATTAAGAATTAACTAGAAACCCTGCCTGCTTGAAGTAATTTCATACTTCAGCTCTTCACTGATAAATTTAGAGATAATTTGGCAATAAATAATTTAAAAAGGAAAAAGTAGTCTTTAAATACTAAAGGTGGGTTTTATCTACTTGTTCTTAAAATAAATATATGTGCTTTTAACATTACCTTGGATCCCTGTCATAGATCAACTCTGTTTCCACTGACCATATCTCCCAGAGTTCTAACCAATTTAACTTCTTTTTTGCTTTCACTTGTTGAAATTTTCCCTGTGAGTTGAACTGATCAATCAAATCCGTGCTGATTGCTTATGATGTCTTTCAGCATAAAAATTTGGCTTGCTTAACTGTTCTTTTTGACTTTTAATATTTGTAACTTGTATGTAAGTCTTCCTTTTACACTCCTTGTTCTATGAACGATCTCTAAAATATTTTTTTAAGATTTAACACTGCAGTGTTATGCTGCTTCAGCCACTTTCTTCTCTGGGAGGTCACCAAACTTGCATGGACATGTTGGCTTCCTGAGGGATAAACTCTACTTTCTTTTACACAACAGCTTTACATATTTTCATATTTAGTATTGTTGGGTGGCTGTTCAAAGCATAAAATGTCTTGAGCTATTCTCAGAGAGTTGCTGATGTATTAGCAGAGAGTTTTTGAATGACCATAGGCAAACCTTGAAGTCATAGAATCATGGAAGGGTTTGGGTTGAAAGGGATCTTAAAGCTCATCCCATTCTAACCCTCCTACCATGGGCAGGGACACCTCCCACTATCCCAGGTTGCTCCAAGCCCCATCCTATCTGGCACTGGACACTTCCAGAGATGGGACATCCACAGCTTCTCTGGGCAACCTGTGCCAGGGCCTCACCACCCTCACAGGGAAGAATTTCTTCTTAATATCCAGTCTAAGCCTACTCTCAATTTGAAGCCATTCCCCCTTGTCCTGTCACTAAAGTTCCTGATGAAGAGTCCCTCTCTGGCTTCCCATCAGATACTGAAAGGCTGCCATGAGGTCTCCACACAGTCTTCTCTTTTCCAGGATGAACAGCCCTAACTTTCTCAGCCCTTCCTCACAGCAGAGGTGCTCCAGTCCTCTGATCACCAGGTCTCTTCCCTTGCTACGCTCAGGGCCCCAGAGCTGGACACAGGACTCCAGGTGGGGTTTCATGAGAGTGGAAAAGAGGGGGAGAATCACCTGCCCCACAGGAGCTAAACATGTTTAGGAGTATTTTTACGTAAAGTTTCCATAGAAACTATTTTTTTAATTTAAAAAAATTATACCAGAAATACTATGTTTTCAGTAAAGTATGCTCATGTCCATCTATTTTTTTCATCCCTTCTTCTTCATGTCACTTTTAAGTAACATTTTATCCTTCCTTTTTATCAGCATGTTTTAATTCCCTAATAGATATGGTAATAATTTTATCTGAATCTATGATGATTCTATTTCAAAATTATTTTTAAAAAGTTACCAAAGCCTCTTGATTAGGCTTTTGCTTATACAGCAGGAGGCTGTAATGTTTTCTTGATATCTAGTAGTTTGTGTGTCAGTTTTGATTTCTAAATGGCATCTAGATCTTTAAGAATATAAAAACTAAACTATAAAGTGGGCCAGATGTATTTTCTCCTTTGAGGATTAATCTGATTAAGTTTTCTATGGTTAGAAGTTATATATTTTTCTACCAGGAGAGGTCACCATGGTAGTTTGCAAAAGACAGATTTTTATTTTTATTGTAAAAAAAAACTTGCAAAAAGAGATCTTCATAGCTGTGAGACTAATTTTACTAATTGTGCTGTTCTAAAAACAAGAACAAAATATTATTTTTATCATAAACATGATGTTTTTACACAACGTGAGTAACAGACCACAATAAACAATCAATTTGTGTAATGAAACTTAGAGGTGAGAAGTGTTCTCTGATTTAATATCATGATGTTAATTACTTTTTGTTTTAAGAATATCAAGAGTGTTCTTGACTTTTAGAAAATAGATTGGTTTTGCTATAAATCATATTGATTCAACTTCATTAATTTAATTTTAATTGTATGCCATGATATATGGAATGTTGCCGTCATTGCAACCGGAATGAAGGAGGGACCAAATATTGTTCATCTCAACACACTTTCCAAGTCAGAGCACATAATCCAAATGTGAAATCCGTGCAACATTTTCAGGCTAAGTGATAGTGGCAAAACTGTGCAGGAATTGATATACTGGATTGGACCAAATGCTTAATTATCCCAGTGTTATATCTCTGATAATGGCCTGTTTTCAGTGAAAAAAAAAAAAGGAAGACTTTCTTACAAAACTATTATCTATTAAAACAGTTAAAGTGCTTCTGAGTCTTTTCTTTCACCAGGGGTCACCACATTCTGCTCATATTCTCCTGATGGGTGATTTCCTACTGCAGCTTTTTCAGGTTTATTGGGTAAGACTTTAAAGGGCATATGCTGTCCCAGAAGCAGAGTCACAAACAAGGTGGATATTCTTAGTGTTTCAGCTGCCATTGCCTTCCCTGTTTCAACAGGGCTGGATCCTGGATTCCAGTGGTTTTTCTAGATGGATCAGGTCCTGTGGTACCTCTTCCTCTTGGAGACAGACTTCATGCATCTGCTTTCCTCTGATGTGTTTCTTTGCTAGGAAAAGCAGCATCATATCTTCCAAACACATAAACACCTGTCGTTCATAGCACTACTACACCAGGGGGTACAAAATACCCTTATAAAGACTCTGTTTTCAGGGTCCTCACTCGTTGCCTCTATTGTAGGTCCTTCCTGCCCTATTGCATGGCTTGGTTTCTAGCAATTCTCATGTAGTGACTGCATTTCGCATGGATTGGCATTCCCATGTTTGCAAATTCTGCTGGAGAAAAGGCTGAAATGTGAGATCAGGAGTTCCCACATCAGCTGCTGCCTAAGTTTTTCAGGCCAGAGACTCGTGCTGTGGCTGTACTTAGGAGTCAGGGCTTAAGGGGAGGATCTTAGGGAAGAATTCTAGGCTGCAGATGGGTCCCATTGTTATGTGGCTCTCACAAAGTCACTGCTCAGTTTTGCTTTTATATGATGTCTTCTGCATCATATGCTGTGAACATGTACATCTTCCTGCTGTACATAGAGGCAAGGCTTTTCAGAGTACCCAAACTTCAGAGTACCAAGTGATAGTTGGTTTACTTAAGCCAGGTAAGGCATGTCTGTATTTGACTGCTCTGTTTCTGAACTGGACATCAGGAGGGCTTTTCTTTTTTGAATGACACTATTTTCAAAGTGAGTGTTTTGAAAAGATGACACACTTTTCCTGTCTGCAGTGGAGGAGCTTTCCTGTTCTTTTTGCTTATTGCTGCTTTTGCCCCTTCTCCCATTTAAGCTGTGTAGTCCAGTCATCAAATGCTGTGCCATCTTCAACCTGTTGCAGAGTAGAAACAAGGCTTCAACAAGCCTAATTGAGTAATCTCTATGGTTTATGGGGAAGTGCACGTTCTAATAGGTTTGAGGGCATTTTCTCCATCTCATCAAAGCAGTCAGTGTTAGAAAGTAATGGAATTTTTATCTATTTCTTGCCTTTGTGCCAATTTATAATTCTAAATCTGGTCTTTGCCACACGGCATTAACACTTAAGGCTGTCTTCAGGTCTGTTTAATAAAGTGATACATTGATAGTCAAATACATGAAGTTCACAGGTGTTCCTGCTGGCCTCACCACTGATAATGGATATTTTACAGGTTATGGCATGTAGAGTAGGTCCTATAATATTTAGTGGTATTTTGTGATATTAGTGCAGTGTATATTGCCTGTGTAAAAGCAGGTGTTAATGAGGTGTCTGGTCCCTTAAAGGCACTGACAGGTAAACTGCCTCAGTAGAAAAATACACTAATTCTTGTAAACTGTGAAAGAGTCAGGCTATGTTAGTGTAGAATAAAAATAAGTACATGACTCAAAAGCTTTTGCTCTATTCTTTTATTCCTCTAAACCTGTGAGAGACAAAAGAAGTAGGAAAATCCCTGTTTGTTCCTGAACTTCATGTTGGTCTGTGGGAAGATGAAAAAACAGATCAGGAATATTTTATTATTAAAATAGACATGGGATATTGTTTCATACATTAAACATATTTGCAAAAAAAAATGAGTCCACAGCACTTTCAACACATTCCATGAGCTTAAGTTGTCTGCTAAGTGATCTTGCTCAGTTGCCACTGCCTTTCTGGAATCAAATCTCGATGTGAATTATAAAACAATTATTCTTGTGGGTTATATTAACTTGTAGGTTGCCCTAATGCATTACAGAATGTGTTGTGTTGGGTGATTGCTGTGTGCTTTTGAACTGTCTAAAATGGAAATCACTGTGCAATAACTATGAGGCAGATTAACAAAGGGCCAACTCATAATGCCCTTACTCAAATTTTACTCCCTCTGGCTCTATACAGAGTTCTCTGTGCAAAGTGGTTTCAGAATGTGGCCCAAGAGACTAAAAAAACATTTCTTTCTTGGGAGTGAGAGGAAGGTGGAGAGGTACATGCAGGATTTTTTCAATTCCACTCCTTGGAATTTTGACACCCTCCCAAATCAAAAGGTTAAGAAACATGGAAATAATTATTTACAATTCTGAAGTGCATATTCACATTGGATAAATCCACTTCAGGAGTGAAGCTAAACCCTTCCCCTCCTACCAGAGGTGGTCCCTTCAGGAACATGCTGTTGGAGAGCTGGAAGGCTCTTGTGGGGTACTAGTGGATCCATAGAGAAATTAAGAACTTCAGGCACTAATTTACTGAATCTGATGGATTCACTATTTGATTATGTTTGCCTTAGTGGTATCTTTCAGAATTAAATAACTGAGAAAAAAGTCCTGCTCAAAAATAGCTGATGCTGTAGTTAATTTTCTTTGTAGAAAAATTGTTGCCTGCTTAAACAGGAAAAAAAAAAAAATCTCCTCTCTGACTCACCCAGCTCATTTGAATGGTAGTTGTCACATGTGCTTCCCTCAGTGGTGTACAGCTTCATTCCATACAGGAAACAGCAAATGTTGATAAACTGAAAGATAAGGATAGTCCCTTTATGAAATGTTAAAGAAATCCATTTGTATCCAAACAACAGCCTTCTAAAATTTCATTGCACTGTTTTAATCTAAAAGATGTAAGTCTGAGCAAACTAATGATACTATAGGACTCTTAGCAGCATTTGGCATTTTTTCTTCTGCATATTGGATATTGTATTTTCACATATGATGTCTGTCATCTTTGTAAGAGCAAGCATGATGGTAAGAAATAAATATTTTCAGCATCAGTAGGTTTTCATAGCATTTGAGTAGCTATTAAGCTAAACAGGTCACTAAATTGACATTTTCAGCTCTAAGAACTGGGAAACCTTGAAGACAGGTTATCAGATTAAATTTTGGACATATGTACACGTGTGCAAACATTTGGACTATTAAACCTTTATGCCTGCTTCTGAGGCTTCATTGTCTGGAGCTGCCATTCCTTGATTGAATCTTTGTGAGCACACACTATTCATTTAGCCATCCCACTTCCTCCTTTTACCTGAGCACCTAAATATTCCAATAAAAAAAGTGAAGAGAGCCTTGTGTGTGCTCTCCACCTAAAACACAGCTGCAGCTGAGAAAATACTCGTCTTTTTCATGTGTGCACTTTAATCACTGCAGCCAAACTTCCCTTCTCCTGCTTCTCCAGTGCAGTTATCCATAACCGTACTGGAATAGATTGTAAATTCCATTTACACACACCCCTGTATAAAAATGTTGATTTTCTGTGCTAATGCAAGCATTTTTTTAGTTAGTCCTCAATGACATTCTTGGGTAAAAGTTGGCAGCTTTTCCACAAGAGTTTCTTATTTGGCTGATTGAATTAGATGCGGATGGAAGTTATTTGCATACATATTTTCCTTTAAGTTTAGTTTTTTCATATTTTTCATAAAACTAATAAAATGGAGTTATACTAAGAATAGCATAAACATGTTTATGTATTACTTTATGATTAATTTGGGCAGAGGGGAGACTAATGCTGTGGCTAGACTTAAGAAAAATAAAATAAAAAAAAAATAATAATTTAAGGCCTTCCACCTGACTGGGCAAAGAATATTCTGTAGGTGTGTGCTTTGGGTCTTTTTTCCAGACAAAAGGGAGAAGCACAGAATAATGGAATGCTGCTAATGACTCATGATCATTCAGGTGGTCATGTCAAATGTTCTGACAGTTTATGGCAGCTGTTCTGGTCAAAGGATACACAGCTTTTGCTCCCCTTCCTTTCCTCGTGGAGTTCAGAGAAGGGTCGCTGAGAAAAGTGTAAGGCTGACACTCAAAGTTGACTGCAAGGTAGAGTAGCCAAGGGTATTTATGAGCTCTATTTTGATCAAGTCTGATGTGTCTCTTATTTTGATGAGGTAATGGTCTGCTCCTACTTGTTATTTTTGGTTTCAGTTTCATTAGAGGAGTTCATCCCTGGCTTTCTGTTGATGCCAAATGGCTTTCCAGGTTTATGAAATCTGCTGAGAATCCTTCATCATGTATTTCTTCCTTGACCATTTCCAGGAGAAGAGGAAAACTAATGCTGAGAGCCTAAATGAAAAAGTTATGTGGGATCCTTGTGAGTCTAATCCCATTTCAAACGCAAGGGTTCTGGAAAATTTCAGAAAGCTGGAGAAAGATCTCAAACTGACATACAAATGAATGTAAATTTAATTTGCAGAGTATTTTTGCAGATTTTAATCTGGTTCATGTTTTGTCCACAAGTCTTCACCATCATTTGTTGCCATTCCAGTGGGATTAAGTACTTTTTTCTGACTTTCCAGAAAACTGCTGGTTTTTTTTTTTCTTTACCAGAAGGTAAATATGCGGCAATAAATTTAAGGTTCTGAAAAGTGTTTATGTGTAGAGGAGGAAAAGGAGGCAGGTTAGGGGTGTTTTTAAAGGTGAGTTTAGTGAGGTGAAGCTTGATCAGCCTTGACAGCCCTGGAAATGGATGTCTCCTATCTTACATCAGGAGTACACAAAACAAGAGTGTAAGTTTCATAATCTTCCTTGGTTTTTTCTGAGGGACCATCTATAGAGATATGCTGTTTGTCCAGTTTCCATGCTTTTTTGGTCTTTGGCCTGTCTGAGGCTGCCAACAAATGTGTTAATTGCTGTGGTTTTGGTAATATGAACACCTGTCATGGACAAAATGAACTGAGATCAGTAATCAATTTCAAGTGCCTTGAAGATACAAATTCTTCCTTTTCCTCCTTCTTTTTTCTTTCATTAACTGTGCAACTTTATTTACTTCAGTAGGGTTTCCTGGACATAACCAAGATGGGTTCTTGTTGGTAGATGAAATGAAATTGTAGGTTCTGGCATTTGCCTTGAGACTAAAATACCCTTAGGCCAGATACAGTTTTAATTTCAGCTTTTAAAAGTACCCTCAAAAGATCATCAAGGAATAACCTAAGAAGTTTTTGCTTCCTTAACACTTATCTGCTTGTCTCCTTTCTGTACAATTTTTTTACCTAACTGATGCAGTGATTTTAATATGCAGATCTGTAAAAATGATTCTTCCACTGCCATAAAGTGTCCTGCTTCCTTTGATGGAAATAAGAGATCCCTGATAAGTGCCTTGAAAACAAATGCTACTGAGTGATGATACCAGGAACCTGCTAAAAAACATAGACAATTTAATGTGAGAGAGCATTTTGCAGGATTCCAGAAATGTAAGAATTGTTTTCCTCGCAGATTGTTCTTGGGTTTTGCTCTGACTATTATGCTTGAATAAATATTTGCATTCAGATTTCAGACAGAACACAAATTTAGAAGAATTATTTCTGGATGCTCAAGACAATCCATTAATTAAAAAATCAAACTTGGAGAGTTAATTTGTTGCATATTTTCTTGTGTTTCGGCCTGGAAACTGTGCTGTAAACTTTCTTAACTTTATACTAATACTTAGTTTAGTCAGGCTGGAAGTGCCATGAAAACAGAGGAAGACTGCACATTTTCTTGGTTCTCATTCCAGGCAAAACAAGGAGGCAGAAGTGAATACAGAAATGTGAACCTAACTTTGTTAAAAATCCAAATTGACATGAAGTTTTGCATATTAGTTTAGAGTTTTTCTTATCTGGTTTTCAGCTTTGAAATATTTTGGTCTCTTTTCAACCATCCAGAATGTCGGTTTTAAAGACAGGTTGGTATTGTTACTCAGTGAAAATTGTGATTTAAGTGTGTGCACTCTTTGGGTGCTTTAGAATTCCCCAGGTGCAGATTACACTCTTGTTTAAGTTAAAATACAAATATTTTCCGAAGCTGTAAATTATGTAGTAGGTGTTTGGTGGCTCTGAGTTACTGGATGCAGTTTGGGTTGGAACAAAGCCTAGAAGCTGTATTTTGACTGTGCTAGCATATTGAAATGGTGGAGGAAAATAAGGAAGGAAGGAACAAAGATCTCAACAAATCTGCCCAGGTGGTGATCTTTACTAATCTGCTTTCTTTAGAAGTATTTCAAAGTATCTTACCCTTGGTTGTGCACGAGTGCTTTACAATGTAGTGCTGTAGAAGGAAAGAACACTAAAATATAGGTAATTCATTTATTTTACATGGTGTATGTACAGCTCACCTCAGTCAGCGAGGTGTGCTGCTCTGGTACCACCCAGATCCACAGCAGAGCACTCCAGGTTAAGGATAGGGTGGGATTCCATCCTAGGGAAAGCTCAGGTTCTCAGGAACAAAGAGACCTAGCAGGAGCCCACAGCTTGCACTCAGTTCCAGAACTGTGAAATGATTGGCACAAGTAAAACCTTGTGGGATGAGTCCAGTGACTGGGGGGGAATGAGAGACAGTTTTTAAGATCTTCAGGGTGTAGGCAGGGCAGGTGAGGTGGGGTGGGGGCATTGTGTGTAAGGAAAGAGTTGGATTGTATGGTGCTTACAGCTGGTGATGATGTGGTTGAGAGCCTCTGGGTAGGGATGAAGGGGAAAGTAAATAAATCAGATGTCATTGTGGGAGTTACTCTTGACCATCCAGCCAGAATGACAACACCAATTAATTATTATGTATAACATAACATAATATAATATAATAATATAGTATAGAAATATTCAGCAAATAATTAAGCGATATCTCTGTGTCAGCTACTCTTATCCTTATGGGTGATTTTATCTTCCTAGATATCAACTGGGAATGTCATACAGAGAACACAATCAGGTCCAGGAAATTTCGGAAGCATGTTGAAGATAACTTCTTGGTGCAGGTAGCCGATTAGGAAAGGTGCCCTCCTAGATTTGTTGTTTGTAAACAAGAGAGGGACTTGTGGGTGAAGTGGTGATTGATGGTTGTCTTGGTCACAGTGACCATGAATTAACTGAGTTTCAAAAACTGGCGATAGAAGAAAAACTTCCAGTGAAACTTTGATGCTGGGTGTGGGTAGAGAAGATTAGGGGCTGCTGAAGGAGCTACTTGGTAAAGTCTCTTGGGAATCTGCTTTCGAAGGTCTTGGGGACTATTACAAATGCTGGTCACTCCTTAAGAGCACAGGAGCAGGCAATTCAAAGTGTAGAAGTCAAGCAAGTGGGGCAGAAGAGCAGCTTGGCTGAGCAAGGATCTTCTAGAACTTAGGCAGAAAAGGTAAGTGTATGGACGAGGACAGGTGACACAGGAGGACTACAGAGATTCTGTCCACCATGGTAGAGAGAAAGTTAGTGCAGCCAAAGCTCAATTAGAGTTCAAGTTGGCCAGTGCTGTGAAGGACAACGAAAAGGACTTTTAAAAATACGTTAACAGCAAAAGGGGAATCAGAAATAGCATTGGGCCATTGCTTGATGAGATCAGTCACCTCACAAATAGGCATGTAGACAGAGCAGAGACATTTAATGCCTTCTTCACCTCTGTCTTCAAAAACAGTGATGGGCCCTGGGAAGCCCAGAGCTCTTTGGAAGACCACAACTGGGAGGATGATAAAATCCCAGTCGACCCTGAACTTGTTTGAGTCTTGCTGCTCCAGCTGAATGCACAGGGGCCTGATGGGATTCATCCCAGGATACTGAAAGATCTAGCAGATGTCATTGTGGGACATCACTTCTCAATGGTCTTGGGACTCTGGAGAAGTCCCACTAAACTGAAAGCTGGCAAATTTTGTCCCAGTTTTCAAGAAGGGTAAGAAGGAAGACCCTGGTAATTGCAGACCTATCAACCTCACTTCAGTGCCTGGTAAAATTATGGAGAAGGTTGTTTTGAGGGTTACCAACAACAACTTGAGAGACAAGACAGTCGCTGGTTACAGGCAGCATGAGTTCATGAGGGGCAAGTCCTGCTTAATCAACTTAAATTCCCTTTATGACTAGGTCACTGACAGCTGACCAAGGGAAGGCAGCAGATGTGGTGTTTTTGAATTTTAGTGAAGTTTTTGGTACTGTCTCTCACCAAATCCTTCTGGATAACTGTCCAGCACACAGCTAGACAAGCTATACATTGACTCAAAGGATTATGACATCAGTCTGGCAGTCAGTCACCAGTGGGGTTCCCTAGGACTCAACTTTACAGCCAGTGCTTTTCGATGTTTTTATAAATTACCTAGACTCAGGTATCAAATATACATTGTTTGACAACAATTCTAAACTAGGAGGAGCTGTGGACTCCCTTGAGGGTACAGTGGCCTTACATAGAGATCTGGATAGACCAGAGAACTGGGCAATCACCAACTGTATGAAATTTTACAAGAGCAAGAGCTCTTGTCATGTGGGACAAGGCCATCCTGGTTACATATGCAAACTGGGGGACAAGAGACTGAAGAGCAGCCCTGCAGAAAGAGATCTGGGGTTTTTGGTTGATGGCAAGTTTAATACGAGTCACCAGTGTGCCCTGGAAGCCAAAAGGGTCACCTGTGTCCTGGGGTGCCCAGCACACCCAGTGATCAAGGGAGGATTGTCCCATCTGTAAAGGTGCAGCCCCACCTTGAGTCCTGTGCTGTTTTGGGCGCCTCAATATAAAAAGGACATCAAACTATTAGGCCAGCAATGGGACAGGAAAGGGAGTGAAACTGCACCAGAGGAAGTTCAGGTGGACATTAGGAAATGGTTCTTTACTGAGAAGTGGTCAGTCACTGGAATGGGTTCCCCGGGGAGCACCATGCCCGAGACAGTTCAAGGAGCATCTGGATGACACTTTTAGTCATATGGTTTAGTTTTAGGTAGTTCTGCAAGGAACAGGGGGTTGGATTTGATCCTTATGGGTCTCTTCCATCTTGTCATGTTCTGTGATTCTATTTCGAGTATACAAACATTGAAATTACACTTTTTGGTTTTATGATCATAAATTCTTTTTCATGATCTAGAAATGTTTCATATACTTGCTAGTTTTAGGAATTATATGCCTGTAGCCTCCGTCCATTCTTTATTTTTAAAAATTTTAAGTTTTTGAAAGAAACAAAAGAAGAAAATCGTGATTTCCCCTATGACAGACTGATGGAATGAAACCATCCATTTATTCATGCAAATCACATTCAGGAACAGATTATATCTCTGTTTTGTGTACTAGCTGGCATATGCACATAAAAAGCAAACAGATTAGGCACAATCCTTTTTATTGCATCATTCATCTCAACAAACTTATTTGTATTAGTCATAAGAATAAATTAGATGTGAAAACTGTAATCTGACTTCTAATGAAAAAAAAAACCCTGACATCTTCTCCTTTTACTTCTCATAGGAAATAGTACTGGTTGTGTTTTTTGGTGCTGAATATTTGGTCCGGTTGTGGTCTGCAGGCTGCAGGAGTAAATATGTTGGCTTCCAGGGAAGAATCCGGTTTGCCAGAAAGCCAATATCGATCATCGGTAAGATTTAAACTCTTTCCCCCTCCTTCTTTGTTTTAAAGTAAAGATGTCAGCTACTGCCGAGAGCTTATTGCAGCTGAGCTGTGTCTGTTCCTCTAGCATTTATCTGCTTTGTGAACCTATGCAATTATTTCTCCTTTGGGATTGCTAGAACTGAACATTTAAAATATGGCTGTGAGACACAGGCAGACATCAGCCTTAGAAAGGCAGAATTGTAAAGTGAAGAAACGACCAAATCTATTTGTTTAACGGGAGAAAATTGACAAGATTTTGGACACAAAATCCTTCTTTAGGTCTCCTGTAGAAAGCAAACACAAAGGTGAGTGTAAATTGAGAAAAACGTGGAAATGGGAAAAGTAGAACTCAGGGAAAATTTTATTGGGTAGTAGTAAAGTTAAACAATTTTAGATGGTTTGAGGGACTATTGTAAGTAGCATTTCTGGAGCAGGAGAGAGTTTAGGAGAGGTAACTAATAGAACCTGTGGAACAGTGAGGGATTAATAAAAAGTGATGGTGTTTGTACAAAATTATAATAGACCATAAAATCATGGAGTCCATTATACAGAGCTGCAAATTTTACATTAGTCGAGCAAAGTGACAGAGGTGTAAAAGGGGAGAGAATGAGCTGATTTTTCCTTAACCATCTGTGACACTATGAAACAGTGGAAAAACTCAGGAAACAAAATATTCTATTATATATCTAGATGTAAGTGGTGAATAATGTGATGAGTTGCTGTACTCAGTTTTGGATTATTGAGGAACAAGAATCATCCTGACTCATCCTATAATTTTCAAATCAACATGAATAAAGTACAAACACTAGAAAAAGAAATTAAAGGTTAGAACAGAATGTAAAAATAAGGTATTCATTTTACTTCTGCGTTAATACAAAAGTCTATTTTAAAATCAGAAAAATTCCACCGAAATTTCTTTGACAGCAGGGAGATTTTTTGTATGGATTTTTGTTCACACCAAAATTTGAATTCATTCTTAGAAAGTTCAATTTTGAATTTCTTTAATTTTTTCCATTATCTTTCCTCCTTTCCTCCCCTCTCTAATTGTAAATAGAAATTACTTTGGTGCTGATTACTTGGAAGAGTTTTAGTAGTCAAGCCTAATTATTACTTTCTTTTATAAACTTTTAAAATATTATTGAATTCTATGCTGCTTAAAATAGTATGTTAATGTGCAACTTCTATAACTGGGAAAGGAAAATGCTAAGATAGGACACATTATTTCTTGAATGGTATTTTAACATTTTAGGTGCAATGGAACATGACGCAATTTTCCTACCTTGTAAATCTTTTTTTTTTTTTTTTTTAATTTCTTTGGTAGATTTTCTAAAGTTAGCCTAATTTTTCTCCTTTTTGCAGACAGATTGTAGATGATTACATGTATGTGAGAAAAGACAATTCTATCATTAAGTAACCTGTTAGGAGACATATATTGAATTCATTCCCAGAATACCAAGAATCCTTAGAAAAATCCCTTTTTCTCTCCATGATTCCTCATTCCCTAGTTCACAGAATGAGCATGTTTAGTGTGTGCTGCTCATGTCCCATGGCAGCAGCAGCCATAGTGATTCCTTTCTGAAATACTAATTTAACACTTCCATTACTTACTATTTCAGTAGGTTGGGCTGAGAGCTAAATGCTTCTGAGAAATCCCAACCTAATTAGGGTTTTATGGAAAGCAGGTACCAAGCACAGGCAAAATCAAGAGAATGAATGCCCTTTCACAACCTTTTATCCTTTTGTTGTTGTTGCAGAAAATATCACAAAAGAACCAATTTATGAATTAGCTTTTGTTTCTCCTGGTTTTGACAGGATGCAGTTTGAAAGATGTAAGGGGGACAAAAGTTACTGATGTAAAAACTCGAGCCTGCATAGTGTGTCCATCTTATACTGTCCTTAAGTAAAACACAGTAGAACTTTATTTATAAGCACCTTTAATTGTTTTATGTATACAGCTCTGAAAAAGCAGCAGCACCTGGTATGTAAAGCTCCAGTTATCTTTATAATTCATGAAATGCTGATAGAACACAAAAATTCAGCAAAAAAAAAGTGATGTAAAATCAAACTCAAATATGTGCATATAGTCTGTGTGGACATCATATTATCTTCAGACTACTAAGAACACTCCTTTAAGCTGAGGACTGTTTACATTCTGTAATATAGCACAGCAATAAAATATGAAATAAAATACAAATAGTCTTACTGTTTTAAATTTAAAAACGATTAATTGCTTCTAATGAAAAAGCTGAGAATTGCACATTAGAAAGTAAACTTCTGGAAACATTAGAAACACATCAGAAATTTGCTCAACTAGAAAGCAATGCTCAGGTGAGCTACAGTGTAGTGTTATGTGCTACGCTGCAGTTTATGTATAACTAAGTAATATTGGCAAACTGGTCTTTTATATTAAAATGACAGCTGTTTGGAATTTCTCAAGGATTCAGAACATCAGTAAGCCACAGTGGACAAGTAGTGGATGAGATTTTTAAAGTACTACACATGCTAAATTGCAGGGAATGTGATCTCTGTAGGTCTGTCGTCTGCATGTGTGGTGCATGTGTTGTATAGAATATGCCATGTCCTTTTTTCCTCTCTACACCTCCTGTGTATGTACAGAGATGCCTGCAGACACATAAGTAGGTAGAAACTTCAAGAAGAATATCTGCATATTGCTGTTTATAAATTACAGGTATTCAGATTTTTTAAATTACCGAACTTCCTTGACACTTCAGTTTTTAAGAACTGCCATAAATACTAGTGTGATGCTATTCTAAATACTAGTGCTTGTTAGAGCTGAAAAAGTTATTTAAACAAATGTTGGCTCTTTATCCTGATGTTTTCCATGTCAGTGTCTGCTTCAGCTTGAGTCTTGTGGAGACGTTTCATGCAGGATGTTTAAGCTGTTCCTGAGAAAAGCAGTTCTGACCTTTTCTTATGGAGAAGCACTAACACTTCCAAACTTTGAAGCAGACACTTGAAATTTAATGACAAAATAGCTTTTTGTTTATCACTGAAAATCCAAACTGACTAACATGCCCCTGAAAATTTCGTAGCTTGTTTATGCTTCAAATGCCCTGCTAGAGAATGCTCTTATATTTCTCAGAGACTGAAACTGCAGTGAGCCTGCACAATTAAAATTTCAGGTTTCTTGGAGCAGTAATGCTGGGGCTGGAAGTGGAAAATCTGTTGATTTTGGTTTTATAGTGTTCTTCCTGGATCTGTCCAAGGCACATGGAAAATACCAGGCTCGAAAGCTGAGGTAGAAGGAATGAACTGGGACATACAGACTCAGTAAAATGACAGGAGGGTGGATGAGGATGTAAAGGCTTGGGAGAAGAATGTTTAAGGAGACTGAAAAACCATTGGGAGGTTGAAGGAAAAACAGCAGGGGCTGAAAATACATGGGATTGAAAGGTGGCAGTGAAAGAGCAGGATATGCTGAAGACCTGGACTGTAAAATAGGACTATTTGGACCTGTAAACCGAGATTAGTGAGAGAAGCCTAAAGTAAAAATTAGGAACAGAGAAGAAGAGGGGATAAAAGAACAGAAATATCTCTACCATGTAGAACACTTTCAGAAAAGTAGAAAGAACAAATAAAAAATCTATTTTACTCTCACTACCTGTTTGAAACTCATTTCCTGAGAGTCAGTCTTTTCCTCCTTCAGTGCTGGTCATTGGATGGATATGGATATGTCTGATAATTTAGTAAGGACATGGGTGCATCATTTGCTTAAGAGCAAAGATCTGTACTATGATGTGATGGGAAGAAAACTCACCCTAAATTCTGGTATTTACAAACATATGTTCACACATATACATAATAAAGAATAGCATGAAAAATTTGGAAAGTTGGGCCTTCAAAAGTTAAGATTATTCCCAAATGGAAGCTCTTTCTGTAGCCTCATCCCTCCCTTTCTTTATTTTCATTTTCATAAATGTACAATTATTGTTGCACACTCTTTAAACTGACTGAGTGCTATCCCCTGAGGAGGAATCCATCTTTTACAGCAAAAGCCAGACTGATACTGGAAATTAATCCAAGTCAGAGAGTGAAGGATACTGTTGGTTGTAAAACTTCTGCAATATTTGTTGCAGCAACGACGCAGTTGTGAACGAGGCAGGAGAATTTTTAAAAGGGAGGAAAAAACAAGTTAACCTTTCTGAAGGAAACTGCTGCTGCCTCTCAAGTTGGATTCTGTCCTGCATCTTGCCTAGGCATTGCACGGAAACTCTATGGCAGTCAGTTAAATCAGTTTGCACAAGTGTGCCTCATTTTCTGGATGTCCAAATGAAGACTTTGAAGTCGGGTTACAGAGGTTCTGAGCTCTCACAGCTGCAAGTGAGGTCAGCCGGCGCTGGTTTTTTTGAAGTGCTATATAATGTTGAGTACTCTGAAGAATAAAGTACTGCCTGTTTAAAGCTGGCAAGGGAAATTTACCAAAACTTTTCCTCTTTCTGGCTACATTTGCTACCCATTTATCTTTTATTTTCTGGTTAGAATTTGAAAGTGAAGCATTTAGATGCTCTAAAGAGGTTTACCACAGAAATGCCTGTGAGGAAATAAGAAAAATGTCTTCTCAAAATAATGTTAGAGTAAGGTTCAATAATTAAAAGAAACAGACATGGTCACTGAACTAGGATAAGAGAAAATAAAGGATGCTGGCACTGGGAACACAATCCATCACTTGCATTGTATAGTGCTGGAACTGTGTAAACTGTGGAGTTGTGGAAACAAAAAATAAGGATCTCTGGAAACAATTATTTTTTCATACAAATAAAGACTGTGTCACAAAGTAAACCAACAACTGGTTTTGTTTTTTTTCAGCAAACCTTTGTTCTGACAGTTCCCTAAACTTTGAAAGCTTGGCTCTATAGCTTTGATACAATTTTTAAACCAAGTGTATTTGTGTATGTACGCATGATACTTGACTTTATGCATTTCCTTATTGAGTGAAGCAAACTCTTACTTTTCCTCGTAAATCCAAAACTGTGAGCTAAAAGGTGGATTCATTTCTAGGGTGTACATATGACTTTGCATATGTACAGCAAGCTGCTGTTCTTTGAAATTGCCGTTATTAAATTCATGGAAGAAACTGCAGTCATTGGGTTTTTGATGTGAAACTATTACATTAACTTATTGCCCACCAAATTTCAGGTAACAATTTCTTTTTTTTAAAGTTCTTTCCTCAGTCTGTATTTTTTATGTGTTTCACTGCTGAGATCTAAAAACTAATACATTCTTCCTTTTTTTTTTTTTTTAACAGATCTCATTGTGGTAGTAGCCTCAATTATTGTTCTGAGCATAGGATCTAATGGACAGGTGTTTGCTACCTCTGCAATAAGGTATGTTCTTCTAGTAACTGTAGCTCTTCAGTACCATAGATGTTACCATCAGATGTATATCTAATTTCCTGATTTCTGAATTAGATGTATTTCTGACTTTCCTAATGTAGGAAAAGTTATTCTGTTGAAACACTGGACAGTGGAGGACTGTATGCTTTTGTGCTTGATCACTGTTGGGGAACAAGAGTACAGGAACAAGGCATATGAAAAATGGTGGGAATGCTGAAGCCAAATGGAAAAAACTAAATGTTCTGTCCTATATAAAACATCAAACAGCTCTCCTTCTGAGACAAGAGAGTATTACAGAACATCAGTTTATTTAAGAAGTAATCCAGACAGCACTTAACTCGGTACTTTTTGAGTATGAGTAATTACTTTGTTTAAAGAGTAATTATGCTTTGGTGGATTTGTTTGGCACAAGTAACTCATACTGTACATGAACCAGAAACATTTGATGTCTACAGTGTTTGTTCAGCTTGCATCAAGCACTGCAAGCTTGTTTTGGGAGGAAAAGTGGATAAATAGAAGAAAAGAATGATAAGCTTCTAACTTAACTTGTAAGACGTGCTGCGTGTTCTGTTACAAGCCTCTGATTTCCAATGCAATCTGATCACTGGGAAGTGAGAATGTACAGTACTATCTAAACTGTCTAGCTGTGTAAACAAACACTGGAGGGAACTACAGGTATAAAGGATTTTTAAGGTGACTCTTACCATAGAATATTAATCCTTACATGATAATAAAGGCTCACACGAGCAACATGAATGTGATTTATCAGCTTGTATAGGAGAAGAGGAGGGTGAATGTGAAAATTCCAAAGATTTTGTTGAATTCAACTAGAAATGTAGGAAGGACTCTTATGGAAAGGCCTGCTCTGTGTTTATGTGTGACCCAGTTGGGTTTGGGCTCAGTGCAGCCTTTCCCAGTGTTCAATCACACAGTCACTGTACTACATCTCAGAATGCTCTGACAGAGAAGCTTAACCCACATCTCTCCGCTGAAAAACCATCAGGGTCAGACAAGTCTTAGTTCCATCAAATTTCCTCAGAACCATGACGTGAGTGTTGTTGAATTAGGAAGGAATGAATCTCATATACCTTGTCTTTGCTTTTGTTGCTTTTAAGGTGTACTGTTAAGGTCCTCTTTGTACCTCCCTCAAATCCCAGCAATCCCAGAAAACACTGGTGCACGCATGTCAGGTTGTTTACTCGCAGAATGAAGTTCCAGGCTCCAGATCCCCCAGGTGTGACAGGTTGACGTTTTGCTCACTGCAGCAACCAGTGAGACTGGAACCGAGCAGCAGAGTTTCCAGCAGAGTCCTCCAACCTCCTCACTGTTTCAAGGTCACCAAATTGATAAAAGAGGTCTTCACTCCAACAAATTCCTTTTTCCTTTTCAGTGGATATGTGTTGTGCATGTCTGGGGGCTATCTGGATTTTCTTGTTCACCATCATGTTTTTTAAACTTTTGTTTGTAAAACTGCCAGCCTGTACCATGCATGTCAGCACTTGGCAGTAATATAGCTGTAACCAGCTGGGATCCAAAAGACAGGAAAATCAAAGTCTGATTGTGGCATCCAGAGATGTGTCTAATAACTGTACAGGGGAGTTACATGTAGATCTCTCCCCTCCTGACAGGAGCAACCAGTGAGCAATTGCATTGGTGCATTGGTCTATTGGTGCTCACATATTTGGTAGCCTTGTAATTCTTGAACTCGCGTTTTAATTAGCAGGTTTTAAGTGAATCTTTAAAAGTTTCCTGCTAATTAAACTTGTTATTCCAATGGCATATCAAATAAATAACAAACTATGGCGTTCATGTACCTGGTCACTGATATGTGATTGATAGTCAGGATTATTGAGTGCTTTTGATGACAAGCTTTTGATCGTTTGACTGTCCGCTGTGAGAGCTCAGAACACCTGCTTTCTGAATAAAGGAAGAGTTGGTTATTGCAGAAGACAACCTGCCTTCCCAGAGTGAGTAACACCAGTGGCTGCAGGATGCCTGAGTTTCCAGCTTATAGGTGTAGCCCAGAAAGATGCAGCCACAGTGGACTTGAAATAAGAAGTCTGAGATAAAAAGCAAAACCTACATCCACAACAAAATTTTAAGGGTAGATAAAAAGAGCCAAAAATACTTTTAGTGAAAAGTTTTCACATAAATGAATTCAGCATGTATCCTTTCCTGCTCTTCACTGGTTTGTTTCAGGGATAGGTCACTAAGGTGGATGACTGTAGGCAAACAAAGTTCATTGTCAAAAGTATGACTAAATAAAATATTTCCATGGAATAAAACTACACTGAGGAACCATATGGACAATTATTTTTCATTAGTTGGAAATATGGAGATTATGATGCACTTATTGTCCTAAAAAGACATAGAACTGTATCTATTTCCAATTAGATCATTTCTATAACTCACACAAGAAGGACGTCAGTGATACCATGTTTGATTCATATTCTGCTTTTGGCAAATAGAGAAAAAAGTTTGCTCCTACTTGTGTTAGCAAACCTTGAAGCACTGGTTTTCCTTGGAAAGGAGGCATTTGACAATCAGAATAGGCAATTTCCCCCTGAGCTTCTTTGTTTTTCTGTTAAATAATTCTTTTCCTATTTATATATATCTGACTATAATGAAATCTAAACACAGAGTCTACTGAGATGCCTCAAATCTGAGGTGCAACCCTGGCCAGGGTGTTGCTATCACAGTTCTCTAATATGGCAGCACGTTAGTGAACGTAGCCAACTGTGGGTAGACAGAGCAGTACTTTTTATTTAATGCCCTGTTTTTCTTGCAGGGGCATCCGATTTCTCCAGATACTTCGCATGCTCCATGTGGATCGACAGGGAGGCACCTGGAGACTTTTGGGATCAGTTGTTTTCATACATCGTCAGGTACTTGACCTTTAAGGATCCCCAGCATTTTGTTTACTTTAGTAAATGCCTTTTGTGGACTTCAAATCATAGTCTGGTTTAAATGTACTTCTCTGTTGCAAGAATAAAAATACTTTAAAAGTCCATCATGTGTTTCTTTCTATTTTTAAAATGGGAAACTATTCTTAACTATTCAGGGCAGTGGATAACAGGGTTTAAGCATCAGTTTTGGGGGTTATTTTTGGAAATGAACTGCTGTACTCTTTGATGTTATCCTTCAGTATAATTTATTAAATGTAGTTATATGGGCTGCCTTTTATATTGCAAATATTGTCCACTGTCTTCATGGAAGATGTGTTCCTTGCTTGGTTGCTGCAGGGAAAAAGAAATACTAGCGGAAAAGTAAATTATTTAAATAATTCTATTTTCTCTGCCTGAATAAGGAGTTTTCAAATGCATTCTATAAATAAAAATATGAACTATGTTATGATAACATGCAAGAAAAGTTGCTTTCTTAAGGGTGCAGGCTCAGAGGTAAACTTGGCTATAAGTAGTTATGTGTCTGTTAAAGCTTTGAAACAATTGTTCTGTCTAAAAGTCCATTAAGCAGGAAGAGCTTAGAAGTTTTTCTGCAGACTTTAAAAAAATTCTAGTTGTAGGCTTCTTTTTGAGTCTTCACAGAATCTCTGTAGCCCACTCAGCTTTATCAGTATAACAGAAACTTACAGCATTAGCCTTTTAATTTTGCATATCATGCCACACTGTGGAGGGCTAATACTCTGCTATTAATGTTCACATCAGACTTCTAAGGGTGGTTAACTTATGCTTTATGGGTGTAGATTTGTTCCCCAGACACTGACTAATAGTTACAGATTTCCACACAGACATTTTAAAATTTTCTATTTAGAAAACTTATTCTGAGACAGAGAATGGGAGGTGCTTAATACAAGTGATTAATTTAATACTACAATTTAATTTTCTTCCCTTTATTCCCCCCCCCCCAGTACTGTAGGAAATTTTTTGTCACGATGGCTGTGCAGCAGTGATGCACACCAAAGTGCTCCAGTATAAAGCCTCCTTTCATACTCTACAACAGGATGACTTTTAATGCTCCAAGTCTGTGTGGTCTCCATTTATTATGCTCACATTGCCTGCATATCTAGCTAGGGCAGAGCTGATATCCAAATACACTTTCTCAACATTTGCTTACAGAGGTGTTTGAGAAATTTTTTTCCTGTGGGTGTTCAGAGTTTTAGTCAAGAATCAGGAAATACTATCTCCAAAATGCAACACTTAAATCTTAAATGTCACAAGCATAAATAAGTTCAATGATTTAAAAGGAAAAAAAAAAAAAACCTTGGAGAAGTGCATTTATGAGTAAACGCACCTGAAATTCTGCTACCCCAAAGAAGTGATTATGATGATAAATAAAACTCTACAAATCTGTAGTACTTGTCCAAGCAGATCACCCACTAACACATTAATAAAAAAAATATCACACACACAATTCTGTATTGACATTGGACAAGTGTAGCTGAAACTCTAACACGGTAACCTTTATTCCTATCCAGTGCCTGAAAGAAATTTTTGTTTAAAAAAAAACCCAACAAAAACCCAAACCAAAACAAAAACACCTCAGCTGCTTTTTCTTCTCTGGCAGAGTACAAAGTCCTCATCTATTTTTTGAGTTTGATACTCTTTGAGAAAAAATGGGGCCCATAACCATTAAACAATGTGAGAAAATAAATCCCCATTTTTGTGACCTGTGAAAATAGCAATCATTTGTACCTCTGTGGGCCCAGAGGAGCGTAGTGAAGTTGTCACCAATGATTTCCATGTGTTTTGGAATTTTACATATAGCTTTATTAGCTCACTCAGACCCAGTTTGGCTCTTCTATTTTCAGCAGGTTGAGCTTATACAAGGATTTCTCGCCAAAAGCAACAAAACATGATTCAATATGGTATGTGGTGATGGAAAGACATGGAGAAATCAGGCAGCTTACTGAAAAACTGAGTTAGCCGATCTAGCTTCAGCTTTTAAGCCTCTCACTTATTTTTTCTCATCACTCACCTTGTTTTGTGAGATCTTCTACTGCTTTTAGGAGGGAGTTACCAATGAGTTGAGATTTGGGATTTCCTTGTATTTTTCCCAAGTGTTGAACTTTGTATTGTGTGGTCCTTATTGTAACTGAAAATATAGATCTAAGTTTTCAAAAACTCTCTCAATATTCAATTTTATTTTATTATTTATTAAATGCAGTATGTATGAGATTGCTGTCATTGTTCTTATAATTAAATATAGGCATGTGTTAGTTTTTCTTCCTATACATATGTAACACAGAGTGATGACATTTAGAAAAAGTCTAAGGCAATTATACTTTCATCTGGCCTTTACTTAAAAAGATTTCAGTCTCTAGATGAATAGTACTGGAGCTGAGGGGCACCAGTGATGAAATAAGCTGGGTAGTCTTGTTGATAATCCAGCCACTTTGAAAGGATCTCCTAAATCTATGCATAGCACTTCTGAAAAGCATATTTTCCTGCCTGCTCCCCCAAAAGCCACTTAAAACAGAAATATTCTAATTATCATCCACTCTCTAATTCTGTCCTCTGGGACACACTGAAAGAAAGTAGAGATGGACGCTCCTCAATAACAGGTAAAATCTATTAACTTCTGAGATGTCAGCAACGTGCCAGGTGTAACTAAGAGATTTCTGTTGATGTGGAAGGAAGTCACAAATCTACTAGACATGAAAGCAGAGGTGTTTTCTGTGTAAGCAGGCAACAGGAATTAGCCTCCATTTCTGCTGTGGTCTCCTGTGCATCACAGAACTTACAGTCTCAGGTGTTTCGCAGCTCCGTCTTGCACTGAAAAAACACTGTGAAGGCAAGTCAAAAAGTTGTGAAAAATTACAGAGATGCAAATAGTCAGTTATGTGCATTAACACAAGGAGCTTTTCAAAGCAGCGAAGTGGTATCTGCAGGCACACAGTGTACCATTATCATTAGATAAAGATGAGAAAATAAAGGTGACCCACACAGAAATCTGAACTACTGAAACTCCAGCTTTTATTTCCTCTTTCAGCTGCCTTGTTTAGCAAAAAGTTAAGGCTTGAATTAAAAGACTTGCCCGTGGGCCAAACTAAATACTATCAAAATTCATTATTTAGGTCATTATTAAGTGATTAGAGGAAAAACACCTATTTTTGCTTTGTGCCAAGATCACTTAAAGGCTTGCTCAACCTAGATTTTAATTAATGCTTAGGAGAAGGAAGAGTATGTATAGTTCCTGCTGCTGAATGCAGTTACTAGATACCAGGGATACCTTTTCCCAGAAAGCTCTTATAAGGAAGTGAAAAGAAAAAAATAAAAAAGAAAATCTGAAGGAAGTTTGATGATAAAACTGAACCTTCCATCACAAAGATTTAAAGAAACATGGGTAGAGTGTTGCAGGAAACATGTGAAAACTTGCCAAACTTTAGAACTAGAGGCAATCCTTCTTAGACAGGTTTTAACTTTATCTTATGGAAGTATTTTAATTTCCTTTTTGGTTTGGGTGGAAGGAAAGAGAAACGGAAAGAGAAACCTTAGGGAAGATGCCAGTGAAGATGTAGTACAATGTTTAATAAAGAAGAGATGGCTAAATATGTGCAAAGAAAATATAGGAATAAGGCATGTAAACTTTAAGGAATTAAAATAAGCTTTTTCCCTCCTAACTAGGTATTGGATTTTCCTGAGGGGTATGTGAATATCTCATTTGAATACAACATAGCCCTGCTTTTTAAAAGCTTTACAGGTTTTTGCATCTGGGACACCACACGTTTTGGCTTGTTTAAATGTGCAAGCACACTTTTCCTGAAGTCTGTAACAATCCTGCACCGGAGTCACATCAGCTGTGATACAACCTTCCTGTCCAAAAATCTATAGAGAAAATTGTATATTCACAAGAACTACATCATGCCCTAACAAAAGTCTCTTCTAATAAACTGCCCCAGCCTTGCTTTTCAGGATTGAAGCAGAGGTTACACCTGCCCAACATATTTTATCTTAACATGAAAGTGTTTAATCTTAAGCAATCTAAACATCAGATACACAAATTCGTTGCTTAGATATGCCCATAATCACGACATGGTTGTTATTTCTTCACTGTTATTTCTGTGTACTGTTCAGAAACTGCATTTCTGAAGCTGTTTTAAAAATGTTTAGAGTTCTAGTATTTTAAGTGGACAGCTAAGTGGAATGATTTCCATTCACAAGGCATAATTAGGAGAGATGTCCCACTCTACATTTAGCTGCCCAAATGATCTCATATTAATGATGGCTTTTTGAACTCTTTAGCCTGGTATGAACAGAAAACAAGTTACTGTACTACCTGGTTCACTGGAGGCAAATTTTATACCTGAAATATAACAGATTAATTTTTCTACTGTGATCCAAAAAACCCCTAGATAATTTACAATGTTTTACAGTGATAGAATACGCATGATGCAAACCTGATGTGCTTGTTTGCTTTCTCTTTTAACAGGAACTCATAACCACGTTGTACATTGGATTCTTGGGGTTAATTTTTTCATCTTATTTTGTTTATCTTGCTGAGAAGGATGCAGTTGATGAAGATGGAAAGACAGGTTTCTCCAGCTATGCTGATGCCCTTTGGTGGGGTGTGGTAAGTCCTTGACAGTCAAAGCTGTATGCAAACAGTGCATAAGGTTTTCTGTTGAAGTTGTGATATTTTTAAAAAAAATCTGGTCTTTCTTTCTTTGCAGAATGTATTTCTGTAGGGAGGCTCAACAGCCTTTTAAGAAGGTTACAAGAAAGAAAGTCATACATACAATTAAACTACTTGGGTATTAAATTTTGTTGTGGAAGCAGGTCAGCAAGTCATGAATGTTTACAGATATTAAACATCCACATCTCATAAGAGTGTAAATTCCCTCCAAAACCTACACCACTTCTTTTAAACTCTACTTAGTTATCTGCAAAAGGTGCATAACTTTAAAACTATATTCTGTATATGGAAGTGGGGTAATAACTATTTTTTTTGAGTAATAATGCAGACTTTTATGCAGGTAAGAGGTTCCTGTTGGCTTTTTTTTAAAATGAATCTGTGATTCTCTACTGTAAAGGTAAATAGATCCATCGAAAGCAACTGGCAAAGCTTCATGGATTCATCAAATCCTTTGGATATCAGTCACCAGTCAGGTGCATTTTGTGAAAATCTTTGGTGAAATAAAGGAAGAAAATACCCTTAAAACAGAACTGGGCTTTTGAGAGCATTGTGGTAATTATCATGTGCATGCCCAGAATCCGTTGAAAAGGGAATAGAGAGCTGTGAAACAGAATAAGAGGCCAGATTTTTTCTAGACTCCCTTCATATGGCTGTTCTCATTATATTTCTCATTGTGACTTAAGCTTTCCTTCTTTACTAGCTTTTGCATAAACTATCCCTTCTCTTGTGGGCCTTTTTTGTGAGGAGAACCTCACAAAATTTCTGAGTTGGCTGTCTCGTAACAAACCCAAAGAGATCCATCACATCGAGAGGACCAGAACAGATGCAGAGCCCCCAACTTCCAGAGAAGGAAGGATATATTTCAAGACTATATACTGGATTTGTTCTTAGATAATAGACTTGGAAAAATGCCAGTTATTGGGCCATAAACCAATTTTTTCTCCACATCCAAATAAACTGGAAAGTCTGTCAAGGCAGACAAAATGTTCCTAACAGATATATGTTTCTAATCTTTAATTTAGATGCTGCATAAGCCTCTACTTCAATGAAGTATACAGAAATGTAGACTATATTACATGTAGCCTGAGTTACCACTTTTTAAGTGGTTCTGTATAAAAATACTTTAAACATTAAATTCCTGTCACTGGGTTGTCAAATATTCATTTCATTTGCAGAGTATCACCTTTGGCTGTGCAAAAAAATAGTACAAACTGAGAAGAATCTACTAAAAAAGAAAAATCCACTAAATGGCCAGATGGACCTGATTATCTAAGGTGCTGGGAAGAAATGAAACCACAAATTAGCCCATGCAATGATCACTTGTAAAAGTCCTCAATGGAAATATGATAAAATTTTCAGAATATAAAATCTCATGGTTATAGATATGAGGCCACCTCTGGCTAGTGCAGGAAAATAATAAATGTATCAGAAGCACAGATTGTGCTGTAATTGAGGAGAAAAACAATTAGGATATAATTGAAAGATACTCCATGTCTGCTTTAAGGAAACAAACCAGTACACAGGCTCACTTATTCTTCTATTATTTGAGCAGTTCAGCTCCAACACCAGTGTTCCAATGACTGAATACAGTGGAACACAGCTCCTGTTCTGGCTTTACTAATGGTCTGGCTGAATGGTCTGTGAAGTACATCTGATTAAAAGTGGGGCTGCTTGAGGGAAGTTCAGCAGCATCAGGGACTCCCATAAAAGTTTGTGCTAGTTCAGATAAACCCATGAGAAATAGCTCATAAATTTTTCTAGCGTAGTGAAGTTCCAAGTAAGTTTGTAGTATCTTTGAATTAGAATGACACCAGTGAAAGAAAGGGAAAGCATATAGTTTATTAATAAGGAGATCTAAATTTAATATGTAAACATTAAAGGATAGTGATTCATGTTGGCTCTGCCCAGTGTCTTTGGTGTTTCATAAAGTAATTTCTAGGCCTGTAAGTGCAAAAGGCCAGAAATGCCCAAAATCAGACCTGATTTGGAGGAGTGGGGGAAGTTGGACAAAGAACTTACCAAACTGAGAGAAACAAGGTACAGTGGAAAACAATAGAGGATTTCCAGCAATGAGTTGGGAACTAGCCCTCACTTTTAGCATCCAGTTCTGTCCACGTATATTCATACATAGGTTATTCCAGTGCACTTTTTTCTACCTTTCTACCTTCCTTTCCTTTTTTTTTTTTTTTCTTTTTAAGCTCTAGTTATCCAGAGCTTGCTTTATGAGTTGCATTGAATACTTAGCTATGGATTACAAAATACTTTTAAATGCTAGAAACTACAGCACTGATTTGATTAAAGAGTAAAAAAAAAAACCAATGTTAAAAAAGCCAGGATGTGTTTATACAAGAGTATTTTGGACTTCAGGAATATAAAAGGAATTCAGTTATGAAGACCAACAGATAAGTTTAAAATGCACTTTATTACCTTGCTGAGATAGATGACTTGGAATCTGTGTTTCAAAGTGTATGTAAAGGCCGTGCAAAGTGTTCAATGGGTTTTGTTGTTGTTTTCCAAAACTTCACTTGTTTTGTGTTAACAGCAAGATAAAATCAGCTTGTCTTTCTCTAGCTGTGTGAGGCACATGAAGAACACTGTTTAAATTGTTGTTTAAGCTTTTCAGGCATCTAGGCCTCCTCAGCATTCAGTGAGTCACGGTGCAGGTGCAGTTCACAGCTGGGAACAGTGACAAAGGACAAAGTGAATCAGTTTCTTTTTCTTTTCAAATCTTCTGTAACATAGAAACACAGATGTGGAGTTACTAGGGAGTGAAATTTGATTTCACTTTTGCCTTTCAAAACTAAACCAGAGGAAAAAAAAATCTCAGTAGCAAGTATTTGAAAGTGTCTGACAAAAACCACAGAGTGTATTATGGGGAATATTTTGCTTTGAGTAGAAAGTGCAAGCTTGCTGAACTTGATACAAATGACCTGAAAGGTTTAAATGTGAAGAAAAGAAAAAATAAAGAATGAAGGAGAGTTGGAATTAGATGCTAACTACATTCACCTGCTTCAGTTAAATGCGAAGTCGTTTCACCCAGATTTGGCAGGCAAACAGGTTAAACTGCAATAAAATATCAAAGACTTGTATTCTACATGAAGCTACTTTCAGAAGTTTTAGCATGTACAACACATGCAACAGCATTCTAACAGCATAGTCAGGCTGCCACAATTGCAACCCATGTCACAGAAGTTTTCCTGTCCTTTCTGGGTACTTTTTCTTGAGGAAAGAAGAGCACACAGGAGGCTTCTCTTCTGTTGGCCCTTCCACACTTGTCTCTTGCTGCTGGTAACACTTACTGGTCTTGCTGCAAACTCAACTGTTCTGTACCATTGAATTTGCATTAACTAGTTTCTCCAGTAAATTGGTGTTAACTGGCAGAGGTACTTAGGATCAGTTGCTCAGAATTTCCAGTAGTAAATTTTCGTGCCAGAGGTAGCAGTTTGAACCCCTTTATATTTAGTATGTTTTTTGAGGTGTGCAGTTCTGACTCTTCACACTTCAGGACACCTGCCTGTCTTAAAGCATCTGGGCAACTCTGTTGACTTCTACTGAATTTAAGTTTTTCCCTTTTTGAAGTGTACAGATATGTTTTCAGAGCCTGTGTTAGAGCATGTGCACACCAGCTGGAATGTGCCACCATAAATCTGTGTTATGAAGGAGGTGTCATTTTCCAAAAACCACATTCGATATTCTCTTCTCAGAGATACTAATAACATTTGGATGTGCAAGTAGAAAAAAAAATAATCTGTTGTGATTAAGAAATCCAGAGAATTACATTATTTATAATCCTTTCCATATTCTATGTACTAATTAGATTACCAAGAACGCATCCTCTTAAGGTAGCCAGGGAAAAACTTTCTGAGACATGTTCAGGCACCTGCAGGAATCTGCCAGCCAAATGCTTGCTGTAGAGATGGAAAATTCATCTTTTCTGTGGTTACAGCTTTCATGCTGTCTTCCATAGTAACACTAAGGCAGCTCAACATTACTGCAGTTTGTTTTTGAGCCCTGAGTGCTGGAGAAGTCAGGAAAAAAAAAAAAAAAGAAAAAAAGCCCAAACCAAACAAACCACCCACAAAAAACCAAGAAGCCTTTCATAGGAAAAAAAAAAGAGAGGAAAAGGAAGGAAAAATCACAGACTTTAAGGGGTCATCTGGGTGCACTGAAGAGCTGAAGTGCTGTTAAAGAAACACTGCTTTAACTTCCTCCACTGCCCACTAACACATACTGCATTTCAAAGTTGAATTTTGGGGGGTCTGGTTTAATTTTGGGGACTGGCAAATTCATCTGTTTGTACTGCTGGTAGTACACAGCACCTGAGTCACTTCACAAGCCACATTAAATCTGGACAAACACCTGCGAAGACAAAGTTCCTGCTGAGAGCAGTTCACAGTTCAAAATAACAATATTCATTCGAAGATATAGATTCTACAAAGTGAACTTCATCAAGTGAGAAATTTATGATGAATAAACACAAGCCTAACTTTTTTTGAACTTGGAAAAATTACGTTTGATAGTAGTTGGTATTTTTTTCCCTGCAAATATTTCTTCTAGCTCTCTGTAGAACTGCTCTGAGAGGAGGAGGAAATATATTCTTCGCATGCCTTTATTGCTTGATAGCTTCTTCTGAGAAGCCTATTTTTGCATAATATCTAAGCATTTGTCAGCAAATTTTTCCATAAAAGGCAGCCTCTTTTGTAGTCAGTGTAAATTTACATATTCTTTCAAGTCTGTGTTGGCTGTATTTCTGCTACCATTCAAGGCAAAGTGAAGGGAGGGGGACTAGGTTTAGGGCTGGGGCTCCCAAATAGAAGTGCATTTTTGCTATTTAAAGTTCTCCCTAGTGGTTAGCATTGGTGACAGAATTCTTCATTTCCTCACCAGAAGCCTTTCACTTCTCAGGGAGTACAAGCCACATTTCTCACACCATTTTATGGCAGCATCAGAGCTCTGAGTATGCTAAAAAGCCTTAATGGCTCTGGCCAGGCACACCAGGGGTCACCCCCACACCCTCATGACTTATTGAGGCTCAACCCTGGGGTTTTTTTTTGCTGCCTGAGCTGTGCTGGAGGAGAGCTGGTTCCCAGCTCAGCCACAGTCTGGTGAGCTGGATCTCAACCCACAGTCTGGCTTCCATACTCAGCCTCAGACATCCCTCACTACCTGGATATTGCTGTATGACTGGGATTCTTTGTTGGGCACAGTCAGTGTCTGAGTCTATCCTACTCTGAGCCTGTGCCCAGAGTGGTAAGGCCCCTGCCTGTCCAGATGTAGGATTCCCTTGGCTTGCCTGGGGATCCTCTTTGGGATCAGCTGATTATCACCTTCCTCTGGGGAGCAGCTGGCCCTTGTTGATGGGCCCTTCTGATGGACTAGCATTTACCTGAACTCTGATCCCTGCCCAGCACCAATTCTTTACTGTCCACTGGCCTCATAATGAATTCTCTTCCTTCCTATTGGGGTTCATCAGGAACAGCCCAAAACCTCCATCATGCTCAGGTCCTCCTGCCTGCATGATTTTCCAGGAGTGGCCTGCCACCCCCACAGTGATTTAGTCCCTCTTCAGCAAGTCCCTACAGATCCCAGAGCTGTGTAAGCACATGCCTTGCTTAGAGTGGAGGTGGGGAGGGGTGTTGTTAAGGCCCCGAGGGCACTAATTGGCCTAATGACCCTGGCCAGCATCACCAGTGGCCTCTAGCCACATCCAGGGACTCTATTTAAACTCAGAATCTTCCTACAGGAGAGATGGTCTTTAGCTTTACTGCATCTGGGTCTGGCTGTGGAGTCCTTTAATCCTGAGTTTCACCTAAGGACTAATATTTTGCCAGTGCCTCATCCCTGTGGACCTACATGCTGACCACTGTACCTGATCCTAATCCTGACCTGTGGATGGAATTCCTGGCTTAATGTCAGACCTGCCTTGTTGCTAAGATACTGCTTTATACTCCAGACTCTTGATTGGATCTGGCTGCACTTTCTGCTCCTGTTTTGCTTGGCTGCTGTGGGACCAGGTCCTTAGGATAGATAACGTAGCCTGCTGGGTACATTATCTTCCTTGACTCTGGGTTCCTTTGTCCCTTAGGGAGTACCTGGCCTCTGGTAAGCAATGAGCAGATCCAGGTATAAGCATCTTGTGGCTTAAACACAATTTTGAGTGGCAAAGTACTCTATTTGTTGGGGGAGGAATGAAAGGTAAGCACAGGGCTCAGCTGCATTCAGCTCTTGGTCTACTGGCAGGTTGATTTTGGGAGTTAACACGTCCTGGAATGGTTCTGTGTTCCTCTTCTTGCCATGAAGATTCAGCTGGGATGGTGTAAATTCTGTCCCTTTTCATCCCTGTCAGCACAGGGCTTACCCTGCCTCTCCCAGTGTGTGCCTGACTGCAGAGATGGGCAAATACCCATGTTGGTTGTGTGCAAGTCGGTGCTTTCAGGGCTTTCTTCTGTTCACTGTGGAACTACATTTTAAAAGCAAAGGCAGAAAAACTGCAAGCCTATGGTTTCAAGCCCACAGGGCCAATTCTTGCAGTTTTGGAATGGTGGAAGCAGCCAGCTACAAGCTGTAAGAACAGTCCAGTCATCCTACAGCCAGACTACTGTTGCCTCCAAAACAGTGGTCAGCTGTGAATGTCTGCTGAAGAATGTAAAACCAGGATAAATCAACAGTGATGTTTAGGGTACTCCCATATCCAAACGCTGCTCATTCATGCCTGTCTCCTGATATTTCTCTAATTTATTTCTCCTTTTGTTCTTTTTTCCCTGCTTTTTGGAGAGAAAAGGTGCCCTGTTGCACTGAAACAGGTGTTTGTTTTTGGCCTAGGTAACTGTCACGACAATTGGGTATGGAGACAAAGTTCCCCAGACGTGGATTGGGAAGACAATAGCTTCCTGTTTTTCAGTATTTGCTATCTCTTTCTTTGCTCTGCCAGCGGTAAGTAGAGTTTGAATCTGTCTGACTTGGGTGCACAATTAAGTAATTTTAAATTGGTGCCTTTGGTAGGAAATAACAGGGTTGGATGTTGCTTCAGAATGTGCACACACACATCCCCAAGTGTATGTTTGTGTGTATGGAAACACGAAGGAAGGACATCAACCTCTGGGGTCATCCAGAGGAGAGCCACTAAGATGCTCCAAGGGATGAAGCCCCTCTCCTATGAGGAAATGCTGAGAGATTTGGGATTGTTCAGCCTGGAGAAGAGAAGGCTTTGGGGTGACCTAATTGTGGCCTTCAGTACCTGAAGGGAGCCCACAAGAAAGATGGAGAGAGACTATTTCCAGGGGCCTGGAGTGACAGGACAAGGGGGAATGGCTTCAAACTGTCAGAGAGCAGGTTTAGATTGGAATTAGGAAAAAATTCTTCCCTGTGAGGGTGGTGAGGCCCTAGCACAGGTTGCCCAGAGAAGCTGTGGCTGGAAGTGTTCAAGGTCAGGTTGGATGGGGCTCTGAGCAACCTGGCCTAGTGGAAGGTGTCCCTCTCCAGGGGTTGGAACTGGATGACCTTTAAGGTCCCTTCAACCCAAGTGATTCTATGATTCTGTGAATGAAACTGCTGTATCTTTACAGCATTTGTTTTAGATAAAGGTGGCCTAGAAAGGAGGTAAGAATAACTTCCACTACTTGAAGAATTGAAGCTATTCTGGTCTATGAGTTGTAGAGGGGCTTTTAATCAGCATGTTTGTGCCAGAGGTGACCACTTCTTTGTTTCTGTTTTGTGGTTATATGATATCAATTTGGTGTCCTGTGAGGACAGGAACAAAAAGAACACTTCTATGGCATCTGCCATCCTGTGTGGTGCTATAGAGATCTTTGGGCTTTTTGGATCTTTGAATAAACAGGGTGAGAATAAAGACAACAGCATTGAGGCAATTAGACAAGACAAAGTATTTCTTCAGTAACTATCAATTTTAACAGAAATGTTGAAATTATTAAGCCTGTCTTTGCTCAATTGGACTGGAAAATCAAACTAGGTTCTGGCTTTATTTGTGGTAGTGGTTTTTTTGTTGGGTTTGCTTTCTTTTTTTTTTTTTTTGCTGTGGGGGAGCAGGTGGGTTTGGGGTTTTTTTAGGGAGGGTTGAGGATGAGTTTTTTGGGGGATTGGGAAAGGTTTGGGATTTGGTTTTCTTGTGGCAAGGAATTAAAAATAAATGCAAAGAATAGCTGAGAATCAGTCATGTGACATTGTCATTTGCTTCTCCCACCATTGTGTAGGGCTGCCTTTGGAATGTGTCTGCCTCTGCAAATGTCTCTGATTCCTGTAGCCGGTTGTTCACACCAACAAACACATGCTGTTTACTGAAGTTACACGATGCCAGTATTGATCTGCTCAATTTCAGATTTATTTGTTGGAATAAATAAATTCTGTTACTGGGACATTTGAAAAATCATGATTTTTCTTTTTCTCAGAAAGTCTTTTATAAAATGTCTGTTTCCTTCATATGCTAAGTATTTGATTTAGGTATGTGAAGCCATATTGGAGTCTGACTAGGAATTCTGGATATATTTAGGGTATTTTGGGGTCCGGTTTTGCCCTGAAAGTACAGCAAAAGCAACGTCAGAAGCATTTCAACAGACAAATCCCAGCTGCAGCTTCCCTAATTCAGGTAAGGCCCCTAACAGTAAAATACATAGGAACTTATTAGAGAAGGATTGTGGCCTAGTAGTTCAAATACTGAGAATCATGGTTCCTAGATTTTATTATAAATCTATACTTGTGTTTAACCACTTAGTAATTTTGATCCACTTTAGTCACTAGAGAAAATTAGATAATTGCCTGTCCTCCATCTCTAGGTGTGCTAACCTGATATTCACAGGCATAAGGACACTAACTGGACACAATGAGTATATGTGGTGAAATAGTAAAAAAAAAAAAAAAATCTTCATGATAATATTTAATTCATAACTTCCTCTTTATATTCTCTTAGGTCCTGTGCATCTGCGAAATCCTGAGGTGGTGAATGCGTGTACAAATACATGTAAACACACACCTCTATTTAGACAAATGCCCCAGGATAACAGTCTATTTAGACAAATGCCCCAGGATAACAGTCTATATGATAATATAACAAATACAGTAACATGGTGCACAAATATTGAATGTGGCACAGTGAAGGAAAAAGGAAGCAGCAGTATCCAGTGATGCTTGTGGGGATTCACTTCTATGGGGGTTGTTTTGTCTTGATCCCCCCACCCCACACACTGTGGGCAGGGATAGATCCCAGCTCCTAGGGAGAGTGCACCAAGGAGTGTCCTGAAGATCACTGTGTAATGCGTGGAGCTGTCCTGGTGCAAACTACATTCACCACGGTTATGTAGAGGGAGGAGTGTATTTTGTTAGTTATGGTGTTGTGGTATAGCACCATGACTGCAGTCAGACCCCTTTGCAGCTTGTTTACCTCGACTGAAAGTTTTGTTGTCAGTTCGATTTGCAGCGAAATCTGACTTACCTGCCCTAACAGTGGCTGCTTTATTCACTGCGATTGTTGGGTTTGGGTTTCATTGCAGACTCTGTGGCGGTGCTACGCAGCAGAGAAATCCTGCAGTTCCACAGCGACGTGGAAGATCTATGTTACACCCCCAGCGCAAAATCCCAAAAAGCCAGCAGCGCCATCTAGCCCTAGTCTGAGAAAACAGGTAACGGAGGATGGGCAGAGCTCGGTTCTGTGCTTGCTTTTAAATCTCAGTGGAATAACTTGCCAAAAGCCTCGTAAAGTGAGTGAAGAATCTGGACAGCTGAAACACGCTTGATTGTTTTCCTCATGCCACAGCGCGATTGGCTGCGTTTTCCTTAAAAATATTCCTGAGGGAACTTTAAATTGCCTTGGTGGTCAGACAGGTGCCAGTTCTCCATTGTTTTATCCCCTTTGAAGTCTCCTACGTTCTCAAAGGGTACTGTAAAGCAATGACGTGTTCCTTTTGCATAGTGGTTCATACAAGAAGAAAGGAGAAAGATAGTTTAAAAACTTATGTTCACATTCAACCTGTGGCTGACAAGTAGCTGTGCTCTGTGGTACTTTTATTTGGGGCTGAGTGTAGAAATTAGGGCAGATTCCTGAGTTTTGGGTGCAGTAAAGTGGAACAGTGTTTGCCTACACAGGTGGGATTGCCCAAACACAGTCCTGTAGTTGCACTGCCAAGCTTGCCCAGCCTTCAGCACCCTGCCAGAAAGGCAGAGGTCTGCAGCAGTTCGAGCTCAGAGTCTCAGGGTTTCTCAAATGATGTTGGAGGCCTGGTTTTAGGCAGTGAAATGCCACTGATGCCTGTTGCCCCGGGGAGAAGGGCAGTACAATTTCACATGGAGAAGGCTGTAAGGGCATGATGTGTGTGCACGTTTGTGTTGTGTCACAGCAGTGTGACCTGCTCAGTATTGAGCAGAGTGTGACTTTGCCCTGGCTTTGCCTTCTCATAACTGGAGACAGAAAAAACAGGAGGAGAGGGGTAAAGCTGAAGTAAGGCTCCTTTGTAAGTGGTGCTGAACAGCAAACAGTCAATGGTTTGAGAGCTGAAAAAAATAGATGGTATTTTCCCTCTGTTTTTTCTATTCAGAGGAATTTCCCAAACATATTAAACCTGAACCTCCCTGTGAACTGCTAACCCTAATTTAAGAACTAAGCCATGGTTCTTTCATCTCTTACCAAAGGCTCATCTTCTCTTATGTTGATCTAAACCTTAATTTTTTTGTTTTTAAGTGCCAATTTTAGGACATTTATTAGGCTTCTAAAATCAGGAGAACTGTATGGAGGAGGAGGAATTTATCTTCTCCTGATGTGCATAAGTTGGCCTTTTTGGTAAAAGGTGAATTTTTCTTCGGTTGAAAAAACTGCACAGGGCCTAGTTCACAGTTCAAAGTCTATGGGTATGTTTAATTAAAGCTTTAGAAACATGATACAGCCAAGCTGATGTGTACTCAAGAGGTTAGTATTTTGTATGCCTTGAGTTTTGGTACTTGAGACCTGATTTTTCAAAATGTGCTGGGCGTCTTCTCCTGAGAATCAATTCTTACCAGATTTTAGTTGATAATTCGGAATCAGATATTTTGAAAACAAAGGTTCTAACCCTTTCACTTAATTTCAATTTCATTATTTAAATAAAAAACATATGACCTCAAGTAAATTTACTGCATCCTGAGGGTCACATGTGTACTTGTCTGTGTTTGATAATATCTTCTGATATAATTCCATTTCTACCACCACAGGCTAGAAGATACAAAAGAAAAGGGAAGCTAGGATGTGGTAATGGTTCTGCACCTGCAATAAACCCAGGAGAAAATGCCTTGTCTGTTCCACAGATCACTTATGATCACATTGATGAACAAGAGCACAAAAAAGATGTATCTTTCTACATTGATGAACCTAGAGGTAATTTACTTACATTGACTTTAGCTTTTTTTTTTTTTTTTAAGAGATGTTGTTAGAAAGAACTGACATGCTGAAGGGAAAATTTCTCACCGAATCAGTAAAGCAAGATGCCTCCAACCAATGATTGCATAACAAAAGTAGGAAGACACAAATTTAGATACATAAGGTGTGAATATCAAGATCTTTCTTTGTTTACCAAATTTAAATCAATTAAAATGTTGGCTATATTGTTAATTCTCCTTTTTTGAATTATTTCAGAAGTGTGTGGAAAGCTTCCTCAAATCTGCCCCACCTTTAAACTTTATCTCGCAGAGAATCTGAAGGAAGGAAAAATAAACCAGGAAAAATATTTTTACTTTTTTTACAGCACCCTCTTAAACATTGTGCAAACAAATTGTGATAAGAACAGCTAAGCATTTTTATGCCTACATCAACCAATAGGTTTTTATAAATGGGATATTTTTCTTGCTTCATTTAAAATATTGTATGTTTCTATAAATGACGGGTGTATTTCAACCTGAAAACTGATTGAACTTCAGTGCTGAATTAAGATAGTTGCTTTGTTTGTAAAATTCTTATTTTTAATTAAGTTTGTAATGGAAACGTGCATATGAAATGGTATTGTTTACTATAAAAGAAGATTTTTTGGAAAACTAGTGTTTCCACTTCTGTGTTGATGTCCTTTGTCTGATGGGGTTGGGGATCTGTTCTGGATCTGCTAAAAGGGAGAATGTTTCCTTGTAGTCTGAGTTATGTTCCATACCTAGAGGCATACAAAGCCTTGCCAAGTTTACTGAGTTATCCAAAGAGGCTGGCCCTAGTCTAGGATATGTTATGTCATGATTTGAGTTAGGTTTTCATCTTTCTTTGATAAACCTGAACATCAACTCTGTATGAAATTGCTGCTCTTACATCACATTGAAGCTGACACAAAACTTCAGCCTGGACAGAGGATGGTTGGAGTCTTGACATGAAGATTTATTTAATAAAAAGTACTTCAAATATTTTTGCCCCCCAAAAGGGAACATGTGGTGTCTTCTTGTACTGAACACAATCAAAAGTGGGAGTTTCACTGGGTTACTCTGACTTTATAGAGTTGCTAGATTGTCAGTGCAACCTGTGTCATCCACGCTGGAGCAGTCAGATGTGGAATAGCAGGAATCTGAGAGCTGTGGCATATTGAGGCACATCTGTAAGGGACAGGGACATCTGGCTTTCACAGGGAGACCTTCAAGAGGTTACATGCAATTGCTAGCCATGAAGGGCCACTGCAGAAAGGAGAGCTTTCCTTCCACTGATGGAAGTTTCCATTCCCCCTCATGCTCTTCCTTGTGTTTTATGCTCTGCTGTAAATGTCTAACCTGTTACTTTGAGGTCAGGTTGCTTTTCAGCAATTGTGGTATTTTAATTGTTGTTTGGCACTGGCAGTGCTTTTATGGGTTCTGGGAAAGGGGGTGAAGGGTGTGATATTTATAAATGACATGTATCAGAATACTGTGTTCATTCTCAGCATTTATTGAAGCAGTGCAGCTTCCCTTGCTGACCAAGTAATAGCAGATTTCACTGAGTGTATTTTGATATTTTGATATCAGTCAGTGCTGGACAGAAGGAGCAAAGTGTTGTATAATTTGTAACAGCACTGTAGACCATAAGATGTTGAGGACTATGTTGGCTGCATTCAGGACTCTGGCAGTGCATGTTTATTCACTAAAGCTTTGTTCTCTGAATGGTCATAATTAGTCTGAGCAAAGCTCTTCATCACAAGAAAGGGGGTAAAAAGACAATCCTGTATCTCTTTCTGCTTGGTAACAGGAAAATGAAAGAATTTCCCCCCCTTCTTCTGAAAATGTTTTCTTATTTTACTTTTAAGCTGGTCTGAGTTATTCTTGTTGTGAGGGACAGCCATGCATATTATTCCCTTACCGATTAAGTTTTATCTATTTTTCATTTTCTTTCACTTTTTGCCTTAGCCAGTGTCAGGGGTAAATCCCACTTAATCTGATTTTTCTGATTCATTCCTTCTGTTGCAAAGCTTCCAGGAATGTAGTTGGCAAACTCAATTGCTCAATTGACTGAACATTCTTGACACCTCTAAAAAGTTTAAACCTGATTTCTCACAGTGAAGTTCTCCTTGCCAGAATTAATAGGCTTCTATTCTTGGAAACTGGAAGTACTAGGCTTCAAGCCTGTAAATGGAGTTATTTTTTTTTCCTCTCAAAGCCGAAAGTAGAAACGGCAGAGAAAATAATAATAATAAAAAAGGTAATTGAAAAGAGCCATGATAGCTTGTATTTGAGTGTTGCTATAGTGGAATATTTTATCCATTGGTTGTGGGGGCTGGATATTTTACAGATGATGGTGAACTTAGATTTTGAATTAGATCACATTTACTATATCACTTTTTACTAAGAGGAACAGAGCTATTGCTTTAAAACAGCTCTTCTATTCTGCTGCTGGGGTCAGATGTGAGAGGGACTGTAGGAAGGCATGAAACAAATGCCTGTCAAGTGCAGACAACAGAAAATTCCTTGTTTCTTGCAGAAATAGACTGAAATGTAGTTAAAATATCCTTGATAAATGAGGAATTTACCTTAATCCAGGAACTGCATTATGTATGTGCACCTTTTTTCATGCAAATAAAATTTTTCTTATGAAATCTTGTTCATGTCTCCATGTCCACCCAGAATCCTCTTGGCTTGCTCAAAACTTGCCTAGGAGGCATATCTTTCCAAGCTGGGCAAAAATGCTTTCCTTTTTTATACAAAGAAGGTTTTAGAAAAGGGAAATCTTAGAAATAATGTTGATCATGTGTTTTATGAGATACTTGTGTATGTGGAATAAAAAACAGGTAGTGGATAGTGCATAATATAGAAATAAAATCTTTGCTCACCAAAACCAGTGGAACTTCAAAACAAATGCTTGATAACCTAACAGGAAAACAGCCCCTGATTTCTGCACCATGCATGGGGTTCTGGGTGTGACTGATTTAGGGTGCTCTGTAACACTAAGAACTTGACCATTCTTACAGAAATGGAAAGGCCAAAATCTTCCACAATAATAGTTTCCTTGTTTGAAATCAAACCTCTCACAATTTCTTTTTATAAAGAAATTAGTAAGGAACAACTCATGCAAACATAGATTTTTAGAAAAACAGTTCTAGAAAATGTGATGTGGAATCAGGGAATTGTCATAGAATGGTTTGTGTTGGAAGGGAAGATCATCCAGTTCCAATCCATTGCCATGGGCATGGATACCTTCCACTAGACCAGGTTGCTCCAAAGTCCATCCAGCTTGTCCTTGAACACTTCCAGGGATGGGGCATCCACAGCTTCTCTGGGCAACCTGTGCCAGGGCCTCGCCATCCTCACAACAAAGAATTTCTTCCTAATATCTAGTCTGAATATCTCCTTTCTTGGTTCAAAACCTTTTCCCCTTGTCCTTTTGCTGTCTGCCATATAAAAAGTGTTTTTACAAGCCCCCTTTAGGTACTGGAAGGCCACAATGAGATCAGCCTGGAGCCTTCTCTTCTCCAGACTGACCAACACCAACTCTCTCAGCCTGTCCTCACAGGAGAGGTGCTCCAGCCCTCAGAGTCTCTTTGAGATCCTCTAGTGCAGGGGTTTTTTTTTTTTCCATGCATAACTTCTGCTTCTGCTGAGGAACTGTTTCATACCAGGGTGTCTGGTTTAATATTTTCATCCTCACTTGAGTTTATATCCATAGGAAGTCTTGAAATTGATCTTCACCTGTACTTTTGTCAACCGTTGTGTCTGTACTCCCCTGCAGCAGGGTCATTTATTAGGATGACAAGACATGTATGAGCACTCTGGCATCTTTAATGTTCCTGTAAGCTTTAAAGAAGGCACTTAAGTGAGTGGCAGGTCATAGAGACCGATCCATATAGAAGGAAAATAAAATTTTGGTGTAACTGAATTTTTTCTATATGCATTTTGAGCTTCCTCTTCAAATAACAGCTATTCACTGCAATGTATGCTTCACAAAATGAACCAAATAGCTGTTTCATAATGCTTTTTATTAGGGAGGAAAAAAATTATAGAAATTTGAAAGTTTTTAGACCTTGAACATCAACCTCCTGGGACAACTCCAGCAGATGGAATATATTATTTGCTGTCAGCTCTCGTAGGTTGTATACACAACTCATTATTGTTAAATTTGTCAAAGTCACAAGACTCTCACAGTGATAAATCTCTGCTGGGCTAAAAATAAATTTCCCTGTTTATCACTGTGCTTTTCTGTTTGCATTTTGGAGTTTCTTGTATGCTGGTGTATGTGCAGTTTAAAGCAAAACTTCACAGGAGTAACTTTTTACCAGGAAGGGGGAGAGAACTGTGATTTTCTATGACCCCCTTAACTTTGTAAGCCCTCTCATATAAAGTGTGTAATACTGTTAATGTTGATTTATTCTGTCTGTAATGCTAGTTTAGATGCTGACATTCCAGCATTCACCCATCTAGTAATACACTGGTTGTTCCTAGAAACTGGTTGCATTTCCCTTTAGGAAAAAGGGCTGCTTTCCCTTAATGGTGTAGATGGATTACAATCTGCAGTACATACAAAGAAGCAAACATTTTAAATGAAGTGAATTCATAGATTCCAGTGCTGACAAGCTGAGGGAAAGGTGAGGAAAAACATATGGCTAAAATTAACAGAATAAAGCAAACACCAAAGTTTTTGAGGGTCTGCATGACTGTCAGTAAGTCAGAAAAGCATAAATATAGAGATATGCTCCAAATCAGCAGTAGAAGGTATCCAGATACCATGCTTCTGAAAACATCATGCTCTTAGGAAGGTGCAGATGCTAGTGGCTTTGCAGTGAGAATTTGTGTTCAGCATACAGCTGTTCAGCTTCTGCATTTGTCAGTCAGCTCAGTACTTGTACTAATGGTACTTTCCTGTAAGAGTTGTGGAAACACCTCTTTGCCTTTACCAGAAAGTTTTCAGTCTTTATTGTTTCAGCCCTGGCTGTTCTGAGTGAGAACATTCAGTGAATTCTGTGGTTTATCTTGCATGGCCAAAGTGGATGGTAGGACCGGGTGTGGGGGATGGTGGGAGGGGAGATGGAGGAAGAGAACAACTGCCTCTGCCAAAATCACTCTTGCTTCTGATTAAATCTGGCAGCTTTTGAGGTTTAAAAATTTATTTTTGTTCTGCAGTTATTCAGCTCCCCGTTGTGCTTGATTTAAGACCAGAGTTTGGATCACTGGTCACACCAGACTCGAGCAGGGACTTTGTACCAGATGTTCCCAAAGACCCTGAGAGTGCATAGTGAGAGAAGGTATTTGCAGCTCCCTCAAACTTTTTCTAGACACTATATCAGCACAGCAGTGAGAAAAAAATATGAGTTGCAAAAGAGGGCATACCCCAGAACAGATGTTTTGCTGCCAAAATGAATATTTCAGATAACTGTTAAAACATTAAAAATGTAGAAAATTACAGAAGCAAATAAATTATATAGGAGTCAACGTGTTGAGTAATAATAATAAAAGAGGCAGCTTTTTAAAATGAGATTAAATTGTCCTCATAAATTGTAAAGTTTTTGGTCAGCTGTTTCATGGAACTGATGTGGCCCTGGTAGTTCTTGCTCTTGGATCCAGAATATACAATCTTGCTGTGTAAGGCTCTGGGCAAGAGAAGGAAGGAAGAAAATCCAAGACCCTGTCATTGGGGTGTCAAGGGAGAGTTCTACTCTTGGTGATCAAGTCAAGAAATAAGTTTCTCTTTTGTTATGTTTGAGCAACCAGCAGGTTCTTCTCACAATACAGGACCCTGTGTGCTTTTCCTGACATCTGTAGTGGAAGAACCTATTACTGAGCTAGGTCCTCTGTAGCCTTGGTCCAGAAGGTTGGACAGTACCATGAAACAATTGACTTAGCCAGCCTTGGGAAAAGCAGAGAAATGAAACATAGTTATTTGACTTCAAGAAAAAGTCAAAGTTAATAGATAAGGAATGGTAGAAAGCAAGATTAAGAAGTGTTATACTCAAAGTTGTCTATACATATATGAGTATGCACATGGTATAAAAATAGAATTGGAATGTAGTGCTGGAATAACTGAAATCTTGGTCTAATCACTATTAGTCCAGATCTAATTGTTACAAAAAAGAATCAAATGCAATATGTTTTTTTCCATAATTAAAAAGTTGCAATAATAGTAGAAATACAATTAAACCTGTAAAATCTACTTTTTAATTTCTGTCCATTTTCCTGCTCCTCCAGTTCCTAAAGTATCGCTGCAGGCAGAGCAGGGGAAGTGGTACAATGAGTTGTTGAAATCTTGTGTCCTTAACAGGGAGGAATATGAAGTTTGTGGTGACAGTTTCTCCTTTCTCTCCTGGGATCCACTTGGGGTCACTTAAAAATGTTTCCTAACACGTTTTACATATTTTTTCATTGCTGTGCAGCTCCAGGTTTTAGCTGAATTTACTATATATGTTCTCTTTTATGTGTGTGAAATAGTATTTCTTTGTTCTCTGTTACCCTTAAAACCGGTTTTGTCCTGCTCCAGGACTGCATTTTTGTTTTAACTGACCATTAGTGAATTGTTTAGAGCTGTGGGGTCTCCAGTGCCAAGCCTGTGCCCCATCTCTTATCTCATGCCTGTACTCGTACACTGCATCCTGTGTTTCCACTTCTCAAGGCCTCTGATATTCTACCCAGCATGTATTTCTGTAAACTCTGTCATTATTAAGTTGTAAATATCTCATCCTACTAAAATAACTGCTGGAGATAGGGAAGTATGGTTGTGCAACACAAAGATAAACAAAAGTAAAACAAGCTAGATACAGACACCTGCTCAATTAGAAAATTGCTGTCACAGTTAAATCACTTACTGTCAGTCCAGGGAAGGTCTGGACAGAGCAGACTGGAGAAGCTTTATTCCTGAGGTCTTGCAAACTGAGTACAAACCTTAGGCTCTGTTACTAGCAGTGCTAAGACAATACAGAATAATGCAGGAGATGTAAGAGCTCCATAGTGAATTCACATAAATATCCCAAGCTACAACTTTTGCAAAACATAGGAAAGATGAGAACAATCTGGATAAATTGTGAGCTGTTTCTTAATGGCCTAAACTTGAGATGAGAATCTGTGCAGAGTAGAAGTTTGACCCAATTACTAACCATAAAGTGTGAAGACAGCAATGACAGGGACACAGTTAATACTTTTTTTTGTTTTCACTGAAAAATAACACTGAATTTGCTAAAACTGGCACTACAAGTTGTCACTTGCTATTATTTGGTTAGTGATTTGGTGAGGAGCAAATCAAGTTAGAAGAGAAGAGAAAGGACTGGACAAGATACACTGAAGTCAAGTTGGTTTTAGTTATCTGGGCTTGGGAAGTAAGTAGCTGAGGAGTGAGAGAGATCAGCAAGAACCTGAGAGCCACTAACAGCAGTGATAGGAGGCTGGGGAGATGCAGGGGTCTGTGAAAGGGCACACAACATGTGCTTTGAAATGAAAGGAAGCAGGAATTTCCTTGACAACTAAGGGTACAATCGCCATCTCCCAGGAGCAGTTGTGAGATGTTTTCAGTTTTGGAGCTGGGCTCTGAATCTGAAGGGTGGGTCCTGAAATAAGATGGCAAGCACCTAGCCCAGTGCTAGTGGTGCAGATGACAGGCTGCCCATGGAAGGGAAAGGCCAGCAGCAGTTTTCTGTCCTAGCACTGTCGTGCAGGAGCAATTCCTGGATGTATTCAATTTTTGAAAAATAATTGCTAAAAAATTGTTGAAATCTTTGAAAAATAATATTGGTTTACATATACAATGATATTCAAATAAAAACCTATAGTTAGTATGTTATATAAGGCATTTTACATTTACATCTGAAGAAATTTAAAATACAAAATGTCTGTCCAACTAGAACCATTTACAGTTGCTTTGCATTGCATAGTAAGTCAAAGTAGATGATACATGTGATCTCAATAAGGGTTATATATAAGTGTATATAGATACCTAAATCTAAGCAGATTGATGTGTAATTAGATGTTTTAACATTTAAGTCTAAATAGATATCTAGTCTAAATAGATTTTCTATACAATAAGTGTTAATACATAATCTAAATACAAGTGTAAGCAGTCACAGACTAAATAGATACAGAAGTGTAAACATAAAAGTGTGATACGAGATAAGGCTGAATAGATAAGCTATACAATTATAAAATCAAATATATGTAAATATGTGTGTCTAAATAGATCTAAGTGAAAATAGGTAAGGCATGTGAAATGTATCTATTCCCTATGCAGTTAAGTAGCTGTGTAAGTGTAAATGTCTCTGCTAGAGAAGGGTGTTAAAACCCTGTTTTGTAGAAAGGTCTACCCTCTTATATCTTTTTTGTGTCCCTCCCTCATCTCTCCTGCAATGTTTCCCCTTCCCTTTACTCCACGTGCAGAGGTGGGGGCTGTGGGATGTGCTGTGCTGCTCTGGCCTGGGGCAGCCTCAGGTGTGGCCAGTGAGGATGATGATGGGGCAGGTCTTGCTGTGGGCAGAGGCTTTAGCTTTCAGGGGCTGCCTGGTCTTCCTGCTGGAGGGAGCTGGTGAAGGGGAACTGGCTGAGTTGGTCTATCAAGGACCAGTGCTGAGATTATCTGATAAGAGTTTGGGGGAGCATCTTGTGCGTGCTTGAATATGGAGCTTAGCACAGCCCAAGAAGGACGCCAAGGGATGAGCCATGTGCCAAAGGGCAACACAGGAGAGGGGAGCAGAGCGAGCGCACGCTGGAGGAGGTGAGTCAGTGTGGAATGTCAGAGGGAAGATGCAACTGGTGGTTGTATGAGGAGCTTATAGAGTATTTCTTTAATTAATATGAGCATGCAGCACAGTAAGTGAAGTAGGATATAAGCACTGGAGGTATTCTGGCATGGTGAGCCATGGGATGAAGTTGCTTTCCTTGACAACTAAAGGTACAATCACCCTCTGTCAGGAGCAGCTGTGAGGTGTTTTCAGTTTTGGATCTGGGCTCTGAATTTCAAGAGTGGCTCCTGAGAGAGGATGACAGTACCTTTCCTTGTGAAGGAAAGCACTTAACCCCCGTGTTGGATGTACAAGTGATAAGCTGTCCGGGAGAAGTAAAGTCCATCAACAGCTTTCTGTTCTGTCACCTTTTATGTGGGAGCAATCCCTGGAGGTATTCAGTTCGGGAACGTGGCTCTAAGAGAAAGAGGAATTTAAAAAGAAAAAAACAAATCCACAAAAAAAAAAGAGAGAGAGAAAAGAAAAACAACCAAAAAACAACCAAAAACCCCACCAAACCCAAAAATAAATTAAAAAAAAACTCCACAAACAAACCAGTCAGTAAGAAGGAAATAAGTAACAGGGAGCATGAATTAGTCAAGAGTAATTGTGCCAGATTGGGCTTTTTTTTTTTATGTGACAATGTGCATTTCAAATAGGAGAGAAGCAGAAGACAATTTCCATACTGATTTGAGTCACCCTTTCCTGTATCATCTTTGTATGTGCATTAACAACAGTATCTGGATTACAGCCTAGAAAGCTGGTTTAGGCTACTGTAAAACAGATGAAACTTGTTGGAATGTGATACTTAACAAAATATTTACCAGCGGTTCACTGTTGAAATGACAAATACATTTATTTCAAGAGGTTTTTGGTGCTTGGTGCTATCAAATAAGCCTATCAGTGGGCCAGATCATGGATTAGAGTGGAATTTTTATTCAATATGCAGTTGGTATTGACCTAGAAGTGGCTGAGAGCACTTTGGAAGACAGCCTGTGGATGCTTGTGCAATTGGCTCCTGCCTTGCGTTCCCTGCTAATCCTGTGTCACTATTTCCCTGCAGTGATCTGTCTCCACACTTTTGATATCAGGCAGCTGCTTGACTTGATCTCTGTTCTATTAACCAGCTGTTCATGGTACATGATGCCGCAGTGTGGAAGACATAACTCACCACTTAGCCCTGAGGGATGTATTGGGCTCAAATCAGCCCTTGTAGGCAGAGCCAGCACAGCATTGCACTGCAGCACCTGCCCTGCTTGAGGTTCCGTGATCCAAATCATTTTGGAGAAGCAGAGGACTAGGAAAGAAAAAGTAGGAGAGTAGGGGAAAAAAAATAAATTTAGATTTAAAGTTTCCCTTTTTATGGAGAGCTTGAACCCTGGTTAAGACCATGATTTTCTAATTAGTCAAGTATCTTTGATATTAAAAATTGTCATGCAAATTGTGCAGTAGGGAATGGGGAACTAATACATAAATGAAGGTTGTCTGGGGAAACAGTCTATGAAACTTTTAAAACCAGAGATAAGAATGTACTACACAATTTGGATTTTTCTTAGTACTGCAGAATTTCATCTCTTGTTAAAGGTTTCAGAGCCTCACACAGTCTCACTCCAGTGTGGCCTAGGATATGGAATATGTGGTCTAATGTGCCAAAGACCAAATTTCAAACACCAGTAATTTAATTTCAAAATGCAAGGTACGTCTCCATGCGATCCAGTGTGTGAAGGACCAGGAATCAGAGGAAAATCTCAGAAGCGGAAAAAGATGTACAGTGATTGAAAGGACTTTATGATACAGACTTTACAGTTATTATGTATATACACATTGTATGCTTCCCCAGAATTTATATTTCCCGGGCATGTCCCGGCCTGTTCACCTCCCTGCTCCTCTGTTTCTCTGCCGATTGGCTGGAGAAGCTGCAGAGAGGGGACAGCCTCCATTCACCCCTTCTCTCCCCGGTTCCTCCCTCTTTTGCCCGTGTTCCTATCCTGGTTTGTCCCCCCGCTTGTCTGTCTCATGCTCCGCCCTATGTTCTGGCCCTTTCCCCTCCCGAGCTGATAAAAAGACCGGGTGCACGCGTGAATAAAGCATCCCACCTTTGTGTCCCGGTGTCGTGCAATGCCATGGTCCCTCCCCCCCTTTTCGGACCGCGGCACCAGTGCATGAGAAAAGGGAAATGGGAGGCAGGGGGACCCCCAACCAGCATTTAGGACAGGGTGATGTGCATATTGCAGTACTGAGAGGTTTTCCATTGCAGCTCCCTGGTGACTGTATGGAAGTGAAGGCATTTTGAGCCAACATGGTGTCTTCTCACTGAAGGTGAGAAGCAGGTACTTTATCTCATAGATGGGAATAAGGCCAACTTTTTGTATTCCCTCCCTTTTTGCATGTACACTGGTTTCTCAAAGCCAAAAACTGTCAGCTTTTGCCTTTTCCACAAGAGAAGCAGGGGCAGCTAAAGAAACTGTTAAAGTGAGAACGTAAGACAATGACAAAGCTCCAGCGTGTCGTAGTGGGCTGTTAGACTGTGATGGAAACCCTGTTTTGGTGTTGAGGCTGTGTGTCAAAGGCTCATCCCCTGCTGAGGAGGGAGGGCTGCATGAGTCAGTGTTCCTGGATTCCATGCTGAGCTCTGTTACTGATTCCCCGTGTGACCTTGGGCAGACAATTAACTCACTGTGCTTCGGTTGCATCATCTGTTAAATGAATAAAAGTCTTGTCTCTGTCACAGAGATATTGTGAGTCTTAATTGTTTATGAAGTGTTTTTAGGCTGACACAGCATTACAGAAGTGAAGAATGCTGTTAGTCAATGCAGTATTAAACCTAGGCCTGCACATTTGTTTATCGTTAGCATAAACAAGGAGGAGTGGTAATCAGGAATGTCAGCTTTTGCAAGAGGAGAAGCTGATTTTTGTAGAAAATGTATGAATGCTCCATGGGGAAAAGATGATGTGATCTAATCTAGAATGTAAAACTACTTTTTAGCCACAAAAATTTGTTCTTTCTGATGGAAATGACAAAACATTATTCTTGGAGATCAGGGCATCATGTTAAAAAAATTATGACCTTTTAACTGGTTTCACTTCAATGCTGGAGTAGTAAATATACTTTTACTACTCCTTAAAATACACTTCATTTTGAATAAGTGAATTAATGTCTTGAAAAGTATGTATTTTACTTACTTAATTTGTATGCCAGCTGGGAAAGCTGAAAAGATTCCATAATTAGAAGTAAAATAAACACTGGCCCTTTGGGGGGATGGTTGATGTCTATATATATGCATCACTGTCAATTAGTTAAAAAATGGGGAAGACTAGGTATACCTGGTTTTGTTTGTTTGTTTTGCTCCCTTTTTAAATAGCCAGGTGTTAGCCTCTCTGTAAACAATTTTACTTTGCTTGATATATCTCTTTATGTAGCATGCTGTTTGCAGTCTTATAGAAAATGCTTGGAAAATAATTTTGATATACAGGTATGTATGCTGTTCTTCCCAGATTTCCCTGACCACAAATCTATGGGAATATTTGCCTTGGAAAGCATTTGGAAATTCTACGCTTTGGAAATTCTTCCTTGCACCACTCAAAGTAAATGCTGTGATGGAAAATCTGACCTGTCAGTTTGCCTAAGGATAAATGCACAAGGGACTTTAACATCTTTATTGCAGTTTAATCCTGTCAGGTGTGAAAAAACTCTGTATGTCTGAGTATAATTAGAAGGAGAGAAGTCTAACAAAATCATGTTTCAACCTCTATACATGGTAAAAACTTTTCTACCCTTTGTGAAATGGAGTGATGGGGCATAAAGGTGATGCCAGTGTTACACTGAGCCATGATCTGGTTTAGTGACACTTTAACATTTTCTTGTTTTATTTCTACTTACTTCAATAGAAAGCAGTATATACAGCGAGAATGGCTGTGGTTTAGGATTTACACCACTGGGGTAAAGAATATTTTTATTATTATTATTATTATTGAGCTGCTTCCTTTTAATTGTTATCTGCATTAAGATCTGACAGACTGGAGGTGAAAAGAATTAGTTGCTCTGAAGACTGTCCACAGTCTCTGTTAGTCATGAAAACCTAGGAAAATGGATGCTGCACCAAGAGTCTGCCAGTTAGAGTTAGTCAGAACTCTTGAGAGTGTTTTTCATGACTATGGCAAAAAAGAAAAGCAGCTGCTTGTCATTTACTTAACCTTGCTTGGGCTGAATTTAATCAGTAGAAAACATCTGGAACTGATTCCCTTTCAATTTTGGAGCGTCCAGTAATCTGCTGTGTACGTACAACTGGTGCACCTTTAGCATCAGAATACTTGGCTAAGTTATGTTATGCAATATTGTTATCTTTTGGAAAGAAAAGAGGAAGCAACAGTAATTTCCTAATGAGCAAATATTTGCAATGTTCTGTATAGGTTGCGTCGTTCATTGATTTTGTGCAGCTGTTGTATGAAATATATTGATCAGGGTTAATAAATTTCTAAGTGAGTGGGACTGTTTATTTGTATTAATTAAAATTGGGCCAAATTGTTAACTGTTCAGCATTGCTTGACTACAACTGAGGGAGCCATTTGACCTTGTTACTTTTTGATAGGAAGCAATGTTGAATTATGAATATGTTGAATTATTGAGGATGTTAAAAGCTTCTGCCTATTATCTGAGTGGTTCTTAAATGTCTTGGGTTTTCCTGCAGAATTAGGGTGTTGTTGGACTTCTGTAGTTAGCTATTGATATCTGCTTTTCATCTGACTTTACTGGTAGATAATAAAGGGATTGCTGACTTGGATAGTAATACTAGATAAAATGGAAACCACTTAAAAAGCCACTCAATGGGAGATATATGGAAAAATAACATGGGTTTAAGCAATGTTTTGTGTAGACAATGCATTCCTTCTTTACAGGGGAAGTTGGCAAAACTGGAATACATACTATTTTTTTCAATATAAATCCTGCTCACTTGCAGGAGAGCATTTATATTTTTAATAGAACCTCTCTGGAAACCACGAGTGAGTAATTGTATCTCTGGGAAAAGCTTTTTCTTCTTAATGTTCTCCTCAAGGGAAATTTGCAATGAATGTCCCAGGTGAATTGGCAATAATTTCTATGGGAATCCCTCTGGGGTAAGGCCCATAGAGAGTTGGGGGAAGTTGATGAATTACTGTGAACATCCCTTCCTCTCTGCTTTGCCCCCTTTATTAGGGAGTTCTCTTGCTTTCTCTTCCATGCTAATGTGGATGAGACTCCTCTATGGCACCCTCCTGTCTTGTGTTATGAAAAAATACAGATGTAATTAGTTCTACCCAGTGCAGCAGAAAAGTATCCAGCTTGGAAATATAAAGCAATTCTGATGGCTTTTAAAGTAATGTATGATTTTAATAATGTATTATTTTTGTCTTAAGCATCTGTAGTAGGGGTAATCCACCATCAAGGAAATAAAACCTCCTGGGCTTCCTCTCTTTCATTCTTGCTGTGGTCTGGCATGGACTTAATGTCCTCTGTAAAAGGAGAAGATTTTTTCACCTTTGAATAAGGTGAATTATGGAAAGAGCATCTGTAATACAATTCAGATAACTAATTCCTGGAATTCTGGCTTGCACACAACTTGGTCCTGAAGCTGCCTCATGAGTGTGTGAACTGTGACCGTGTTCTGACCCTCTGGATCTATCTGTGTTCCTTTAACTCTTATATTATGCTGAATTGTCAGAACTTGATTCCAGTTGTAAAAAAAAAATCATAAGCAGCATAATGCCAGTATTTGTGGCTAGTGGCTTTTTCATTCTGTTTTTAATGGGGTGAATCAGACCATGGCAATGGGATACTCTAGACCTGGTTGTACTAACCCAATTAAGATCCATTTCAGGTCAGGTTGACCTGAATCTTTCCTAGATTGGTTTGTGCTGAGTGAGCTGTCACGGAGCAGGTTTGTGCCAGCAGCCCCAGAAACCAACCTACAAGTTTCTCTTGCTGTTTATTTGAAGGGCTCAGATTGGCTGCTGTTTCTATAATCTTGTGAAAGAGCAGATTTTCATGCACTAGATTTTGGTGTACCAAAATCCCCCCATTTAGGGGGATTAATTTAAAAAGCCTGATGAGCAGAAAGTGTATGCAAAAATACACATAAGCTTGCCTGACCATGATAAAATATAGGAGTTAAATAGGATTTTTTTTTTCTTTTCCCCTGAAGAAATGGTATCTCTGGAAGTTCTGTGGTTGCACTGTGTCTAGTAAGGTAAAACCACATTCTTAATACAGTAGGTCTATTAATATATCATATGAGCAATGTCAGTTTTAGCTGCTACAGATCTAGTTGGATAAGATAGTGATAGCTTTTATGGGGAGTTACTTTGTCTGGTAAAGACCCTCAATCTAAATTATTTGCTATCTTCTGCTTAAGCCTCCTTAAAGGGGTAAGGATGTTCTTTGCTAGATAAACAAATGCATTAGTATATGCCAAACTTGGATGTGGACTGGCTGGAGTGGAAGGAGTCTGGAGGGAAATACTTCTTGGACCCCTCTTACAATTGGAGAGCACTGCAATTTAAGTTGGAGTTTGTAAAGTCTGTTGGTAGTAATTTCTTAAAAAAAATAAAATTGAATGAATTTGCTTACTATTTTCAAGCCTTTAATTTAATATAAGGCTTATTAAGGAGATTTTTGATGCTTTCTTCTTCTATCCCTTTCATCTTCATATCTCCTCCCTCCAGCATTGAAAGGTCTTTACTGTGTTCCCATTTCATAGAGTGCAGTCACACATCTACAATCTTCTCTCCCTCCCTTCGTTTAGGTGCTGCTGTGACTGGGCCAGGCAGTTCTTCTCTACATGAGACAGAACTGTCAGAGACTTTTCCAATGTTTATCTTGTTGGCTTTTCTGCCAACCATCTGAAGAAACTATGCTGCAGGGAGATAGGATGTCTTAGCTTTGCACATCCTCCCTTGTGTAGTGCATGTGTGTCCTATCTCAAATGGTGAAATGTGGCTTTTTTTCCACGAGACTTTCTCCAAAGTAATCAATGTCTTAGCCACAAAAAAGGAAGGGATTGTTTTAGAATGGCTCTCTTCAGTAGTCTCGTCTAAGAAGCTGCTTTTACAACTGAACTACTACTCCAGGGTAAATAATACTGCTGGATTTTGTCTCTGTGGTGCCAGCCTTCATTTAACCGGTTGAACTGCAAGTGATTGTGTGGTGCTGACTGCCCATCTGTAGGGATCTGAGCAGAACACAAGACTGCCAAAGTTTCAGCTGTGGATCTTTGTCATGTTAGATGAGTGATGATTAAATCTGAGCATAAGAGGAGCAGATCCTTGTCAAAGAGGTGTTTCTGTTCCACATTAGCAGACATTATCATTATAATAAGCTTTGCAAAGTCAGAAACGATCACTATTTTGAACCAAGTGTTCTATTCACTTGTAACTTCAACCTAATTTAAACCTGTATCTCAGATGGGAAAAGGGCCATATCCAAATCTGGATAAGAGAACACTAAAAGAATTTGTAACTTGAAAGTCAGCTCATAAGGTATGAGTTTGGGGGAGATTTGGGGGGAACTCAAATAGGAAAAACAGTCAGTGCTCAGAACAAGCAACTGCAACAACACCACCGTCATTGGGGGAAGGGAGGTGGGAAAAAAGGTGTTAATTTCTCCCTACTGATCTGAAACCAAATTTCCAAACCCTTTGTGTAGAACACTCGATATTCTTTATGCTACCAAGAGTCCAAATGGCAGTGAAAATCTTGGGTCTTAATGCCTTAGGATTGTAATAGGAGTCTTTACATTATCCTCCCCAAAATAGTAATTTACCTCTTGGGCTATGCCTTCGCTATTCCCAGAGTCTTAATACCTTCCTCTAAAAGTTTATTGGAATAAAATTAATTTTACTTATACCTTACCTTTCAGGGTTGTGACATGCTGCTTCATTAGTGTTGCATTTTTTTCCCCCTGTAGCAATATTAACAGTGTTTGAGGCCACTGCATGAATTTTCCATTCACTGAACAAATGCACATTCAGATCTGTACTAAAATCAGTGTAAACAAATTTTGGTGTTTTCTCAGCACCATGTGAACAAATTTACTGTATCAGAAAACCCATCAAGGATTCTTGGATACCACCTCAGTCTTGGAAAGTCCCACAGCTGCAGACCATAGGAAGTTCTCTGTGAAGCTAGCACTGTATATTTGTTCTGTCCTTGTGCATCTGCTCTTCACCTCAGCTGGAGGCAAGGCAGTGCATAATACAGTTCTTTGTCCTGATCTGTTGTTATCTGATATTAGGCCAATCCAGATGTTATTTTTTTTCTCTTCCAGTAGTTGTACATACCATCCTGGGATGGTTTGTGCTTGCATATGTTCTGCATTTGAACAACCATGGAATCCTGCTACCTCCTATATACACTTACAGATATATATATATATAGTGAATCATCCATTTTGTCCAGACTTAACAGATGAAGCAAAATGGTTATTTCAAACCATTGCTGAATGAACACTTGAAGTCTTAAATATTCTTCATGTAGGCTGTATTTGCCAAAGGCAAAGGTAGAGGGAGGATTATCTGTTCTATTTTAACCTAGCCTGTGAATAAAATAGAAATTGTTTGGGGACAAAGTACCTTTACTTACCTTCAAAGCCCAGCCTCCCTGTGGCAAGGACCTGTGGCCATGCTCAGAATACAGACTGGGATGTGCTCTTGACTCTCTGTACTGGATACAGGTGTAGCAATACAACAGATTCCCCACAGGTCCTTCTTGGCCCTTTGGCAACAGCAAAGAGTTGTGAAATCTACCGTGAGGAAAATCAAGCTGAAGTGATCAGGGAGAACCCTTCGAGGCAGGGATGAAGTTGTCAAGTATTTGACACGCTTTCAAAAGGAAATGGTATTCTGTGGCTGTCGAAGACAGTCTTACAAATCAGTAAGAAATGTCTGCCAGGGCAGATTGAAAATGTCTGCCAGGGCAGAAATGCCTTTTCCCCACAGGAGAAGTTCAGTCTTGAGGGATCTCTTATTTCAGCTGAGTTAGTTTACTAGTTGTTAGTTTACTCTAAAAAAGCAAGTTAACAATTTTCAATGATTTTTTACAAAGAAAAAAAAATTCAAGTGCTCTAATCAAGTTATTCCACAGAAACTTTGTTCCGTAGAGATGCATTTTATGGGGACAGTGGGTCAGTCAAACTGAGAATTGCAGGGTCTGCTTAAGAGTGAACTTTTTCCACCCTCTTGCATGCAGGTCCTTTGGTGGAGGGAAAGATGAGACGTGTGGTGGAGCTGTTTGTCTTGGGACATCTCTGTGGTTCTCACTGTCAAAGCACAATCATGGCCTGTTGCCAGAGGAGAATCAAGGTCACCTTAAGCTTTAAGAGCTACAAGACACATTCAAATGTGTTTCCCTAATGTCATCAGAAAAGAAAGACTTTATGCCTCTGACTGAGGGTGTCTGTCAGCTTAGGGTTGTATCTCGGTTATAAATATCACTGTTCCCTTGTCATGTGAATTTTTTGGTTACTGTTGGGAGTGTAGAAGCTCTAAGTATTCTGGGCCTTCTCATAATTTGAGTTTCAAAAAATTGGATTCAAGCCTTGTTTTAATTGTAGCAGCAAAAGCTTAACTTCTTTAGAATATTTTGTTTTCTTAATTATAAATATTTTCTAATGGAAGTTTTGAATAAGCAGTATGAGAAAGGATTAATAATGATTGATTGAGCCCAGAAGTACATGCTCGAAGACCCCATGTATTTAATTTTAAATAAGATTTGATCAGTTGGTTTGAAGCATTTCTGGGAAGATAACTTATTATGAAGGGATTTTGTACTTATAAGATGTTTTAGTTTGAATTTTATGATCTGAAGATCTGTCAGTCAAAATTTTTATAGTATTGGGTATACATAACAGTGTATTTTTAACAGTTGTAACTTACTCTTACTGAAATTAATGCCCTACCTAAAATATCTTCACATTCAACATTTAAGAAATAAGTATTCAGAGCAAATGTATTTGAATTAGGGAACAATCACATAAAATGTTATCTTTTCACCTGGAGTGTATGAAATAACAGCTGGAGTTTTCATTAGGAGTAGTTCTGATTTAGTGCTGTCAAAAGCTAGAAATTTTTTTGCTGAATTTGTTTTGAGTTTTGGGACAAACAGGGCAATTATTTCCTCTAGTATTAGGATTTACTTTAATTTACAGGGGTTTTTTTCTAGTTAGTATGGAACAGGCAGGTTGTATGTATTGAATTCATGATTAACTGCTTGTCAATGGGAAATTTTTCTACAAGGATTCAATTGTGTGATACAAAGAACTGCATTAGACCAGCAAATAATTGTGGCATATTTCACTGTAATTACAGTAATTGAGTTTTGTGTTCTTGTGAGTCAAAACATTGACAACAATTCAGAAGATGTTTCTATTTTTACTGTCACTGCAATTTGTATGCTTTGACCATTAACAGTCACGAAAAATAAAAATGTTTTCAGACTGGTTTATTTTCTATAATAGCCACACTAAAACTGTACTTCCTTGTTAAAATAAACACTTTTACTATAATGGCAGTTCTGAATCCCATAATGGAACGTAACTCTATATATTTATATTACATGATACATTCCCTATGTGTAATTCTAAGAGTGTGTATGTGTTAAGAGCTCTCCCTGTGGAGCTAACAAGCTGCCAAATTACATTTCACTGACTATTAATTGTTTCAGTTTAAGGTCAAGTTCTTCTTGTCCTTTAAAAAAAAAAAAAAGCAGTAGAGAGGGATCAATTTCAAAGCTATTTTTGTCTTATTTTTCTTGTCTGTTCTTACTGTTGTTTTGTTCTTCAGAATAACTGAATGAACAGTCAAGTATGGCTGGCCTTAACAAGTTAAATACATTAGTATTGGTGGCTTGACTTTAGTCTTGGAGAGCTGATCTCTGAACATATTCACAAGGTGTAGATGGTATCTCCAACTTGAAAACATGTTAAAAATAGCTGTGGGTGCAAGGATTGTGTCAGATAAGCAAAAAAAAAAAACAGAGCAAGTTTTTAGTTAAGGGGGAAAAAAATACCTATCGAGGTTGAAATGAGTCAAAATAGTTTGCTGTAGAATTTTGAGAAATGTTGCTTTCTTGACATCATTTGAATACAACTTCTTAGGTGCTTTCCCAAAGGTGTCCTGTTCACATTCCTCTGGACCGGTTAAGGCAGCATTTGGTGCCTAAGGTGTACATGAAAAGGAGCTCCCTGCTGACTAGAGATGTCAGCAACTTATTCTGTGCTGTTTCAGCCAACAAGTGTTAATGGCAAGTGAAAGCTGCTGAGGCAGAATTGGAGCTACTCTGCAGAAAGCTGTGCCTGCACATTTACCCAGTTATTGAAATGTTTAATGCAAGACTATGTAGTATTAAAGTAGTAAACCTGCAAAGAAAGAGAAATGGAAGAGGAAGGATATACAGGGATTTCTTGTTCATCATGAAGTTGTTGGCAATGTAAACATGTTAAAATATGTTCCAAACCAGATTTTTGCTAGGAGATGTTTGAAGAGGTGAGGTACCTGGTCTCCTCACTTGAAAGATAAACTTGAGGGATGGAAAGTCTAGGTAAGATAGGTAGGTAGGTACTTTGCCTATTGTATTTTTCCTGCTGTCATAATATTCCTGCTGCTGCCTTGAGGCAAAATTTAATTGCTGAACTATATCTACTGTGCAATTCACTCTGTGGGTTTCTCTGAATTCTTCTCTTCACCAAACAACTAGGAAAATGTGTTTTACAAGTCTTTGCCAGACCTTACCCCTTAATACCCTCCGTATCAACCACATAGATTAGAGTAAGTTTGGAAGTTTACTTTTTCATGTATGTTAAGAAGAAACAGCTTTCATGAGAGAAAAGGCATTGCTTTTGTCAGGAGCAGGGCCCAAGAGAGAGGAAATGTTAAAACAAAGATGCTAATTGCTCACTTCTATATCCACACAGAAAACTGGGTTACCAGTCTCAGTTACCTGAGATACAGGTGTGTAGTCCCTGCATTTTAAGGGAGGGGATCCTAGGGAATCCTAGAAATGCCTCTAGGATTCAGTTATAAACTACCTCTTTCTCTGTTGTCCTGGTCTTTGGTCCCTTCCAACCCAAACCATGATTCTATAGTGCATGTTGGACAATAATATGAATATCTACTATGTGACAAGGTGTATGGTCCACCTGCCTGGATGCTTCCCCCTCTGCCTTTCACAGGAGAAAGGATATGGCATTTCAGGAGTAAGTAGAACTCTGCCAGCCACATATCTTTTTCCATGCATATGTGTAACACGCCCTTAAAGCCTCTACCTCTTACAACAGAACTTTTGCCCTCCATCCTATTCAACCGAACAGAGTAGAAAATCCAAAATGGTTTGGATTGGAAGGGACCTTAAACGTCATCCAGTTCCAACGCCCCTGCCATGGGCAGGGACACCTTCCACTATCCCAGGTTGCTCCGAGCCCCATCCAACCTGGCCTTGAACCCTTCCAGGGATGGGGCAGCCACAGCTTCTCTGGGCAACCTGTGCCAGGGCCTCACCACCCTCACAGTAAACAATTTCTTTCTAATATCTAATCTAAACCTGCCTTCTTACAGTTTAAAACCATTGACCCTGTACAAAAAGTCTCTCTTCCTCCCTTTTTATAAGCCCCTTTAGGTACTGGAAGGCCACAGGGAGGTCTCCCTGAAGCCTTCTCTTCTTCAGGCTGAACAGCCCCAGCTCTTTTAGCCTGCCTTTGCTCCAGCCCTCTCTTCATCTTTATGGCCCTGTGACTAAATGATTATAGCACGACTACAGCTTGCTCAAGCTAGCTGCATTTAGCACTGTTTAAAAAAAAAAATAAATCATATCTGACTTTTTCTTGGAACAAATTTTAGCTTGGTACTCTGACAAGGAACTTAAAAATGCTTCCTCTGGCTTTTTATTGTGAGTAATTCCCATGAGGAAAACTGAAAAACAATCCTGGGGATAATGCAGCCAGAAATACAAAAGTTAAAATATCTAGATTAGTAGCTTTTCTTTGTCATTTAGTTCCATGTTTTTATTAATGCTTTTATCACAGCACAGTCAATCACAGCACAGTCAACAGACATTCTAAAATAATAAATTTGCTCAGATTAAATTGGCAAGGAAAATCTGTGCTTACTGGTTTTGAAAGGGGATGAACTGTGCCCATCGGAGAACACAGCTTGCTATCTGAACAGATAGTGAGTGGCACCAGCACTGCAGGCTTCTCTACTGTGCTCCATTAATCTCCAATTCTCTTCTGACAGGTCCTATCTGTGCATGAGGAGATACTTGCAACTCTTTGTGCAATTGGTCCCTGACCACTTTCTGAATCTGTCAACAAATCTGCTTGTCAGTTAATGCTAAACACTGCACACATTCAGCAGTATGGACACTTGCTCACTCTACAAGTAATTATGTACAAAATATTCAGCTATATGCTTTAGGCCAATACACTTAATTTAAAGAAGTGCTGAATGTACTTATTGTAAAGTAGAGATATAATTTATGATGCTGTAGAAAATGTTGGGTTTGTGGATTTGTTTTTTTGTTTTGGTACTTTTGGTTTTGGTCAATGTGTTACATCCTTCTTGTTTGGTAGGTCTGAAAAGGATGTTTAGGCAATTGGGTAGATATCAGCATCCTCATATGCATTCTAAAGTATGTTTCATTGTTTTCTCTCTGCATGTTTTCCAGTACTACATGCCTTTGTGATTTTGAATGATGTGTTGGTATTCATGTACATCTTTGTGCTGTCCCATTAGACATGTAATGAGTGATTGAGTTCCATGGGGTGTAAGTCAGTATGTAATTTGGCCTGCAGGCTTATCTAAACAAAAGAATGTACAACAAATAAAGTCAGCATTAGTGCATTTTGAGTGCTGATTGTTTCAAATCAGATACACAGGAAACCAGATGTTGAAGTTTATCTAAAACACTTGCAGCCGAACATGTAACTAAGTGCAGCAGTTATAGTGCACAGCACTTTTTGCATATAGTTAGCAGCATGTTTGCAGCAAATACAAATTTATTCTTATTCCTCAATTCACTTTTTCAGGTGTTCTTTTATTTCTGTTCTGCTAGCAAACCACTGCTTAGTTCATTCTGGTCTGATTCTGCAGGTCTTCTGGGAACAAAATCAAATTCAGGGAGGATATACAAGAATTGCAGTATCAGCCACATCTCTAATGACAATACATTTAGCTGCCTAAAATTAGGTAGAGAAAGTGGCTTGGCTTTTTTAACTATATTGGGCACTTGTAGCTCTAAGAGTTGTGTATGGGATAACCTGAGTATCTGGCATTTGCAGATGATTTACAAATGAGTATATAGTAAGGATTTAAAACCCAACTTCAGATGCTCAGATTTGTAGCAGTTCTACAGAAACCTAAAATAAAAATATCCTTGCCTTATTTAGAGTAGTACACTCCTATCACTACTGTAGCTCCACAACAGAAATGGAGCAAAGCTTTCATAACTTTGTAAAGAAGTGATTCAGTCTATGCTAATGATATGTTTTGCCATATTCTTCAACATGACTCCTCAGGTGAGCGTGAAGGCCATTTGCCCGCTGAGATGTATAATAATAAAAGCGAGGTGAAGAGGTTTTTAAAATCAGGCTGGTGGTCAGGTGCCAGACACTTACGGGCCCCTTGGGCTTCTTAAGCTGTTAAGTTTCCATTTTTTTTCTGAGAAAAGTAAGGATTTGGAAATGTTTGGGGCCTAGACTGAGACCAGTTTGCCTCTCTACAGCTTTAAAAATACTGTATTTTTAAGTGAGGTGATTTGAGTTCCTGCCACAAGAAAGCCAACAAGACATAATGCTGTGATCTCACAGGTAGTTCCTCCTTGTGGATAAAGGAAGCATAATCATCCCAAGGATTTTCTGTGGTGGTACAGCCTTACATATGAAATCAAATCACATGTTTACTTCATATATATTTGTTACATTGAGTAGTGCAACCTGGCATTGTGAAAGAGATTGTTTTGACAGCTTCTGATCTGAAAGTGATGAAAAGACTGAAGGAAAACAGTGGCATTTGCTTTTGGTCTCTTAAACTTGGATGTTTTACCTTGGTTGGTTACAAACAAAAACCCCAAGATAAACAGAGAAGGCCTCCCCCTGTCCCCCATTTCATCTAGCAGGGTTATATCCTCACCAGCATTCTCTATACATGAATTTTTCTACTGTTGTGGACACAGGTTTAGTTTATCCATCTGCTGTGTGAGCTCTCCCCTGACATCAGGTACTTTGTGTTGTTTTCATGTGATTTATTACTTAACAATTTGAGGAGTAGATATTCTTGTGGCAGGAACTGTTTTATGTAAAACTGTCTCAGATTTACTGTCCTTTTCTATACGTGTGCATGTGTTTTCTGGGTTTAATTTGCAGATATCTCCTTTTGTTCAAATTTGATGGTGTTTGTACTCCTGGGAGGAGCAACTGCAGGTACTCTTCTATATAATGCAAGCAGCCACTGCAATACTCTGCAGACTTTTATAAAGTAGACTGTGTCAGAATGGTACAAGTCACCTTTCAATTTGCTGAATTGGGTGTTCTTTGTTGTGAAGATGAAAAAAACTTGTAATAAAAAATGTAGGTTGGAATTATTTGTAAGAGAAGAGACCTGCTTTTTCTGGTTTTCACTTTCTTTATCTGAGAAGAGACTAGTGCAAAATCTTCTGCGTTATTTTGTCCTGCTTTTAGTAGGCACTGCCTGTTTGAGAATGACCATGGCAATGGGAATGATGTGCAGTCGTGTTTTCTGTTGCAGTTGTATACTGGGAACTCTTTTTCCCCATACTGCAAAGACAGGAGTTAGTGTAATATAGATAAGGAATCTAAGGTTAGATAAGGCCAAACATCATTACTAAAACATCTCTGGGCTATGTTTTGATGTGTTTATTATAAGATTTTACCATTTTAGAAACTGACACTGAAATTAGAGGTATATGAAACTTAGCTTTTTTTGACTGTTTCATTTGATTAGTTGAGCTGCTTCAGGGATTACTTGGGTCGTGGCATTCACTAGTTTTTGTACTGTAGTACATACCATTCTGTATTTCCAACTTGCTGCTTCCAACTGTTCATGCTCAGAAAATATTATATATTTTATAATGAAATAGGTACAGCTTCTTCATATTGTGAGTAGTAACACGTGGAAAGAAGGGTGGCTCCTCTTCTCTTTCCTCTTCACATTTCCTTGCCTCCCTTGATTACTGTTCTGCAGCACAAACATTAGGCATTAATTCCCATTAAGTCAGTTTGGAAAAAGAAAGGTTATTAAAATAAATATAGAGAGGGAAGATATAGTTGTTCTGGCTTGAGCTGCAGCTGTTACAAACTTACCATATGTAGTAGCTGGACCTTACGACTTTGAATTTTATTTCTGGAAAGCATCGCTGCCATGTGTTGAATGTATTTTAATGCTCCGTATTTCCTCAAAGCATTATCATGAATGATTATTATGAATCACTTTATTGCTCAGGAGCTTATGGCTTCTTGACATTAGGAAAAAAAATGTTCCTTTCAGTGTGATTTTGGGAATTTTGATTTATGACTGTACATTGCTGTCTAAATGATTTTTGGAAGGTCACTCAGCAAAAGTGAGTTAACTTCAAAAACCAAGTTGGTTCTAGAAAGAGTGTTTCAGATAAGAAAACTGCTTACAACTAAAACAGTCACTTTCAGGACAGAAGATATTTAGAAAGGGGAACATATTACATGCATTTACCATTAATGTTAATTTATGGACCAAAAACGTTATTAATGAGTTAATATCTTAAAACAGAAACACATAGAATTAACCAGTGATAAAAGCATGAAGGGATTCAGCATTAAATAACTTTTATTAGGGTTACAAGGATAAAACAGGTATTCTCTTGTGGTGGTTTAATACTTCACAAAAGACAAGCCTGAACTTACTCTGAGTTACTCTGAGTGCAGTAGGGAATCTTATAATATCACCATCCAAATATTATGAGCTGTGATTTCTACTTTAACTTGCCGTTTAAGAGCAGCACTTCTATGAGTAGCTCTTCTTTCTCTTAATACTTGTGTAAGCTGGAGACAGGTTTTTGAGAGAAATCTAATCTGTAAGCAAAATGGCAAAAATCATTCTGTCCACAGATCTGGCCATGGAAATGTGGGAGGGGAGAGAGGAAGCAGTGAGGCAATCTTTGAGACATGACCCAAGTACTGTTTTATGGACTTAAGTACATATTCAACTGATAAAATGAACTATGGAGTATGTGTTACAGAACTCCTGTTTGTATAAAGTATATAACCCCACCACTGTCTTTCTCCAAATGCTTGTAGGAATGAATTGTATGTGTACTACTTGTGGGATGAGACCATCACAGATAATCACAGCAAGGTCTTCACCAAAGAGAAAACTTGGATGCTTTTGCCTTATATAAAGAGAGAACAGAGCTTTCCCTGCTTGTGTGGGTAACCAAGCACGGGTTGAGGTTGTTAATGATATTCCACATCTCTCAGAAGATCCATGGTCAGAAAAGCAGGTTCCAGGTGCACCCTATGGAAACAGCAGAGCTGTTCAGCACAGCACACAGGAATCATGAGGAAGTGAAGGTTTCAGAACTTGTTGCTGTTGTCCCCCCTTTCTCACAACTACCATGGTGTGGAGCAAGAACCATTGTGAACACTTCTCAGAAAAGGAATTAGCAAGCCAAATGTAAACAATCAGGGTTTTCTGGTTTTTAAGGGCCCATGTATGCAGATTGCAAACAGCAGTGTGGTGAGTCAGAGAGAAGCTTGATAAAGCAATATGGACCAAACCTTTAAAATGACAAAACTAAAATAAAATCCTACTACTTACCATGACAAATGCATTGCAGTAATTTTAATATTTCTCCTGTGCTATAAAGAAGGCAAATTGCCATGACTTTAATAGGTCTTCTCTTACCCTTTCAGCAATTCATTGTGTAGTAGGAATTGATAGCAACACAGAGTTTTCCTTTTAATTTGATGTGCCTTATATAGGCACAGTAACTTAACTCTGCCTCAGCTGACTCTCAAATTCTGCAAGCTTTCTGTGGGGTAAACCTTACTGTAGTTGAAGCCAAAACTCCTCCAGTTTAATTTTGCAGATGTGATCATGTGCCATGTTACTTCTTTAGAGACTGGTGCTTCCCAAAGCAATACATCAGATATTGGATCTGTATATTTCAAGACTTTGTCTGGAAATAAGGCTGCACTTTTTACAGGAAAAATGTCTTATCAGAACAGGGGCAAAACTGGCGGGTCTCACAAAATAAAGCTCCTCTAGAACAGACAAAGTGTTTTAGTCGTGCTGGAAAAGCACAGAAGTTCATGTTCCCAGTGCCAGGAGGTTATGGTAAACACATAGTTTATTTGTGATTAAATGCAGCAGATGTAAATAAAATAGCCTTGTAACTTTGTCATTTAGCAGTGTTCAGTTATGCTATTTGATAATTCTACTCCACAGACTTAATTTTCACTGCTTGCCCCTTACATTATGTCTCTTCCAATAGTAAGCTCTGATGTTGTATGGTTTTTAGTATTTAGCTTGAATGCAGTCCAGCCAAAGTGTTGTTCTGGAAGTAACTTGAGACTTAAACGATTTTGTTTTCTAGGAGGCAAACTTTTTTATTTCTGCCATATGGGTTGTTTTCTTCTTCTTTCCCATCACAGCCTATGCAAGTGACACTACTTAGGCTTTACTTGTTTTGACACTTACTTTTAGTGATTCCCCCAACACACAAACATTTTTTCCCCCCCTTGAATTTATATGTGCTATCCTATACATTTTCTGAGATACTCTGCCAGCTCATTACTGTATCTGCCAAGCTTTCAAGGATTAAAATTTATAGGTTAACACTAATACTAACTACACTTAGAAAGTGTTAGTATTACTAGTAATCATGAATAAAATTGCTATTTTAGATCACACCAACTTAAGCTAGATATCTGTAATAGCCTTTGAATGACATAAATACAGGAAAAGACATTGAAGATACCTTAAAGCAGAAATGGCTTTTGAATATTGATGCAGCTGAACTCAGAAAGGTGGGTATGTGTTTACTGAACATTTATGGTGAAGTCAGCCCTTGAGGGAAATGAGTTTTGAGGCTAGAGCTTTATAAAACATCAGGTTTTATCAGTTACAGTGGCTGCACTTCTCTGACTTCTGCAGTTTCTGAGCGAACTCCATTAATTGGCCATCATATGTTTTCCAAACCTGTAATGAAATTTGTACCCTTGCTATGCTTGGAACATAAGCTGGGCTGCAGCACATCATGGTTACATCATGGTTCTCCTGCGGAGCCAACTGCATTCAAACACCTGAGGCTCTTCCCTGGTTCCTGGGAGAATTTTTGAACCCTCTCAAATATAGTGACCAAACAGCACTTAAGTTTCAAGTATTCTGTTTATATGATCATAGCAATAACATTTTAAAGAATGGTTCTAGGGAAATTAAAGCATACGTATCAAATGGTAGTGAGGAAACGAAAGGCTGATTGTTTCTATCGTTATGCCCACGTTGATATTTGTGGATATAGTGAATTTGTGTTCACAGGGAGACAGCCCTCAAGAAGACAAGCCTTTCTTGTAAGAGGTTCCTCTGTGTTTGAACTGTATATATGTACACATGTATTTTTGTATGGCATACACTGTAAGCATTGACTTTACTGATTCTGATGAAAAAGAAACATATGTCTCATATTAGAACAATTTCTTTAATGTGCTGCACAGTATCTCAAGCCATGGGAAGAGCTTGTGTATGTTGTCTCCCTAATGTGCTATGATTTCTTTGAATTCTTTGTGCAGTGAAAGGACGTTTAGAAGGGAACACCCAAGACATGTCACGGGCCAACAGTTTCACTGATGACATTGACCTTGTATCGGAAGAGTCTCCCCTGCCAGCTGTATCCGATGTGGCACAGTAAGTGGAACAACAGCTCTATGATTGATAATATAAATGCTCAGGAATAGAAAGGGAGACTTGTCACTAAATAAAAGTATTATTCTTCAGCTGGCTGCACTTGAAGTGGTTACGAGTTTGATCTTATTTAACTAAACATGAACATGTCTACAAAATGCAAGTTTAGCCTCAAGGTTAACAGAAGTATTCAAGACACTTGGAAAAATCAGCACTGTGCACACAGCTTTGTGTCTTTATTGTTTTACATTTTAAGGTAGCTGACAGAGTTCCTGAGATTGAGCTTTGCAGGTAGTTTTATACTTTGTAGAATTCTGCATCAGTTTAAGCTCTAAAGCACTGCTAATATGAATTGATTGGAAACATAAATTAAGTCATACAACCTAAAAATAGAAAGGCTGCATTTTGTGTAATATTTTTATAAAGCAGGTGCACTTGTAAGGAAACAATGTGTCACAAATTTGAAAGTAAAATTATTGAGGAGATGCTGCAAGGTCTCTGAATTTTCCAGGACAGAAAATGCCTGTTATCAGGTAGTTCTCTGCAGTTGCTGAATTGTTGCTTTTACTTAATTTAGCAAATATGTATTTCTTGAAATAAACATGATAGTATCTTCATGCAGGACACCTCCATATTGTGTTTTGGCAGGATCTTGAGTGACCTTCACTCTTTTGCCCTGTTATGTACATGTCCAGTTTTGGGGATGAGGATTCTATTTTACATTTCAAATGTAAAGCAGAGCATTAAAACATAGAGCAAGGCCTGGATGTACCAGAGCATCCAGGTATCATATTAATACTTTATCTTACATGCAGAAACTGGTACAAATAATGATGGTGGGTAGAGCTCAAGTAAATATCTGAGACTGAAGGAAAGAAAAGAAACAACAAAAATTGTTGCTTGCCTTCGGATAGGGAAAAATATCAACAATGGTGTTCAGGATGAATTTGAAAGCAGTGATTCCATTGTACAGAATGATTGTTTTCAAGATGTTTTCTTTCACATCATATGGTTACTTTCTGTCCAGGTAACTCATACAGATGATGTGTCTGCTACATCTATAGTAACTATACTCTGCTTTCCTACTGGATATCCTGGTGCTTTTAGTTTCCCAACATGCTATATTTTGGATCTGCTTTGAAATCAAAATTATAAATTTTTCTATTCAAATTGGTTGGTTTTGGTTTGGCTTTGTTTTTTTTTTTTTTTTAATCATTGTAGTACAAACACAGGGTTTTACATTTAAAAAAAACAGTTCTAATCTTATTTCTACTGTTCAGTGCATGACAAAATTGAGGTATTTTATGTTGTTTTGTGTAGTGCACCTTGCAAACTATACCTGCAGTTTTAGTTCATATTAGAGTTTAAATGCATTTCTCTCTTGTGGAGAAAGTAAGAAAAAGAATAGCAGAAAGCTCACCAAATGCACAAATGTAAAAAACCCACCTAAAGTAGGGAGAGATTTAAAGTAATATGCTACACAATTTAAAGTAATATACTATTGAATCATTAATTTCTAATGATGTGGATGTCAACAGAATGATCTTGCAAGTGAATATTGCTAAATTAATGATTTTTATGTTCTAAGGCTGACCATAGATAAAGTATGCATAATTTTTAACTTCTGAATATTTGTAATAAACCTCAAATGTACAGAATATATAAGGCCAAAAATTATAGATGTAATATAAAGTTAAAAGGTGCCATGTAAAAATGAAATCAAAACATCATATCGTGTAGCTTTATAGTTCTAAAGTCAAACTTGCCAGTTTTCACCTCTTTCACTGATCATCTCATTTTCTGTGTGCAGTTCTACCTAGTAGGATTCATTTAAGAGTTGTCCTGATTCTTGAGCAGAAATGTAGTATTTAATTATTCAAAATGTGACCTTCATTGGAGGAGCACAGAGCATGGTATATTTATGGATCTTGGTTTTAAACTGCTAATTCTATTGCAAACAATAAGATATTAACACTGTATTTGCTTGATATGCACCCACATCAACATTAGATATACTTAGCATAATTATTTATCTTGTCTTTTAGCAGAAGTGTAAGCAGGTAAGTCTTTGTGTGTGTTACACTTCCTTTGGTGTGTGAGCTTTCCAAAACAGCATGGCCTTTGCTTTCCACTTAACTGGTGCAACAAATTTTCATCTAGACTCACAAAAGCAGTCAATGATTAGACAAAAATACTTCCAAGAGTAGAATTCAGCCAAAGGGGTGTGTATATATACATATATATGTACACACTGTGAGCCTTCTCAGTTTGCAAAATAAGTGAAAACGTGGCTTTCATGTAGCAGTTAATGACAGTATCCTTTGATGACGACAACAGTTTCACGTGGAGCACTTTGTGGACTCAAGTTTGACTTTGTGAAGCTGCCAAAAGGCAAAGTTTTCTTTGCCTTCAACAAGTCTTATGGGCTAAAAAAGTCAATCCTGCAGTAAACCTTTCTTTCAAAGCCAGTAACTGGTCATTTTTTAAAACTTCTAAGCTGCTATGTTGATTATTAAACATGAAATGTCAGGTAATGTTTTGAGGTGGTTTTTTTTCTATAATGTGAGCAATAGATTCTTCTGAAATCCACTCTGATAGGACCAATGATAGGAGAGATGTTCTCTGGTGACAGTAACCTTTACTTTAGGCCATACTCTCTTCAAAACTCCCTTCATTGTGTGGGAAGGGCACATATTGTCTCAGGAGAAGAGAGTTTCTACCCTTGAGCCCTTAGAGAAACCTCTCTTGCATCAATCTGCACCAGGTCTGCATCAAGTTTAAATAAAGTAAATAAAATGGTTGCTTGGCAAAACCCATTAGGCTGGTTGAAAACTGGTGATGTTACTGTTTAAGAAGATGTCTTGAGTGAAAGCAAACCTGTTCAATGGGTTGCAGCACTTCCCAGGTCTCCATGGTTGATACGTCCAGTATTGGAATTCTGATGTTAGTGATCCATGCAAGCTTAGAGAAGATATGTTGTCCTAGTAGAAGGTGTCAATAAAATCAAAACCAAATAGCAAGCTTGAAAATTGAGCTTAAGAGACCTTTTTGTAGAAACATAACTGCTTTGGATCCTTTAGATAGTTGGGATGATGTTTGTTTCTAGTGATCTGTGCAAAAATGTGAAAAAATGCCACCTCCTGAGCTAGGGAACCAAAGCATCATATTTGACATGTAATTCTGTGGCTGTTTGAAGTTCTTGCTGAATATCTCAGGCCCATCCTCAGGGGCAAAAATCTCATGGCTGCTGACCTGAGTATAGAGCTATGTTGCTTTAATCTGGCTGCTTCTGAGGTGTCCAAAGTTTAATAAGAATGATGTTGTTAGAGATTAATCAAATCTGACAGCTGAAATAAATGTTAATTTCAATCATCTGATGAGTAGTTCTGTTTTTAACAATAAATGCTTAGAGTACCTCATTGCCTGATGTAATTACCCCCCTAATTTTTCAAGTTCTCTGATGAGTCTGATGAGCCGTCAGAAGGTGATTCCATAGATGCATAGAGAGCCTGCAAAATGGTCCTTTGTACTTTGAAATCTAGAAAAAATAGCAATTGTATTTGTTTCATTGCAGCACAAATTTCTTGATCCTTAGGGTTAGTCTTCTACATATATTGGTAACTATCTAAATTAAGTTATACATTAGCGAAGGTCTAAGACTTGAGAATGATAAAAATTAACTTTCCAGCTCTAGGAATAACAGTTTGCTTTTTCTTGCTATCCTTAGCACTTTCTTTATATTATCTGATTTTTTTTCTTGAGAAACATGTAAAATCAAACAATTTAAAGACGGATCCATCATCCAGCTTAATTCAACATAATGCCTAATGCCACTGCTTTCTCCGTGATGTTATGTCTTGAAGCCCCTCTTATTTCCTACTGTATGTACACAAATTTTCTGACAGAAGGACGTAGAAGCTGGTATAGAATTAGGCCTGTTTGTAAAAATAATACCTGACAAATTCCTTTATTGCTGTAACAGATTGCTTACTAATGACAGAGGCAAGAGATTACTTCAAAATGCACTCATTAAGCAAGTGGCAAGCTGTGATTTCTGCCTTTTTTTTTTTTTTAATCTTGTCTCCTCTCCATTGTTGGCAGGACTGTTTTATCTGTTTGATAAACATATCATGTGTATCACAATGTCTTTGAGGAAAAGCACTGATGCTCTTGAGGTCTGTAAAATGAGTAATCTGCAAGCTTGCTAATTCTTTACCTGTGTCCATAAACAACAAAAATGCAAAGAAAACATCTCAAAATTGTGTGTGAATTTGGTTAGCAACAAATAGAAGAAAGGAGGGGAAATACACATCGGAATGGGAGCAGGGACAACAAACCTTAGTGGATTTTTGGTCCTTCTTCCTAGTCCAAACATTTAAGGCCAACTGCTCCCAACAGCTGGCTCAAACCAGAAATTATAGTTGTGCTTTACATGTGTTAAGTTACAGTCTTGGGAGATTCTGTGAGGCTGAGGACTTTGGACTTGGATAGTTTGGAGAAAAGGAGGCTGAGGGGCAATCTCCCTGCTCTCTCAAGCTTCCTTAGGAGGGGAGATGGTGAGAGAGGTGCTGGTCTCTTCTCCCTGGTATCCAGTGACAGGACACATAAGAATGTCTCAAAGGGGCTGTTTGGGCTGGACATGGTGCTGGAGCATGTCCAGAGAAGGGCAATGAAGCTGATGAAATGTCTAGAGTAAGTCATATGAGGAGCAGCTGAGGGAGCTGGGGATGTTTAGCCTGGAGAAAAGGAGATTCAGTGTGGATTTTATCACTTTCTACAACTACCTGGAAGGAGGTTGTATCCAGGTGGGGTTGATCTCTTCTCCCAGGTGAGAAGTGACAGGACAAGAGAAAATGACCTCTGCCCAGGGAGATGTTGGAATCACCATCCCTGGAGATGTTCAAGAAACAACTGGATGGTTTAGTTGACGGGTTGGTGTTCAGTCAAAAGTTGGACTCGATCTTGGAGGTCTTTTCCAACCTTAATGATTCTATGATTAGGAAATATTTCTTTACTGGGAGAGTAGTCAGACAATGGAACAGGCTTCCAGAGAGGTGGTCAGTGCCCCAGTCCTGTCAGTGTTTCAGAGGCATTTGGACAATGCCTTTAATGATATGCCTGAACTTGGTCAGCCCTCATTTGGTCAGATGAGCACTGAAAGGGACCTACAAGTCCTGTAGACCTGCACTTACATACCCTTGCAGTATCAAAATCCACTCTTGAGGAGGAAAAAGAAACAATAGCATTGTTCTTTTGTTGAATTGTGCAAATGATGTTTGTCTCCTAGATTCTACCTGGCTGCACTGGAGCTTCTCAAGAGTAAAGGAGACCACTGAAATAACTTTAAGACTTGAGTTTTTTTTAATCTCCAGCTGGTCTTATTGTTAGGCAGATTGTGATGAAAACAACCCTTGGCCATGAAAATATTTTCTGTCATACACACCAGAGTTAACCTTCCAGCAGGAAAGAGAGAATTTGGCCAATAGGCTGCATTGAAAGATTACATCAATCTGGTCTCAGATAGCACAGTCTCAGGAAAAATGCACACAGCACCAGCTTTAGAGGCAGACATCCTGTTTTTGTTTTTCAGAGTTCTGTGGTTTAATGCTGTGGTGTTTTAAGCTCTTTACGCTGTAAGGAAAAGCAAAAGTTAGAAATCCTATATGTCAGCACGGTTAAGCGACTGCGGTTGAGTGTGCGTTTTGTAGCTCGCTGAGGTCACGTAAAGGTAAATGTCAGCTGGTCTCTCAGCAGCAAGCAGGGTAATGCTGCAGTTCAGCAGTCATCACGTCAGCCCTCTGGGGAGGAAACCTTTAGGAGGTGAGATCCACATACAATGACCATCGGCGGTGGTAATTGCCGTCAGCTGAACAGCTGGAGTAATAACTCTTCAGCTGGAACAGGCTGCCAGGGCAGCGAGAGCTACACCTGTTCCCCATGGGGAAAGTGGGCTCTTAATTGCTTTTCACGGGTTGAGAGTGAGACCAACAGTTGCTCTTCTCTCTGAGGCTCTGTCCACAACAAAGTCACGTTAAGGAGCTGACTGAAACAGTTCTAACAGAAGTTTAGAAAGTATTAATGCATAGGACTGCAACAGAAGTACATAAATCTGTGTAACGTGGCTGTGAAAATGGCTCACTGCTTCAGTTTAAGGCCTTAAAATGGTGTAATAGAAGCATAGAGATCTGAACGTGGAAGCAACCCAATATCTGGGCCCCTCAGTTCATGAAGGACACTGAAGTCCTGGAGCAGGTCCAGAGGTGAGCAACAAGGCTGGTGAAGGGACTCGAGCATAAGTCCTATGAGGAGAGGCTGAGGGAGCTGGGGTTGTTCAGCCTGGAGAAGAGGAGGCTCAGGGGAGACCTCATCACTCTCTTCAACTACCTGAAAGGAGGTTGTAGCCAGGTGGGGGTTGGTCTCTTTTCCCAGGCAACTATCAGCAAGACAAGAGGGCATGGTCTTAAGCTGTGCCAGGGGAGGTTTAGGTTGGATATTAGAAATAATTTCTTTACAGAGAGAGTAATCAGACATTGGAATGGGCTGCCCAGGGAAGTGATGGATTCTCTGTCCCTGGAGGTTTTTAAGATAAGACTGAATGTGGAACTTAGTGCCATGGTCTGGTAACCATGGCAAGTAGTGAGTCGAGGGTTGGACTTGATGATCTCAGAGGTCCCTTCCAACCCAGCTGATTCTATGATTCTATGATCCAGTGTTCCCACCTCCAGTTTTTTTCTTTCAAGCTCATAGTACAAAAGCAGCTCTTAGATTGTATGAGGGAGATCTTATCTGCAAAATGATTAGCAGAACAACCCAGCATTAGTATGTGGTTATTAAACAATCAAATGAACTCTGAGGAAGGGTGAAAAGATAGATCTGAGGTAAGGCAAGGGCTGCAAAACAAACCTCAAAACACTTGCTTCTAACAGGAGAAACTGAGACTCTGAGGGTAAGAACAACTGAATGCCTTGCTCTGTGTCATCAGTGGTGAATCCTGATGCAAAAGGACTATCACAAGTTAATCTTCAATGAGGAGCAGGATCTTCTGTGAGGACTGAGGCCTTATGAAGCAAAGGGGCTGTTTTTGTCTGTTGGTGTTTGTACTCGGTCCAGGCTGCCCAGAAGAACAGAGCACCAAAGCTGCTCCCCACTTCATTGGAACCAGGTTCTTCAGAGATTGAGGGGGTACCTTTAGCACTGCTGTTCATTAGAGTGTAAAATCCCCCCACTGTTAGGAATCCACACAGCTATATTCTAAGGAAGATGGTTCATAAATAGCCTTGGAATCTAGATTTTCTCTTTAAAAAGAAACCTAGGACCAGTGCTGGATGTTTGGGATTTTTTCTAGTGGAAGTACTTTATCACAGGATTGGCAAATACGAAAAATTACTAGTTTCCTTCATTGCCCACTAACACAGAAATTTTATACGAAGTGAATGGAACAAATGGTAAAACTTATGCTAAGTCTTAAAGCTTACATTAGATGTGCTCAAAGAAAATGGTGCTGTATGCCCCTTTTGAAGTTATTGTTCAGCACTTGAAAAAGGCATGTTAAATCCATCTTTCAGCTTTGTTTCAACCTTTTAGTTGTTCCCTCCATGTGTAGATGATAGTGAAGGCTTTATCCAGAACTTAAGAATATTTTCTTTCCTTTTTGTCTGTTTAGAAATCTAACAGTGTGCAACTCCTGTCACAAAGTATATTTTCAATCTTTCTGTGGTTTTGGTTTATCTCTGCAAGCATCATTTATCTTTGTATTTTCGTCATAACTTCCTCCTATAGCTTATTGCTTTTAGTCTTGTTAAAGAAACAGTTCACCTTATGACCAGCAAATCTATTGCATAGAATATTAGATAGTAATTTTGCGTAGGATGATTGAATCTACTATAAACTCATTTATAACACTTTTATTACTAAGATATTGTCCCAATGGTCCCTAATCATCAGCTGGATCTGTTGTGTGACCTGTTGTCCTTTTGCATGTTTTCGTGGGTATTATTTTAAAATACTGTTCTTAATTTTTGAAAGTTTAATCAGGCAGTTGATGTATATGTAAATATTGACAGTATCTCTGAGCTAATATAGGTGTTGCAGAGAATTAATATTGACCATCAAGCAGTGAGTGAAGGGAATGGTGTTAGAAGAGGTGAAATCATCACCCAAGATGAGCAGGTTGCCCAAATGACAGCAGTAAGCTTGGTTAGAGTGCAGAATATTCCTGAAAATGCTACAGTTTGACTACCACCACTGCATTAAAATTTCATCCATATTTTTGAAACAAATAAAATGGAGAGGAAGAGTTGAAATACTAATAAGTGGGCAAACCACAGTAACACAAAGGGAGGGTATATATATATATATATGTATATATATCATGTTTCTAGCTTTCTCGTGGTGTTGCTGGCTCTTGACACTTATTAATCCCTCCTCTCAGGTACCTCTAATATGGATGTTACTCGTGCAACTAGCTCTGTCTGCTGCACTCATAAACGTCATTAATTGCTTCAAAGATAAATTTACATGAGCGTCTGTCATTTCTGAACAGAAAAAAAGGTAAAATAGTGAAAATTGAGCAGGCAGTAGTAATTGCTAATTTGGTTCTATGCTTTTTACCAATATAAGGCCTTGTGTTAAGTTACACTTTTTAGTATTTACCTGGGTTTGTATTGTCACTTCTGATTTTGAATTCTTTAAAAAGGCTGCTTCAGGATTTATTTCAGCACCCAAAGTATTATTATTACCATATAATATGAAAGCAAGAGTGGCATTAGTATAAATTGGTGCCATTATGCAGTAACCTTTTAAAAGAATTTGACACTGATTCTGAGGGGTTTTGGAGGTTTTTTTTGGTTTTTAGTCTGAAGAGCAACTTTACAGTGAATTTTTGCTCTTTTATTTTTAAGTGAGGACGTTTGGCCAGTGGAGGGCACTGCCCTATAACGCAGTGAGAGACAGAAGCTCCTGTTTCAGTTTTCAAAATCCGATTTGTCATTTCAACAAACTTACTTATAAAACTAATTTATAGGCATCTGAATTTCCCCAGTGTTAAACTGGCTTGCCACACTAACGAAAACCCCTACATATACTTAAACATCAGTTTAATGAGAAACTTAACCAACCCCCAAAGGCTCAGCTTGGTATTGTGGTTATGCTTTCTTTTCTGAAAAACAGACCATTGTAACAGACCACTAAAGACTGTCAAAATATAAGTAAGTGCATATATCATTTGTAAGCCTCTAGGCAGCAAAATGTCCAGATCCGATGGAAAAGCCTGAAATAAAAGGTTGCTTTGGAAGCAGAAGCTTCTGCAAAACACTTCATATAATGATTTTTTTCTTAATGAGTTTTCTAATCATTTCACAGAATTTTAAAGTATGGATAGAATTTTGCATGAAGGGGGGGTGAGATGACTGGGATATAAGCCTGCAAATACCTGTCTTGTGTCAGAAATACTTTATGAAGAATGTATCTGTTTCTGGATCAAAGTTAAAGACTCACATTTGTGGCTTTGTTTTACGCAGAAATTGTTATTTATCTCAGTAGCAACTCTGAGAAAGGAAATAAGGCAACTCTTTCACTTGTTATTGAAAAGTGTGCAAAGAGCTAGACTGGATTCCTAGTCTTCAGTATTGGCACCTCTTGTCTGTATGTGTGAGGAGAAAGGTAGCAAAGGGAGGAATCACATTTGTTTGGAGTTCATCATTTGTTGAGGTTTTTCAGTTAAATATTGATTTTTATAATTCACTTGATTATGGTTGTCAAGCTCCGTGACACTTGACAGTATCTATCATATGTGCCACTATATAAATCTGTGATGAAAGTTTAGAAAAACATCCCATTGAAGTATGTTCTTTGCTGAAGATGACAGTACAGCCCTCTATATCAGATCACTTCAGCATGTCATGGTTAGGCAGAATGAAAGTGCTAAGTGTGATACTTATTTTTCAGGGAGGGGAGGATAAAAAAACTTGGTGGAGAAAAAAAATGATGATTGCAATGCAGAGAGAAGTATGACTGTCCTTTACCATGGAATCTGTAGAAATAAGCAAGCATGTGTTTTCTTTTACCCTTGGTCTTGTGGTTTTGCAATAGTTTCAACTTTAACACTTCCTGTGTGAGACTAAATTTGATGTAGCTGGATCATGCCTATACCTGTTCTAGTCATAGGCACGTTGTTGTGCTGATTGTGTCAGTTTATGTAAAGTATATTGAGGGAAAGGAAAAGCACAGGGAGAGGACTTCATAGGTCATTCCTGATGTGCTTGAGCTCCATCCATAAACCACAGTGTGTATTTTGTATAGGCAGCATTCAACACAAAAAATACTTTAGAAATTGCATATACCAGTTGTCTTTCCTTTTTCTGTCTGCAGTTGCTTCCATGGGGCTGCTTCTGTGACGAAAAGTAAGGCAGCCCATCAATCCAATCAAACCAAAGGCCCATCCCTGTATAAGCAGGGACTCTATAAGCAATTAGGGTGGAAAAAAGAATGAAGAAAAGCTTGAAGGCCAGAATCCTGCCTTCCAGTTCAATGACTTTTAATCCCTGTAGCCTACTTTCTTAAGAAGTGATGTGACTGTCTAACATGTTGCTCCTGCAGACATTATTTCTGGGGCAGTATCAAGCAGGAAAAAAAATAGAGAAACTGAAAGTGAAAGTTAAGAGAGCTCTGTGTGGTTAATCAACAGGTCATGATGACTGGATTAGAGGAAGAAAACAGATGAAAAAGAAAACTTTATTACAGTTGTTGAGAACAATTGTGTGGTTAGGGAGTGCTGTTTATAGGTGATTTCTTTGATATTTCATCATAACAATATTAAAATATGTTTTGAATTTTTCAAAATAACCTGTAAAATAATATGTCAATTATAAATTAAAATGACATTATTTTGGTTATGGTGATTCAGAGTGAAGTTGAAAGAAACAAACAAAAAATTTGGAGTTGCTAATTTATTTCTACCCAGGAAGCAGGTAGACTGTCCACTTACCCTAAGATAAAAGAACAATTACTCTTTTCCTGTCTTTTTAAGTGTTAATTTGATGTTTATCAAGGGCTGCTTCAGTCTTGCTTTATTTACTATTCTCTATATAGTCTTATTCTGTAATTACTGGTAAATTGCTTTTCCTTATTGAAATATAAATAATTGCTCATTTAATTGAGGTGGCTTTTCATAGACTTTTGTATACTACAACACAGTAAACAATGAAGCAAGACATAGGCTTGTTTTCAATGCATTAAATGACGTTAGAGTTCAGATGACATGGCTGAGTTATTGGAGCTGCTTCTGTTACATGGGATGGAGTTAAGGCTATAGTTCATTTATGACAGCTCCAAAAACACCTCTCATTAATGTTTGACTTATGTGTCTTATTGATTTTCTTTTTAAAAATACACTTCAAACAAAAATCTTACAAGAAAAAAATAGGTTCTTTGGTAAAAAATTGCCATTGGCATCTTCATTTCATTAATGTTTAACAGCAACATCAATTTTCTTTTTTCAGCGAACACTGACACCGCTGGTCATTCAGCTGCAGTAAAAGTACAATGTGAATTTATCTTCTTCATATTACATTTTTTCCTCTAAAATCAAATTCAGATATTTTGCAATGAGCAGGCATCTTTATCTAATACAACTGTTTTAATGTTTACAAGATGTTCACAACGACAAAAGTTAGTATTACTTTGAGAGATCATTTTGTCTCTGCTTATGGCTATTTTCTTGGGTAACTCTACCCAAACTGAAGAGATGTATTCTAGACCTGATATTTCAGTCTTTTATGAATGTGTATATATATATATATATTCTGACATATATAATATATAATTATGTAGATTTAAATCAGTAACCAAATACTTGTTGAGAAATCAACACACAATTTGGGTTAAATACTAATTACTTCAATTTCTGTGCCTGTTGCAACCCATATTCTGCATTGCAACTAATACATGTCTGTGTCTGACCCTCCAAAGAGTGCTGATATGTGAAAGCTGGTAGATAAAATCGTTGCTTTGGTCATTTGACTTCTGTATTAATCTCTGTGCTTGAAAGCTTTATTTTAATAAGTTACTTTCAGGAAATTTAAGTGATGGCAATTCTTTAAAATGTGATGGTTCCTTATGGATTTCTCAGCTCCAACACTTTCACAGCTGCACATGTAAAATCTTTTTATAGGCAGAACTTGATGAACTCCAAATGGGACATTGAAAGTTACTTTTCAGGTTGGATACACTGAATAGATGCCAGACAAATACCAGTGCCAGTTGCTTGTCTGCTTTTTCTTTTAGTGCACTGTAATTTGGAGAAGCAATTATACTCTCTCTTTTACTTCAGATTAAACCCCCCTATCTCGAGGGCTGCTTTTCCCCATCACCCAACAATGCTTCTAGATGTTATCACTATGTTCTCAAAAAACTTTGCCCTAATTGCTTAGCTGTTTGTTTGTATTGCTAAGACAATTTATCTCTGGTCTCTGGGTCAAAATGAATTTATCAGACCATTACAGTACAGAAAGCTTAGTATGTGGGCACTGAAGCTTACAGTCATTGCACGCTATATTGAGTTCTGTTCCTCTCAGTGCACATGGCTGTTTTGCTTCTAGCATGCTGTAATGGCATTTTTCATAAGCTACTGATACTTATCTGCTCTGGTTTACGTTAGTTAGGCTGCCTACACTCGAGGACTGGCAAGAATAGATAATCTCGATGGTCTTTTTTATTTAGTCAGCTGTCTGCAGTATGTGTGGTGCTCATTAGTATGAAAATGTTTGAAAACAGAGCTCCAAGATCTAATAAATCTGTTCTTATACTGATTTCTCTTACTTCAGCAGTTGCTACTGGAGGATCCCCTCCAGTGGGTTCTGTGACTTGTCCCTGTAGTAATCTAAATGCAATAATACAATGTAAACTAAAGGTTTACACACATTCCTGTGCTAACTTGGCTATTTTGTTATTAAAGGAAAAATATTATTTCTAAACTGAAATGTGTGGAACTTGCAGCACTTACTAAGCATTTCAAATAAACAAAACATGTACTCTTCCTGTATTTAGTTCTTTTGTTATTCTTTATACTCTTTGACTGCTGTAAATTTTATATTTCATCTCAGATTTTTGTTGTTGTGGAAGTTCAGATTCTTTTTCATCGTGACAAAGAACTAAGTTTTTCTTTTTTTTTTAATGTAGAGAAAAATTCAATTTTATTTGTATGCATAATATTTTATGTCTAAGTGAAAGGCTTCTATTAATCTCATGTTATCGACCTGACAAGCTCTGATTTAAATTTTAATTTAGAAAATGAGCCTCTTAGTGTTTAAAAAACATTGGGAAAGGAGAACTTGCTAGCCAAGGAGCTGGTACGGTACCTTGAGGGTTTTGACTGCAAGCCCTTTGCCCCTTCTTGCAGGGAAATCCAAAGTCCACTCTAAATAAAATAAGGCACAATTTATTAAGCTAATTATTCCTGCTATTACTTTACAGCACTGCTGCTGTTGGTGACGGAGAATTGCTTTGTGACACAGACTTTGTCTCAGCTGGAATGGGCTGAGCCTGTGCCATCTTGTCCTGTCTGTCCTTTTTCCCCCTGCAACACTGAAGGCACGAGAATAATGAGTTCCTTAGGATGAGGGATTGATTAGGTGCAGTGTTAGGTGGTGAGTGCAGGTTCTGTCATTTGTGGTAGAGAGAGGACAGGAGATGGGGAGCTCACACTTGCACAGATAGGAGAATAGGTGCAAGAAAAAGAGCAGCAGTCTGGATGAAGATTAAAGGAACCCTCACACTTACCCAGACCTCCCTTACACATCTTCCTGATGACTCAGAGCTTCCTCTGGCTTCTCTTATTATTCATAACCATCTCAACATTTCATTAATCCCTGCAGTTTCTCCTCTTCTTTGTGGGGTGGGGTCAGTGTGTGTGTGCACCTCTGATGAAAGCCCTGGACAACAAAATGTGGTTTTGCTTGCTCTACTGAGAAGCCTTGATTGAGCTCTGACTTTTATTTCAGTGATCAATCATTTGACTTTTGTCTCTCTAGCTGGTCAAGAATCTGAGTTTGTGTCCTCAGCTGGCCTTACATTTTTCCCAGGAAGAATGACTTGCATCTGGAAAACTTGGAGAGAAATCTTTATCTTTCATTATCAGCACATCTTTTGAGCAACCTCACAGCAGCTCTCTGCTCTTTGGGTGTAATGGATAAGCCAGGATGCAGAGGATATCCCCACTCCCTTCAAATTTACTCATTGGCTGCAATGAGCTGTCAGCCCTGTATGTATTAAACATAGATTTAGAGATGTAATCATGCAGGTAGCTATTGGATTTCTGCAAAACAGAGTGTGTGTGACTGTCTTAGAGGTCTCTTCTGAGATATTACGTTACACCTTTTTAGATGTCTTTTGTTGTTTGTTTGCCCAGTTGTGAAAGCTCTTAACCAACTTGTGTGTTTGAACCCCTGCAAATGTACTCGGAGTCTGAATTTAATTTTATCACTCATGCATAGTATTAAACCCTGAAAATTAAGTCAGAATTATCCTCCTGCTTACTTTACAGCAAGTCTGTGTGTGTGATGAGTAAACACACTGTGGGTGGCCTAGAGTAAAATAAAATTTAAGTGTTTGTTCGCAAGGGTAGCTTTCTTCACCTTCAATAGGTAAACACCTAGCCATGGTTTAGTAGATTTTACTAGTTGATTTATTTGATGTGAAAAACAAATATCCCACAGATAATTGTAAACGTTTTTTAAAAAAAATATTTTGGTATTTTTATAGGCATATTGTAAAGTTTTCTTCTCTGGTGCTCAAAACATGATCCTTGTTTTTAGTATTTGCATTAAAGACTTTGCCACAGCTGATATCTTAGACCTCTGTAACTAAATTGGAAATAACAAAACCAAAATATATGTCCTTACCTTATCCATTTGGTCTTTATCTCAGACAAGTATTACATAATTAAATTATAGCGACTGAGGAAAAAAAAAAAACCCAACTCAGAAAGTCATCCTCTTTCTGTAGTTGTATCATTTTGAGCACTAGTAATGAGCATTTCCAAAACCTCTGGTTTCAGCATTGTGATACTTTAATGCAGGAGCTGATGAAGAGCTGGAGTTGCAACCAAGGTTCTTTAATCTTATCTTTGCCTTCTCCTTGTTCAGAAAGTGTTTATCTCTTTCACAAATAGAAGAGGCATGAGCTCATTATAGAACTTGCTATTCAAGACATCACCATTCCCCTCACTGCTCCTTGTTTACATGGATTTTATTCTTCTGGCACTGCCTGAGCAAGGTTAATATAAGTATGAAAGTTTGACAACAGTTGTACTTCTCCCTCAGTAAGAAGTTTCAGCCTGTTGATTGGTTTCAGTATTCTTGTTTGGTATCGAAATAGAATTTGGGTGGATGGCTTCATCTATAAGAAATCTTCTTCACAGTTGTGGCCATGGCTTCCTTATCAACCTGTTTTAAAATGCCTTAGTTTACTGGTGGGTTGGAAAGCGAAGGAAGCAATTTAAGTTCAAGGTCTTTTGGTGTTTACACTGTAGTTCTCATTTGAGTTCTTTTATTTAAACACAGCTGGCCTGTCATGGACTAACAACCAGCTGTGCTCTGGCAGGTGAAATCTGTAGTCATGCTGCCGAAGCCAGCGATGGAAGTCCATGGAGGCAGGGAGAAATCTGAGGAACTCTTCAACATGGAATATTAGGTTGGCTCATTCTTGGAGTGCAGTGGATTAATTTCTCTGTGCAGGCTCTGAACCCAAATTATTAAATGGGTTGCAAACACATGAGCCTGTGCTGAGTGACTGATCTGCAGCCCGTGAGCTGTCTGGTTGCACTTAGGCAGAGTCTGAGGGTCACGTGTTTGCCTGTGCCCGCTGCAAAGGTCTGACTCCAAAGGGGACTCAGTTCAAAGGGATTGGGAACAGCAACCTGTGGAAGGACACATTTGCAGAAGTGCAATCCACAAAGTCCAAATCACAAATAGGAAACAGGGTTCGGGTCATGTAATTTCTCCTTGATATTATTGGAGCATATGCATTTTGTAGTCCTTGGAGATACTGAGTAGGAGATCTGTGAACATGTATTTTTCTATCAATGAGATATTCTGATAGTCAAATTTAGTCTTCCCTATCCTAAAATCTGCCTCTTAATTTTGAATAACAAACTAGCAGACCTTATCTTCACTTCCTTCATATGATTACGAGTGTACAAACACGGTGCTCGATCACTGCTTAGCCATGTAATTCTTGCTATGTTTGTTGTAATTTTCTGTCAACTTGCATTTTCTGCAAAATGCCATCCTTTTTCCTGTTTTGCACATGCCATCTTCAAAAATATCTATGGAACAAAGTGAAAAGGAATTTCTGTCTTTTTCAGCAAAGGACAATAAGACTTGTCCTGGTACTAATAACTATAGAACTGTTTTGGGTTTTTTTTAACTTTAATCACCTAACTTTTATTATGTTCCTCAATGTAGATGATTGTCATCTACAAAAATATTTGACTTAGCCAAAATTTAGTCTTGCTTTCTAGAGGAATTGTTAGTTTGAGACAACAAGAAAAGAAGAAAACTAGCATTAAAAAAAGTCTCTTAAAGTTTTTCTACCTTTCTGTTTGTAGGTCAAAGTCAAGAGAACTTTGAAACACAGATGTGTTAAGAAATTTTGGGATGCTGGGAGTTACAAGCCTCAGTGATTGGGTTTATCCAGACTTGCACCTATATACAGTAAAATCTTTTATGATTACAAAGACAAGAAATGAACATTTATCTTAAAGTTTTTGTTGATGTCTGTCTGTTCTTAATCAGTAGCACATATTTAAAACAGTAAACCTTTTATTGTCTAACTGCTACAGAGAATGCTGTTTTC